>NC_045429.1:186862996-187545853 GCF_902635505.1 Sarcophilus harrisii
CCTGGGCAAGAGCACTAAGATGGTAGTTGGAATAGCATGTATGAGAGCCAGAAGGTCAGATTGACTGGAGTGTGGAGTAAATGAAGATGAATACTATAAAATGAACCTGGGAAAGGTAGACTGGTGCTATATTGCAAAAAACAAAAAACAAAAAACAAAACTGAATGTTTGCCCTGTATTTGTTCTGAGCAGCACTGGGGAGCTTTTAGAGATTTGTGAGCAGGGGTGCTCATGCAGTTCTATCATAGTCAGGCCTGTGCTTTAGGAATATCATTTTGGTAGATTGTAGAGGATAGATTGGGGAAGAGTTAGAATAGTAGAGACTAAAATAAATGGTGGTATTGTGTGTGTGTGTGTTTGGGGAGTTTGTTCCTTCTTTCAAAAAATTTTCTACATATGTTCACGTACATTCAGTTGAAAGGTTATAAACTAGAGAAAGAACTATGAACTTTAAATGAAAGTCTAAGTACACTATTTTCACTTTTTTTCCCCTTTCTTGTGGTTTTCCCCTTTTGTTCTGAGTCTTCTCTTATAACATGCCTAATGTGGAAGTATGTTTAATATGATTGTACATGTATAACCTATTTCAAATTGCTTGTCATCTTAGGAAGAGAAGAGGGAGGAAAAAATCGAAATCAAAATCTTATAAAAGCAAATGTTGAATTTATTGTAATCACACATAGTTTGAAAAAATAAAATACTATTAAGTGAAAAACAACAACAAAAAGGTAACAAAATATCAAACTTCTTTTGTGAGTCTGAATTTAGCCACTGGAATTTTCCCCACAGATTAGGCCAATGAAAGGCCAGTTTCCTCAAAAGACAAAAATCTAGTAATGCAAATGAAGCCAAACTTAAGATTTCTGCTTCAGCAGCTGCAGGGAGAAGCCTAGGTAAATAGTGTCTGGAAGGCTTCTTAACACCAGACACACCTAGACTGTATTATTGCTCACTTTTCTGAAACAGCCTCAGCTGTCAGCTGTCACCTCAATTAGCACCTTACCTTTCCACATTGATACTTCTCAATCTTTTCTCAAAACAAACTCCTCCCCATCACCTACTACCAAAGGGAAGGTGTATCTTGATTTCTTTCTAAGGAAAAGGTAGTTCAAATATTTTTGTTGTAAACAATCTTTAAAGTCGGCAACAAATCCAGGTGTGGGGAGACACTCCTTTTTCAGTTAAAATGGAACCAGGCCCATTTTTACTGGGTGACCCTGAGGTTCCAGCTATGATTATTCCCTTTCTCATTTTCCAGAGCAGAAGAGTCTTTTTCTGAAGATAATACACAAAGGGTATTGGATTTGAAATAAGAGGATCTGAATTCAAGTCTCAAGCGAACTATTAACTACCTTTGTGACCCTGCACAACTTAATTCATTTTTATTTTGTATAAAATTAGGCTAATTAGTCCAAAGGACTGTGGGTGAGTCATCCAGTTCTTTGCTGTTTTTCCCACATAGCTGTTCTTTTAGAGGCCTGAAGCTCCCTCTTTTTTACTTTCTGGTTTCCTTGTCTCAAGTAAGGAGCATAAGGAGCATCATCTTTGGCAAGAAAACTTTGGTGATCTTCCTTAAACTTAGTGCCTTCCTTCAGAAATTATTTCTAATTTATTCTATATATTTTGTTTGAGCCTACTTGTTTGTATGTTATTTCCTCTTTAGATTGTGGGCTCTTTGAGGGAAGGTTTTTCGTTGCCAGCTTTAGCCTAGTACATAAGAGATTCTTAGTAAATGCTTGGTACTTGACCAGACATTCCTGGCCTCATGGAAACCAATCCAATAGGGAATATGTAGTATATGTGAGAATAATAATTGTTAGCATTTATATAGTACTTATAAAATTTGCAAAGCTCTTTTAGGCCTTATATAATTTGATTCATACAACTTTATGAGGAAGATGCTATTATTATACCCATTTTATGGATGAGGAAACTGAGTCTCAGAGAGGTAACTCAGGATCACAGAGCCAATATGTGTAAGAGGAGGGACTTGAGCCCAGTTCTTTCTCAATACAAAACTACTTTTCTATCATTATAGCAACCTTCTGCTCAACAGTGGTATAGTAGAAAGAGCAATATGTTTGAAATTGAGCATCTGGGTTCAAATTATTCTTCCTATCATTTAATATTGTTTGATTGTGGGCAAGTCACTTTAGTTTCAAATGAGAGGTTGGATTGGATAGCCTTTGAGAGATCTTCTAGTTATTAGTCTTATGATATAATAAAGTAGACACTGGACTTGTTATTTCATTGTAGGGAACTCTCTTCCAATGCAATTAGGGACTTTCTATGCAACTTAAAGTCTTAGGAATTCTTAAATTATTGCGAGCATGGGACTTTTCTAGAGTTATAGAGCCACTGTGTTTTGGGAGCAAACCCTGAAACTAGGCCTTCCTGGCTTTCAGACTAACTTCCCAACCACTGAGTCACACTCTCAATACCATCATCATCATCATCATCAATGTTACCATTATCACCATCATCATCATCTTCATTATCATCATCACCACCACCACTACCACCATCTTCTTCTTCATTATCACCATTGATATAGTGCTTGAAAATTTGAAAATTGCTATTTTTTCCCCCTGAGGCAATTGGGGTTAAGTGACTTGCCCAGGGTTACACAGCAAGGAAGTGCTAAGTGTCTAAAGTCAGATTTGAACTCAGCTTCTCCTGAGTGTACTGCACCGTCTAACTGCCCTGCCACTTGGGATTTTCTTGGCAAAGATACTGGAATGCTTTACCATTTCCTTCTCCAGTTCATTTTACAAGAGAGGAAACTAAGGCAAGTAGGGCTAAGTGACATTCCCAGGGCCCACAGGGAGTAAGTGTCTGAGACCAGATTTGAACTCAGGAAAATGAATCTTCCTGAGTCCAAACTCTATTTACTCTATTACCTAGCTACGCTGAAGGCCTCTTCCATATAATAAATGCTTCACTATAATCCTAATTGATGTTTCCTTGTAACTCAGAAGTGACCCGGAATTCTGAAAGGTTTTGCTAGTAGAGAGCTCTGGTAATCAATCAATCAATCATCAAGTACTTTATTAAGTATATACAAAAATGCTGGGGATAAAAAGGTAAAAATGAAACAGCTCCAGACTTCTTATATAAATTTACATTATATAAGTACATATAAAATATATTAAAAAGAAAGACAATATCATTTTTTGAGGGGTAGGAAGAGATAGCTTCTACCCAATCATAAAGGCTTCATGTGTGGCTCCAATGATGTGTTTTTTTAGATTAACACCATAACAGATTTCAAACTCCAAGGAAATTTAGAGGTTATCTCATTCAGTTCCTTAATCCCTCATTTTACAAATGAGGAAACGAAGACCAGAAAGTGACTTTTTAAAGGTCAAACTGTAAGTAACAAAGCAAGGATTTTAAGCTAGATCCTTTGACTCTATATCTGTCATTCTCTCTGATGTCTCACTCCTTCTCTCTGAGGGGAGACTAGTCTCTAAGATGTGGAGCTGTTCAGAAAGGAGTACTGTGCTAATGATTCACAGGTGCTGGAAACATGGAGGTATGACTTATTCAATACCAAGGTAGACAGTCAAATAATGTTTTCACAATAACCTTTTCTAGCCCTGCAGTGTGAAGGTCAACATCTTTTCCCAGAAGAGGTTTATCTATTTTGGGGAGAACACTATCAAATATCATTCCTCTGCCTATTGGCCTTGTTCTCTCAATTATCTTCTGCCAGCTAGTCTGTCTCAGCTTGTGTCTTGGCAGCCCAAACTATGCAATAGAGACGCTGACGCCAAATCCTTCAGGAACTCACACTCACTCAAGCCTGTTTATGAGACTTTTTGGACAAGTGCAAAGACAGCACCTGAAGGCTGTGTTTAAATGACTTTGGGGTCAGGGTCTCTTATTAGTTTTCTTTCTGGCAATAGAATTGACCTCCCCCTATCGTGCTTCATATTTCAGATGCTATCCAATATAAAATTCCAAGTGAATTTGAGCACAACGTGCCAAGTTTAATCTTGAAGAGCACATGACTTTCACCTAGCCTTGGGGTTCACTCAGAACTTGGCCTTGGTACAGATAACACAAGCCTCAGGCTCATGGAGAGGTTATCAACCATGAGGAGCCTCTGCACAAACTTACTCTGAATTTCAGATTGGCTCTTAAATGAAGGTATGAACAAATACTATTGGTCAGGCCAGTTGTCCCTCAGTTTTTTCAAAATGGAATTTTCCACAGAGTCAAAGGGGCATTCATAAAATTAAAGAATTTCAGAGTTGGAAAAGGACCTTAGGAACCATCTAGTCTGATCCGTTTTAGTACAGGCATCTTGTCTGCAACATACCCAACAAGAGATCATTCAGCCTTTGGTTAAGAATCTCCAGGGACAGAGAGCTCACTACTTCTTAAGGCAGTTCAGAATCACTCTTGGATAACTAGTTATTTGGAAGTTTTCCCCTTATTTTAAGCCTACATTTGCCTTTTTTGTAAACCTCCCAGTAAATCATGTGGACAATTGTAAATTATATGGACTCCCAAAGAAAAATGGAAGTACTTTTGTATTTAACTGTCATGAATTTTCCTTCAAGGCTTAGGTCAAGTACTCCTTTCTGTAGCAATGAAGACTTTCCTAATCCTCCTACATGTTATTGTTGACTGAGTGATTGTTAATGCCTTCTTCTCCCCAAATAAGTAAATGTGCACATGAAGCATGTCTACAATTCATTGCATGTGCACATGCAATGTACTGGTAGAAATGTGTATAATGCATATCATGTGTACATGTGTACTATGTACATGCACACGTGTGTGTGCATGTACACTGTGTGTATGTGCTGTTTCTCCTGGCTATATTGTAAGAAGACATCCTGAGAAATAAAACAGACACCAAGGTCCATAATCAAACGAAACTGCGGAACATTCAAACTCTATCGCAGGGAGTGCAACTCCTTTCAGCTGGTCACGTGCTTGCCAAAAAAGATTATTTTGTGGAGAACTCATGCAACGCAAGTGCTCGTGTGATGATCAGAAAAAGTGATACAGGGACAACTCTCAAGGTCTCTCTTAAGAACTTTGGGACTGATTGTTCAATATGGGCAACATTGGCACAGGACCACCCAGCCTGGCATGCCATCATCAGGGAAGGTGCTGTGCTCTGTGAGTAAAACAGTACTGAAGTGGCTCAAAAGAAATGAGATTAGAGAATTCACCTCAAACGTTCATATGGACTATTTGTGCCCGATCCGTGGCAGAGTGTTCCGAGTTCATATTGGGCTGATCAGGCGCAGTCAGACACATTGGCTTGAGTCTAACATCGGTCTGTCATTTTGGTCCTCTTGGAGAATGAAGAACAAGTATGGGTATCTCTCCTGGCCACAGTGTAAGGTGAGATCCTGAGAAATGAAACAGGCTTCAGCCCCTGCCTGATTATTCTAAAACACAGAGGTCCAGGTTAGTTCATGAACACCGATGCATAATCTCCAGGAAAGTTTGTGTATTTGGGAAGTCCTATACAAAATGAGTCTCGACATTTATCTCTAGACTGGTCAATCCAACAGCTGGTAGAACATAGTTTTGTTGTCGTTACCTCCTAAACCTTTCAGCAATGTTTCAGCTGCCAACTGCAGGTTCAGCTGCTGAGAGTTTGCATAAACTTTCTTTAAGACATCTGTGCTTTTCCTCTGTTGAGTGATTGTATCTGATTTGTCCTGGGAAATCAGATCATTGGGAAATGTTTTAACATCCCCATTTTTCTTAAATTATCTTTTAAACTTAAAAAAAGTATCCTGCTTTTCATTTCTTTTCAATCCCTTCAGTTGTCAAGATTTTCTAAAATAATTTTAGAGAGATTTAAATTTCACATTCACCCATTAAAAAAAAAAAAACATCAATACCATAATAATGAAATTGCTATACTTATTAACCTGTTGTTCTCTGACAAGGCTAATAGCCCAATACTGACAGAGAAGTTCTCTTCCTTACCCCCAATCTCATTTCTTACTACTTTGAAGTAAATAAATTGACCAAAAGTTCAGCTGACATTTTAACTGTAGGAAAATGATGCCATCCTTGGTTGATAATTACTACAATTCTAACAATTATTATGATATCCAGCAATCCATTGAATTTATATTTTTTAATTTGAATTTTTTGTTATTCTAAACATTTTTGTATACAAAGAATAAAAGAGTACTGTATATAAAACTTTGACTCTTGCTGTGTATAGTTTTTTTTAGTATATATTAAATTCAGCATATTAGTTTCAAAAGTTTTTCTACTTATGTTTCCCTTGAAATCTTATTCTTTTTTTGTGCATTTTAAATGCTTTTATTGATGTGATTCTTTTTCTTCCTTCCTTCCTTCCTTCCTTCCTTCCTTCCTTCCTTCCTTCCTTCCTTCCTTCCTTCCTCCCTCCCTCCCTATCTCCTTCTTTGTCTCCCTATCTCTTTCTCTGTCTCCCTTCCTCCCTTTCTCCTTTTTCTTCCTCTCACCCTCCCTTCTTCTCTTCCTCCCTCCTTCCTTCTTTCCTTCCTCCTTTTTCTTCTTTTCTTCTTTCTTTTCTTTCCATTCTGAAATCCTCTTGTTTTATCACTATCATTAATTGTATATTTTTATCCACCTTATTTTTTTGTGCTTTATTCTATCTTCATTTCAACTTCCTCTTAATCAAAGATTCTTACCTTTTCTTTCATTTAAACATCTCTTTGTAAAAACGTTTCTTTATGCTTTATGTTTCCCATTCCTTGCTACAAGAAAACATTTTGTACATATGGGTTTTTTTTTCCTTTTTTCTTCTATCTCTTTGTGGTATAGTATTATTAGTGGTATTATTAGGCCAAAGGACATATACAAGTTAATGATTTTTTTTGAAAGGGTGATTGGTTTTAAGTTACTTTCCAGAAGGACTGTAATAATTCATAGCTCCACCAGAAGTGTGCCTGTCTTCCCACATATCTTCCAGCAACTGACATTTATGGTTATCTTTGCCAGTCTGATGTGACAGAGAACCTCAGAGTCGTTTTAGTTTCCATTTCCCTTATTTTTAGTGATTTGAAATGTCCTCCCATGTGGTTGTTGATAATTTGCTTTTCTTCTTTTGAGAACTACTTGTTTATATTCCTTGACAATTTTTCATTTGGAAAATGGCTTTTGTTGTTATATATTTAATTCATCTCCCTATTTGTCTCAGATGTCAAACTTTTATCAGAGAAATTTGCTGCAAAAATCTCTTTCCTGTCTCATTTATTAACTACTGTTTTATATGCCTCAGTTTCCTTGTTTCTAAAGAGAGGTGGACACATTGATCTCTAAGGTTCCTTCCAATTCTAAATTTATGATCTTATGGTTTTAATTGAATTGATTTTGTTTGTGCAAAAACTTTTCAATTTTATGTAATCAAAACTGTCCATTTTATCTCTTTTGATGCTCTTTATCCTTTATTTGATCAATAAATCTATTTGTAGCTGCAAAAAGTATTTCTTTCCATTCTATTCTGTTTATGATGTCACCTTTTATACTTAGGTCATATATTTATTTGGAGCTTGTGTTATTTGTTGTGAGATGTTGGCCTAAACCTAATTTCTGCCAGAACATTTTCTAGTTTTTCCACAGTTCTTGTCAAATACTATGCCCTTATGCTAGTATTTACAATCTTTGGGTTTATCAAATACTAGGCTGCTATGTTAATTGGCTTCTGGATCTTGTGTCTTACATTTGTTCTACTGAATAACTTTTCAATTTTTTGACTGTATCAAATAATTTTAATGTTTATTGCTAATTATTATAATTTGAGTTTTGGTACTGCCAGATTCCTTCATTTTCCACTTTTCCTCCCTTATTTCCCTAGAGATTCTGATCTTTTGCCCATTGAATAGAATTTTATTTTATTTATTTATTTTTTGGTGAAGCAGTTCAGGTTAAGTGACTTATGCAGGGTCACACACGCTCTAGAAAATAACTCATTGGTAGTTTGATATAGACTTGGATAAATTAATTTAGTCATTACATAGTTTTTGCTATATTAGCATAGTACAACCATAAGCAATTATTATTTCTTCAATTATTTAGTTCTGCCTTTATTTCTGAGAAAAAGTGTTTTGTAGTTATATTCTCATAATTTTTGTGTCTTTTGGTAGGTGAACTTCCAGTTATTGTATATAGGTAGTAACTATTTTGAATGGAATTTCTCTTTCTGTATGTTCTTTCTGAATTTTGTTAGCAATATCAGAAATGCTGGTAATTTGTATGTATTTGTTTTACAGTTATTGACATTATTATTTCAATTATCTTTAATTGAACCCCTACTATTCTTTAAATAGATTAGTATATCATTTTTAACAAGCTATAATTTTGTTTCCTCTTTGTGCTCATTCCCTTAATTTCTTTTTCTTATAACTTGGAGATGAAGGAAGCCTAAAAATGAAAAAAAAACCAACCCTCCTCAAAAATGCTCAGTCAGCAAGAACTTAACTTGCCAGAGAGAGTGAGAGCTGGCAGCTAAGATAATAAAAGTTTTGAACATAGAGTTGTTTGTAAAATATTATGAAGATGATTGAAAATTATGAACAGTGCTGTCTCATAAAGCAAAGAGAAGAAAAGGAGAGAGAAACAGTTTAAAGAAAATTTGATGAAAGATTCAACAAAGCAAAATGATCCCATAGTCCATTTAAGTATGAAAATGTGTTTCAGGACTGGCTCCACATGCATGTAATGGATCATTTGAAGCCTGTCTGTTCAGATAAGCACTCATTTTAATTAAAAAATATGTTCTATGATTCCAAGTTTAGAATAACCTCCAAAGAGGTAAAAGGGCAAGGATATTCTAAGAATTCTGGGTTCTCCCCAACAATATATAAAGCAGTATATAAATGTATATGTCCATGTGTTTATATACACATGCATATATATAGTATATATATGTATGTCTGCAAGTATATTTATATGTAGATTTTATTTTGTATTATATACACATAAATATATATGCACAAACACATATGCACATGCACCTGCATGTGTATGTATGGATATTATTTTCTATGTGTATATGTATACACACAAACATATATACACACATGTTCCTTGCTTAAAGGGTTTGCATCTAGATTTTAGGTTGATTTATTGGAGGCAATGTTAACTCAAAATACCCTTCTCTGTTGCCAGCTGTTTTGGTTTAAAGGAGAGAAACCTTAGAAAATACATAATCAGTGTTTTCAAATATTTGTCAAATTGACATTTGGAAAAGAAATTAGACCTATTTTCCTTGTCTCTAGAAGGACAGTATTTGGAAAAAATGATTGACTTTACAGAAAGGTAGATTTTGTCTTGATTTAAAAACTTTCCTTAGCAATAAGAACAAGCATATACTAAAAAATGTGAGAAAGGAGAGTTATCACTATAATGGTCAGGAAAAGCTTCTTGTAAGAGGCAGTACGTGAGTGAAGCCTTGAAAGCTTTTAGTTTTGTGCTGTGGGGTTACACAGAGCATTTCTAACCCCTCTTCCATGTGACAACCTTTCAGATACTTGAGTACAATTTTCATAGCCCAGATAAGTCTTTTCTTTACAATAAACATTTCCCTATATAGTATGATCTGGAGGACCTTCTTCAGATTAAACAAGGTTGTTGAGGATGTTGCATATAAGATTCCTTTTCCAAGTAAGTGTAAGACTAAAACGATTTCCCAGATTTTCTGATTCTGCTGTAAAGTGTTTACTGCTTTCCTCCCTCCCCCCACATTCTTTCCTCATTCCATTGAGGCAGGAAAGTGGTTAATGATAGCAGTTTTTATTTCTTGGCTCTTATAATTCCCATGACATGGTCATGAACACAGTTCCAGGGAAGTTCAATTCCTGGTGTAAATTAAACTCATTACTGTCAGCTCATTATTTGCAATCTATGAACTTGAATACCCCCATATCTCATATTGTGGCTATCTCTCTGATTAATGGATATTTCTCATTTATTTTCTTTTAGAAGGGTAGTTTTGTATCTGCCACTTGGACTTTGGGGTAGGTTTTTGTTATTTTACTTGAATATAATGAAAAACTCTTGGCAGATGAGATAAACTCAGCACAAAGTGACAAATCACCAAGTAACTACTAATTTAAAGGCTGAACAGCAAAAGCATAAATGTGAGTCTTAAATTTTTGTGACGAAAAATAGAAATAAAAGAAGAAGACTGGCAAATTATATTTATGGCTCCCTTCTTCACATAGCAATTTAGACCACTAAGATAATCTGTCTTTTAGTACTTTAGCATTCTGATATAATGCTCTACAAAATGAAGAGTAGGAGTCTATTAAAGGTCTTAGCTCCACACTAAAGATTGTATGATCAATTAGTAAGAGGCCCCCCTATTCCCAATGAGCCAATCATGGGGCTATTTTCAACACAACTACCCTTAGTTTTATAATTACAGGCTAACACTTCCACATGGCATTCCTTTTCATCTCTGTGCAAGATCCAAGACCACCCCTTATGAAACAAAACCAATGGATCATTACTGTTATGTGACCGGGGCAGATCATTTAACTTCTCAGGACTTTAGGCAGCTCTCTAAGAATCTATATGGTATAGACCAGGGGTCCTCAAACTTTTTAAATAGGGGGCCAGTTCACTGTCCCTCAGACTGTTGGAGGCCTGGACTGTAGTAAAAACAAAAACTTTGTTTTGTGGGCCTTTAAATAAAGAAACTTCATAGCCCTGGATGAGGGGGATAAATGTCCTCAGTGGCCACATCTGGCCCGCGGGCTGTAGTTTGAGGACCCCTGGATAGACTATGCTGACCCTTCCTTCTTAGTTAAAGTTTCTCACAAGTTCTCTCTACTTCTAGAGAAAGGGGAAACATTTTACCAAGACTTAAATAAAAAAAGAAAATCCCTATTAGATTTGTAATATATGATTGCAAATATACATACACATATGTATAAATCTGTATTTTGTTGTTCACTCTTTATTTCAACAGAGGACCAATGGTATCACAGAGTGATCTTGCACCTTCATTGGATTTAAATGAGGCAGAGCTGCACAAGTTTTCCAGAGACATCAAAGTCCAGTGGCAAAAAAATGTCTGGACAACTGGGGATGGTTCAGGTTACAATGGATGACCTTGGCATCTTTGATGTATGACCAAGCTTTAGTATTCCTAGCAACTGCTTCATCGTCCTTCTTGATCTTTGGAACAAATTATATTCATCTAACCCAGTGGTTCTCAAAGTATGGTCTAGAGAATTCTGGGGATTTCTGAAACCCTTTTAGAGGGTCTACAAATTCAAAAATAGTTTTTATTTCCAATATGGAAATGTCTATAAATATAATCCAGATAAACAAAAACTCTTTGGAGAGATCCTCAATAACTTTTAGTAGGATAAAGATACTGAAAACAAAAGTTTGAGAACCATTGATCTAACCATTCTGCTGGAGGAAGCCTTCATGTGCTCAGGGTAGACATCTCCCTAACTCACTAGTAGGTTTAAGGTCTGTCAATTACCCTCAGTCTGGTTCAGCCCAACTGCTGAAGTACTTTTACTGGAGTGTGCTCACTGCATGTGCTACAGATTCCTGGAGCCACAGGTAAGAGCTGGGCAAGAGGAAGACACCAAAGGTGTGGGGATTCAGGGAAGATTCATACTTCTGGTGTGAAGATTTGCTGAGCCCTTTTCTGGGCAGCTTATCCACCTTTGGTATTCACCTTCGCCCATACATGTACACACAATAAATTTTCAATCACTGATACATATTCATGTATATAAGATATATGTATTATGTATAAATACATATATAAATGTGTCTGTATATCTGTATATCCACACACGATCTGATTTCTTTTTTTTTGCACATAACATGAGGTTCTTTTAATTCAGTTTCATTTAATTATAATCACTACAAATAATCAAATTTATATGTATGTGCATATATACAAATACATGTATGTATATATAATGTATACTCACACACAATACATATATTATAGATACACATATTTATATACACATGTACACATACATGTACAAATGAATAGGCAAAACCAATACATTGGTCATGGATGTGCACGGATATGCATCACATAGTATATATTATACACTCATGGATGCATGAAGAATAAAAGCTCTTTAAAAACAGGGACTATGGGGCAGCTAAGTGGTGCAGTGGATAGAATACCAGCCCTAAAGGCAGGAGAACCTGAGTTCAAATCAGGCCTCAAACACTTAACACTTCCTAGCTGTGTGACCCTGGGCAAGTCACTTAATCCCAATTGCCTCAGCAAAAAAAACTGAAAAACCAAAACCAAAACAAAAAAAACAAAACCGGGGATTATTTCTACTTTGTAGGCTTAGCACTTCATGTACCTGGTATTTCACGTAAGACTTGGCATATATTCAGTGCTTAAAAAATGTTTGTTGATTGAGAAAACTGTTGATAGCGTTTTGTAAATAGGGATAATAAAGCTATCTCACAGATTTTATGAGAATAACATGAAATAATATATATAAAGCATGTAACAAATTTTAAAATCTATAAATAGCCTTAAAATCCTATTTATTTCCATCATCCTTATTCCATCCCTCCAGGCCTTATGTAATCAATCAGACTCCTTGTACCATCCAATGGTTTAGACTATTTTAGAGAAATTATTGCTAGAGGATCAGCCCCCAAAATCCAGTGAGCTCTTTCATGCCTAGGAGTCCAATCAGCCTACTTTCTTATGAAACTACACTTAAGGGACTGGATTTCCCTTTGTAGAAAATTAGCTTGGACAGTCATCAACCTCCTCATTGAATCCTCAAATATCTCTTGGTCATATTTCTGAACACTTAGTCTAAGAACTCTATGTTTGGGTTTGTGTTCCAATTTGCCTATAGTTAAAACTTTATTCATATGGGAATCAAGGGGAGAGCACAGGAAAATACATAAAAGAGAAAAATAAAATCCCAATATATTTAACAGAATAGAGAAACAGCTGACTGCATCATGCTTTAAAATAACCGTAATAAAAAGCATCATCATCAATCTAGCCTTTAGAATTGACTTGTAGGAACCAGCAACTGCATGATAGGACAAGGAATGTAGGAGGTCTAACCCAGTTATCCCTGGCTTTTTATCCCCACCACCACATTGTTAAGACATTTTGAGGCTGTCAATAGTTCAAGAACTCCTGACACTTCTTTATGTGGAAGGGGTTTTAAGAACTCCTATCATGAATATACATGGCACCCCTCCTCAAAGTTGCTGTTTTTCAGTTTGAGAAGATAAGCCACTCCCTCTTTTACAGATGGGACCAGGAACTTAGGACCCAGGAATTCTTGTATCAATCTGGGGGGTAACAGCATGAAAAGCTATAATAGTGCTTTTGCTCCAAGGTGGAATCTGATTCCCTGAGGGCTGGTTGTTGTCCTTCTTTTTTGAAAAAGGCCAAAATGTCAACCCTATGTCAGAATCTAATTACAGTATATCCCACTGTGGCTGATCAGACCAGTACAGCTCAAAATGCTCTGCTACAGGTCTGGCACAAATAGCTTTTAAACACATTTGGGGTAGTTTCTCTAATTTTGCATGTCTTGTCTTTCTTTCCTTTGGACTAATTCAATTCTACTTTGTTCATAGAGTACAGCACTTTCTATGTGCCATGCTGTGTGGTCCTATGCCAGTCATGCATTTTTTAGTTTATTTATTTTTAATGCACATTGTTTTATGAATTATGTTGGGAGAATCAGAGCAAAAGGGAAAAACCATAAAAGAGATAAAAATACAAAAAGAAGATGTGAACAGAGCAAGTGTTGATTTACATTCAGTCTCCTTAGTTCTTTTTCTGGTTGCAGATGGCATTTTCTGTCTATTGGGATTTCTTTGGATCATTGAACTACTGAGAAGAACCTACAAACATTTTTGCATGTGTGGTCCTTTTCCCTTCTTTATGATTTCTTTGGGATACAGACCCAATAATGGCACTGCTGGGTCAAAGGGTATACACAGTTTTATAGTCCTTTGAATATAGTTCCAAATTGTTCTCCAGAATGGTTGGATCATTTCACAACTCCACCAATAATGCATTAGTGTCCAAGTTTTCCCACATCTCTTCCAGTATTTATCATTATCCTTTCCAGTCATCTTAGCCAATCCTAGAGGAGTGATATGGTACCTCAGAGTTGTTTTCATTTGCATTCCTCTAATCAATAATGATTTAGGGCATTTTTTCATGTAACTACAAATGGCTTTATTTCATCATCTGAAAATTGTCTGTTCATATCCTTTAACCATTTATCAATTAGGAAATGACTTGTGTTCCTTTAAATTTGGAATAGTACTTTATATATTTAAAAAATGAGACCTTTATCAGAAATACCAGCTGTGAAGATTTTTTTTTCCCAGCTAATCTTGTTTCTCTTGGTTTTGTTTGTGCAAAATCTTTTTATTTAATGTCATCAATAATAAAGTTAGTGCAATCATTCTGTAGACCTTCAGTATGGTAGTCAGCCTAATACCTCAACTCCCTCACACTTTCTTTCAGAGCCTCCCAAACTGAGGGGAGCTAACTCTGGCAAAGCGTATGTCAACTTTATTATCAATGTGTATATCCCTGGAGAGTATATTACCAAGGTAAGAGAATTTATCCACAGCATTCAAAACTTAACCATTTATTGTAACTAATGGTTCTAAACATGGATAGTGTGGTACTAGCTGATGGAGGATCTATGTTTTCTTGGTGTTAATTTTTAGGTGAAAATTAGCATAAGCAGCAGAAAATTGATCCATATTTTGTGGCTTCTGTTGGGTGGGATGCACAAAATTTTTCCTTTTTGAGTGACCCTAGTTCTATCCTTTGGACTGGCTCTTTGGGACTCATGTTCAGATCTGTAAGGAAGATTCACTTTTAAAAATCAAAATAAAAGAAGTAGCTTGGATCTGAATCACTGAGATTCAATCACTCCCTCTCAATGAGATATGAATGGGGTGACACCATTCAAATCAAAATTACAAACCAAAGCTCCATTCCAGAGTTTAAGCTCATAAATTTTATCAATGAACTTCTTTTTGAGTTCTTTATTTAATACTTGTAGTAATTTGTAGATTTATTTAAAAAATAACTCAACAAACATTTATCAAGTACCTACTATGTGCAAGCCACCAATTTGTTCTCCAAAGGGTCTGAATCAGTTCATGGGACTACTCATTTTTACCAAGTTTTTTTTTTCCATTCTTAAACCAATATGTGTGAGGGGTGGGTGGAGTGGGTGGGGGAATCATCTTTGATGCTAGGATCATTAGGTTATGATTATTTTCTTTACAAGATTGTTGTGAGCAAAGCACTTTGTAGATCCTAAAGTACTTTATAATGTGAATATTTATTTGTGACTCTGTACCTCTTTTATGTGGTTGTCAATACTTGGCAATTCTTCTTTTGAGAACTGGTTGTTCATACCACTAATCTATTAGGGAATGACTATAAGTCATTGATTTTTCTCTGTTCAGAAGTTATACAGTTTCTTGTAATCAGTTACCTATTGCCTCTAACTCTTGTTTAGCTAAGTATATATCTCCTACCCATAGCTGTGAGAAATAAGTAATCTATTTTTCTTCTAATTTTTATAGTCTTAGCTTCAATATTAAGATTATGAACCCATTTAGAATGTATTGTTGCATATAGTATAATATCTTGTTCTAAGCCAAATTTCTGCCAGATTGCTTTCTATTTTTCCCAGAAGGTTTTATCAAATAAAATGATTTTTTCCTAGATAATTTATGTTTTTCCATTTTATCAAACACTAAGTTATTAAACTTTATGGTTTCTCATGATCCAATATCTCTTCTGTTCTACTGAGTCATTTCTACATTTTGACTAATACTAGATGGAAGTATTGGAAGTACTATTCCTCCTTCATCTTGATTTCTTTTCATCATCTTCCTTGATATTCTGGTCCTGCTTTCTTCACTCCTCCAAGACCAAAGACTCAGGCTGGTTTTGAGATACTCCAGAGAGCTAGTCCGGATGGTATATTTTGGCACTCCAGCATGGAGGCTCTAGAAAGCATAGTATATTTTGGAACCCCAATTTGAAGGCTCTAGAAAGCACATTACAGAAAACAATATATAAACAACTATCTACAAACAATATAATATTCAATCTTTAGATGGGATAAGTTTGAAGCTATGTTGGGAGGAGGAAGTGGATGGGATTAATGGTTATTCATGATGATGTGTCCCTCACACCAAATAAACTTTTTAAATGACACAGATAGGAGCCATCTTTGCTAATGGAAAGCTGGGGTATGTGAATCTGATTGGATTTTCATTTCAACATTATAAACCAAAAGGTGACATTTAGTTAGGAAGATTTAACCTCCTAAGACTGATAAAAAAGGGTAAGTTTGGGAAATAGAGAATACTTAGTAGGAGGAGAAAGTATTTGTGGTGCAGACATTCTGGCCCATGATAGCTAATGATAGTTTTCTCATTATCTCATTACATTTTTGTATTCCTTAGAACCCAGAGCCTTACACAAAGAAGCTTTTTAATAAATAAGACTGATTATTTGAGATTATAAATATTAGTGTGACCAGATTCAAAATGGTGGATGATATTGTAAGGTAAGATAGGGTGAGAAAAGGAAGAAAGGGAAGTCATTCCTCTTTGAAAATTCACAAGTGGGTCACAACTTGGCAAATTTGGGGAAACTTTCACTGCAGATATACAAGAATTAATATATATATGTATATTTAATATAATAGCAGTCTATTATCTTTTCTAGTATGAGATCAAACTCAATATATTTATTGCCTTTCTTTTACAGGCAAAATGGTGTATTAAAGTTGTTCATTTCCTATGGAAAACAGTAAAACATAATGAAACCATAGAGAATATATGCCCTCAGATTTTTTCTCAGTCTATCTCCATATTTTTTAACATATAAATTGACAACTTAGTAAAATAGATTCAATATAAAATAATGCTGTGCCACTGTGAAAATTTTTTTCTTCTTTAAATCATGCTCTACAATTTAGGAATTTTGAAGTTTAAAGTTTATTTATTGCTTTGAAAGAGTTGCTAGGCAGAAGGAAAGAGACTTAGAAATAAAAGAGAAAAGGGGGGGGTGGGAAGAAAAGAAAAGCCTGACTCCAAATGCAAAAGGAGCAATATTTTACAAATCCTGTCTGAATATTGGTAGTAACAAATTTAATTTGAGGCAGGAGTAGCATACTTTTCTGTAGCTTTGGCACTAGACTTGGCTCATTAAAGTTGTATAGTACCTTATGGAGAAATAGTTTTGAACAGCTCCATCAATGTATTAATGGCAAGACTCCTCTGAAACTCTTCCCATCTCCCCTCCCCCAATAAATCCAGTCTTCCTCTTCTGAGCTTTCCCCCATCCTTGAGACTCTGAAATTCCACTATCATTTCAGAGTGAGCTGGAAGGCTTCATTTTGTGGATGGTTACAAGAACACAAGCATTTGGTTTTTGTAAGCTTCTGTATACTTAATTGCTTTTCCAACATGATCTTCATTTGGTTGCCGAACTAAGGCCATAGACAGATGATGCAATTTGTCTGAGACTTTGTGGCCAGTGTCCGGACTGGCAATGGAACCTATGTTTCCTAGTGCATGGTACAAGAGTCTATGATTAGGTCACATTCTTTGCCAAGTGAACTTAGAATGGAAAGATTGTTCTGCTGCTTTATATGAAAAAATCTTGTGGGGAGGGGGGGTGATCTTTCTTACTGTCTCCTTTTAGAATGATTTCACCAGCCTCTAGGCAGTATACAGTATTCTCTGTCACCATTAGCAGCATCTCATAAATATGATCCTTTCAATAAAAAAATTTCAAAAATGTTTCAGTCTTCTTTAAATTCTTGATAACATCTTTCTTTATGGAAATGAGGGGATTTGAAATTATTCTGCCATTCATTTCAAATGGAAGATAAATCTTTGATATTCAGATGTTCATAGATTCATATGATTTTAGAATTGAAAAGGGCCTTAGAAATGATCTAGTCTTGTCCCCTCATTTTATAGAGAACAATTGATTGATATTGAAGGGTTAAGTGATTTACTCAGAGTAACACAATAAATAGGCCAACTGTTGAACTAAGAATCAAACTCATCCCATGATTAGTCTAAGATTAATATTCGTTCCCTGAAGCAATACTACCTTCTTAATCATGACTTGAAAAGATTATAGGACAATATTTTTAATAAAAGAAAATTATATCTGGAGTCAGAAGGTCTGGGTCCAGTTCAGATGCTACCCCTACCCATGTGGCCTTTGACAAGGTCCTGACTGTTTTTGCATCTCAATTCCCTTTTGTGGAAAAATAGATTGTTCAGGAGTAAGTAATCTCAAAAATTCTTCTTATCTCTCTGAGTCTATAAAAATTTTGCATTTCACATCCACATTCAGAATTTGGAAATAGAAATGATTCCTCATCATCTTATAAAGTCAGAATCTAGAGAGATCACTGGAACTTAAACCTCCTTTCACCATCTTGCTGTTGGTGAAAGGAAATTCCAAGCTGACTACTGGGAAGGAACTCAAGCCAGAAGTTCTTTCACAAAGGCTCAGTCCTGGCTTCTGCCCATATTACTGCCAGTGGTCTGGCTCAAGGCCATGGGGTTGAAGCACAGTTTTTCTCTGTGAGAGCAGTATTTAGCTCTTTTATATTGTGAGGAAGAAACTGTGTTTTTAGACAGAGGCAGGAGCAGCAAACTGGCCAGGCCGACAATGAAACCTGTAGGGAGGACAAAGTAGAACTAGAGGATCAGAACCATCCTGTATTTAGCAAAGAGCAAACAGGCTACTGAGATGAGAATAAGCAAAGGCACACTCATATGTGTATTTCTTTCTGAAATACTTTGATTAGAGGGAGAGTGATAGAGTGACTAGAGTGATGGATATTGAGTCAGGGAGAACCTGGGTTTCATTTTTACTCCAGATATTTACTAGTTTTATGGCTGTGAACAAATCGGTTAAACTCTGTGGACCTCAGTCTTCATCTAGAAAATAAAGTTAGACTTGATAATCTTTATCATTCCTTTTAGCCCTAAATCTGTGGATTCCTTCTCCCACCTCACTAAGGATTCTAAGTATGGAATGATTACTCCTAAAATTCATCTGATTTGAATATTTCTTCCTTTCACAAGACTTCACATAACTAAGAAATGAAGAAAATTCATTCATTCAACCACTAAGCATTTATTACATGTTTGATAGGTGTATTATACTATGTGCTTGGGATGCAGAGACAAAAATTCATGTACACTTATATATATATAACATGTACACAGATAAGTGTAATTAGATTTGGAAAATGCTTAGACTACCTAAAATGGCAGCACCCATGCTGGAGTTTCCATCCTGGAGATACTTGAGACTCTCTTCTGAGATATAGGAGCGCTAGTGTATAAATGGACATTTTGAATTGGCCTGCCAAATTGTTGGGAGTAGCCTCTTTCCTTTGACTATGCAGCTGGAACAATCTACATCTTTAAATATATCTATCTGACTGAGATATATTCTCTTCTCTGTCTCTCTCTGTCTCTCTCCTTCTCTTCTCTCTATTTTTCTTTCTCTCAGTCTCTATTTTTCTCTGCCTGTCTGTGTCTCTCTCAGTTTCTGCTTATCTTTCTCTTTCTGATTGTCTCTGTGTTTCTGTTTCTGTCTCTCAGCATTCCAAAATGAAGGACTATTTATTCATAGAAGGGATGCCATGAAGGAAGTAACAAAGAAAGGGCCAGAGGGTTGGATCATTTCCCTCTCCTTTAGCCCTTCTGGAAGTAGACATAAGGAAGCAAAATATTCAATAGTGTAGGGGGATATTGGAGGTAGACACTGAAAATATCCAGGGTCTGGAAGTGGAGTGCTTTGTGTCCAGACTTCTGCCTATTATGAGACATTGCCTTCTATATATAGCAGGTGGGATGCTTTATTGTTCTAATGTGTGGTAATCATTATTCTAGATGGTTTCCTGGTGTTTAACATGAAAGTACATTTTTTCCTTGGATTTTCTATCTTTCATTGTGCTGAAAGTCCTTAGGGACTGTCTTTATTTCTCTTCTTAATCCACATGCTGAAGAAATAAAATAAGGCCCTGAATCTCACTGAGGCTAGATTGAGGAGAAGAATGGAGACAGGACAGCCAGTTACCAGATAGTGAAGTGTCACATAGTTCCTGTTGCCATTTTCCCCCTACTGCTTTGACAAGACAAGGAAACAGAGCTTCTGCTATGAAAGACTTTATATTAACCTATTATCTGCTTTGCATAACCAGGAATCTGAGGGAACAGAAATTTAGCCAATTTTGCATTTTGGGAGGATTAGGGGACACAGCTACCAAGGATATTACTTAATTTGATGTGATATTTCAAAGGCCAAATAACTATAGTCCTCCATAATCTGATTCCTTTCTACATTTCCAATTTTCTTACAACTTCTTCCCTTCAAATTCTTCTGCGATCCAATGATACTGTCATTGATACTATCAGCAAGGATTCAAACAGTAACGGTGATCAGATGGTAGTTCTGGATTAGATAAGAGAGATGATACTGTCCTGGACAGGGTAACATCATCTCCAAAGGCTTAGTCCAATTTGCTTCTTTTACAGATGGAGAAACTGAGGCCCAGAAAAGTTAAATGATTTACCCAAGATCACATAGATAAGAACCAGTAGAGTTGGGATTCAAATACAGCAATCCTGAGCCTAGATCAAGGGCTTTTTCTACTAGACTATAATGCTTCTCTATGAAGGGGATTTTTAATAATAAATTTTCCTATAATAAAAAAAAAACATGGGGAAGATTTACTATTAACTTACATCTAGGTATGTAATGACTCATCACGTTAACAGATATAGGTAATGACGATCTTTGATCTCCTCTGTTTCTAGTATTGAGAAATTGTGTGTGTTTGTGTTTGTGTGTGTGTATGTACGTATGTGTGTGTGTTTAATTTGGGTATACAAATTGATAGATTAAAAGCTTAAAGTGCTCTTGGAGATCATTTTGTCCCCCAATCTCATTTTAGAACACTAGGATCATAAGAGTTGGAAAGGATACTTAAGAGGTTATGTAGTTCAACTCTCTCATTTTATGGCAGAAAATTCTGAGACCCAGAGAGATTATGACTTGTCTAAAGCCACATAGGCCAATCTGAGATCTGAACGCAGATAAACTGACTTCAAATAAAATTACTTCTTAGTCAAGGATGTTCCATTTTTTTCATTATATTCCTCAGCACAAAGAGCAATTACTGACAAATAATGGCTGTTTAATAAATATTTGTTGAAGTAAATTTAATAAAGTAGTAAAACACTTAATTGGAATAGAAAGGATGAAGAAAGAAGCATTAACTCATCAGTAAGCTTTTATTAAAAAGATTACTGGGTCCTAGGCACTGTGTTAAGCCCTAGAAATACAGAGAAAATGAAAAAACAAAACAAAACATTGTGTTTCCCTGCAAAAAGTTACATTCTAATGGGAGAGAAAACATGCAACTAAGCATGTTCAAGGTGAGTGAGGGTGTCTATGCAAGGGCCTTTGTGTATGTGTGTGTGTGTGTGTGTGTGTGTGTGTGTGTGTGTAATGAAAATGGGAATTAATCTCAGAAAGCAGTAACAGTAAGAATGGGGGTAGGAAAGACCACTTCCAGAAGGTAGGATTTGAGCTGTTTTGAACGAAGTCAGGGAAGTCAGGAGGCAAAGTGAGAGTTTTCTAGACATGGGGGACAGCCACTAAAAAGGCACAGAGTTGGAAGATTGAGTGTTGTGTGACAAAAGCAAATGGACCAATATCACTTGATCATTTAATCAAAGAATATATGGAGTAAAGTATAAAGAGATTTGGAAAGGTAAGAAGGGGCAGACTGTGAAGTGCTTTAAAAGCCAAATAGAAATTCTTTTTTCTTGATTGTCACTATATTAATTCATTCTTTTGTTTATATATTAACATTCTTTTTGTTAAAAAAAATTAGGAGTTCTAAATTCTTTCCAATAATAAGAATTAGCAAAAGATTGGATTGTAGGTTTAATAAAAGTGACAAGTTATGGATGACATCTAATTTGTGGATTTAGTTGACTGGGAAGATGGTAGTGCCCTTGATTATAATAGCAAAGTAGAAAGGAGTTTGTTTTGGGAGGGAGAGTGGAGGGTAGGGAGATAATGAATTATTTTGGGGGTATATTGAATTCGTGATGTCTATAAGATATATGTAGTTCAAGGTACTCAAGATATGATTGCTATTGTAATTATGAGCCCCATAAGAAAAATTAAGATTGGATAAATAGATCTGGGAACCATAAGCATAAAAGTGACAACTGAAACCCTGGGATCTGATAAGATCACTTAGTACGATAATATAGAAGGAGAAAAGTAGAGAGCACAAAACAGAGCTTTAGGAGATGCCAAAAATTAGGAGTCCGGAATTGGAAGTTCTAACAAAAGACACTGAGAAGTAGTCAGTCAGGTGGGAGGAAAACCAGAAGAGAGTAATGTCACCAAAAACTAAAGAGCAAAAGAGATCCAGAAATCTGAGACAGAGTCAAAGGCTTAAGAAGGGTCAGTCAGACTGAGTATTGAGAAAAGGCCTTAAGATTTAGAAATAGTTCACTGATAATTTTATTTTATTTTTTAAAGAAGAAGTGACCTGGGCTTCTTTGTAGGCAGCAAGGACGTATAAGTACACACACACACACACACACACACACACAGAGAGAGAGAGAGAGAGAGAGAGAGAGAGAGAGAGAGAGAGTCTGAAGATTAATTAGCCAGAGAGTAGGGACATCAAAGTTGCACAGTGAATAACTGGCTTGAAAATAGGAAAACTCATCTTCATGAGTTCAAATCTGGCCTGAGACATTTACTAGTTGTATAATGTCTGTTTGCCTCAGTTTCTTCATTTGTAGGAGAAGGAAATGACAAACTATTCCAGTGTTTTTGCCAAGAAAACCCCAAATGGGGTCATGAAATAACTCAGCAATAACCAGGGTAACAGAAAAGAATCTGTTATATTTTTGAACAAATACAGTTTCTTTCTCCTTCTTCTTGGGGTATGCTGGGACTCAAGTTTCTCCAGACAGAGTTCTCATGGGAAGGCATGGATACAGTCTCTTTTTGCAAGAGTATCTTCTTGCATTGAAGATTTCACTGAAGGTCCCAGGCTCTTTCTAGAATTGTGTACTTTCCAAACACTTCATTTCATAATGCAGCCTCTCCAGACATCTCAGCTTAGTTTACCTCAGGAATTACTCAACACTCACACAAAAAAACCTCCCGCCATTTCTTTGCATCCATGTGGCTTCACATAGCTCCCAGCTTGAATTGCCTTAGGCACTAGTTATCATTCTTGGTTGTGTTACCCATTCATCAGTTTTCCCACAGCTAGAATATTTTTTTCTTCCTTTCTTTCTTTTGTGTGGTCATGAACTCAGCAGAAGCCTCCATTCCTTTCCAGCTCCTTGAGAGGAAAACAAAAACAAAAACAGAGCAAAACAAACAAACAAAAAAGCAAAAACAAACTCCTTTCAACTATGTCACCAAGAAGAAGGTTGTAGTGTTCCTCTAATTATTTGGTGAGAAATGCTTCTTTCCAATTCTACCCCATCCCAACCCCCACCCAAGTATATACAGTAAGTCCCTCTCCTAAGTAGGAATAAGGTCAGGAACAACACACAAACCAAGCCTACATTCTGAGTTGGGCTGGTTATATATCTTTCTATCCATTTCTTTATTACCCTTGAAGTAAGAAATTCACTGCCATCAGTAAAAATAAATTCCCCTTTTCAACTACAAAAATTCAGCGAAGCTTTCCAAGTAGTAACTTTTCCCTTAGAATGGAAAAGGTCCTGGCATGAATCTAGGGGTAACAACCTTTTAAAATAATGGGTAAAAAGTGCCAGTCCGGGAAATTACATCATGAGGGTAAAGCACATGGGTGTTTTGTCTTGTCTCAAAAGATGGTGATTTTTCAGATTCTTTATTCATAGCTCACTGTCTCCTAAATATAATGCTAACTTTAAATATGGAGAGGTGTGTAAGTGGGGGTGACTGTAAGATGATTAATAGTGCAAGTTCATTCATTTATTAGCTATTTATTAAGCACTCAGTGCATGTGCAAGGTCCCAGGATAATATAAATGTGTATAGAACTAGATCCCTAACATTTATATAGCTCTTAAAAGTTTACAAATAAATTTATATAGATTAATTCATATTTATATTATTTCCATTTTACAGATGAGGAAAATTATGAAATTAAATAATAGTAAACATATGGCTCATGTTAAAAGTGGGATTTCAATTCAGATATCTCGTGATTTCAAAACTAGAACTCTTTTCACAGAGGACTTTCCATCTCAAGGATTAACAAGTATGGTCTGAGCATATAATGCCTTTCTATAAGACTGAGTTTTTATTTTTTCCTTTCCTTTTTTATTAGTTCTGTTGTTTTGACACCCACTTTTTAAAAGGCACAAGCACCACTGAGACTAATACAAATAGACTTTATTTCAGTGAAAGCTGGAGGCTGGAGGAATCCTGGCAACCTTAGTAACCTGTGTTTAAAGGTTAAAGAAAATATATTTGGAAAACAAGACCATTAGAGACCATTTTTGGAATAGGCCCTGACTTAGAGAGTTGTCTACACTCTTAAGAGACAGCAGAATGTCTTGGGAGGTTAAAGCAAGTGACAGATTCTGGATCCTAAGGGACCTATGAGCCTGGTTGATAATTGGCTTTACTTGACTACTTATAAACTCTGGTTGGCCATGAGGGTGCCTTAAACCCAAATGGGCTATTTGTAACCCTGATCTCTAAGCAGTTACCTAATAAGCAAAGATTTTTTCTGTGAAAAGAACCTCTGTCTTCCAGGAGAGGAACACAGACTAGCTACATACACACTCATACATAAAATTAAGGACCCATCAATCTAAATCTGGAAGAGAACTTAGAGTCCATCCAATCTTTTTCATTTCATAGCTGAGAAAATGGAGGTCTAGATATCCTACAAGGCTTGGAGTTAGAGAATCTGGATTCAAATCCCAGATCTTTTACTTGTGACTCTTGTGACCTTGGACAAGCCTTGTAGGATATCTAGACCTCCATATTTTCAATCTATACTGAAATCACAGGATCACAGCATTTTAGAGGTTAAATAGAACTTCCCGGTAATCTAGAAGTAATGAGGTACAATGGAGGAGGGAGAGGGAAAGAAAAAATAACATTGTATTAGATGTTAGAAGATTTACAGTACTGAAGTTGGAGTCAGGAAGACCTGAGTTCAAATTCTGATTCAGATACTTATTAGCTATGTGATCCTACGCAAATTACTTAAATTCTATTTGATTCATTTTCTCTACCTGTAAAATAATTCCTATCATTTATATAATACTATATAATTTATATAATATTATATATATAATAATTTATATAATACTAAAATGCTTCACTTATGTTAATTCAGAATAGCTCTGTGTGGTACATGCTATTATCATCCTTTCCAGATTCCCAGTTTAGTGCTACAAGCCAACTAGTAATGGCCAAATAGTAGTTATAATTGTTGTTATGACCTTGAATCTGTAATGTATTTACCTTTTCTCATCTGTTATATGGATTATAAATGCTGGCCTAGGAGTATTGTGGGAATCAAATGAGAAACTGTATGGGAAAGAATTCTATAGATTGTAAAACACTTTTTCTAGTTAAGAAAAGCTTCTGTTTTCTTGACTAAGCCCTAGCTGTATATAAGTTCTCTGAGTTCCCTTTTGCCCTCTGTCTTCTATGGATCTCTTGATAGCTGGATGTTGTAGTTACAGAATTTTTTAGGTTCAAAACTTTCAGATATCTGGCTGATGAACATCCTCCTTCCTATGATCTCTGAAGTAGGAAATCGATAAGACCAACATAAATGGGACCTCCCTCTTCCCTCCAATGTTCTTGAACAGCCTTGAAATATGGAGTGATAATCCATCCACAAGCTTGGCTATAACTTAATAAATCCTGAAAGCAGATTTTTACTTCTCCTTGCTCCTCTTGGTATGGCCTGCAGGCTCTTGTGAGGAAACCTTCCTGGAAACAGCATCGGGTTGTTTTTATTATCTCTTTCCAGTCTCATTTTGGAAGTATCACTTAGTGGAGAGACTCAAGGGATTACCCTTTTCCTTGGAGGTTCCCTTGAGGGAAGCATGATGCAAATGGACTTATAATCACCTAGCCATGGGATCATGGGGTTTATAGTGGAAAGGGAACTTGGGAATCAGCTAGTCCAATATCTTCTTTTGCAGATTAGAAAAATGAAATTCAGATGTGCTGACAATCACATTCTGGAATTTGAGCCCAAGATTTCTTCAGCACCTCTGTTCCAGTATCCTTCCCATGATACCCAAGGAAGATAACTGTATTGGTTCAAAGACAGTGGGATTGTTGGAACTAACACACTGACCAACTTCTTGATTTTTACCCTTCTGCCCCTTCTGCTACATTACACTGCTACAAGCCAGTGTGATTCCAGCAAGGGGAGATAATAGCTCCAGGAGGAAGCAGCAGATATTTACATAAACAGTTCCAGAGAATGTATAAGTTTGGCTTCCTGGAGACCCATCACATCCCTCTGAGCAGCTTGGAATTCCATACATCTGGCCATGTCCACCCCCACACTCTTTAGAAGGAGGTGACTGCCAAGGGAGTGGAGCCAAGGAGGATGTTTCCGGACCTCAGTGCTATTCATATATACGCGGCAGCTTTTCCTGAGTGCCAAGCTTCCAGCATCCTCAGACTTCATGGATGCACAGTTGTGGAATTATACTTAACGATGTCTGGGCAATTGCAGAGTAGGGTTCCATTTCCAGAGGGGTGTCTGGGTCTCAGGGATTGATAAAGTAAATAAATTCTCATAAAGAAAGTGTCCAATAAAAAAAGAGATCACCACAAAAGGCACCATGGATGCAATCCATAACTGGAAACCTGACTCCCAAATCTGAATGCATCTGAACACAAGCCCAGCACATTCCAGCGTATAAATCAAATAGCACATGATTGCCTGCATGCCTGCAAATATAAAGGTTCCAAGAGGTATATATATTTTCAGTATAAAAACCAAATCACAAAAGTGACTTCTGGTCAGCAAGTAATTAGCTTTCCATGGTGATTTACCTTCATTATTTGTTACATGTTTCACTCTTCTATCTCAGGACTGCCAATACAGATATGACTGCGCTGAAACAACCTTTAAGCTTTGCTTTTATGGTTTTTGGAGGGAGCTAAGACTAAGTAAGACTCTGTGGTCTTGCCCACACTTAAGATATTGGCAAATGATTTTCCCTGTTGGGTAGAAATATAGAACAAGTTGAACTCCTTATATTCATTCTCTCCCAGAGTTCTACCTCTTTGACTTCCTCTTTCATGATAGGACCCTGGGGTATGTGTTTCTTCCAAGCCTTTTTGCATTCCTCTACTGCCTCTCCTCAGATATCAAAGTGTTGGGAAAAGGTAATCATTAGTGTTCCTCACAAAGGGGAAATCAAACTATCAGTGAAGTCTTCTGAGATTTTGTGGGAAAACAGCTCAGAATATATGCCTTCTGTCTGAGCTGGCAGAGAGGTGGCTGTAGTAACTGGGCACAGTGAAAAGACTAAGAATTTTGCTGACTTGCTTTTATTGTGCTGGAGAAGTCAGAAAGGGGTGAAGTACCTTTGGGAGTTTTGGTTAATGTCATAAAGCAGTTTTGTTCTCTCTTGCATGCATTCAGGCCAATGAATGGACCCTGCTCTGGCATTTTCCGTTCAACAGTTGGGGCCCTTCACAAAATGCTTTCATGCTACAGCTCTTAGGTCAATTGAAACTAGTTATAAGGATTCTCTATGATGACTACAATGGAGATTTTGTTTCTCTTAAAATCAACTAAATGAATATCCAAGGAATGGGGACTATTTCTTGAGAGTCATTAACCCATGACATGCTTGTAGGAGGGCAAATGTGATCAGCAAAGCAGCTTTCAACCATGGGGTGCACGCAGGACACATATTGGTGTATTTGGTATTCTGTGTCAAAATAACATCACAGATATTCTTTCCCTCCATTATAAGTCTTCAAATTTAAATTTCAAGACTAATAAAATATAATGGAATATTATGATTAAGTCATAGTGATTGCCGATTCTAGGCTTGGCTTGATGAAGACTAATTTATTTGGTCCATTTCTTTTTTAAGAAACAATTTAATGTACAAAAAATTTATAGGCATTTATTTTCTCTTTTTCCCTTAAATCCTATTTCTCTATCAAACAAAAAAGAAAAAAAGAAAGAAAAAGAAAATCCTTGTAACAAATATGCCTAGTTGTACAAGATTCTGCATCTTGAATTCCTCATTTCTTGGTTAGGAAGGAGATAATGATCCACTGAGTTATCTAACAAGGTTGACAATGGTTCTCTGGAAGCATGATTTGTCATTACATGGATGAGAATTCTTAAGTCTTTCCAAGTTTTTTCCTTTGTAATATTATTATTGTGTAAATTGCTCTTTTCTATGATCTCATTCCATTCATATATTTTGTTTAGCCATTTCCCAATTAATGGATACCTCATTAGTTTCTAGTATTTTATAAACAAAAAGTTTTTTGAAATATCTGTATAGGTTCTTTTCCTTTTCCTTTGATTTCTTTGAGGCAGAAATCTAGTAATGGTATTACTGGCTCAAAATCTACTGACTTTATTTCAAAATTACTTTCCAGAATTTTTAGGTATTTGAACTATTTGTATTAACTTTAATTCTCTGTTCAAGGGACCTGAGTTCATTTAAAGCAATAAAAATCTTGCTTTGTGAATTCTCTCAAACCTCTTAACTTACATGATCTAAGAAAAAAGAGGGATTCAATTCAGTTAAACATATACAAAAATATTATTTAATGGGTAAGCTAGACATAAAAAATTAAAAAAAAATTGGCCTCCAAAATGTTCCTATCCCTGTGAAATTTTTATTCTCTGGGAAGATATATTCCTAGATATGTAAATATGTTTACAGACAATAAGCTCAAAGATAAGCAAGTACAAGGTGGTTTGAGAAGGGAAAGAAACATTCACAACTAGTGATTTCAGGGAAAGCTTCACAAAGGAGTTAATTCCTTTAGCACTCGAACCATAAAAAAGCATGAGGATTGTGAAGAAAGGACTGCTGGAAAATGACATGCAGTGGTAGTCAGTAATCCAGTATGACTGGAAAGTAAAATTCCTGAAGAAGAAAGAAAAGAAGGAAAGGAAAGAAAAGGAAAATGCCTAAGAAGGCTAGCATTAGATAATGGAGGGTATTGAATGCCAGACTGAGTAGTTTGTATTTTAACCAAATGCTTTTAGAGGTAAGATGGTGATTTTTAGTTAGTGTACTCCTGTGTTTTAGTTTGGCATCTAAGGAGAGAATCAAGACGTTGAAACCAAGTGGGAGGCTGCTCTAGAATTATAGAAATCTAAAATTTTAGAGTTAAAAGAGATCATAGAAGCCATCTCATCCAATTGATGTTCCCAATGGAATCTCCATTACAACATGTCTAATAACTGAACAATTTTGGCTTAAAGAATGACCATCTCCTGAGGCAATACACTACACTTTTGGATGGCTATAACTTAGAAAGATTTACTTCTCATTAAACTTGTTTGCCATTTTACAACTTCTACCTGATGCTTGCCCCAAATTCTCATCTCTATAGCCAAATAAAGAGTGTTTAGTAATTTTCTGTCATGTGCAGCTCTTTGTGACTCCATTTGGAGTTTTCTTGGTGAAGAGTACTGAAGTAGTTTTTGCCATTTCCTTCTCCCAATTATTTTACAGATTAGGAAACTGAGGCAAACAGGACTAAATAACTTGCCCAGGGTCACAATTAGTAAGTGTCTGAGGCCAGATTTGAACTCAGGAAGATGAGTCTGCCCAATTCCAGGTCTGGTACTCTCTTTACTGTACTACCTACCTGTCCCAAACAAAAACTTATAAGGCGTATAGGAGAGAGATGTAGAATGATGAATTCTGAACTAGGGTGGTACCAGGCTGGATGAGTAGAGAATGAGGGACAAATGTCAGAAATATTGTGAAGGAATGCTCTTGTGGTTCCTACAGGAGTCAGGAAAGTTAGATAACGCAAATAACTAGCTGGGTGAGTTTGAGCAAATTAGTTCCTCTTCCTGTACCTCAGTTTCCTCATCTCTCTCCAACAGAATGAATGTAAGTTCCTTCAGGACAAGAAGTTTCATTGTTTTGACTTTGTCTAGCACAGTGCTTAGCATAGATCCTGCTACATGGTAGCTGCTTGCATGGGTAGCTCTGTAAAGTGTTAGATATTGACTGGTTAGTCTCTTTTGACATTTTATACAGTGATTTTCAAAGTATGGTCTAGAGAATCCTAGGGATCTCTGAAACCCTTTTAGAAGGTCTACAAATTCAAAAATAGTTTTTATTTCCAATATGGTAAATATCTATAAATATAACCCAGATAAACAAAAACGCTTTGGAGAGATCCTCAATAATTTTTAATAGATAAAGATACTGAAAACAAAAGCTTGAGAACCACTGTAATCTATGATATTATGAATTTGGGTGAATTTGTTGGCTATTGGGTTGTTTGACTTCAATATGAATCTTCAGTATAAATTCATGAAATGAAGCTTTTAGGGTGTGGCCAAACTCCTCAAGTGAGATTTTTTTCCCCTTCTTTTATCAGGTAACTTCAAATTATTTTCTGCTTGATCCAAGGCAGGAATGATTACAAGGGATTTCAAATGAAGTATTCAAACAATTTTATCTATCCCAGTTAATGGCCATGCCTTTGATAGTAAATGGGGAAAGCTGATATCCCCTGTTTAAAGGAGTCGGTAGGTGAAAGAGAGAGGGGGGCAGGGGAGGAAAGGAGAGAGAGAGAGAGAGAGAGAGAGAGAAAGAGAATGAGAGAGAGAGAGAGAGCACATCTGGTTATCTGATTACTATCAGGAATGCATTCATCAACTAGGCTTATGCCCTGGTAAGGATTCCAGAGCAAAAGAGAACATTGGATTATAGAGCAGAGTTAGAAGAGATATTAGAGGTTATCTAGTCCAAAACCTTTTTTTTTTTTTTTTTTAAGAGAAATTCTGAGGCTTAGAAAGATTAAGAAATATGTCCAAGCTCACTTAGTAAATGGAAGAGGTAAGTTTTGAACTCATGCCTCCTGATTCCAAACCTAGTGCTCTTTTCATGAAACAGAATCTTTAGTAAATTCTTATTCTTTCTCTGTGTGTGTCTGTCTTTTTCTGTGTGTCTGTCTTTCTCTATTTCTGTCTATCTGTCTCTCTGGCTCTGTCTGTCTCTGTCTCTGTCTTTGTCTGTCTCTTTGTCTCCCATTCTCCCTTTTCCTCTCCCTTTCCTTCTCTTTCTCCTCACCACTCCCTTCTTCTCTCTCTCTGTCTCTCTGTGTCTCTCTCTTTGCCCCCCTCTCTCTCCTTCTCCTTGTTTCTGTCTCTCCCTCTTCCTTTCTCTCTCCATCTCTCCATTTCTGTCTGTGTATCTGTCTCTTCTATCCTCCCTCCTTCCCTCTCTTCTTTCCTCCTTCCCTCTCTCTCTCCCCCCTTTCCTCCTTCTCCCATTTCTCTGCTTCCTTCCCTCCCTTCCTTCCTCTCTTTCTCTCTCCCATACATGCAAGTGTACACATGCATACATGTATATAGTTATATGAACACATACATATATTTATATATAGACATACTTGTACATATTCTTACATGAGGAGCCTAACTGAATAGTTTGCCTGACAGAGAATCTATCATTGTGAGCATTGCCTTCTAGCTACCATTAGGAACTTTTATATGCATAAACTAAATGACATAATAATACATATACCATATGAACACACACACAATGCACATACATACACATTTGTAACATTGCTATACTGGAGAAGGGAAGAGCAACCCACTCCAGTATCTTTGCCAAGAAAACCCCAAATGGCATTACAAAGAGTAAGACATGATTATAAAATGACTAAACATTAAACATAGAGTTATACCATATACATTTGTGCAAATATATACATATCTACACATAAATATATATGTATATATACACACATACATCTATGTTTATGTAGTGCTTCTCTCCGGGATTTCTTTCTTCCTATAATTTTGTCTGTCTCCTTATAGATTAAAGCCTGGGAGAAGATTATTACTCCCAGGCTTAAGGGGCTTCAATATACTCTGCCAGTTCACATTTCTAAAATTATAGCTCATCGGTCCCCACTTATTCCTTTGCTCTTAATAGTCAACCAGTAGACACAAGTAACTCAAAGCAAAGACATTTACTAAAACAGCATAGTCAGAGCGATAGCTATACAACATTTCCCTAAATCTGAGATATGGTTTTTGATAAATGCACATACTTCCATTGGAACAATGAGTAAAATTTGAAGTACATTGATAATGAGGCACATATGTAAGGAATACATGTGGCCAAGGCAACTCTGGTAGGGTCCTAATATTTTCTTGTGGTGTCCCTACTTTGTTTCCCTTTGGACGTAGTATCTCTGTCATGTAGGTAGCTCAGTTAGGTTCTCCAGACTCCTGTCTAAAGCTCAACTTCTGAAATCTAGAGCAAAATCTTTTCTTTCATGACTCTTCTCTGCAGCAAAGTTTTATACTTCTTGGAGCTGCTTCCTAATATTATTGCTCAATTACATTTCAGAACAGGGAAAATTACTTTTTAGGAGTTACCAGAGATGTAGCCTTCAGCTAGCCAATGGCAAGTTACCCTTTTAATTCCATCAGGGAAACTTTTTCAAACTTTATAAAATGTTAATGGGGCATATGCATGTCTTTGAATATTTAACACATTAACACCTCATCTCTCCCCTACTTGCCCTCTTCTTTAATTTTATCACCTGGGTTAAGGGGAAAAATCAATTGGTAAGAGACTTCCCCTCCTCCTCCTCCTCCTCCTCCTCCTCTTCCTCTCTCTTTCTCTCTCTCTCTCTCTGTGAATATGTAACATGCAGATATACATATGTGTACATGGATACAAATACATTTATATATTTAGTCTATATATTTTTTTCAGTTGTGTTCAGTTTTTTTTTGTGATCCCATTTGGGATTTTCTTGGCAAAGAAATTGGAGTGGTTTGCCATTTCCTTTTCCAGCTCATTTTACAAATGAGGAAAATGGGGCAAACAGGGTTAAATGACTTTTTAAGACTCACATAGCTAGTAAGTATCTAAGACAAGATTTGAACTCAATTCTGGCTAACTCCAGGTCTGGCATTCTACTCACTGTGTCACCTAGCTGCCCCTATATCTTTAATAATAGCTATAAAAATGAGAAACAATTTGGCATAATACAGTGATGTAAAACTCAAATAGAAACAGGGTCATTAAACTGTACAGAAGGATCTCTGTGGGTCACATATTGATTTAGAGAACTGCATATTAACAATTATATTCTATTGCATTTTATTTATTTTGTTAAATATTTCTCAATTACATTTTAATCTTTTTTGGGCCACATTTAGGAGTTTTTCAGCTATATATTTGATACTTTTGGTATAGCATATTGATGGTTGGACTTGGATCAATCAATTACTCACCAGACATGTATTAAGTATTTGCTTTGCATCAGGTATCGTACTAGGCAGAGAGAACATAAATGTAAAGGTTACAATGATCTTTTCTCTTAAGGAGTTTACAATCTATCAGGAAAATAAGCAAATGTGTGTGTATGCATACACACATATTTCTACATATACTTACATATATACACATATACATATACACACATATATATTTATATATATGTATATATACATATAATAAATCTTAGGAGACTAAATGGAAATAAATACAAGGTAGTTAAACAACACAAAGTCATTAGGAAAGATGGTATAGCAGTTGGGGAGGATTAGAAATGGCTTTGTGTAGAAAATGGTTCTTGAATAATTTTGAAGGAAAAGAAGTATTTTGTGAGATGGTGTTGAGGAGGGAGTGCTTTCCTCACATGAGGGTTAAGCAGTGAAAAGATGTGAAAAAAGGAGTTGTAGCAGCATGTGAGAAATAACAAATAGGTCAACGTACTTAGATTGAAGAGTGAGGAAGAAGTCATAGAATAAATCTGAGAAATAGACTGGGACCAGGTTATGAAGTATTTTAAAAGTTAAAACAGAGGAATTTCGATTTAAATCTAGAGGAAACCACTTGCATTTTTGAGCAGGTGAGTAACACAGACTGATTAGAGCTTAAGGAAAAACATTTTGGCGGCCATATGTAGAATGGATTAGAGTTGAGAGAGCCTTGGGCAGTGAATCCAAGTAGGATGCTATTACAATAGTATAGGTGAGAGGTGATGAGGGCTTGAAGGAAGGGGTCAGATGTGAAAGATATTGCGGAAGTAGAAATGGCAAGATTTAGCAGCTAATTCAACATAAGGCATGGTGGAAAAAAGTTGCGGATAAAGCAGAGGTTACAAACTTGAAAATCCAGAAGAATGATAATGCTTTTTACAGAAATAAGGAAGTTTGAAAGATGGATGAGTTTTGGGTAAAAGATGATATATTCTGTTATGGATATGTTGAGTTGAGTTTGAGATACCATTGGGACCTCCAGTTTGAAATATCCAATTAGCAGTTGATGCTACTTGATGGATGTTCAGAGAGGAGACTACACTTAGATTTATACAATATAATCTATATAGTATATACTATATAATCTATATAGATTTATACTGAAGTAAGTTATCTGGATGAAGAAGACAAACTAGTGGAGCTGATGAGTTCTCTGGGAAAGAATATAGAGGGAGGAAAAAAGACACCCAGGGAGAAGTTTGGGGAGCACTTCATTTAAACAGCATGGTCTGGTTGATGAACCAGCAGAAGAGATTGAGGAGTGGTCAGATCAGAAAAAGAGAACCTGAAGAAAATGGTATCATTAAAACTCAGAGGAGAGAGTGTCAATGAGGAGATGGTGTTAGAGTTGCAGGAAAGAATCTTGGACAAATTCCATCAATAAAAAGATCTTGGTGAGATACCATGAGGCTTCTGGTTTCATTGTCAGGCTGCAAATGATGACAGTCACAAGATACCCATTTCTAACTTTCACTCAAGAGATGACTGCATGTTATAAAAAACCTTTGTTGATTTATTTCTCCAAACCAAAGCAACTGTCATTTATATACTAAAAGTTTGATGCTAGGTATGGAGTTAAATAGTACTTGAAGTTTATGGAGAAGAAATTGGAAACCAGGCAATATCTAGGACACTGCAGAGGACTGTGTGGTGGGAATCTACTATCAAATACTTCATAAAGAGCCATCAGAGACGTGGGTACAGAGCCTCCTGGATGAGTCCATGTGGGATTGCAATAGCAACACAAAGTATAAATGACATGGAAAAAAAAAACAATATTCTGGTTTGTGCTTTGGCTGTCTGCAAGAAGATTGCATGTTGCATAGTAATTCTCTAGGTACTCTTTGAGGAATTCCACTTACAGAAGCTTATGTGCCACTTCAGTATTATGAAGCCAGTAACAGTGTAAATCCCAAAATGGTGGTACTAGATGCTGGGGGTTTCCAGAAATTAACAGTTTATAGTTAGCAGTATTAAAGGAAGCAAATTTATCAAAAAAAAAAAAAAAAACAAAGACTAGGAAAATATGATTAAGAAATCACTGCTCATTTTGGAGGGAATAGATACAGTTGTTTGTATAATCAGAACCCAGAGTATAATAGTATGGCACTAGGTTGTGAAAGACTTTGAATGATAATCAGAAGAGCTTCGATCCTTATTACCTCATAAGAGTTTAAAACCTTGTCAATCTATGAAAAACACTTTTATATGGAGATGAAGGGACATTATTAAAATTGACCATGATGGTTAAAGGAGTCAAATGCTGTTGGTTATGATGCTGAGACTGGAAATTGACTTTCTGGGGGACAGTCTGTTCCCTTTCCTGGTATGTTCACACCCAACTGTATTGGACTGTCTTCTGTATCCCCTCAGACCTTTTACTCAAATTGAATTTATTATGAGTGTTAAGATTCCTAGCTAGAGTGTTATAAACCTAATCTTTCTTAGTGACTCTGAAGCTTCCTCTTCAATTTCCTCATCCTGCATGTCCTTATTTTTGTCCTCCTCCTTTTGCTCTGCATTTTTCTCTGCATCTCCTCCAACCTAAAGTGCAGACTCCTTGCAACCCAATGCTACTACCTGGTAAATGATTTACCTGGGAGCTTTGATCTACTCTTCAGTCTGGGCTATTTTTTTCCTTCTGAGGCCACTTTGTGACCTTCAGGTCCTGGGAGCTTACCATATTAGTGCCAAACTTTGTATGACATCTAGGTTGGCATTGGGCTCTACATATCAAAATCCAATATTTGCTAGGCTTAGAATTTGTGGTAGCTGGGACTCTATTATTTGTGTAATGGAATTAAATGTATAAGAATACATAAATACAAACATCCAAGAGTAGAACTCTGGAAGATTTACAATCAGTTTCTTGAACTTTAAAATGAGGAACATAATGCTTGTGCTCCCTTCCTTGTTGGGTCTTTATGAGACTCAAATAAAATCATGTATATAAAGCCTTATATAACCAATCTGACAAAGCTCTTGTGAGCTTTATTATTGTGTGCAAAATGGTGTGAAAAATTGAACAAATATCTAGTTGCTTCATTGAAGATAGATAGAGAAGATCTTACTTCCCTCCATCTCTTCCTTCTCCCACACCCCCCGCAAGACTAGATCCCCAATATTCATTCTGAAACTTTTGTTAAATTTTAGTTTGCCCAGACTCTTTGCACGGCAGGTAGATATAGCCTCTGAATTGTGTTTCCACTGGTATATTTTGCTTTAGTAAAAGTTATGTCCAGAGGCTATAGCAAAGTGAGTGGTAGAGAAAGAAAAGATGGAAAAAGCTGGCAAGGGGTTGGCAGAGAGCCAAGAAAAGTCAAGGATATCAAGAGGAAGCTGATGTGCCCATGGCTGGTTTGCTCTGGTGCCCCTGAAGATGCCAAATAAGCTGATGTTCATGGAGGGTATTTGTAAAACAGGATTCTGTGCATTTTTCAAAAGAAAAATAGATATCAAAGAAGACTAACAAGATATATAGACATTGTTCAACCAGCAGTAAGTTGCTGTGGATTGCAAAGATCCATAGGAATACATGTTTTACCTTCAAAAGATTTAAGTGAAACTGTCTTATGCAAAAGTTAGCCAATTCTGACTTATTATTCTAGACTTCTTTTTTTCATACAGCTGGCAATGGATTTCTCTAGAAATCATAACAGAGATTTTTGTGTCATGGATACCTGTGGCATTCTAGTGAAGCCTTTGGATTCCTCTTAAAATATGTAAGATAAAATACATAATTTTGTATAGAACTTGAAAAAATAGTAAGGGTCAAAATATAAAGGGAATTAATGGAAAATGTAAAAGAAGGAGGTTTTTTAGCATCAAATCTCAAACCATATTACAAAGTGGTAATCATGAAAATAGTTTGATACGATTAGGAAATAGAGAATTGGATCAGAGAAATAAATCAATTGCACAAACACAGTGTAATTGACCATATAGTAGTCTGACAATTGATAAACTCAAAGATTCAAATATTTTGGGATCGTAACTTATTATTTGTCAAAAGTTGCTGGGAAAATTGGAAAATAATTTGGCAGAAACTAGATTTAGACCCATACTATATACCAAGATAAGATCAAAATGGACATATAATTTAGACAAAGAGTAAAATCATAAACAAATTAGGAGAGCATTGAATATTTTACCTGTTTGATCTATGGCTAATGGAGGAATTTATTACCAAACAAGAGAGAGAATGGATCATGAGAAGTAAAACAGATAATTTTGATTACATTATATTAAAAAAGGTTTTGCACAAACAAAATTAATGCAGCCAATCTTAAAGCACTAACCTGGGAAAAAAGTTTTTTTTTTTTTTACTCCAAGTTTCTCTGGTAAAGGTCTTATTTTTCAACTATATAGGAAACTTAGTCAAATTTATAAAAATATGAGTCATGTCCCAATTGATAAATGATGAAAGTATAAAAATAAACAGTTTTCAAATGAAGAAATTAAAGCTATCCATAGTCATAAAACAAACAAAGCAAAAACACAAACAAACCCGGTATGACCTGGTATGACCTCACATTTATCAGAATGGTTGATATTATAGGAAAAAAAAGACAAATGTTGAAATGAATGTGGGGTAATTAGGTGGCATTGTAAACTGATCCAGCCATTCTGGAGAACAATTTGAATCTATGCCCAAAGGTTATATCCTTTGATTCAACAATACCACTGCTAGATCTGTTTCCAAAAGAAATAAAAGAAAAAGGAAAAGGGCATACATGTACAAAGATACTTATAATAGATCATTTTTTGTAGCTACAGGAATTGAAAATTGAGGTAATGTTCAATTGGGGAATGGCTATACAGTTTGTGGCATATGATTGTGGAGGAGTACATAAAAATGTGTTATAAAAAATGATGAACAGAAAAGTTTTAGAAAAACTTGGGAGAACTTATTTGTTATTGAGTGAATGAGTAAAACCAGGAAAACATTGTAGATAATAACAGCAATATTGCAAGGATAAATTGTTGTGAAAAACTTAACTATACTGATCAATACAATGATCTAAGCTAATTTCAAAGGACTTAAGATAAAAAATGCTATATTCCTCCAGAGGGATAACTGATAGAGTTTGAGTGAAAACTGATGCACAATTTCTTTTTCATTTTGTTTTAAAATCTAAAATAATTTTTTTTTTTACAATATGCTTAATATGCTTTGTATGATTTCACATGTGTAATTGATAGCACACTTCTTGCCTTGTCCATGGGTGCAGTAGGGGCAGGATGAAGAGAATTGAGAACTCAAAATTTGAAAAAAAAATGCTAAAAATAATAAATTTTAGAAAAGTGAGAAAAAAGAAATAATATCAACAGATCTTTAGAGATTTTGATAGAAATCTATAAGCTTTAGGAAACCAATTTTATTCGGACTCTTCATATGTGTTTTTTTTTCTTATACAGATATTTTGGAATATAGAATGTGCACCTTACTAGCATTGCCTTCTAGGATCCTTTAGGAACTTTTTGTGTCAAACTTACTAACTACCAATTAGTTTTTGGTGTGATCTGGATCTGGGATTTCATTAGGATAGGGAACTCACAGTGTCAAATGAATATCAACAGCATGTTTGTAACTTAAAAATTTTAAGAAAGATGCCTCCCAGGCTTGTCTTCTATTTGACATTTTACCCTGCCTCTTGTTATTCTTTGTATTATACTTGAACACTTTATTATTTTGAAGATATTATCTTCAAGATATCTTTCAGATTTCTAGAAAAGAATATTTAGAAATATGACTTGGAGACTACAATTGATCTATTCATAGAACCATATTCATGCACAAGTTTGCAACATGTACCCCAACTCTCTTTTTCCTCTTATGTCCTCAATGATGCAGAAAGAGATGGAGTTTTGAGATGGAGGAAAGAATCTCAATCTTTCCCAAGTCACAGTAGCAATGGAAGTGTCAAGAAGTCTGTCTTTTAAAGCCTATTCCCTTTCAAGTGCTTCCACCATTTTCATGAGGCTTAACATAGCATAGTTTTATCACAGTCTCTGGGATATAAGTCAAATATAGTACCAATGGTGGATATGATTCTCACCACTCCATCTTTCTCTAAAACTGCTCAGTTTTTAAGGCTTGCCTTCAGTTAGCCATCATCCCCTAACTTCCATTAGAAATAAAATACATGAGTGTGTACTTCCTGCTAGTCAGTCCAGTCCTGGAAGATGGCACATTGACACAGAAAGGTGTAAGCTATTCACCAAGTCATTAATAACTACTAGGATGCTATTTCCACAATCAGGGTTGATTTGTGTGGTCCTCATGGTACCACAAGCTACTGTTACGATTTACTGTTTCTGTAAGAGTCTATTGTAAAGTTCCAGAACTATTAGACAAAATACCACTGTGGGAAGAGACATGACAAAGATATTGCCCTTAGGATACTGTAGCCTTAAAATAAAAAGCTGTCGAAACCATTAAGACCTATAAGCAACAAACAAAAGATTATATAATAATTATAGAACAGCTAAGAATTTAGCACACTATAGTACTACATCCAGGAAAGACTCTTAGATTTAGGGTCAGAGAACCTGTATTAAAATCCTAACTCTAATTCTTACTAGTTTTGTGAATTTGAGAAAATAAGTTCACCTCTATGAGCTTCAGTGTACTACTCATTTGTAACATTGTTAAACTCATTGGGTACAACATTCTTTTGGTTTGGCTCACTTGACTGCTTCAGCTCACAGAAATCTGGAAAATGAAATTTTGTTCCTAAAGATTATCTGTATTTTAAGAGGAAAGTATGATGCAATAAAAGCTTTAGTCTATGGTTTGCCCCATACTCAAGACATACACAAAGCTATAATCTAAAAGAAAATAGGCTTAAGTTATAGAAAACTTTTCAAGTCATTATCTCCTGTCTATAATTTTAATTTAATTCATTCCTTGGGATATATATGTATGTGTGTATATGTGTATGTCTGTGTGTGTGTGTGTGTGGGGGGGGGGGTGTGTGGGTGTGTGTATGTATACACAGTGAATAATGCACTTAGCACATTGTTTTGAGTATTGGATGGCATAAACTTTGAGATCCAGGAGCCCATTGTATGGCAGTGTGCTAAAGTGAAAAGTTAAATGGGGGGGAAAGGGAAGTGTAAGTTGTTTTTATAGAAATTGCTGAAAGAAAATTAAAATATGGTCTCTTTTTGCCCAAAGTTCATGTTTGTCTTTTAATTCCTGTGTCTCTGACTTTTATCTCAAATCTAACAAATGACTAAATAGGTTTGTCCGGAGGCAGTGACAAGGTGGGGGGTGAGATGGAAGTATGAAAAAAACTGGCAAGAGCTCAACAAAAGGGAAATGGAAAATCTAACTTATTATGAACACGCTCCACAGCTACCATTAAAACAGCCCAATCCATTTAAGTAAAATAATGATTGTGGTGCAGAAACAATAGGAAGACAGATTAGGGGCAATGGAAAAGGTACTGGAATCTGAGGCCCTGACTTTGAATCTTAAATTTATGATCCTATGAATTAGAAATCTAGTCTTAGAAGGAGTAATTCAGGAAACTCAGAGGAGAGATTAAAAAAAGAAAAAGAAAAGAAATGAAAAACAAAACAAAACAAAACCCAAACTCCAAACAAACAAGCAAACAACACTCCCCCCCCCAAAAAAAAAAAAAAACCAATAACAAGCAAAAACTCAACCCAACCCAATCCAAATTAACCTAAAGGGGTTATGATAGTTCTTAAATGAGATTCTTGGAGGGCTGTTGTGAAGCTGGGGGAGGGAGAGTATAAGATGTATTCTATGCATTCTATGTTCTAATTTTGCCTTATTGCAAAAGGCAGAACTGGAAGCAGTAGGTGGAGGTAGGCTAAGGAAGATTTTGGTTCCACATGAGGAAGAATATTCTAACATTCAATGTTCAGTATTAAAATTATTTTGTTTAAAGGTAGTGAATTCCCTATTACTAATGATATTTTGGCAAATTGGTTGAGTAATTGTCTAAGCCTTATTAGAGCAGATTGCTGCTTTGAGCATAGAGTTAAATAATATTTGTCTTAAGGTCCTTTTCAACACTTAAGTTCTAAGAATCTAAGCTTGAGGCATGGACTGATGGAATCAAGATTGTTTTGTTTAGGTACTGAAGTAAATAGAGTATACACAATGATTTGAGAACGATTATGTATAGGAGCTATAGGGTATTGTGAGATAGCATAAAAGGGCACAGTAATATAAATAATTAGAAACAGATTTTTTTCCCCTTAAACTACTACTTAGAATTGTGAAGTCTTCATGGCACTATGTCCATGTTGTTTTATTTCATTGTTTACAGTAAACCTCTATTATAAAGTTCTAGAATTAGAAGACAAAATACTTTCATAGTAAAAGAAATGAAATACCATTGCCCTGGGGACCCTAAAATCTTATACAGTACTGTTGTCTGGGATATTCTTCCTATATGCAATTGCATTGAGTAGTGCTTAAGAGAGCAACTGATTTTCCCTAGTTTCAGGGTTCTATTAGGTTGCTCCGAGAAGCTAATTAACTTCTAATTCTAATACTAATTCTATTAGTATTGTTTAGTGCTCCCCATCAACCAGTTTGAACTCCATTAGCTTTTAGAAAAAGGATTAACTAAGAAGCTATAGCAAGAAAAGGTGATATAGAATGTATCTCTATCTAGAAAGCATAGCATCCCCTAGTGTGTACAAGTTCTCTGGGGGAGAGTAGATTATAACTTAAAGTAAATCTCTAATGAAACACATGTGACAAGGAATACCTCTTGCCTTCTGGCACTCAGTGCCCTTTTCTCTCTTCATGGATCCTCATGGAATTCCCATTAAGTGTAGGGTATTGTTGGATGAATCACCATGGTAGTGCTGGACCAGCACATTGGTTCAATAGAATTTGGCTCCTCGTCTGGATGAGTGAGATTATCTAACCATTGGACATGACACTGCCCTGTTCAGTTTCTATGCTCTAGGCCAGTCTTCTGCATCTCTGAGGTCTTTCCAAACTTTATGACTTTATAGTCTGAGCAGATCTACTCTTTCACCTAAAATTAGAGAATTACAAAAAGACAGAGCTCACACTTATCAATGCCATGTGGGAGAGTGGGAATCTCCCTTCTCCCCAGCTCTTAGGACAATCTCAGAGCAAGATTCCTCTTGCCTTATTTGAAACTGCCAAGGAGAGATAGCAAGAGGAAGTGTAGGGACCCTCTTATGTACCACCCCCGCCTTAGCATTCTTCTAGGCTATCTGATTTTCTAGTTCAACTATTAATTAGAGGAGTTTTCATTATCATTATAGTTCATGCTTTATAAAAAGGAGAAAGACTTCATAAGGCATGGTGGGAGAACTTGGACTTCTGGATGGATACAGAGGGTAGGATTATGAGGTTTAATAGATTCCCATTAGTACCCTTCCCTGCTTGTCTTGGAATAATTTTATCAATACTTCAATTTCCCTTTGTCAGTTCCGTCTAGTTACTCAGGACCTCATCACCTGTATTTAAAATGATTAGTACTAAGGGATAGGTAATGCTTAACTCAAAGGAATTAATGTCTAACAGCGGAATTACAGACATTGAGATAGTAGTAGTAGTGGGAGGGTGGCAGGTTACGACTTATTACATTTACTCATTAGTTCTTTCAGCAAATATTTATTCAGGGCCCATTGCATACAAATGCAAAGCTTTAGAGGTTGATACAGAAAAAAATGCAGTTCTTGCCTTAAAGCACCTTTCAGTGTGAAGGAGATAGATATATATACACAGATAAATAAATACAAAATGCATGAAGATTGAAAGGTGATATTGAAATTAGAGGAAGAAAATCACTATTAGTTGGTAAATCTGAAAAAAGATTTTTGGGAGAGTTAGCATTTAAACTGGAGCTTTAAGAATGAATTGAGATATAGACAGGGAGAGGCTGGTAGAGATGGGATGGGGGGAAAAGGTCATTAATATAATAAAATATAGAACAGTTAGAGGGAGTGGTAGAAAAAAGCCAGTTTTATGTGTAGAATGTGAAAAGAGAAGCAGCACATATCAGAAATATTCAATTCAACTCAATAAATATTTAATGAATGACAATGTTAATAAGTACTAGACACAATTGATAAAAAAAAAATTAGTCTTTACTTTGAAGTACCATGCATCCTTGTGGATCTATTCCTTATTTTAGGGTAATTGTGGAATAGGAAGGGAAACAGATACTTGGAAAGTCTATGCCTCTATAGGGAAGATGATTTCAGAGCCTTGGGCTAGAAGCACAAATTATCAAGAAAGGGGTAGTTAAGGCTTATTTAAACAAGGTGGCTGTTAACAGTGACCTTGGTTGAGACTTCAGTTTGGCAGTTTAATTTAACACCTGCTGTCTGCTCTCCAGAAGTAAGTTATTGTAAAGAGATGTGGTTGACTCTTCAGGGAAAAAAATGTTAGGCTAGAAACCCAGGGCTCCCTAATTCAGCCATTCATTCGTCAAGGTCTATGCATCCTATTTCTGTAAAATTTCTCAAATAAAGTCTTGTCTCCACCACCATCCCATTCCCTTACCTGTCTCAATTTTGCTTCAATGGAATTTATCCATTTTAGTTTAGATTCCAGGAACAGTTTCCAAGACTCCATTTGTTTGTGAATTCCTGTGGTCAGAAAGATAAAGCTAGGGAAAAGGCCAAAATTAGCTAGATTAGATGAATTTTGTTATTATTTTTTTTTCTAGCTCTATAAAATATTTTTTGGTAGTTTGGTCTGGAACTATATAAGTAAATTGATTTACATAGAATTGTCATTTTTATCATATTGGCTTGCCTCCTCATGAGCAATTAATATTTTTAATTGTTTAAATATGATGTGTGAGAAGTGTTTTGTAGTTGTGTTCCAATAGTTTCTTAATTTGTCTTGAAAGAGACTCCCAAGTATTTTATATTGTCTACAGTTGCTTTAAATGGAATTTCTTCTAAGTTCAAATTTGGCCTCAGACACTTAACACTTCCTAGCTGTGTGACTCTGGGCAAGTCACTTAACTTTAATTGCTTCAGCAAAAAAACAAAAACAAAAACAAAAACAAAACCAACAAAAAAACAAGAACAAAAAAACATGGAATTTCTCTTTCTGTCTTTTGATGCTAGACTTTCTTGGTAATTGATAAAAATTCTAGTGACTTATGTGGATTTATTTTATATCCTGCAACTTTGCTAAAATTAATTGCTTCAAGTATTTTTAGTTTATTCTCTAGAATTCTCTAAATATACCATCATATTATCTGCAAATAGTTGTGTTTACTCATTGCCTATTCTAATTCCTTCAATTTCTTTTTCTTCTCTTATTGCTATAGTTAGTATTTCTATTACAATATTAATAGTAATCATAATAAATAGGCCATATGAGGAAGAAATGTACTGCTGCTAAAGCTTAGCTCTTATTTTCCTCAGATCTCAGAATACATTTTTCAAGTACTCTCTACCATTTATTTTGGGTAGAGTGCCCAGGAAAGAAGTAAACAATCTTACATAGTTAGGTTAATTCAATTAAGTATAATTTAACATAAATTTATTGAAATTTTACTACATATATGTCAGGATCTGAGGAATTAAAAAAAATAATTTCTGTCCGCAAGATGCTTATGTTCTTCCTTAGACAAACAGCTTTTACACAAATAAACTGATACAAAACAGATATATAGTAAATACAAATAAGTGGGGAGAGGGTATCAGGAGGAAAGCTCTTTTAAAGATGGTGACAGTTGAACTGAGTCTTAAAGAAAGCCAGGGATTCTATGAGGCAGAGGGTAGAAAGGACAACATTATAGAAATAGGGTAAAATGCACATAAAGAGAGACAGGAGATCAGATTTTATGTTTGAAGACTAGTAAGTAGACCAATTTGTCAGTAACAAAGAGTGTATAAAGGAAATTCAACCTTGTGATTTTCTTTGGAAGCAGACTTGAATAGATAAAGTTGGGTGAAAACAAGTTGGGGAAAAGGGTCACATTTTTTCTAAGGGAATAAGTCATCAATCCTCCATTACATAGGAAGAAAGTTTGGAAAGTAATTTGTTGTTCAAGTAGGCTGACATCATCCACAATTTTATAAGTCACACTAGATTCATTGTGTAGGGGTAACCCTCAGAAAGTCCCAGTGGGTGCTGATTCATGGGAATTTAGAGAGTAAGCTATAACTAGCTAAAGACCATACAAGGCACAGCTTATCTAAGGTACGGGAGCCTTATGGCTCCTTGTGCTTATTTGTTCCTGGGGCCCTAAGGTCAACCTTGATATTTAGACTTATTTTGGGATGTAAAATTTCTCTGGATTCCTAATGGGGAGGTTATTTTATGACAGGTGACCTGGCAGGCTCTCCACATTTATTTATATTATGCTCCAAGTACAATTAAAACAACAACAAAATTATTTTGTATTATCAGCACTAAACACAATGCCTTGCACATACCAGTTGCCTAATAAGTGTTTGTTGAATTAAATGGCAGATCCTAGACATTATTGCTCTTCTTTTTGGCTGGTGAATCATCTCTATGCTCGTCATTTATCTATATGATAGAGTAACAGTAATATGTATAAATAGAGAATTTTAAAGTCTTGACCTCATTTGATAAACACAGTAACCTGGTGGCTGGTGCCTATTATTATTCCCATTTTACAGATGAGAAAATTGAAACTGAGAGAGATTAAATTATTTGCCTACATCACACAGTTTATGTATGGCTCAGGAAAGTTTAAAATCCAATACTGAGTCCAAGCATCAAGTTAAATTTCCTTGTCTATTTTTTCTTACCTTTCAAAGCAAATCTAACTTTACATCACAGGATTTGAGAAAATTCAAATTTGCTCTCATAGTCAGGGCCTCAAATAGTTTTAAGAGCATCAGTGACAAAATATGTATAGTGATCTCCTTGGAAATTTAGATTACCTAATCTAATTACTCTTTACATAGAATGAATCAAATATTAATGTTTAAGAATATTGAGAGAAAAATAATTTAAATAGTTGCTATGGTCTTTAAAAGGTTTTATTTCCACTTCATATCCAGAAAATGGACAAAGATAGCCAAAGATGAGAACAGTAAGCATGGAGAGTCTGTGGAAATACTGATACACCACTGGTAGAAGTATGAAGTGGTTTAACTATTATAAATAGAAATTTGGAACTATACTAAGAAAATGACTAAGATTGCATATATTTTGACCCAGATATTCCTCTAATGAACATATAACATAAGGAGGATAAAAGCAGAAATTGGAAAATATTTAGTAAAATAAATAAAACACTAGAGAACATATATAATGTCAATATGCAGTCCTTATATCTGTTTAGTGGCTTCCATTTCTATCTGAGCTATACAACAAAATGCCCCTAGCAAAACTTTTTTTTATAGTTGTAAAGAACTGGAAACAAAATATTTATCCCTTGATTGGGAATTGGCTAAACAAAATATGGCACATAACTATAATGGAAATCCTGTATTGTGAGAGATGATGAATATGATGAATAAAAGGAAATAGAAAAACAGAGTGATCAATAGTTAAAAATGAACAGAACTGTGAAAACCATATGCACAATGGCTATAACAACATAAAAGTAACAAAAAATTAAAACTGAAAGTTGTATGGCAGTACAATGATTTAAGGAAAAGAAACCACAAAACAGTCCTTAAGGAGAGATTTTGTGAATGTAATTTGCATTTAGGAATGGTAACAATTTATATTTATAGTACTAAGTAGGAAGAACGAAAAAGACAACAAAATTGAAAAGGATAAAATGAAAATGACTAAAATTTTCCTTGAAAAAAAGATGATAAAATGCATCATTTGTCTTTGCAAAAGTAATTGATACGTTAGTCTTGTTACCTACTTTTTTTTTATCTTTATTTCTTTGTTGCATGGAATAGTTCTGTGGATAAGGAAGGATATCTATCAATACACACACACACACACACACACACACACACACACACACACACACATATATATATATATATATATACATTCTTCTATAGGAGTACATGTATGCATATGAAAATAAATTATCAATTTTTAATAGCCATACTAAAATTATTAGAACAACTCAGTTGTTGTCCTCCCCACATAAAGAACATTGGATAAAATATTTTGATCTGATTTAAAGGTGAAAGTAGGACAACAAAAATATAGAAATCTGTAGTATCAATTTACAATGTCTATGGTATAATCATTGTATTAGAACTTCTATCACTTTAACCTTAGGCAGAATTTTAGCCTCTCTAGGCTTTCCTTTTGCATTCAAAAAGGATAGGACTTTAAGACTTTTTTTTTCATCACATGATTTCTCTGCTCAACAATCTATGGTGACTCCATATTACTACAGCATGGAATCTTTCTGTCTTACTAAATTTTATTTGTCTGTACTCATTAACACATAACCTCCAGCTAGTCTCTTAATTCTTAGAAAAATATTTTTCACCCCCTATTTTGTGCTTTGCCATATTCCCTTCCATTCCCCTTCTTCAAATAATGAAAAAAAAAGCATTAATCTTAGAATTAGTAGAGTTATGCTTGTACCCTGACAACAATGCATAGAAACTATATATGTATAAGTCAGATAATAAAGAGTGTAATGGACTTGAAATCAGGAGAGATCTAAATTTTAACCCTACTTTCTATACTTACTGACCTAAAATAGTCACATTCTCATCTGCAAAATGGGGACTAATCATTTTACTCACTCCGTTGTGATTCTCAAAGGAGATGTTTATGAAGTTCTTTGCAAAGCAAAAAGCACTGTATTCATAAATTGTGATGATTAAAAGGAGAATTATAGCACATTTTCTATGTCACAGAAGTTATGAGGAAAGCTCTTTGGAAGCTTTAAAGTGCTATAAAAACCACGAGTTGTTACCATACCTAAATATTCTTCATGCTTATAAACAACATCTTGTCTGATTCCTTCAGCCCTCATTGATTTTTCCCTTCTCCAACTTATTGTCCTTGCAGAGAGCATGACACTGTTTATAACTCTGTTGTCTTCTGATGCTTCCAGGTGGGTTAGTTTTGTCTCCCAAACCATATGGTGAGTTCTGGCAAGGACCATGTTTGAGGTTTCTTTGTGTGTCTCTCTCTTCCAAGTTAGTTGATAGATTGATGGATTGGTAATTGATGGTTTGATACCTGCACGTGCATGTTGAGATTCAAACTAATTTAATTCCCTAGAAGTTTATTAAGCATATGTAAAATTTGTACAAGATGCTGGAATGAACATTTTAAGGTAGTTTTGTGATTGGTGATAGGAGGCATAACAAATACATTAAGAATGGCAAGATAATAAAAATGCAAAGCAATATGACATTGTGAGTAGATAGCTGATCTCAAAGCCAGGAACACTTGGTTTTAAATCCTGCTTCTGATCCATCCTGGTTGTATAACTCTGGTCCAGTCACTTAACATTTCAATACTCCAGGCAGCTCTTTAAGACAGTAAGTTGGAGAAAAGATCTCACTCTGCATTGGTGATTGGAGTTTCCGCATCTATTTCTCCCATTCCCAATGAAGAAATCACACATCCAGCCTCTTCTTCAAAATACACACAATACCTTATATTATATAGTAGTTGAGGCTTAATATAATAGCTTAATATAATATAATATAATATATATAATAATTTAATAGCTTAATATAATAGCTGAGGCTTAAGAGTGCCCACAACTAGTAAGAGTCAGGAGTTTTCATTCTGGCTTCATCATTCTTGCTATTCTATTACACAACTGAATTTTATTTATTAAGTTATATTTAACCTTCTTGCATTATCACAAAGCTAACAGAATTGTAGGAGTAAACATAGCCTCTGAGCCATTAGAATTTATATTGTTCTTGTGTCCTACACATGTTCCTGAGTGGTTTCTCTGAATTGCATGCATTTTGGAGTCACAGAGTATAATAATTTAAAATGTTATCCTTTTCAAGATCATCATCATCATCATCTCAATACTGAGAAAAATGGGAAGACCTATATGACTAGATAATGTAAGAAGCATCAGGAAACAAAATCTACAAATGACTTTTTTTTTTGTATCCCAAGGATTTCACACAGTGCCTGACACATAGTAGTCAGCCAGTATTCCTTTATTGAGCACCTATTTGCCAGACTCTGGGATACAAGACAGTCCTTGCTTTCAAGGACCTCATAGTCTAATGGAGCAACATGAAAAGAACTATGGAAATACAAAATAGATACAGGATAAATTAGAGATAATCAAGAGTAAAAAGTCATTAGTATAATGAAGGATAATGAAAAGCTTTTCAAGGAAGATGGATTTTGGATGTTACTTTTTAAGAAGAAAGAACGACAAAAGCATTTAACGTGGAAAGCTTTGTAGTTATAATGACCAAATATGGTCCTGAAGAAGAGATATGGAAACATATGGAACATTGTATAAAACATAAGACTAAGTTGATATTTTGGATAACTTTATTGAAAAGTTGTTTTATTACTTTTTGTTATCAATGTTGTGAAGGATGGCTTTCTGAGATGGGGAGAAGGAAGAGATATTAGAAAATTTGGTGTTATAAAAACAAAAGATTAAAAAAATAGGTCATCATCAGCTACAACAACAATACAATGAATAACATGCTACTGGATTCTGGTGCTACAAAAGGATAACACAATGATGATGGTAATGGCAATTAATAGCAATAATATTAATAGCCTACTATATGCCAAGTACTGGGATGAATATAAATATCTCATATAACATGATTTCTACCTTCACTCTGTTTCTGGTCTCATGTGGGAGACATTATTTGCAAAGTATATAAAAAATAAATAAATGCAATTGGTTGATTTGAAATTATATGACCTCACAGTATCCTAATCCAATTCTAATGATAATAACAAACTCTGAGATCCCATGATTCTATGGCAAATGATCAAATGTCTGTGTTGTAGACGTAATAAACACAACAGATTTTCAGGGGAAAATACTTTAGGACATGGAAGAAAGCATAATAAAAAATAATGGACTTAATGGTTAGAAAATAACAACAGCATCCTATCAAAGATATGAAGTTATGTTAAAGAGTAACTGGAGGAACACTGTAGATTTTAGTGAACTGCAAACTCAAGGTGAATCACTAGTGTGATATAACCAAGAAAGCTATTGCAATCTTGGGTTTCATTGAAGGACACAGAACTCCCAGGAATGAAGAGTCTATATCACTATACTATGACCTGGTTTGAACATATCTGGAGTATTATCTTCAGTTACAGGTGTTCCATTTTAGGAATGACAAGCATTTGGATCAGTAAACTGAAGTATCCAGAAAAGGACAACTAGGTTACTGAATAGCCTAGAGTTCATTTCATGTAATAGGTCCTAACAAGAATAACAATGCTATTAACAGTAATTAACATTTCTATAATGTTTTCAGATTTAAGAACTTTATATATGTTATCTCATTTGTTCCTCATAATAACCCTATATTGTGAATGCCATTAGTTTTTTTCCCCCCTAATTTGTATTTTATAGATAGTAAAAATATGTCTCAAAACAATCAAATGACTTGATCTGGTTTTCACAGATAGTAAGCAGCTGATGTGGACTTTGTTTTTGAGACTTTTGATTTCAAATCTCTCTCTCCCTAGAAAAATGAGAACCACCTGAAGGAACTAGGAATGTTTAACGTAGATAAGGGAAGATTTACAAGATAGTTCTCTAAGTATTAAAAGTGCTCTCATCAGACTTCTAATTGGGACCAGAAGGCAGAAATCATAATAATGGGTGGACATTACCAATTAGAATATTTCAATAAGAAAAATAAACAAATCACTTTCTGACAACTAGAGCTACCCCAGAGTGAAACAACAACTACTTCATTGGAAGTCTTTGTACAATAGGCAGATAATGACACATCTAACAGATGCTAGAAAGGATTTTTTGGGGGTATGAATTTCACTAAGTAGTCTCTGGATTGTTTTCCAATGCTTCAGCAAGATATTTTGCATAGTTAAAAAAAAACATACAAATGGCAGACATTATTATTGAAGATGAGATAGGATTGGGCATGGATGGCAAAAGGCTATCCCAGACAGGGATGATGGATGTCTTTGTTGGACTGAAAGAAATGACTGAACAAATATCAAAGAAGAAATGCACTAGTGTCTCTTTTTTCTCTTTTGTCTTTCTCTTTTTTTCCAAACAGTATTTTTTTCCAATTGTCTCTGTCATCTTGAAATCCAAATTTATATCCTAATGCCTCACATTTATTTGACAAAAATGTAGACTAGAAAATTCCCATGAGTTCTTAAATATTAGTGAGAATTATTTATATAATTCTTTAAGGTTGGAAAATCATTTTTAGAAATAACTATTTCATTCGATTCTAACAACGACTCTAACAGATACAAATGGGGAAGCTGAGGCAGAGAAAAGTTAAATGACTGCCTTCAGGTCAAACAGCTATTAAGTGTCTGAAACTAGATTTGAAATCAAGCCTTTCTGACTCCCATCCAGTGCTCTATCTTCTGTGACACTTTCTTGCCTTTAATGATCTGACACTTCTTTCCCTCCTTCCATTCTTCTTGTTTGGATGAAAATTTCCTTTTGTGTTGTCATATTTTCATTTTTAAATTTTCTTATGCTCTTGCTGGGCTTTAAACATGTTCTTCTGAGCACCAGTTCATCGATCTGCCAAATTTAATTTCACTCCTCTAGTTTAGAATTGTTCTTCTCTTTTGATCACTTGATTGTTATCACATAAAGCCATTTTGTTTTTTTGGGTCTAAGTAAATATTGCTCCCTTTTAGCTCATCAGAATAGCTTCTTTCCACCTGTATTCACTTCCTCAGTCAACCTTTCACAAAGTAAGCAGAGGAGGAAGGCAGGGAGGGAGGTTGAGAATAATACAGTAGTAAACGGTTAATTTTCCTATGCTGCTTCTGAAGGCTGGAGAAGTTTCCATGACTTTATGTATACTTTCTGTAATTCTTTACCCAAGCATTTTGTTTCTTTCCATGCCTTTGATCAAAACAAAAAGGTCCTTTGCTCCATACAAACATTTTCTGAAAACATCAAAGGCAAAGGCTATGTTAGAGAACACAATACAAAGAATATTTACAGTAGATAGCTTGTACCCTATTAGGAACTCAGGACGAATAATAGTGAAAGGTTTGCTGGGACTACAAAGAAAAACCTGTTTTTGGTTCCTGCTCACTATATAGAACAGAACATAATAAATACTGATTTTGGTACAAATGGGTGGAAAGTAAGTTTCCTTCCCCTTATCCTCATCCAAATGTCAGGATTATTCTAGTATTGGTATGGAAGTTCTCAGCTTCTCCAATCTATTAAGGAACAAAAAATATATATATAGCAGCTTGGATGTATTTGTTAATGTATTAATATTCATGGAAGATAATGACTTCTGTTGATTTCATAGTCATCAGGATGCAAGGAAAGTTCATCTGTCCTGAGTTTTATTAACTTTGCAGTGGTTCTCAACTTTTGTTTTCAGTATCTTTATCCTATTAAAAATTATTGAGAATTTCTCCAGAGTTTTTGTTTATCTGGATCATATTTGTAGACATTTACCATATTGGAAATAAAAACTATTTTTGAATTTGTAGACCCTCTAAAAGGGTTTCAGAGATCCCCAGGATTTTCTAGACTCTACTTTGAGAACCACTGTATCCAGAGAGTTCTTTCAAAGAGTTCAGACTCAGAATTTTCAGGAGGTGATGACTACATACAGAAATGCTCATATTCATTCCACTGGCTAGAAACAGGTAGTATTTCTGAACAGATACATACATCTCCCTTGAGAAGAAAGTCAGTGGCTCCCTCAGCAACCAATTGTCTTAAATCATGCAACTGGCTCTTGCGTGACTGAGACCACTGCATAATCCAGAATCAATAACAACGTAGTCCTACATGGTTATGCAACTGAGGAGGCTATCATCTGAACCTTTGAATAAAACCAATAAGCTTTACTTTGTATAAAGCTGCAATTGGCTCATACCATTCTTTTTCGTTCTTCTAGAACAGATGACAATATGCTATTGGAATATTAATGTACTATTATTTATGTTTGTTGATGAATTACTAATAATAGTAATATCTAAATATGACATTATATAGAATGTTTTGTATAGTAAATACAGTATAGTCTCGTTAGGGAGAGAAAATCTGTCAGGCCTTTTGGTAGTAGGCCCAGAAACTTGTTCAATACTCTATATCTACTAAGTATTCAATAAAAGTTATAAAATGATTTCTTATGGCATAATTATTAAAGGGGTTGCTGTAGTATGTGACTGTCTGACCTTTAACTCTGTCGAGAATTGATTTCTATTGAGAGACACTATTTTAGATTGTGGCACCTGATCTAATGGCCACATCTTTGGATGGAAGTTAGATTAATTCTTTTTGATTTAGAGATGTAACCAAGTCAGGATAATAAAATTAAAATGTGTGAGAATGTGAAATAATGATCTTAAAAGACAGTACAAATTCAAAATTTGTTATATTTATAGTTTGAAAATACTTGTACTCCCATAGCAGCATAGAAACAACTTAGCTTAACCCCTAATTAGAAAAATAATTAGTTAAAACAAGAAGCTACCAGATGATGCTTCTTCCTTTGGTGGCTGAACCCCTTCTTACCTGATAGTAACTTTCCTAGATACAGTTTTGCTACAGCCTGGAGTCTTTTCTACCAGGGGACTGATGTCCTGGCATCTCCCCAGACAGTCAACTAAATTTATCTTAAGTATTTCTTCAATTATTTTCATACCATAACTTACAGAGCTGATTCTAAGACTCACTTCATACTGCATAGCCTAGATACCAAAAGTGCTAGTTAGAGCTCTCTTAGGATATCATTTATACCCCTATAAACAAGGTTTTCCCAAAGCCTTAGTGAAATTCAGCTGCATTAAGCATTTAAGGACATCCTTTCAAGTCAACAAGCGTTTATTATATACACTTACTATGTGCCAAGTACTTTGCTAAGCCCTGGGAATACAAATATAGTGCAAATGGAAGAAAGACAACTTACATTCTAATGTGGGAAAACAGCACATAAAAGTAAGATTAGTAAAGGAAGGGGAATAAAGGTATTGTAGACAGCCTCAGGAAAACAATGGGTGTTAGAGAGGAATGAAGATATGACTGATCTGGACATTTTCCTCAAAGTGGAAAGTCTGCGTGGAATAAGCCAATCAGAGAGACAAGTTAAAGATGTGAAATTCAAAGTTGGAGATTCTCCACAATCCAGAAGATTGTGGAGAAAATTCAGGAGGATATACAGGAGCATAGCCTGGACAGGATTGAAGACATGAATGCAAGGATGTGCTGATAAATGTTTAACATTTCTGTGATTTCACAGCATGGAAAATTGCCAATGAAGAAACTCCTTTCTCCAATGCAACTAGATGGGATTGGAGGTGTGGAAAGATACCATGGACATTCTTTCTTTCTTTTTTTATTATAGCCTTTTATTTACAAGTTATATGCATGGGTAATTTTATAGCATTGACAACTGCCAAACCTTTTATTCCAACTTTTCCCCTCCTTCCCCTTCCTTCTTCCCCCTCCCCCAGATGGCAGGTTGACCAAAACATGTTAAATGTGTTAAAGTATAAATTAAATATAATATTAGTATACATGTCCAAACAGTTATTTTGCTGTATAAAAAGAATCAGACTTTGAAATAGTGTGCAATTAGCCTGTGAAGGAAATCAAAAGTGCAGGTGGACAAAAATAGAGGAATTGGGAATTCTATGGAGTGGTTCATAGTTATTTCCCAGAGTTCTTTTGCTGGGTGTAGCTGGTTCTATTCATTATTGAACAAATGGAACTGATTTGGTTCATCTCATTATTGAAGAGAGCCACGTCCATTAGAATTGATCATCATATAGTATTGTTGTTGAAATATATAATAATCTCCTGGTCCTGCTCATTTCACTCAGCATCAGTTCATGTAAGTCTCTCCAGGCCTTTCTGAAATCATCCTGCTGGTCATTTCTTACAGAACAATAATATTCCATAACATTCATATATCATAACTTATTCAGCCATTCTCCAATTGATGGGCATCCACTCAGTTTCCAGTTTCTGGCTACTACAAACAGGGCTGCCACAAACATTCATGCACATACAGGTACCTTTCCCTTCTTTATGATCTCTTTAGGAAATAAGCCCAGTAGTAACACTGCTGGATCAAAACTTATGCACAGTTTGATAACTTTTTGAGCATAGTTCCAAACTGCTCTCCAGAATGGCTGGATGTATTCACAATTCATGGACATACTTTCAAATGATTTGTATTACTAATAGTCTCCATTACTCTCTTAAATCTAGAAATCAACAAAACAAATAAAGTACTAATTTATAGTATATGCTAAATTCTGAGAGGTAAAAACTCATGTTGAAAATTTAACAATCAGTTCTCACAACAATCAGTTTTCACTGAACCACATAATAAACCATATATAAAGTCAAGATACTATTGGTTAGATTCTTAAGACCTGAGTGAGTATATATACCCTGCAGGGGTATACTGGAGCCAGCTCGAAATAGTTTGTGAGAACAGATATGTAATATATATCAAACCTTCTTAAACTGTGGGTTATGACTCCATATGGGTACTGTGTAACTGAATGTGAAGATTGTGAAAAAATTTGTGAAAACAGCAAAAAGTTTCTGAATACCCTACATCCTGCAGAATCAAATATTCCACTAGATTCAATTCTTTATGTAAAAATAAACAAGCTAATCTATCTCATTAGTATGCAAATTTGTTTTCATCTTAAACAAATGGTAAAATTATATGTATATCAAAGAATTGTTTTAATTATGATTGATTATCACTAAATGTTTGACTTGTATAACTATTTCATATACCTGGGGATCTTATATAAATTTCTCAGGCTAAAAGGGGTTGTGAACGGAAAAAGTTTAAGAATTCCTGATATATATATCATACAAAAATACTATCTATGTAGATATTGATAGATGGATATAAATAAATTCATATGCACATTCATAAATATATACACACAATCTAGATATAGATAGCTACAAATAGATATAAATATATAGAAATAGCTATATAGGTGCATTTGTATACATGTGTATACATATACTATATAGATATAGATACTGACATATATATATAATAGACATACACACATATTTTCATATATACTATAGAGATAGATAAATATACATAAGTAGATAGATATGTTGTTTAATTATATCTGACTCTTTGTGACTCCATTTAGGGTTTTCTTGGTAGAGATACTGGAGTTGTTTGCCATTTCCATCTCTAGTTCATTTGACAGATGAGAAAACTGAGATTAAAAGAGTTAAATGATTTGTCCAGGGTCATATAGTTAATAAGTGTCCAAGGGCAGATTTGAACTCAGGAAGATAAGGCTTCTTGATTCTAGGCCTGGTACTATATACACTGTGCTACCTAACTGTTCCCAGATAGATAAAAATTGATATAGATAGATATACACACATACATAATACACATACACATATACATACTATTTTCCCCAAAATTTGATCAAATATTTTATTCTCTTCCAAAACCAAAGCTAGTGATGTATTCATTAAAGCTAACCATTTATTTGTTTACTTATTTATCCTTTGGGAGAATAATTTGGTGATTTTGTGGTTTAGAAATTATGGTTTCTGTAAATACTAGTAGAAATAAAATTCTTGTAATTTTGCACACTTTTCTAATGCAGTATTATTTTGTTATACAATTTTGTCAGATTTTTGTTTCAGGTTCATATTTATTATTGTAAAAATTTAGGAGGAATACTGAATACCTAAATCTCAGATGACACAAAGAAACTAAAAATGGAAGGTTTAAAAAAAAAAAAAAACTTGAGAACCCTAGAATGAACATTTATTATGGGGGAAAAATTATACACGCAAGGGCATATTCTCTTGGAACATTGGAATCATTTCACCAGTTTAGACCTGTGCATTAGTGGGTCCCTCCACCAGAGGGGACTTTTTTTTAAACTCTGAGGCAATCAGTAGCTCCTTCTACAGAGGGGCTCTATTTCAAAACTATGTGTTAGATAGCTTTCCCCCAGTCTTGCAAGGTTCCCTTGGTTCCACCCTTCCCATACTAAATGACATTATTCTCAAAAAATGAGACACCATTAAGGACAGACACTTTAGGCTTTTACAGACTGTAATCATCCCACAACAGCAGGTCAGGTCCATCTATTCTGAGCAGATATTGACAATGTTGGAGGGAAGAGATGGGGACACGGTCCAGAAGACTGAAAAAGCACCAAGGTGAAGCAAACATGGAGGTTAAGGCAGGGATATAGAGTGAGGGCTGCCATAGAAGGAGGCTGTCCTCATGAAGGGCAGGGATCCCAAAGATCATTGTCTTTGCAGCCTTTTCTGCTTGGGAATGGTACAAATCTGAGAATGGCAACCAAGGCTGCTGGTGAGTCCAAATCTCTCTTCCTTATTTATTTATTTATTTGTTTGTTCATTCATTCATTCATTCATTTATTTATTTATCCATTCATTTATTTATTTATCTATTCATTCGTTTATTTATTTAATCATTCATTCATCCATCCATTTATCTACCTATCTATCCATTCATTTGTTTGTTTATTTGTTTATTTATTTGGTCTCTTTTCCATATTGACCATGGGACCTGGCCAGTGGCTGAACTCTCTGATATCACCTGCAAGAAGGCTTCAGGGCTTATGATCCACCATTTTGGGGACAATAGGATTAAGGAAAGGATTAATCAGGAAAGAAGGGTTTGGTCAAAGCCCCTAGTCTCAGAATTCTTTGGGGATCAGCCAAGGAGTTCTCCCCAGGCTGGCAGAACCAGTCTCCTGGATGCCATCAATTATTTCAATTTCCCTAGTGAAACTGGGGAATGAAGTACAATCCAACATTATATGCTTTGAAGCTAACATCATGGGGATATCAAGGGATAGTTCAAATTCTAGATGAGTCCCATCTATGGTCCCATAGGGCCCTGTGCCAACACTATCAATTCTGAGTTCCAGGATGAGAAGATGGGGCCCTGCCTCTGCTCTGGGGCTTGTGACCTACCTCAGGACCTTCTTTTGCCAGAGGGTGAATTAATTCCAGAAATGACATGCTCCAGATGGTAGGGATGCTATGGGTATCCCGGGCCTAACTTCTGCCCTTCACCTTACAGGCATCCTTTCAGGAAGATCTCTGCTGAAATGCTGGTGGAGAAGGGGCAAGAAAGAGGGATGGCCATAAAGTTAAGGGGAAAGAGAGGGGTTCTAGCAGAGGCCTCTGGGATTGCACAATGTGAAAGAGATAATTGTACTTGTTTTTTTTTTTCCTACCTGCTAAGATGTCATGATGTATACCAGCAGAAAGAGAACTCCCTTTCCCCACTAAAATCCCCTTAAAACAACAGTTTGATCTAAAAAATCTTTTGAACTGTTTGATTGTTTCAACGAAAGAGGACAACATTGTAAAAAGTTTTTTTTTTTTTAATCAGGTTAAGTGATTTGCCCAGGTTTACATAGCTAGTAAGTGCCATGTATCTGAGGTTGGATTTGATCTTGGTCCTTCTGATTCCAGAGCCCATCTCTGTACCACTTAGCTTTTCCTAAGGTAAAACTTTTTCTTAAATCTTTTTTTTAATTGTTTTCTTTATGGTTATACATATACATTAATTTTTTAAAATACACATTTCTTTGTGAATCATGCAATGTAAAACTTTTAAAGGATGTATTTCCTAGCAAATAGTCAATTTTTTGAGAAAAAAAAGTAAAGAATATTGATTTAAATAATTTCATTTGCTTCTCTGTCTCTATTTTTCCTCTGAATCTCTCTCTCTCTCTCTCTCTCTCTCTCTCTCTCTCTCTCTCTCTCTCTCATACACACATATGCATGGGCAGACTTGGGAAATATTTCTGTCCTTATTTATCAGATTGACAAAAAATATTTGAGAGCCTTTCCATCTCTTGATGAATCTATGATTTCAGCCCAGGTTGTCAGATTCCAAATCTTGTTGCTCATTGCACTACACAACATTACCCTATCCCACACAAAGAAATGCTTTGGGAAAGGATCCGTGATCCTCAAGAACAGTTGGAGTGTAAATGAAAGGAAGGATACATTTCTGATACATTAATTATATTTTCTTCTTTCATTTTTAATGCTTCTATTTCTGCTTTTCTCTATTTCCCTTTTGGTCCTGTGCTCTTTGGATGATCATTTCCATCATCCATGTCTCTATTCTCTCTTTCTCTCTTCCTTTGGATCCCTCACTTCCACTTCCCCCTCCCAAAAGGACCATCAGTTTACACTTAAAATGGAAATTTGGAGGTTTTTGTGGGTTGGAGGGGGGTATTTTGTTTTTTTCATGTTGTTTCCTCTTTTCCCATTTTACAATTTTGTGGGATTTGGGAACTGAGGGATGGGGGTTGGGGAACATCTCTTCTGTTCAAACTCCTCTTTCCATAGACACTATGTCCTCTATTCCCCTCTGTGAAATGTAAATACCACTTGGCTGCATGTATGTTTTTCATTTCTTGAAAAACAGCTTTAAAAATAGCTCCCTTATGCTGAGGACTTTGGTTTGTTTTTAGATTTCAGACTCTTCTCCCAGCCAATTTCATTTCCTTTTAGTAGCTTCTAACATTTTGGGCCTTTATCGATGAAATGACAGGAATTCAGTTAGAACTGAATAATCTTTTCACCCCAAGTTGCTTTTCTACTCATAAGACTGACTTCTAAGGAACTGAGTCATCAGAACATTTTCTCATTGGTAGGTCTATTGTCCCACAAACGGACTATTTGAAGGGATAGCTTTTAGTTAAGGCATAAAAATGGAGTCATGAAAAAGACTTTTCATCTTCAGTTCCTTCCCCCAACTGGACATGGGGTCAGCAGACATATGTCAGATATCAATCAGGGCTCTGAGGAAGGAGAGGAGACATTAGGAATGAATCATTAAGAAAAACTGATGGGATTTCTAAATTTCTACAAATGGTTATTGGAACCTAGAGCCAAAGGAAAGAGGACAATAACTTCCTTCTTAGGACTCCAGTCAGACTGGATTACCACATGATTTACAGGTCATTATGTCTAATCACCTTACTTTACAAAAGAGGAAAATTGGGCTTGGAGGTATTAGAAGAATTTCCCAAAATTATACAGCAAGTAAACAGAAGCATTAGGGTTCAAACTCAGGTTTTTCAACTTTAAATCCAGTAGTATTAAATGTGTATGTATATATGTATGTGCATGTATATATACATGTGTGTATGCATAATATATATTTCTATGCTTTATTGACAATCTTTTTTACTTTTGTTTCTTCCTAATGACTCCATTATATTCTCAATATCTTGTACTAAAACAGTACACTTAAGCAAAGGGAATCAATACATTGGTCATGTTTAAAGTACATTTTCCTTTCATACCTGTTTTCTACCACCTTTGTAATGAGAGGTAGAATAGGTGCTTGACTATCCATTTTCTGAAGTAATTTTTGGCCACTGTATTGATCAGAGACCTGATGTCTCTCAAGGATGTTCTCCTTTACCTTATTTTGCTGGTATAAATAGGAAACCCTAAAATTCTGTTATTTTAATAGGCATTAATTTATGTAAGAATTTCCAAGTTTTTCTGAATTGTTCAATTTCAATGTTTTTTTATAATGCAATAATTTTCTATTACCACAATTATACCACAAGCTGTTCAGTTATTGTCAAATTGATGGACATCCTCTTTTTTTCCTCTTGGTTCTTAACTACCCTCAAAAGTTTTGTACATTATGTGTGTGTGTACACACAACACACACATTTCATATGAAATCTTTACTGCTTCCTTTTAATATTTTGAGTCATATACCTTGTAAAGAATTCCCTAGCACTCATTCCATAATACCATGCTGTTTGTAAATCTTTGGTAAATGACCTTTCTCAATTTGTTCTTTTATGTCCTACATATTCTATAATGCAAAAACAATGTGGTCATCCACCCAAATTTTTCTCCAGCCTATTTCCAAAGAACAGTAAAATAGATAAAAGATTATTATTATTTTTAGGTTTACAAAGTGTTTTCCTCCTAAGAATTCTCGGAGGGAGTACATGTATTTTGTATTTTAAAATAATTTTTAATATTTATTTAAACTTTTTTGAGAGGTTACATTTTTAGTTTTGAGGTATCTCTCTCCTAACTCTGAATTAAAGATCAACATTCGACAGAAATATATAAATACATATGTGTGTGTATATATACATACATATATATATATATATACATGTATGTGGATGATATGTATCTTTTAAACCAAATAATATTACTTTCATATATCAGTTCTTTCTCTGGAGGTGGATGGTATTTTCCTTCCTAAATCCTTCATTATTGATTTGAATGTCTGTATTACTCAAAATAGCTCAGTCTTTCAGTTACTCTTCAAACAATGTTGTTATTATTGTATTCAACATTATCTTGGTTCTGCTTATTTTATTTTGCATTCTTTCATGCAAAATTTCCCACATTTTCCTAAAATCAACCTGTTTTTTATTTCTTAAAGCACAGTAGTATTACACCATAACCATATACACAACTTATCCATTCATGCTCCAATTGATGGGCATCTCTTCAATTTCCAGTTCTTTGCCACCACAAAGAGAGCTGGTATAAATGTCAGAATATTTAGGTTCTTTTTCTTTTTCTCTGATCACCTTGAGAAACAGAGCTAATGGTTTACTTCTGGGTTTAAGTTTTATAAGAAATAAAATATTTCAAACTGAGTTTTGTTTCTCTTTCTGCTGACCAAATATAAACTCATATTTTTCAAGTTTTTCTTTCTGTTTTGGTTTTAGATAGCAGTTAATACAATAATTGTCCCAAAGAGGGATACATTTGAACTTTATGTGGCCAGTACTCAGGGATTTTTCTAAAAATTCCACTGGAAGATCCCAGAGTTACCAAAACAGAATTTTTGGGCCATTCTCAGAGTGACAAATACTATGAGTCAGGAACAGGAGAAACATAAGTTTTTTTTTTTAAAAAGAGGCCAATTGAAAAGAAAATCCACAATTCTGTGGTATTAAAAGAAGCCAAATCAGCTGAGGATAATGACAGAAATAATTGCTATGAGAGTAGTGACATTCTCCAGATTTGGCATATTATAAATTAAAAAGAAATTCTTTTCTATGTTCTCATTCAATTAGGTCTTGTGTGGATTGATGGGAAAATAAGGCATTCTGAGAAAAGAAAAAGGAAACTGACCCACTCAGCACTGCAGCTGAGAACACTGTAATAAACTGACTCCACTCTCCAGAGCACAGTGCCACAAGACAGAAACAAAAGACTATCTTAAGGATTCATCAGAGGTCAGACTTTGTTCTAGGCTTTAGCTCATTATTTGTGGGTCTATGTGTCTGCATATGCTCTTGGGCATTTGGTCAAGCAGATGGTTATTTAGAGCTACTCTTCACTAAAATTCCAGCCTGATGTCTCCCTGTGGCTTGGACAAAAGTGATCTTGGTGGGGGTAATGGAGGGGTTTTCCTTGGATTATATTCTCTGGAAGTTCCTACAAAGAAGGAAAAGAATAGTTCAAGTCCAATGACTGTGTTTGCTATTCAAAGGCCTGAGAGGCTCTAACAGAAGAATGTCCACCAAGGAATAATTATGTTTAGTCATGGAAATAATGGATATCTTCTCTAAAGATACATCTATGTTTGGGGATGCAAAAGATACTGTGCTCTGTCAATGAAGGGAAAACCATTTCAAGTTTACCTTAAAATATTTGTTAAATTTCTTTAAGCACTGTGAAGTGATGAATTCAGAATTCCAACTTAGGTCTTTTGATTTCAAATCTTCTGCTTGATTATACTATGCAATGTCACTCTGATAGTAAATGGTTTACAACCAGCTCTCTGGGGGAAAAATGCTATCATGATACACTTTTAAAGTTTAATCTTCATTATTACTATTTTATCCATAACTTTTTAAAGTGTAGATAATAAAAAAAAGTGTAGATAATCAAGAAAATAATAAATATTCATTTACAAAATAGGATAATAATAGCACCTATTTCTCACGGTTGTTATGAGGATCAGTTGAAATTAATAATTGTAAAGATACTAAATATATGCCTATTGAATGAATGAATGACTCTATCTATACATTTCATAATGTTCCTATTGGAATGAATATATTCCTTGAAGGCTTTGAATGAAACATATATCTAGATGACTATTATACCTTTTTTTTACTATTGTTTGGTCTAGCTGAAGAAAATGAGCTTTTTTTTTTTTACCCTTATCTTTGCTATTGTGGATATTATTAGAGAAATCTTTGAAACTTTTAAATAGAAATTATATTAGATTAAATTAATTATATTAAATTAGATTAAGTTAAATTAAATTAGATTAGAGTGATAAAAGTGTATATTTTAACTAACTCTACTAGTCTGGTGTGTCAGTACCTTTGATTAAATTATAATAATAATACCTGACATTTATATAACAGTTTTTATATATAATCTCAGACAAACTTTACAACAACCTTATGAGATAGGCACTACAGAGATGATTATCATTCCCATTTTATAGATTAAAAAGACCAAGTTTCTGAGGGTCTGCATAATTTGCCCAGGGTCATAATAGGTAATAATAATCAGAGATGGGATTCATCTTAGTCGCTTAACTACAGGATCAGCACTCAAACTGCTACACTAGTGTTATCATAAAAACACCATTATCTAGTTAATTACTTCTTCAGGTTTCAATTTTTACATAGTGTAAGGTTGTAACTCTGTAGGGGTTTGGTGGGCATTATTTCATTTGGGTCCAGCTGGGTTCTAAATGAAAGTCTCCCCGACTCTGGCATTGCCTCTCCCACTCACTTAAAATGTTATGTTTTTCATAATTATTTCTAGTGCTCTATTAGTATTTAGTTTAGTAAAATTAGTATTATACTCCATTAGCATAGCTCCATAATTCCTGCATAGTTTGCTGACACAATATTCCTTTGTATGGAGTGTTTCTTTCCCTACTCCCAAGCATAGTTTATATAAAAACTACTTCGGGGTAGGGGGTTAATGAGCTACAAACTTAATATGACTCATCAGTGTGATATGGCCACTCAAACAGCTAATGTGCTCTTTACCTAGAAGCACAGTGTCCAACAGGAGAATTATACTCCCATAGTACCCAGCTTTGATCAGCCACATTTGGAGAATTGTTTTCAGCTTTTAATTTAACATAATATTCATCAAGAAATATCATTTCTCTACCTTTCTGTTGCAGGTTAAAGGTAAAGGAAAAAATGCATACAGGAATTCAGCAAAACTCACATATTCAAAGTATATGACCCCATATGCCAGATTCTGCACCCATAATCTTCCCATCTCTTCAATTAGAGGAGGAAAATACACTTTCTTATCTCTTTTCTGAGGCTGTTTAATCATTATATTGAATTGCATCAAATTTTGTTTTATTCTCCTACTTTCCATTTACTTTATTGCAGACATTGTGTTCTTTATTTTCCTGATTTTACCTATTTTACTCTGCATCATTTATAAACATTTTCCAATATTTAACAAAATTTCTTATACAGTTAATTTTTTAGGGTTCAGTAATATTCCACTATATTTAAGTGGTACAATGTGTTTATCCATTCCCTAATGGGCTTGCTCTGTTTTCATGTCATTGATACCATAAGAAAGTATTTCAATGAATATTTTGGTATTTATGTACCTTTTTGGTTTTGGGCCACACAAATATACATATATGTTGTAATGAACACACATATATATGTATATATATATGTACACACATATATGTCAAGCAGTAGGATGTTTTATTAAAAGCTATGGACATTTTAATTTCTCTTTTTACTTAATTCCAAATTGTTTTTTAGAATGTTTAAAAGAATTGACAGCTCTACCAATAATATACCGGTATGCTTTCTATTCATAGACATTGGCCATTTCTAATTTATTTCATCTTTTCCTTATTGAGAGTGAGTTAAAAATTCAATTATTGATTTGGAATAATCTTTCATGTCATTTTAATAGTTTGCAACTAAGCTCCATAAGGTAAGTAACAAACTGAAATAGTTAGAAGTTAATCAGGAAGGATAGGGAACATAAACTTGTTCCATAGAAATCAGTTAGTGTACCTAAGTGGGTTAAGGCTGGAGAACAGAAGCCTTAAATAATTCATGATACCTGTTTTAAAATATGTAAAAATTTCTATATGCATATAGAAAAGAGACTAAACTTGGAGAATGGATAATCTTAGAGAAAAATAGATTTCCTTTGACATATGGATAACCTTTCAACCAATCAGAGCTGTGCCATAGTGTAAAAGATAGCTTTAGGTGGCATTAAGTTCCCTCGCTATAGAAGGCTTGATTCAGAGTTTGGATAAAGTTATCTAAATTACAGACAGAGTTATCTCTTTAGGTATGAGGTAAATTAGCCTCTGAGTTCTCTTCCAATTTCAAGAACAGCCATTATAGGGTAGACTTAATGTTGGACTTGGGATCAGGAAAATATGAATTTGAATCTTGTCTCAGATAATTAATAGCTGTATGATGCTACAAGTCACTTAATCTTATCACTTAAGCTCAGAATCTCAGTTTCCTCTTCTCCATAATGAAAGAAGTGTTCTCAATTAATGCTAAAGTCCTTTCTAGTTTTAATTCTATGATTCAAGATTCTAGGATTCTGGGAGTTCTTAAAGATATTTTGAAGACTGCCATTTATGTTTTCATACCTGGTGCTTTCTTTGTGTGCTACCTACCTTTGCTCTCATGTTAAAATTGAGGAAATTTTGTTAGTGAGCAACTTTCACACTTTCCTTGTTTGATACTTCTAAAGACTCATCTTTGCAATCCCTTTCTCCAGTGGTGCAGAATATTACCCACTCATGCTCTCTCATTTTATGATATTTTTGTCATATCTCTGCCTTGTTCCAAGGAGTTCTGTCCAACTTTCTGAGGTCCTTTTCTACATTTCTTGATGTTTCATGGACACAAATTAGACTAATAGATACCATACAAATGTACCATTACTATTCCTCACTCTTTCCAAGGCACTGATCTACCTGTTTTGTTGTTGTTGTTGTTATTGTTTGTTTTGTTTTTTTTGGGGGGGGGTTTGGTTATCATTAATATTGTTCCTCTTGTATAATTATTTTTCTGGCAATATGTTACAGCCTATTCATGATCGTTATCTACCCCATCAGTGCCTTTTTGATGATCTTTAATTTTAATTTATGAGGGAGGCTGTTGTATCCTATGACTAGCATATATAGCATTGATGAAGAATAATCATTTTAAAAGACAAAATTTTATTTCAGGGAAAAGTTTGGGGTAATTAAGGTCGTTGCATCATTTCCCAAAGAAAATCCAATCTAATTTTTTTCCTCCTGTTCAATTGTATTGTTTGTTTACTATTCAAGCTATATACATACCAATGGACGAACTTTGGGTCTGTTCATGAACAGTAGGCATTTTTTTTAACTTACTTTATTTTTCTTTTGAAAATAATTAGACTAATCTTTTTTGTGGTGTCAAAGAATTGAAAATTGAGGGATGTTCATCAATTGAGGAATTGATGAATGAGTTGTGGTATATGATTGTGATGCAATACTATCATGCTATAAGAAATAACAAATGTGATGGTTTCAGAAAAAATCTGGGAAGACTAATGCAAAGTAAAGTAAGGAGAACTAGGAGAATATTCTACACAATGATCTGTGACAATTTAAAGACTAATGATGAAAAATGCTATCCATCTCCTGAAGAAACTTATGAACTCTGAGAGAAAATTGAAGCATTTTTTCACTTTATTTTTCTTGCTTTTTCTTGTGTTTTTCCCTCAATGTGGATAAAATAGAAATGTATTTTTCATGACTTCACATACATAATTGATATTATAGCACCTGCCTTCTCAATGGGCCAAGGAGAGATGGAAAGAAAGGAGAGAATTTGGAAATCAAAATTTAAAAAAATATAGTGTTAAAGATAAAGAAAAAGAAGAATAAGTAGTCTGAATACTTTGGAATGGTTATGAAGCTCATTTAGATAGTTCTGAAATGTTCTGAGGTTTGCCAAAATCAATAGAAAGTTACACTTAAATTAAATCAAGTGGAAGACCTTAATCTTTTCATTTTTGACTCTGTGCTGGATATTCTAAATGAAAGGAGGAAACGTGTTGGTGATTATATCTCTCCCTGGATAATTTGGCTTCCCTTGATATTGAGAATCAATAATTAATAAATTATCTCCATTTCTATATTTTTGAAGGGCTCTTGAGTAATTTTTGATATATACATGTCAGAAACCAGTACTTAACTTTTGAAATGGGATTTTGTTAAAGCAAATTACTTTTTCTCTTCTGTTTTTTTTTTTCAAACTATTCATACAATAACCACTTTGGGATGCTTTCTTTTCCTTTTTTTTCAGTCCATTGTATATTGGTAAAGATACAGTCTGCTGCAGAAAAGGTCTTTTGAAAGCTTGAACGTTAATTTCTCAAACCTTCATCAAAAATGCCTTTGATATATGTGTGGATTGTTCTCTTAAAATTTTTGTAGAGATGAGAAAACAAGTAAATGGCTTGATAGTTACTAGTTATATCAGTCATCATTTTAGAGAAGGTATAAGATCCAAGATGTTTCCCAAGCATTTATTATTTTCCTTCCTCTCAGATATATTAAAAATTGATTTCCAACTGTCCTTATGATTCTATAACTGCAAAATGTGGCAGGAAGTTTTCATTGATAAAAGTTTCTGGAAAACCCTTTTCCGTGTTTTGTTTATGGTCTTTCTTTCAGTTTCATTCTTAAATATTCTTGGGATGGTTTTGCTTAGGTAAGCTTTTTACCAGTGACGTTTCAATAAATGTACAGTTCTCTCCACTACTTCTTACTCCATAAGATTTTTTTTTTAAAGTTCATGTTCTTATTAATTGATTTCTGTTGATGAACATGTCTGCAACAACAGAGAGAATGAACTTAGCAGGCATTATGGCTCTTGAATATCTCTTTATCCCTAGATATTATTGCTTTTTTTCTGATTTTCTATATCCCACCACTTACTGCTTTCACTGTATTTCAGGAGGGAGGGAAGAATTGAAAATTGCACCCTGACCAAAGGAAAAATGTTGCCTCGTTTATCCAAAGGTAATTTATAGCAATCACAATTTTCTAAGACAGAAGGTTACCACAAGAAAATGTAAAATAGGCCACAGAATATTCAAAGTAGTAGTAGTTCAGTCATGTCTGAATTTTCATGACCTCATTTGAGGTTTTCTTGACAAAGATACTAGAGTGGTTTGCCATTTCCTTCTCCAGCTCATTTGATAGACAAGGACAAACAGAAATAAGTGATTTGCTCAGTGTCTCATAAGTGTCTAAGAATGGATTTGAACTAGATTTTTCTGATTCTAGACCTAAAACTCTATCCACTGTGCTGGATACACTCAACAAGACAATACAGTTTATATGCTTTACTTTTCAGAGGATCCATCAGGTCCTCATTCAGATATTGTTTAGTTTTATTTTAGAAATAAAATAAGCTTTTTTCTTTCTCATTTTTTTTCTTTTTTATCTGATCTTTCTTATGGAACATAATAGATGTGGAAATATGTTTAGAAGAATTGCACGGGTTTAACCTATATTGGATTACTTGCTGTCTAGAGGAGGAGAAAGTTGGGGAAGGAGTGAGAAAAATTGGGTACACAAGGTTTTGCAAGGGTAAATGTTGAAAACTAATTTTGGAAATATTTTAAAAAATAAAAAAGTTCTTATTAAAAAAAAAAAGAAATATAGGGATAGCTAGTTGGTGTAGTAGATAAAGCACCATCCCTGAAGTCAAGAGGACATGAGTTTAAATTTGGTCTCAGACACTTAACACTTCCTGGCTGTGTGACCCTGGGCAAGTCACTTAACCCCAATTGCCTCAGCAAAAGAAAAAAAAAAGCAAAAAAAGACATACAACAAGAAAGCTTGATTGATAATTTTTGAGCTCACTACATATAAGAAAAACTAAATTGAAAGAACAGAGATAAGAGATTTGCCAAGAGCCTTGCTACATCCTACTCAATATCTATCTCTGTCAATGTTACTAAACCAAACATGTGAGACTGCTTATTTTTCCTCTAAGAGATTAATCAGAAAAGATTAGGGATATGCTAGTTCTCCCAACCTCCACCAAAAACAAATAAATAAACAAATGTATAGTTTTAGAGCATTCCCCAGTGCCTAGTACAGTGAGTGACACCCAATAAGATTTTAATAAATTATTGTTGAACTAAACTGAATTGTATTAATTGAATTGGTGGATAACATGTTCATATTTATACCATTTGAATTAACTTTTTCACTGAATAATTCTTCCCCCAGTCCTGAAATTCTGTATATATCTACTACTTCAACTTTCATTTGAATTAAGCAGTGCTGAGAAAAGTGTCATGATTAACATAGTAAATTTATTTTTTATTACCGTATTCCTTTATTTAAAAAAATTCAAAAGGCATGCACAGGGAGCTAGACAAAATGAATTCAAGTAAGCTAATAATAGAGAAAGTGAGAACCCAAGTGTTGCTGAATTAAGTATTTAGCAACATTTTCTAAGAAATGGAAAATTATACCTAATTATTTCATTGTACTTAAGCTTCCATCAATCACAAAATTCTTTAGCACAGAATGCATTTCTATAGGCAATCTTTTGTGATTTAATATTAATTGATATCTACCTTTCTCTGAGTGTTGACAATAAGTTTTTACACCCAAGAGCTTGACTTTTTTCTGGGTAATTAGCTATAACTGCAAAGAACTTTCGAGAACATTACTTAAATCAATTTATGAAAACTTGCAATATTTTAACCTTTTCCCAAGTGTGTGGGGCTTGTAGCTGTAATGTCTGCCAAAGTTGTAGGAACTGCTTTTTGGAAAATAGTTAATAAATCAATTTGTCCATTTTTCTGAAACCTTTTATCAGGAGGTGGGATATCATAAAACTAGGAAGGAAAGCCTTCTGTTGTCATTAGGTCAGGAAATATGTATGATTGTTCTGAGAGGAATTCTGGGGGTCAAAGGAAATGGTCCTTGAGTTCTGTCTATGTGATTTTCCAGCTAACTTTTTAGACATGCTAAGGAAAAGGTCAGAGCCAGCCACCTTAAAGACAATTGGCTTCCAAGCCAGGTTCCAGGATAACTTTTAATAAAGCATCAGTGACATTTCTGTGATCCAAAAAGTTCTCTCCAATTTTCTCTTATGACCTCTAAATTACATACCAGTGAGACATCATGACCTTAACGTTTAGAAAAGAAATAAAAGTAGATAGCACCTATTTTAAAAGGGAAAAAAAAAGATACAATTCATATATAAATGATTATTTGTATAATAAGGAGGAAGAGAAAAAAAACCCAGCTCTTTTCCCATTAAGGCTTTTCTTGTGTCTATCCCAAGCTGGTTATTCTCCCTTGCTCTTCTATCCCCAAATCCCCCATTCTTTACTGCTGTTCCCTGAGTCAAGGCCAAAGAAATCTGTGAAGATTGTACCAAAGGCCTCTGTGGATGATAGCAGATGCAGCTGGGGTTTTGTTAGTAGGAGGGGGTAACAATGTTCTAATTAATGTGGTCAGCACTGTGGCTGAAGCTAGTAGAAATGGTCTTGTACTTGGCCTTGACTTCCATCTGTCACTGTTTTACCAAGCAATTTTTCCCCTCTGAATCTTTCTGCAATTTACTTTCTCATCTCCAAATTTATCTGCATAATTGTGGAGCATGTTCTTATCTGTAGTTTTGGTCTAGCATCTCTAATTTGGGTCTTGAATTGAGATTCGAAATCAATATTTTAGAGTTAAGGTTAGTTAATAAGTTGGTGCTAAGCCATTCCCTCTCTGCCTATACATTAGAATATTTTATCAGGATGGCAGTGCCCTTTTCTTTCCCTATAGAAAAAATTCAATTCAATTAAAAAAGAGTTTATATAGCCCCTACTAAATATTAAAAACTATGTTCAGCACTTTGGTTACAAAGATAGTAGATTAGTTCTTTCCATCTATGAGTTAGTTTCTACTGTAGAGAAATAACATATACACAGATAATTTTACACACACACATGTATAATTGAAACTCAGTTATTTCAGTTGTGTTGATTTCATAACTGGGTTTTTTTTTTTTTTTGGCAAAAATACTGAAGTGATTTTGCTATTTTCTTTTACAGATAAGGAAACTAGGACAACAGGGTCATATAGTGTCAGAGACTGTATTTGAACTCAGCTTATCAGTGCTCTATCCACTGGGCCACTTAGTTGCCCATAATTCAATATATATATATTTATGCGTGTGTGTATATAATACACACACACACACACAGAGGTTTTTTGAGTGATGGGAACCAATCACTTAGGAAAGTCAGGCAAATAAGTATTCTTGTAGGAGGTAGCACTAGGACTGAGCTTGGAAGGGACTTAGGGATTTGAAGAAATTGAAAAAGGGAGAATATTAAAAGTATGAGAAAGGGTCGCCTTGGGTAAAGGTCCAGAGGTGGAAGAAGGAATCCTCAGGAGAACAATATAGTTAAAAAGTTGAGTGTGTGTGTGTGTGTGTGTGTGTGTGTGTGTGTGTGTAATTAATCAGCCTGAGTATATAGATTGGATTCAAATTGTAAAGGATTTTACATAACAAAGAGAAGGAAGGAAGGCTCCTAGCCACCCAAGAAAGAAGGGGACCCTGCTAAAAATGGTGCTTTGATTGTAGATGTATTTGCATGAGGCAGTCTATTCCAGAAGAGGAAGCATCCTGAATCTCTAGGCTTTACCAAGAGAAATTAGTATTGTTCTTCCCTACTTCTGAAACTATTTCACAAACTGACTCACTAGGTTTCTTTGCAATTTAATCTCTGTCTGTAAAATGGGGTTGGATTTCTGGGTGGGGATATCTTGTGGATTCAAGCAGTTAAGAATCACTGAACACACCTGCATAATTTCTTATCTAGGTCCCCACCCGGATGGAGAAGAGCCAGCTTAGAGTGGGAGCTTTGAAGTGACTGAGAACACCAGGTAGCCTGGGTTTTGCCAAATAAGGAACAACCTATCCTAAAAACAAAGTTTGCCTAACATTAGGAAAGAATAGCTACCACAATTACATATTTAATTCATGAGAGCAGGAGTTTATAGCATTTCAAAGGAGACCAAAAATTAGGGAAACTATTTGTCCTCATGTTTCAGCTACTGAAACAAAATGCTAATTCACTCGGATACATCAAGTTTCAAGCTTTGGTAGGAGATTTTGCTATAAAGTCAGTTGTCTTAATTGGGGACATCAGGACCTTCCCTCTAACTCATGCTCTCCAGGGGAGCAATCAGCTCTGGCTGCTGGTTTATCTGGCTTCCCAGCTAAAATCCTAGCATCTACAAAAAGCTTTTCCAGATCCCTTTTACTTCTAGCACTGCTCTCTGTTGAGTATTTTCCATTTATCTACTATATGCCTTGTTTGTACATAGTTGTTTACATGTTGTCTCTTTCATTAGGTTGTAATCTCCTCAAGGAGCTGGCCCAGTCTTTTACCTCTCTTTGTACTGATAGTACTTAGCACAGTGCCTGATAGTGCTTGATAAATTTTTATTAACTGACCAACAATACTCCATGGGTCTGGAGTCTGCTTCTTTTTTCATCTTCTTCTTCCTCTTTCTTTCCACCCCCTCCCTCCCATGCCATCATTTTTCAAGTTTAGTGAATTCTTTACTACTACTACTATTTCTACTACTACTACAACTACTACTACCACTATCACCACTACTACTAGACCACTATTACTCCTCCTTCACCACTATTACTACTACTAGTACTAGTACTACCACACTATACAAATTACTCTTCTTCCTCCACTACTACTATTGCTGCTGCTGCTGCTACTATTCCTATTCCTACCACTATACTATAATTGCTCCTCCTTCTCCACTACTACTACTACTATTATTATTGCTACTACTCCTAATCCTACTCCTATTACTGCTGCTGCTGCTGCTACCACTATTATTCCTACTATTATTACTGCTGCTGCCACTCCTCCTCCTCTCCTCCTCCAGTTCTCCTTCTCCTCCTCTCCTCCTCCTCCTCCTATAACTACCCACTTGTGTGAACTTGGAAAATGGCTCAACTTTTCTGGGTTTTCAGTCTCCTTATCTGTGATATAAAGAAATTGCACTAGAAGACCCCTTAAATTCCTTCCAGATAGAACATCTATGATCCTCTTTATCTTTGATTAGAACTATTATTATAATCTTCTAATTTACCCATCTTCCTTTAGTGTCACCTTGCTTCTAATTCATACTTTATTTCTATTGCCAAAGCTGGTGATTACTTGTTCAAATATTTTAGTCATGTCTGATTCTTTGTGATTCCACTTTTTTTTAGCAAAGATATGGGAGTAGTTTGCCATTTCCTTCTCTAGCTCAGTTTACAGATGAAGAAATTGGGGTAAACGGGGTTAAGTGATTTGCCCAGGGTCACACAGCTAGTCAGTGTCTGAGGTCAAATTTGAATTCAAATCTTCCTGACTCCAGACCTGGAACTCTATATACTGAGTGCCAACTAGAGGAAGGCAACCAGACTGGTGAAGGGCCTGAAGTTCAAGGCATTTGAGAATAAGTACCCTCCCTTTCTTCCTTTCCCTTCACTCTGAAGCTTCTTGTGTTGTCTTCCCAGGTTAGACTTTTTGGGAGAAGTGACTGTCATTTGTCTTTCCTTGTATCCCCTATGGTAGCTCAGTGAATGCTTGGTGTGCAATAGGCACTTAATGAATATTTATTGATTGACTATTAACTGGTTCAAAGGATTGGAGAAGGGAAAGAGAAAACTCAGTAGGGATAAGCTGTTTGAAATTATATGAAGGGTTGTCAGCTGCCAGAGAAATTACATTTCTTCTGTACCACCTCAAAGGGTACCACTAGGAGAAATGAGTAGAAGTAGCAAAGAGGAAAATGGAGACTTTGTGAAAGAAACGAGTCCTGTTAATTAATTAGAGCTAGTTAAAAGTGGAATAGACTGCCCTGGGAGATAGTGGAAACTTTATATACTCAGGCTGACAACTTATGATTCTGTAAGACCCAATAAACATTTATTAAGGGAAACTACATGTTACAGTAGATAAAACCCAGGACTTGGAGTCAGGAAGAGCTAAATTCAAATATGACCTCAGACCTTCTTAGCTGTGTGATCCTGGGCAAGTCATTTAACCCTGTTTGTCTCAGTTTGTTTATAAAATGAGCTACAGCCATAAGTATATGGTGATATGAAAGGAAGAAAAGGACTTCATCTGCATTTAGAATACATAAAGGTATTTTGCTAGTTTTCTGTCTTCTTACTGTGCAGTAGAGAAAAGGCTTTTAATTAGCAGTTAGGTCAAAATGGAGGATGCATATAAAAGATTCCAACAGAAGAACTTCACCTCTCTTTCCTTTTTATTGATGATAAAGTATAAGGACAATTCTCTGAGCATTGGAGGGGTAGTTGAAAGTTTCCTTCCCCTACCAGGATGGACCTTGAGTAAATGACTTTCAAGAAAAGCTTTTATCTGATTTTTTCTCTACTGTTGTCTGCTGCTTCTACAAGGGGAAAGAAAGTGACTTGTCTATCAGCTGTACTGCATCCAGAAGTTTATTTGGTGGGAGAAATGTTTAAATTGGGGCTCATTCTCCTCAGAGATTAGGATAGTAGAAAGGAAAATGTGGCCCAGTTTTGGAGGACATGTTTGTACTTCTTTTCTTACTACATCTTCTTTGTAACTATCTCATAGTAAAAACTAATTAATATTAATTAATTGATATTAAAACTGGAGTGACACTAAGGGGTTAAATGATATTAATGGTGGATATGGTGGAAAATACCCCTGAATGGGGCCTTGATCTTGTAGCATTAAAGGGATATCCCAAAGTTCTCAGTGATACCCCTAGGATTCCTAGCCAACTCCCCTCTGGACATCTGACTCTCTCTAATTTGTGTGAATTGGGAAAGTAAAACTAAAAACTCCTTATAATAATATGGCTTGTTCAACTAAGAAACATTCCAGTCAGAACTCAAATCTAGCCCATAGAATTATAGAGCTGAATAGGACAATCAGATAAGGAATAAGGGAAGTAAACCACAGAGAAATGAAAGAGATTAGAAATGGACCAAAGTCATAAGTTTCAGAGCTGGGATTCAAACCCCAAATCTTAGACATCACAGCCAGGGCTCTTTCTGCTCTCACATTCCCAACTTACTCTACCCAGATATTGAGTCCAAAGTCCATACTTCCTCCAGTGTAGCCTAGGCAAAATGGATGGTATGAAGACAAATTTTGTCAGCTAAATATCTTATTTGCAATCTTCAGCATTTCAGAAAATTATTTCCAAGAAGGCTTTGATCTTTTTCTTGTTTTCTGACATGTCTTTTCTTGACTTCATCTGGATAGTGCTGTGTCTGCTTAGAATTTGCCTGGAGCCTTGAAACTACCTTCAAGAGAAGGGAGAAAAATCATGTCCTGTCTATAATCAGTAAAGGATTCAGAAGTTCAAAAACAAAAAACCAAAGGAGGTTTTGGAACCATTCTCCCAGCACTACTTCCCTACCCTCTCCCTACCCCTCACTCCCTCCTTAACTTGTTTGAGAAAGCCCCAAACTTCTTATAAGAAGAGTTATGAAGTAACAAGTTTCTCCTTGTCCTAGAATATGTCTGGAATATAAACTTTGAAATTTCACAGAAAATATAGAAGAATGGTGGGATTTGTTATTTCTTGGCAACAGAGATCTGAGCTGTGAAAATGTGACATTAGCATTAGTTCCTAATTTCAGAATGCATGACATTTTCCTCTCTTTTTAGTGAAATATTAATCAACCAGCAAGCATTCATTAAGTACCTATTATATGCCAGGTTTCTAAGCACTGGGGTTACCAAGACAAAGTGAAACATTCCCTGCCTTCAAAGAACTTACATTCTATCAGGAGAGACTAATGAATTAATGAGTAAAATATTTATTAAGGGCTTACATTGTGCAAAGCATTATTCTGAACTCTTACAGGAGAAATAAAGAAGGTCATTCCTATTCTTTAATGTACTTTAATGTACATTTAAAGTATATTAAAGTACTAATATACTTTAATGGAGAGACAATACATATGGAAGGTTTAATGTGTACACATATTAAATGATGTGGCTGATATAGTAAATGATGTGGTTCCAGATGATGCGATTTAAGAGAAATACCAAATCTTGAGGTTCAGTCATGTGAAGAATTCACAATGACCATTGTCTTTGGCAAAAGGTAGGTTTATTTGGGATAAGAGGTTACAGACAAAATGAATAAATACTATAGACACTAGGAATGGTAAATGTGAAATAGAGTAGAAGAGGATATAATTAGCAAGAAAGGAGTTTTAATACTTAATGATACAAAAGGCAAGTTGCCTAGTAGAATGCACAATTAGCCAAGAGGGTGGAAATACCCCAAGAGGTTGGGGTATACCCTTATCTGGCAGACTGAATCTTAAAAGGTATTTAGCACCCTAAAAGAGTTAGTTATCTATAAGGAGGAGATAAGAAACTTGGGGGAAGAGAGGAGAAAGGAGAAGGGAAAGACACAAGGAGGTAGGGGTATTGTGGTAGACTAACCCAAGGAAGTTCAGCAAAGATGGGTCTTAAGCAGATTTATAGGGGAAATTTTACCTCAGGGACATAACTGGAATTTCTGACACCACATAGTTGGACTGCCCCTGACCTCCATAGAGAGTGGGTCTCAGGGAATTGAAGTAATTTAGATTTCTTGGCTGAACACAGCAAGGTGAGGCTAGGAGATTAAACTGATTTCTATCAGTACCCTTCCATGTTTGCTTCAGAAAGACTTCAGTCTTTTTCAGCCAATTGCATCTAGTCATCTAGGACCTCATCATTAAATACCTACAAAATTAATATAAGGTGTGTGTGTCTATGTGTTTGTGTGTGTGCATGTGTGCATATGTGGTTTTGGGGAGGCACTAACAGTTTGGGGGATCAGGAAAGATCTCATGTAGGACATGGGATTTTGTTATCCTCTTATAAAAACACAATTCCACATTTGTACTCTTCTATAGGGATAAATGGCACGGTAAATGAAATAAAGAGTCATCTTCCTGATTTCAAATCTGGTTTCAGAAACTTCCTAGCTGTGTGACCCTGGGCAAATCACTTAACTCTATTTGTCTCAGTTTCCTTATCTGTAAAATGAACTGGAGAAGGAAATGTCAAAAACCACTCCAGTATTATTCCTAAGAAAACCTGAAGTGGGGTTACAAAGAGTAGGACATGATTGAAACTACTGAACAACAAAAATAGAGATAATTCTTTTGCTGTTGAAAATATTGAAGTCTAGTTCTTCTAAATTTTTGCAATGGAAAGTGCCAGTTAAGGCAGGAATTCAAACCATACCTCCTTATAATGCTATGAAGCAACAAGGAAAATGAAAGAATTTGTTCAGTACCACAAGGAAAGATTTGTGATGAAACCATTGGAAGATGGTGGGTCTGTTAGTCATTAAACACTTATTAAATATCAACTATGTGGTAGTAACTGAAACACTCCCTGTTCTCAAAGAGGTCACATTCTAATGGGGACAAAACATGAAAACAATCATGCGTTCAATAAGCAATTGGAGATAAGTCTAAGAGCAAAGGCGCTAGTATTAAGGAGGATCAGAAAAGATACCTTCCTGTGCAAGGTGAAATCTTAGCAGGGATTTGAAGGAAGCCAGAAGGCAGAGATGGGGAAGGGGCTCATTTCAGGAATATGAATTGAGAAGCAGTGAAAATGCTTGGAATTATACATGGAGTGTGTTGTTCATATACTCTATGTCCAAAAAGTTATCCATGGATTTGGGGTGGTGTGGGAATTAAGGACTAAGAAGACTGGAAAGGTTGGGGAAGAGGTAGGTTATAAAGGGTTTTGAATGCCAAACAAGATTTTACATTTAATTTTGGAGATGATAGGGAAGTTTATTTAACAATATGGGGTAAAATAGTTAAACCTAAACTTTGTGAAGGTCAATTTCATAGAAGATGGACTGCAGTGGGGAGGGGTTTGTGACAGAGACCAACCAGCAGATTATTTAATAGTCCAAGTGTGAGGTTATAAGGTTATGAATGATGGTAGTATCAGAGGAAGGATGGAATATATATGAGATGTTACACGAATAAATGAAGCAATCAAATCAGAACAAAAAAAGTGGCTTGAGTTCTCTTTGGTGTAATAGCTCCATTGTGACTGCACTTTTATCTTTGAGGAGTCTCCAATCTTCATGCCTCCTACAGAGGGAGGTAGGAAGGATGAACTTGTTTTAGGAAGGAGAGAGGTGGAGAATAAAGTCAGTAGTAGAAAGAGGACTATTATTGGAATCAGAAGGCTTGAATAACTGACCCTATCACTTACTATATGATATTAGGAAAGTTGCTTAAATTCTCTAATCCTGTTTTTTTATCTGTAAAATGGGTATATGAATAAGTTATAAAATCTATATCAAGGGATTATTATGAGAACCAGAAGTGCTTGTTATCTGCAAAGTGATTTATAAGGAAAAAAGTACTAAATAAAGATAAGTATTACTCAATTCAAATAACTTTTTAAAGTACCTACAAAACAGGAAATGGGATATACATAGATTTATTACAGATTTTACACTCAAGGATTTTATGATTTAATTAGGCAAAAGCAAATGCACATATAACTATAGATGACTCAAGGGAAATGAGTAATGAAAAAGAATGCTCCAGGCAAACAGCTAGATAACAGTTGAGGAAGGAAAGGTTGCTTTCATAGGATTCAAGAATCACAGTGTTTTGGAACTAGAAGCAGCCTTGGAAATCATCTAATTCCATTTCATCATTTTGCAGATGAAAAATTGGGATCTTTTGATTTGTGGTCTTTATTAAAAGAATACCTAAACCTGTCCTTGAAGAGAAAAACTAAAAGGGTGAGGGAGATAGAGGTGGGATCAGCTAGATGGCACAATGGATAGAACATTGGCTTGAAGTTGAGAGAACCTGAGTTCAAATCTGGGCTGAGACACTTAGCACTAGGTGTGTGACGGTGGGCAAGTTACTTAACCCCAATTACCTCGCAAAAAGAAAAAGAAAAAAAAAGAAATAGAGGAAAGAGGGGATTTATCTTCAGTTTGAAGGATGGCATAAGCAAAGATGGGTACGCTGGAGAGAATCAGAAAGATTCATTTTCCTGAATTCAAATTGGGCTTCAAACACTTATTAGCTATATGACCAGGGACAAGTCACTTAATCCTGTTTACCTCAGTTTCTTCACCTGTAAAATGAGCTAGAGAAAGAAATGGCAAACTCAGTATCTTTGCCAATAAAACCCCAAATGGAGTCATGAAGATTCAGACATGAAAGGACTGACTAGCATAAACAAAGGTACAAAGACAGGTGAAGAAAGGATGTGAATGGGGGATGGAAATTATGGGAATAGCTTTAAATCATGTAAAAGGGAGTAATATGAAATAAGCCTGGATAGAGAGATTGAGGTAAAGTTGTAGAAAATCTTGAATGTCAAAATCAGGAGTTTGGATGTTGTTTGGTAGCCATGAAGAGATATTGAAATCCAGCTTTTTTTTTTTGGCCTATTAGGGTTACTTAATCTTAAGATTTTGAGGTGAGATTGGTAGGGAGGATGGATTGGATCATCCAATTGGAATAGTCTTGGACAGGAAAATCAGTTCCGAGGTAATGATAATAGATTAGGTGAGAACAGATGAGAGCCAAGATTACCAAGGTGGCAATGAGAATGGATAGGAGAGATGAATGCAAATGATACTAAAGAATAAGAGATGTCAAGACTTGACACTTGAATGTGTGGGAGAGGGGAAGATGGTTATGAGGTTAGGAGACATCTTGGTAAAGAATATAATGCATTGAACTAAAAATCAGGAATCCTATTTTAGATACTTGTTAGCAATGTGATACTAGGCAAATTACTTAACAAACTTTAGCTTCCTTATTTGCAAAATGGAGATAACAGCAGCACCTGGCTCATGAGGACCTTGAGGATTAAATGAGGTAATATATATAAAGTTCTTTGCAAATCTGAAAACGGCTATATAAATGAGAGTTATTATAGATCTGTTGGTACATGTAAATTAGAGGTTTCAAACAGTGGTCCCTGGCCTCATGTGCCCTAAAATAATCCCAAGGAGGACAGACCACATTAAAATGTAATTGGGAAAAATCTAACAAAGTAAATAAAAATTCAACAGAACATAGTGAATGTTAATATATCATTTTCTAAACTAATCTGAAGTCTAGAACATTACCAAATGTGGATTAAAATATTTAACTAGCTAAACACAACTAGCTAAAAATACAACAGAATATAAGTAATGTTAACATGTGATTTTCTAAACCAATATATGGTCAATTGGGTTCCTTATGTATGATTTTGTGGTTTCCTATTTGAGTATAAGTCAAATATAAATTTGACTAGTATAAACCACATCAGCAACATAGGTTATCACTGTTTAGACATTTGGTTATGTTCAGCTCTTTGCTACCCAAGTGGACCATATGCCCATGTTTTTTGTTTTTGTTTTGACAAAGATACTGGAATGGTTTGCCATTTCTTTTTCCCTTGGATTAAGGTGGAGAGATTAAATTATTTGCCCTGGATTACACAACTAGTAAGAATCAAAGGTTGGATTTAACCTCAGGACTTCCTGACCCCAAGCCCAGTACTCTATCTACTGAGCCAAGTAGTAGGCACAGCAAACTATTATTGTATAGTTATCCCTTCCACCCCCTTGCCGGGGTTAGAGCCTCAGCACCCTCATGATCTAAAAAACTATTATGGTATAGTTATCCCTTCCACCCCCTTGCCGGGGTTAGAGCCTCAGCACCCTCATGATCTAAAAAATCTGTGTACCTTTGTACCTGAGAAGAAGTCTGAATTTATTACGATAAAAGATAAAATATGTTGATATTTTACAATATTATACAAATATTTTATGCATTTCTGATTTTCTAAACTTTTTCTGCATCATATGCTAGCTTACACATGTGATCTGTGGCTTCCCCAAAATTCCCCAAAATTCTCATTTAATTTCCTATGCCCATCCATGACATATTGAAACCTCCATGGGGAAAGTTTGTGGAAGGGATAACTATAGTTCTCAGAGTATCGTCTCAGAACTCCTGGAATTCTGGGAAGTTAAAACTATTTTCATCATATTAATAATATATTTTTATTTCTGATATGATGCACATTAGTAGGTATAACCCACATTAACAAAAACTCTTTGGAAGCCTCAATATTTTTTTCTTCTCAATAGTATTTTATTTTTTCCAAATACATGTAAAATAGTTTTCAACATCTACTTTTGTAAGATTTTTGTGTTCCAAATTTTTTCTCCCTCTTCCCCTTTTCCTCTCTCCCCAAGGCAACAAGTAATCTGACATATGAACCTCAACAATTTTCATTGTTATTGTTTTTTTGGTGAGGCAATTGGGATTAAGTGACTTGCTCAGGGTCACACAGCTAGTAGGTATTAAGAGTCTGGTCCTCCTCACTTCAGGGCTGGTGCTCTAGCTATATTGCACCATCTATGCCCCCAGTACCTCAATAATTTTTAAAAGTATAAAGTTACCTTTAGAACTGCTGGTCTAGTGGAAAGATCACTGGACTTGGAGTTGAAAAACATTGGTTCAAGTTTTGCCCATGATATCTAATAGTGTGACAATGGGAAACTCTCAAGTTTGAGGCAGTCAGGTAGCTCAGTGAATAGAGCTCTGAGTGTAAAGTCAGGAAAATCCAAGTTTAAATCCAGTTTCAGACACTTATTACTACCACTAATGAAAACAATAATTTCTAATATTTATGTACTAAGCACTTTATACTCCTCACCACAACTTTGGGGAGTAAGTGCTATTATTATCCTTGTTTTATAGTTGAGAAAACTGAGGCAAAAAGAGATTAAGGGATTTGCCAAGAGTCACTCACTCATAGATTTACATATCTATAAATATACATTTATATATACACTTGTGTGTATACATGCATACATGCATGTATATATGTTTATATGTATACACATACATGTATGTATTATGTGTTTAGTAGGAGAAGGTAGGTGCCTGGAGTCAGAAAGAACTGAGTTCTTATTAGCTATGTGACCCTCAGCAAGTCACTTAAGCTCTATTTGACTCATTTTTGTTATCTGTAAAATGGGGGTAATAATAGTACCTACCTCTCAGGATTGTTATGAGAATGAATGAGATAAAAAAGTATACAGAAGTTAAATCAGTGCCTAAAACATAGTAAGTATCTCATAAATATTACCTGTTATTATTTTTTGTTCTTCACATTTTCTTGATTTTTACATTTGTAAAATGGAGATAACATCACTTATCTCTTATACCAATTGAAATAGTATCTATAAAGCATTTTGAAAACTTTAAAGTTCTCTAAATGTCAGCTAATATTATTAAGATCTCGGGATTCTTGGAGTATGGTCTTCTATCAATAGAAGTAGAAAAGAAAAGGAAAGAGTGGGTTTAGGGAAGAATATGATAGATTTAATGCTAGATGTGATGAGTTGAAGATCTTGGCAGGACATCTGTCAGGTCATTAGAAAGGAGACTGGAGATCTAGAGAGAAGTTGGGGAAAGAAATAGAGATTTGGGAATCCCGCACACAAAGGTGTTTAGAATCATGGAGAATATAAATGTACCAAAGGAGAAAGTATGGGAGCATAAAATTCTAGAGCTATAGGGCTATAAGGACTATAGGGGTTTTTAAAGGATTTTAGAGATCAACTAATTTGGGACTTTTTAAACTTTTTCCACTCTCAATTCCCTTTTGTCCGAGGAATTTTAATATGACTCTAGGCACAAAGGTATATAAAATAAGTATACAAATCAAACATTTGCTGATAATCATAATTTCTCATTTGGTTATAAAACCCCATATGAGGTCACAACCCACAGTTTAAGAAGCTTTGATATAATTTAACCCTTTCATTTTATAGATGAGAAAATTGAAGAGCTGAGAGCATTAACAATTTAGATAATAGGGTCTGGACCTAGAGCTACAAGGGACTTCAGAATCAGAGGGAAACTAAGTCACTTGGTGAAGGCTGCACCAATACTAAATCTCAAAGATGGGATTTGAACCTTTTCTCTCAATTTAGAGTCAACACTTTTCCCATTGTACCATGTTGCTTGCTCAAGGACACATAAGTGACAGAATCAAGGTCTGAATTTAAGTTTTCTGACTGTAAGTCCAGCTTTTTTTCCATTTTTCCATGGTTGAACCTTAGGGAATACACACACATATATGGGACAGAAAAAGGATGAGAACTGAGCAAAAGAAAGAAAAGAAATGACTCTGCAAGGGGATAATATTGCTCTGAAGTCAGAAGATTTCATATATATATATATATATGTATATATATATATATATTTATCATTGTGTTCTTGGACAATTCACTCAGTCTCACTAGAAATTAGGTTCTTTATCTATTAAATGAAAGCGTTGGAGTAGATGGTCCCTGCCACCCCTACTAGCTCTAGATTTATGATTCTTTGTGGGCAGAGAGATAGATGAAAAACCATAAGAGGGAATTCTATATGAAAGGATTCTTAAGAAAGCTATCAAGAAGACAGAGATGATCTTAAGATTTAAATGTCACAAAAGGGAAGAGAAAAAGCCAAATGGAAAAAAATCTGTATGACTTTATTGATAAGGTGATCTTTATCCAGTTTCAGTAAAGTCAGTATGGAGGTTATATTGTTAGAGACTAAAAAGTTAGTGTTGAGAAACTGGAAGAAGAAAGTGTAGACTGTTTTTAAGATTTGCAGTGTTTAGAGCACTGGACTGGGAATGAAGAAGATTCATCTTCTTAAATTTAAACTTGGCATCAAACACTTATTTTCTTGAATGAGTCACTTAATCCTGTTTGCCTCAGTTTCCTCATCTGTAAAATGAGCCAGAGAAGGAAATAACAAACTACTCCTGTATTTTAGTTAAGAAAATCCCAAATGGGATTATGAAGAGTCAGACACGACTAAAATAACTCAATAATAATGTTATAAAGAAAGGAAGAAATCTGCAGCACATGTCTAGATTTAAGGGTATGTTTCTCTTTTGCTGGACATTTCCTACTGCCTAATCCCAGTATGACTGAAGTGATCAAGAAAGACATGGTAACTTTCTAAAAGGGAACCCACAACCACACCCCACAAATACTGAAACAACATAGAGGTCAATTCCTTATGAAACAAATTCTCCACCCTATTCCTTTGCAATGTAATTCCCTCGATTGACTGCCTTTCTAGTTATGGAGAACTTGATTCTCAAGCAATGATTAGCTTTTTGGGGTGTGGGAAATATATTTGTTGAGAAAAGACTCCATGATTTTTGGAACAATCTCATGTTTGTCTATCTTGCAAAAAAAAAAAAACAAAAAAACCAAAAAAACAAAAAAGATAACCAGTGACACAGCACTGGTAGGAACTCAATCAAACTGCCTGGAAATTATTTCACTTTCTCAGTTGCATCCCAAATGGTTTTCAGGGCTCTTGCAGCATGGTGGCCAATTCAAAGTATATAATATCAAAATATTGACATGCAGGCTTAATTGTAGCATACTGTGGAGGAAAAGGAAGAAACAGCTTTAATTTTCTATTCTCTGCTCAGGCAAATTTCCCACTCAAACTGATAGATTATTATTTCTGGATGAAACTTTTTAATTCAGGCCTATGGTATAAAAATAATAGATTGCAGCTGACTCAGCCATGAGGTATGTATTTTTACCTTGTGGGCTTCAGTTTCTTGACTTTTAAGATGAAGGAGTTAGACAAAGGTCTCTTTAAGTTGTACAGTGCTATGATTCTGTGAATCTTGTAAAAGCATATTGACTAAAAAGTTTTGTCTCTTGGTTTAGAGAAATCACAAAAGGTTAATATCTTCCCAAGATCAGTCTTTCCAGGGTCCCACACCATGAAGGCAGGAGTGGTACTAGCTAGCCTCTCAAAAACTGTGCCTAACTGACACCTCCAAGTATTTGAACTAGCTGCCTCTAAAGGAACAGACATCATCTTACCTATTTAATTTCCATCCTGTTCAAGTACTGTAAAAGAGTAATGCTTATTTATGACCTCCGTGTCTTTCACCCAAAAAGTTTGAGACCCAGAGCCACAAGTGTTTGAAAACAGTCACAAATATTTACAGTATCCAGATCATTTTAGTGAAAGGCACTGAAAAGTCTAACTCCTACAAAGAAAGCTAAGAAAAGTGATTTTTTTGTTGTTGTTGAAAATTTGAGGTCAGATCAAGAAGAAAGAATTGATTTCAGTAGAGTTCAATTTAGTTTTTGGAAAGGTCATTTCTTATTTTATATTCTTAATTAAGCCTATTGTATTTTGCATCTTTATCAAATATAATACTTTTTATATATCTCTTTTCACAGAACACTAACATATATTAATAATTATTATGACAAAGATAATAATAATAGATATTAATATTGTTCTTCAACATCTGCAAGAACATTACTTCATTGAGCTTCTGCCATCACCTGAAATGAGAAAATGCCTAGGAGAAGTGATACAAAAGATAAATTCTTTAGTGAGCTCTATGTCCAGAAAAAGAAGAGAATTGGTCATAGAGTGAAGGTAAGAGATAATCAAATGATTGTTTGTGTGATATCCTGGAGTTGGGGACATGTCAAAACATTGCAAGGAAGTTTTCTTGTATATAAGTTGAGAGCTATCTAGTTGGAGAGAGTACCCCTATCAAAGAGATCACAGATTCTTTGAAGTAAGATTATTATTATACATGGATTGGATGTGTTTTCCTTGCACAGGGTGACATTTTCTTCCCTCAATAATATTTTATTTTTCCAATTCATGTAAAGATAGTTTTCAACATCTTTTTTTTTTTTTTAAGGCAATTGGGATTAAATGATTGCAGGGTCACACAGCTAGTAGATTTTAAGTGTTTGAGGCTAGATTTGAACTGAGGTCATCTTGCCTCCCTTCCTTACCTCCATTCCTCCCTTACCTCCCACCTCCCCAAGACAGCAAGTAATCTGATGTAGGTTCTTCACATACAATCATTTAAAACAAATTTCCAGGTTATTCATTTTGTGAAAGAACAAAAGGGAAAAAACCACGAGAAAGAAAAAGCAAACAAACAAAAAGGTGAAAATAATATGCTTTGATCCATATTCAGTCTTCATAGCTTTCCCTTGGGATGGGATGGCATTTTCTATCCCTCCCAAGTCTATTGGAATTGTCTTGGATCATTGCATTGCTGAGAAGAGCTAAGTCTATCATAGTTGATCAGGTGATTTATCTTTTAAGATAGATATTGTCAGTGAATTCCAAGGCCAATCAATCAAGGCACAAGTCACTTTGCTAGCATCCCTGGTGGATAAAAATAGCTGCGATCCAACAAAATCCTTGGCCTCAAAGAACTTACTGTCCAGATAAAGAGACTAATGCAGAAAAGATGCTGAGGCTGATGAAATTATACCACTTACTTCAAGGTTACAGACCACAGGAAGCAGTATATTTTAAGTGCTATATAAGTGGTATAAACAGGATGTCTACATGAGTTCAGAGGAGAGTGAAATATCTTTTGGTTGAAATGGTCAGGTAAGCCCTCACTGAGGAAGTGGGATTGAACAATGGCAGGATTGAGACAGAGGAGTAGAGAAGAGACAGAAAGGAATTCTGGGATTAACAGATGTTAAAAATGGAAAAAAAATAAATCCTGTGTAAAAGGAATAACATATATATGGAGCAGTTTGGAGTTTTTCAAAATGTTTTAAACACATGACCTTATTTGATCCTATGAAGTAAGTGCTACAAATAGGTATACCTAAAACACCACATAATTGAATTATGAACAAAATGGGACAGGATGAGCTAGAGGAGCTTCTAGGTGAGGGTGAGCTTGGAGTCACTCTCAAAGGAATGATGAAGACAGACTGGCAGAATGCAAGAGGAATACAACATTTCTGGATATCCAGTGTCAGAAGTGGCATTAAAAGCTGGGTCTTTCTTCAAACTTTGTGCTTTTTCTATTACTACATACTGGTTGATACCCATGACTTTTTCCAAGACATGGTAATCTGGTAATTCTAATTAAGGTGAGGGTGGTGTTGGGGGTGTTGAAGAGGAACAGGGATAGAAAGGAGTCTAAGGTTTTAAGCCCAGATCTCTGAAAGAAGTATGCTGTCATTGACAGAAATAGGGAAGTCTAGAGTGGGAGTTTCTTTGCAGAGAAAGAAGAAAGATTATTTTAAGAATTTAGAATTTTAGGTGACAAAAAGAATAGCCCAATGTAAATGCCATACTACAGAACTAGAGTCTAGAAATGAAGTCAGAAATAAAGATGTAAATTTGGAACTCATCTGAGTAGAGATAATAAATGAAGAGATAATAAAATACATAGATTAATTGCTTGGGGGAGAGTAAAGCAAGAGAAGCTCAGGGTAAGGGTACATCTGGGGAGGTTTGGAGGAAGAAGAAAAGACATTGAGGAGGAAGTATTTTAAATACTAAAATTGATTTGGACATGATGGATATTTCTACTTTTGTTGTTTTTCTTTTTGGGAAGGAGGTGAGTCATCTTCCTATTTATCTTCTTTATTTTTTTACCTTTTTCATCTTGCCCTCCTTCATTTTGCAGTTTCTTTTTTTTCTTTTTGTTTTTTAAATGTTAAAAGTCAATAATTATTATAGGAATTTTTAAAAAAAGTTATCTTCATTATTTTTGTAATATGAAGATATTTGAGGCAAAATTAAGAATGATGTTCATCACTCACCCATCAGTATAATTCAGTTCAACTATCATTTAAAAAATGCCTGTTATGTGCTAATGTTTTAGTAATACAAAGGGAAAAACCAAAACTGACCCTGACATCAAGGTGCATCAGCTCTCTTGGGGAGAGAATGAGTATTCTGGGCTGAGTCTGACTGACCAATCTTGTGATAGTTTAGGGTAGATTCTGGAACAAAATGAGATCCTCATAGGTTACTCAATAGTTAACAAAAAGTGATTTACTTAATTATAGTAAGGGAAAGTTATTTAAGGAGGACAGGCATTGAGAATGCCAAAATTGATGCTCCCTTGCCTGAATTACCCCTGGGGATCCACTAGTCAAACTTCAAATCACCCCTGGAACTCCCCGTAGTTACTTTGTACCTAGGAAATGAGGAAGTAACTTCAATAGCCTAAGCATTTAGTCCCTTGCATTTTTTTTTAAATAGAAAAACTAACTTAATTTGCATGGAAGAGAATTTAGGACATTGTTACCAACCTAGAGAAATAATATATAAAACAATAAGTGAAAATATTTACAAAGTAAATTAAAATAATTTGAGGGAAAAGAAGAGAAAGGAAAAACTGGGAAAGAACAGAAAAGACTTAGGGTAGGACCAGTTCTAGAGCTTGACTGAAAAATGCTGGGGATTCCCAAGGGGGAACAATGGAGTGAGGAGAGAAAGTACTCCAGGAACAGGGGAATAATCTGTGTAAAAGTACTGAAGTAGGAGAAGGAGTATCATGTAAGGGCAACAACAAATGGGTAGTTTTACTAGGGAGAAGAATAGCAAACTAAGACACATTTAAAAACTTAATCTTTCCAGTCTAATTCTGAAAGAAATGAATTGATACTTTCATATGTATATAACTAATAGTTTAAATTTTAAGAACTCTGGCTATTTTATTCTTTTGCTGATTGTTTATTTTAAAATATGGTTACTTTTTCATGGAACAATAAAAAAATATAGAAACTAAAAATAGAATAGAATAAAGGAACCATGAAAATACAGATGCTTAAGAAACTCAGTTGTTTACATCCAGAGTGGAAATGATGTCTTTTATATAGAATAGAGGAAGGAAAAAAAAAAGCAATTTCAAATGAATATTTTAAAAAGTCATGTCAAAAAAATGGGCACAATGGTATAATTTACAGCTCTGACACGAAAGAACAATTTAGAGTTTTCTTAACAACAGAAACCCCATTAAGCAGTCAAGTGCTAGGGATCCAGGATCTCTCTGCTCTGCCCTCTCCCCAGCTCAGAGCACGACTGTCATTTGAAGCACCCTGTTGACATGATATTCCCTTAAATGATACCCAGAAAGATGCTTCACATGCTGCTCATGGAGAAAAGCCCAGCTTTGCCTTCTTTTTATGAGACACCAGATTTTACTGTTGGTGTTTATAGTAAGAGAGAAATGTGATATTAATATTTAGCTTTTGTAACAGAAATATGTATTTACATGGAGAATTCAACATAAAAGCTTATGAACAAAGGATGTCATAGAGGCAGCCTGTAGTTTCAAGTTCACTCAGATTTAGCACCTTTCATAAAAGAAAAAAAAAAGTCAGAAATTGGTCATTGGAGGAGGCAATCAGAGCAGAAGGGCTGGAGAAGAATGATGATGTTTACAATTCTGGGGGAAGCCCAGCATTCTGGATGGTTCTGGATCCCTGCAGGGGAGAGAAGCCCCACATGGACAGCTGCAGCATCAAAGGATCCCAGTGACCTAGATTCAGCTACAGATTAGGGACTGAGCTTCCATCATTATAGTGGCAGCTTAATTGTACTTCCACAGCCTACCCAGAAACACCAAGGGGAAGCTGGGTTGCTATCCTGGGCCTTGGGGGAGGGGAGAAGAAGGGGGAGGGAGAAGAGTGAGTAAGGAAGGGAACTTCCCTTTCTAGGATGCCAAAATTAAATTCTCTCATCCACTTTTAAAAACACATTTATAAAACCTGCCAACACACTGACTGTCTTTTACAGTTCTAGAGAAGGAGGGAAGGGCAAATGTTATGTATTTGTTTTTGGTCTTTTCTCTGTCCTGATTCATGGGCAAAATTATCTTGTACATGGGGGCCTCAGCCTATGGTATCACAATAGATCTGTCTCTCACCAGATTGAGCTGGAAACAAGGAATAAATCAGGATAAAATTTAAGGAATTAATTTTCCACTTTGCTGTTAGGCCTGAATATATTAGAATAAAATCATTTAAGATCTCAATAAATAAATGGAAGCATTTGAAAGCAGATTTATTGCAGCTTTGGCTCCACCTTGAATGGTACAGAGTCAGATTTCACGGGGAGAAGCTAGAATAGTATGCCCCTTGGGAAAAACAAAGTGAAAAACAAAATGGATCTGGGAATTGAGGGGAAAAAGAATTGCATTTAGCAAGTGCAATTTAGGAAAACCAGGCCTTAGTGGTATGCTAAGTACATTAAAATTGTAACACCCTAGGTCTTTCATGAATATTATAATTTAAAATAAAAAAGCATCGTGCTCATCTTTCTATTGAAAACCATGAATATTTCTCAAGCATTTTTCTTTGAAGTACCTTGATTTTTTTTTTTTTTAAATAAACACTCACTCATTAAGCCTTAGACATTCTTGGCAGTTAGGTGACAGGTAGTTCTGAGAGATCTTACTTAAAGAAACTAAAACTGAAAAAAGCCAAATTTATTGGATTGGATTAATCTAGCAGTTCATTAGGGCATTTGTCCAGTGATAACCTAGACTTTTTGCACATTTTTAGTGGGTAAAAGGAGAGAAAAAATAGCAATGTCATGTCTTCAGGAAATTATCTTTATGGGAATATTAGCCTAATTTTTTGGAAGTACAAATATGTAAAGAAGGCTCTAGCTCTCCTTATAAATAACCAAGTCTCAGGAATTGTTCTATTCCCAATTTTTTTCATCAGTGAAGCCTATTTTTCCTGCAGCTCCTTCCTGACATATCTAATGTTCTCATATTTACTCTCTTTTCTATTAAAGCCCACTCTCAGGCCCTTCCTTCATACCCAAGTATAAATAACAGGAGCTAAAAGATATTACTATTCGACAAAGAGATTGCAATTTTATAACCAGGCTTTCTTTCTCTCCTCTTCTTTCCATAGCTGTGAAAAGTACCTAATTAAGTCATGGAATATTAAAAAAAAGAACTTTGACAATAACATCCACTCCTTCTTTTTACAGATGAAGGAACTAATAATACTTTCTAGGGGAAATTGACTTGTCCAAGATCAGATAGTCTATTAATGGTACAATCTGGACTAGAATTTAAGGCTGAGACTAACATTTCCCACAATTCTCATGTTTTAATCCTTTGATAGTCTTACCTAAGGCTCAGTGTACAGAGAACTAGGCCTGGAGTCAGGAAGACTCATCTTCCTGAGTTTAAATCTGGCTTCAGACCCTTCCTAACTGTATGACCCTGATTAAGACACTTAATCCCATTTGCTTCAGGTTTCTCATCTGTAAAATGACCTAAAAATGGAAATGGCAAACCAGTCCAATATCTCTGCCAAGAAAATCCCAAATGAGGTCACAAAGAGCCAAACGTGACTGAAATTGAACAACAAAAATCTCATCAAAATGAGAAATCATCCCAATTAAGCATATTTTCAATCCATTTCTGCCTATCCATTTTGTGCTACTCTTTCCAAGTGTTTCTATAAATCTGTCATTAGATGCCCATTAGATTTTGATTCTTGACATTGCTTAGATAAAAATTGAGTATTGTGGCTCTTCATTGCTTATCCCTTCCTCAGTATATGACCAACCTATTTTTTTTCTAGTCATATATTTTTCTGATGACTACCTTTGTTCCATCTGATCAATAATCTGTTGAATTTCAAGAAGCATCAATCTTTATAGAGCACAATTCTTGGACTGAAGATTCATGTAATTATTAGAAAAAACTTGAGAATTTCATTCGCAAAATCACATAATTTGAAAATTAGTGGCTTAGTGGCTATCTGGTTCTATTTCTCTTTACTATAACACCTGGTCATAGTCATCCAGCCTTGGCTTGAAACTTTCCAAATTCTACCCATCCCTATTTTCTCTCTCTCATTGCATGAATTCCCCTTATGAATTCAAACTTCCATTCCTACTAAAATTTTTTCATCCAATCTTAAGTAGTTTACTTCTGTTTTTTTTTTTTCTGACAGTAGAAAGAGGATAAAAGAGATTATATTGTAGAAGCCTAATTTAAGACTTCAAACCCTCTTTCATGGGATAAGGGTGTCAGCACAAGTTTAGGAAGATCTGAGGTACCAAAGCTCTGTACAAGGAAATATAAAGCACACAAAACAAAACAAAAAAAGTAAAGCTAACCAGATTTATTGAGAATATATACTCAAAATAAAAATGGGAAGTCAGACAGGACAGAAAGCAATTAGATATGATGGAAAGTAATAGAAGCAGTCACTCCACTCGTTACTTAGATAGATTTGGACACTGAAAGCTAGTCATAGTCTGGTGGGTTTTTATAATATTCTCTCAGTGGAGCAGCATGAGGCATGGGGGTTGGGGAGAGTGAGGAACATGGACCCAAGGATAATCTGGTTGATTCATATTGGTTAGGAGGTAGGAAGATTTCTTAGGAATCAGCAGCTAATTGATATTCAAATTTCCCACTGGTGGGAAAACTCAGCCATTACTGCTAGTTTTGCTTTGGCAGAGTAACTCAGGAGACAGTAGTTATCTGAATAAGTATGAAGACTCATGGTACTATAACATAGTCTCTGTTGCTTTCTGAAACATACTTTATTTGGCTCCATTCAAACCTATCCTGGATGAAATTCCATATCCCACAGTGGAATACCTGATGCTGATGCTTCAGAAACTCTATAAATATGACACTAAAGGCTTAGACGATCACTTCCCAGATGTCCTTATACCATAGCATATGCTGTCTTGAAGCTGTGTATCAGCTGGGAATTTGGGAATTAATATCATTTTATACACAGCTGGGAAGGTAGGTCAAGAATCTGAAAATAAATATGACTTCAAGCCATTTGCAGTTATTAGAATATAATGTTTAACCCTCAATACCCAACCAAAATTGAAAATTAAATACCTAACACAACAGTCAAACTAATGAGAGCTATCTATATCTCCCCCCACCCAAAAAAAAGAAGCAAAGAAAGAAAAGAAGAGAAGGAAACAAAGGAATAAAAAAGTGAAGGAAAAATAATTACATTTATAGGAGTTGAGATTACTTCCTTTAGATGTCTATGAACTCTTAATTCCTTCTACCTTCTTCCTCCTCCCAATTTAATTTGCTCTGTTTATCTTTTGTTTCATCAGCATAATCAGAACAGCTTCAGAATGAAAAAGGAACATCTTTAATCAGAATTAATTCTTTATTGGATTGACTGTCATTGTGGAGTTGGAATCACAGGAAAATAACCAGGACCAATCTAAGTAAAATTGTGAAAAGAACTGAGATCAGCCTAGGTAAAATTATGAAGAAAGCATGACTACTTTTCTATACATTTTGTTTCCTTTTCTTTTATCCCTGAAATCTCTTTTCTCTATCCAGAGATATCTAATATTCTCATATTTACTATCTCTACTTTCAAAACTTATTCTCTGACCCTTCCCTCATACTAAGTTGTAAATGACTGATAGGAAATAAAGAATATTGTAGCTATTTAGGAAGCTTTTAAGTTTTTCAATGGGGTATTTTACATTTTCTTCTATTTTTCTATTCTTTTGATTTTATTTGATTGATTCTTGATGCCTCATAAGTAATTGTTTCTAGCTGTCCAAATCTAATTTTTAAGGATTATTTTCTTCAGTTAGCTTTTGTACTTTCTTTCCCATTTCACCAATTTTACTCTTTAAGAAGTTATGTTCTTCAGTGGATTTTTTTACTAGAATGATTTTAATTTTTAAAAGATATCAGAGTCTTAAGATAAAGAAATGGATATCTAATGATAAAATTTTAGGCATTAGTCAAGAGCTGGAGGATTGAGTAGAGAACTAAATGGGATAAAAGAATCATTTAAAAAATTCCTTTGAAATCATAATAAGAGACTGATATCTACTTCATTTCCCAGTAAAAATCTTGTCTGATAAGAAAGAACATTGCAGACTGGCTTTCACTTTTAGCCTTCTGCTGAAATTACTCCTTCAAAGGTTATCAATGACCTCTCTACCTAAATCAATGTCCTCTTCATATCTCTGGTATCTCTAAACATTTGATACTATAGCACTTTCTGCTTCTGGAAATTGCGGTCTCCATTGACTTCTCAACATTTCTTTCTTCTGGTTTTTCTACATTTTTGTCTGTTCCTTGTTGGAGCATACAGCATTGATTTTCCATACCTAAATGTGGATATTCTTCAAGGCTCAATTCAGATAGCCATTCCTCTTTTCTCTTTATGTATTCTCTCCTTGATAATCTTACTTATTGCCACTGAAGGAGCTATCACCTCTGCACAAAAAACAAAGGAATCTTAAATCAGTACCTTCAGCCTAACTTTTCTTCGGAGCTCCTTACTCATATTTCCAACTGATCAAAACTTAGGGAAGGACAAAGGTATATATCAGCATCTAGTGTTTCATGAATGGAAGAAAGGACTTGTGTGGTATAGACATGTCCCCAGTCAACTTTAATTCTGAAATAAGTCCTATTAGTTGATGAGCTTTAGCTATTTTGTGGGTTTAGTTAGATGTACATGTGAAAAGCTAATTTCAACTTAATTACTTTTTATTCTAAGGGAGGGAAAGGTCTAAGATATCAATAGATTTTGATGAATAGCTTCCCATGAGAAATAAAAAGATGCAAGGTGTGGTATTTTATTGAGCTATTCAAGATTCTGAAAGGCATTGTAATAACGATTCCCCTCCCTAAATTCATTTATTTATTAATTTTTATAGTTTTGTCTTCCTGGAATATCCAAGGACTAGAGTAAACATTACCTTTACTGATGCTTCTAGACTTCTAGTCATGAATTTATTTCATGGGTGTAATGGGATTCATTATCCAGACAAGCTCATTCTTGTGCACTAAATCATCTCTTCAAATTGACCATGAGATTATTATTGCTTCTAACTACAAGGTACTTACTGATGCAAATGACCAGACCATTTCTAAAATACCAGAGCACCTACAAGTCATTTCATTTCCTCTTGTCTTGGCCTGCAAAAATGTAATGTTAGTTTAGGAGTATTCAATCCCAGACAAAACTTTTGTGGCCCATTCTGTTCTGGTACAAAGCTATCATCTTCAGTTGGGAATTCTCACAAAAGATGGTTAGAATATGCTCTGAATATACAATGATCCTAGCAATCTTGCAGATAGATAGAATAATTTTTCTATTCTTTTTTCAGATTAATAATTCTCCTCACCTTTGGGAAACCAGAAGTTTCCTCAAATTATCGTTTTTATTGTAGCCTTTTGTTTTTTGTGGGGCATGGTTATTTCTTTTCAATCTTCCTCATTGACCTTTCCTCGCAACAATGAAAACAACCAAATTAAGCAATGTCAGATGACTCAAACCCACATCCAATATCTATATATTGGACATATACCAGCTTTCACATCAGTAGTCACCCCCCCTTTTCTACTGAGAAGACAAAGGTATTTTCTTATCAGTTCATATGAAAGATTGAGAAATAATAAATAGTACACCAGAATTTTACTGCTTTTTAAAGCTGCCATTGTTTACATCTCTATAGTAATCATGCATATTGTCCTCTTGAATCCTGTTTTCTTTGTGGCACACTAATTTATAGAAATCTTCCCATTTTTCTAGAAATTCCTCATCTTTCTGCTTTCTTGTAGGACTTAAATTATTTTACATATTGATACCACAATTCTTTAGCCTTTTCCCAACTAATAGTCATTCTTTGTTTATAATTTTCCTCTTTCTTCCCTCTCTTCCTTTCTTTCTCCTTCCCTCCCTCCCTCTCTCCCTTCTTCTCTGCCTCCCTCCCTTCTTCTCTGCCTCCCTCCCTTCATTCCTTTGTTCCTTCCTTCTTTCTTTCCTTTTTTCACTTACTTCTTATCAGGAAAAGTACTGCTATGAATATTTTGTTATATAAATGAACCACTCTTTCTACAATTTACCTCCTTGGGGATATACACCCAAAAGTGAGGTCACTGGATCAAAGAGTATGAACTATTTGGTGATTTTTATTGAATAATTCCCAATGAATTTTCAGAGTGATTGAATTCATTCATAGCTCCACTACCATTGTATTCCCTCTAACATTATGCTGATGGCTTGTTGAGAGTCTTCAATACAAAATCCTGAATAGAAACCATACAAATTTGCAGAAGACAGAGTTGCTACCTTTGAGGAACTTTTAACAAATGACTCTAGCTCTTCTATACTAATAATCAGTAAGAGGAAGTAAAGACATGTATACAAAAGACAATGGGTAATAAGTACTCTCATATATATAATATATACATTATATAATTCAGCAGCAATAACAAATACAAGCAAATTTTCCAAGGATATTTTATAGGCATAGAGGGTATTATGAAATTTAGTAAAAAGATGATCCTTGGCTTCATGAGGCTTTCATTCCAATAAAGAGATTTGGCACATGTATGAATCAAGTGCTGTAGTAGTACAGGGGAAATCATTTTCAGTAGGGGCAATCAGGAAAGAAATTATGGAGGAGGTAGATATCATAGCTAGATTTTAAAGGATGCATTTCTTTTTTTAATTCTTTTTTAATTAAAGCATTTTGTTTTCAAAATATATACATGGATAATTTTCAACGTTCACCCCCTACAAAATCCTGTATTCTATTTTTTTCCCTCCCTTGCTCCTACCCCCTCCTCCAGATTGCAAATGATCCACTATTTGTTAAACATGTACAATTCCTCTATACATATTTATATAAATATGCTGCACAAGAAAAATCAGATCAAAAAGGAAAAAAACTGAGAAAGAAAATAAAATGTAAGCAAACAACAACAAAAAGGATAATAATGTTATGTTATGGTCCACATTCAGTTCCTACTACCCTCTCTCTGGGTGAAGATGGCTTTCTTCATTACAAGACAATTGGAACTGCCTTCAATCACTTGGTTGTTGACAAAAGTCACGTCCAACAGAATTGATCATCATATAATTATGCTGTTGCTATGTATAATGATTTCCTGGTTCTGCTCATCTCACTTAGCATCAATTCAAGTAAATCTCTCCAAGCCTCTCTGAAATCGTCCTGCTGATCATTTCTTATAGAACAATAATATTCCGTAACATTCATATACCATAATTTATTCAGCCATTCTCCAATTGATGGGCATCCATTCAGTTTCCAGTTTCTTGCCACTACAAAAAGGGCTGCCACAAACACTTTTGAACACGTGGGTCGCTTTCCCTCCCTTATGATCTCTTTAGTTTATAAACCCAGTAGAAACACTGCTGGATCAAAGGGTATGCACAGTTTGATAGCCTAGAGGATGGATTTCAAAAAATACATTGTGGAAGTAGAAAAAGAAGGGCATTGCAGGAAGAGGAAGAGACATTAATAAAGGTTTTGAGGTTGGAAAAGGCAGTATATTCTGTATAAGGTCATCATCCATCTTCCATACTCTAAAGCCTTTAAGATTATATCTTGGGCCCTTCTCTCATTTCAAGCTTCATTCAATCTTATCCTCTCCTATGAGTTCAATGATTCTTCCTTTCTAGTTAACTCTAAAGTCAATATGGTCAACTCTAATCTCTTGATTTAAATTCTTATACCACAAATTACTCATGGGACATTGTAGGTCCCATTGACTTTGAAACACAGCATGAGAATTCCCCCATTCCTCAATTAGACCTCAAGTCTGCCCCTCCTTTAAAAGACTTTATTTCTATTTCAGACCATACAATTTTGTTCATAGACATATTTTTGAGGCCCCACTCTAGCTAGCTAGCTCGAGACACAGCCATTCATTCCTCTTCATCTTAGCCATTTGCTGACATACTTCTATTATGTCATCCTTCTCTCCTCTATTCCAATTTAATGAAATCAATTCAAAACGAACAATGATTTTGGAAAGAGTGCATCAATCAGCTGCCTTATATAGCTTCACTTGCCATTTCTATGATTTCTCAGATCAAAATACTTTTCCCTGGCCAGCATACCCCTATCTATTGTCTTTTCCCAATAGAATGTAAGACATTTGAACACAGGGACCTCTTTCTCATTTTTATATTTTTATCCTTAGAATCAGTGAAATAGGAAGTTGAAAAGAATATTTAGATATGAAATAAATCATGTACAAATCCTCCCAAAGATCAAAGGAGCAAAATTTACAAAATGTATTTTACATAACCCCAGATTACTGCCTGGTAATATGTATGGAGTCAAGACAATATCTAGACTGGGCTGTCAAGGTCTTCGATCCCATGATATGTAAATCTGAGACAAGTTCCAGACATCCAGAACACCAAAAGATGCTGATAATTTTGAGGTTAGGTAGGCATGTTAAGTTTAAAGCTTTTCTGACAACTTTGAGATGATTTTGATATGTTAATGAGCTAACTCCAAAGTAGCACAGATAAGAGTTATAGTCTGTTCCCCCCAAAAACCTATAAAAATGAGACTTCAAACTGTTGGCCCCAAGTATGTTTCTATCTCCATTTAATTCATGCTGCTGAGTGCTCCCAATTTTAATCTATACTTATCAAAATGATACTTTCTGCCTCTTTCCTCCCTTATCCTCTGTTACCATACCATCTGGCTCTTGAATCCCTTTCATGTCTGTTTCTGTACTTTCTGTGATGTTTGCCTTCATATTTTTTGCGACTATTCAATGTTATTATAGCCTTATTTCCTACTGCCATTGTGACCTTTCCTGGCAAGTATCCAAAGAACTGGGGGTACCTGTCCCCATTTCATAATTTCATAAATTAATTATTAATTCATTTTCCTACCTACAGCCAACTCCATATGTGTGACTCAACATGGAGGGAGTTTAGCATTTTGAGATGATAGGGGCAATCCCTGTATTGGTTGTTGATCATAAAGAATCAAAGACTTAGTGGACTTTTAAGAAAGGGATTAGCTCCTGCTCTAATGAATGCTATCTTTTGATTCTCCCCACTGGGTAATGGGCATCATTAACTCTGGGACTTCTGATGAGGAGGGTTAGGAATAGCTTTTTCTTTTTCTCTACTTTAGTTATCACACGGCCATACACACATGGCAGTTAAAGCCTATGTCCAGCAAAAATCTAAAGTCAACTTCATCCTAGGTTTTATGTGATCTTAGGTAAATGAGTATCAAACTCAAGGTAGATGTGTTCAGACTGGCAAACAGCTTGTATATTTGAGAAATCCTGGATCCTTTGCTCAGGGTCTATTGATTATTTTTATATTCCTACTACTTACCATATTGCTTGGAACATAACAAATACTTATTAAATGCTTGCTGATTGGCTGATTTTTGGCAAAGGGGAATGAGACAGTGCAGAGTAGAGGTGAAATATAACATTCAGTCCCACAAATTACTTCATGTTTAAATTGTTTTAAGCATCAACTTTCCCCCTCCCCACCCAAACCTTTCACTGCAGGACTCACCTAGGACTGAACTTAGACCACATATGTGGGTCAGAGAAGAGGGGAATCTGAAGACTGCTTCAGCTTCTCAGGATCTACATTAGTTTTTATTGTAATTTTAACATAGCATATAACAGGGCTTCCTTAAACTTTTTCTATTCATGACTGCTTTTTACCTGTGAAATTTTTATGTGATCCCGGCTATATAGTATATAAAATAGATATAGAAATTAAACATTTACTGATAATAAATTGTGCAACTCCCACATTTCACTGAGATACCTCATATGGGATTGTGAACTACAGTTTGAGAAGCTGGGCCATATAGCACATAGGTAACACTGATTCATTTTTTTTTCATTCATTCATATTCAAATTAGAATATGAAACTTGGGTTTATATGGCAAGAGCAGTGAAGTGGAAGTCTCAGGACTCAGTCAAATCTCAGCTTGCAACTTGGCTTTGAGTAGATAAGTGGTGGGACTTTGCTCCTATATCTCTTTAATCAAAATTAATAAAAAAATTCACATTAAATGATCTCTAAGGTCCCTTCCGACTCCAAATTTATGTTCTGTATTTCTTCCCTCAACTCTATCTTTCAGATCTAATAAGTTGTTAAGTGTCATTGCTTCTACATGACCATGCTACTCTGCTCTTACTAAATCTTCAGGTGACTCCTTATTCCCTCAAGACAAAAGTACAAACTTTTCAGTGTAACTCTTAAACCCCTTCCATTGTCCCATTCCAATTTACCTTTTCAGATTTTGCACATTAGTCCCTTTTACATAATCTGTATTACAGCCAAAATGGTCTATTTGATGCAGTCCAAATCTAGCATCACATTTCCTTAATTAGCTGTGTCTTTGCATCCATAAATTTCGTCCCATGACCTGAGTAAACTCGCTCCTCACTTTGCAGTGCTGGAATCCTTCAAGGCTCAGTTCAGGAATTGCCTCCTGTGCAGGCTTATCTTGATCTCTATCCTCTTCTCTAATAAAGTTTTTAATATTCAAGTGCTTATTTCTCTGTCTCCTCAATTCACCTCATTTATTTATTTGTATTTTCACATAGCCATCTTTTCCTCCCTCTCTCCCCCGATACTTTCACTCTGAAATGCATACTTCTTGAAGTATGTTTTTCTTCATTTGTTTCCTCCCTCCCTCCCTCTCTCTCTCCCTCCCTTCCTTTCTCCCTCTCTTCCTCTTTCCCTCCCTCCCTCTCTCCCTTCCTCCTTCCCTCCCTCCCTTCCTCCCTCCCTCCCTTCCTTCTTTCTTTTCTCCTTTGATTTCATCTTTATATGAATTTCCTGGTGAATAAATTTCTAGTTGTATATATTAACAACTGCTGATCCTTAGTCATACAGAATTATCTTGTATCTCTGAAAAATTAAATGACATGTCCAGGATCATATAACCCAGTATGTGTTAAGAGATGAAACTTGAAATCAGGTATTCTGAGAACAGAATTCTATTCTATTATATCATACTGTCTCCCTTTGAATGAATGCTTATTGAATTGAAGTGGGAAATTGCTAGTAGTTCATGACTAGGGTTCACATTTGTGTTTTCTGGGAGGTCAGGGAGCCCAAAGAAATTTGGATCAGAGCCATATTATGAAATATGTTGAATTCCAAGTGGAGCTTGGCCTTTATTCAAACCTTCTTATCTCACAGGGTTGTGGGAAAGAAAGTGCTTTGTAAATTTTAAAGCATTTTATAAATGTGAATTATTGCCACTACCATGACTACTATAATGCATAGCTATGCAGGCATCCCAAGTTATTGAGAAAGGGAGTAAAAAGATAGGTCTGTGCTGGGTGGTATGAAAGATGAATTGGTTTGGGGGAGACAATTGGAAATTAGAAGGACAGTTGAGAGGTTTGGCAATGGTCCAGGCCAGATGTAATGAGGGCTTGAACTAGGGTAGTGACAGAGAGAAAGTAAAGGATGGGGATGTGAAAGCAAAATGTATGATAGGAGAGTGATGCTTTATTTACTTGGAGGATTCAGCTGGTCTTGATTTCACATGCAATAAAACAATTTATTTCTCTGGTCAGATCATAGATTCTCTGCAAAGGGCAGGAATCTCTGCTGTGAAACTCTGCAGAAATCCTTACTTACGATATAGTCCTTGTAAAATTTTCCTATTCAATGATCTCATAACATGATAAATAATGATTGATTATCTTCATAACAAATTGAGCCATTCTCTCTTCTAACTGACATATAAAATACTTGATAGACATTATTTGATTAGTTCTCTTTCTTCCCTTTGAGATGGATTAAAAATTTTTTTTTAATATAGGGAAACTGGAATAAAAAGAAGTTAAGTCAACTACAAAAGGCCACACAGAGGCTATATCTATGTGATGCCAGTATTTTCATCTGTTTTCTGTAGCAAAAGCTTTCTCTTATTGAAGGCAGAGTATGTCTTTGAGTGGTACCTTTTAGGGAGGGATCGGAAAAGACACTTTGGCAAAGCAGACCATGGAAGATGATTCAGTCCCAGAAAGACAGTTACTTGTGATGGAACAAGAACAGTTATGGTAATAACCACTTCCTTACTAAAGACAATTCTAATGGTTGTAGAATGAATTGTTTCCCTGGACTACTTAGTTTAGCTGCAGGGTCAAGTAAAATGAATTGGACAATTCTCGACTTTTGTCATGATTGTGTGTGATACATACACAGCTCTGGATTTGAACAGAGTCTTTTCTTTTAAGACTGGGGAGCTTCTATTTTCACTATGATTCAGATAATAAAGCATCTTGCTTACTTTATCTTATCTGAACAATTCAACTAGGCTGTGAAGTAGATAAGAAGATTATTACTGTGCCTATTTTATTGAAGTTCAGTGAAGTTAAATGATTTGCTGGAGGTCACATAGCTAAGAAAGTAAAAAGGAATAGCATATGGAATTGTGGTTTTTTAGGATAGTGCATAGTGTTGCTATGCATGGAATCTGAAATACTGGGGTCCAGCTTTTGTCTCTGAAAACTATTGGCTGTCAAATCACCTGGACAGTTCGCTTAGATGATGAGCTTTAGTTATTTTACATGCAATAGGAGTATTCAGGGGAACCCTACCCAAAGAGCTGGGCATAAGTTCTCACTCTTTGCTGAACCATATATACTAGCAAATATGATAGAAGAAGAAGGGATTCTTCAAGATATTGGATGATAATAATCAAGGTCATGGTAGTGTAGCAGAGCTATAAAGTTGTGAAATGAATTTGTCTCTTTTTATATGAAATTTTATTTTAAAGTTTTAGTTGTAAGGCATTTATTTTTCTCCCTTCCAACTTATCTCCTGTGAAGAAAGGAAAAAGAAAAACAAAACTCTTGTAACAAAGAAACAGGAAGCAGATAGGTGGTACAGGGGGTAGAACACTGGGCCATGAGTTAGAAAGATGAGCTCGAATCAGTTCTTAGATACTTACTAGTTCTGGGACCTGGGCTAGCCACTTTTCTGTCTGCCTCAGTTTTCTCAACTGCAAAATGGGGAGAATAATAGCACCCTATCTCACAAGGTTCTTGTGAAGATTAAAGATTATTTATAAATGAGTTTAGCACAATTCCTGGTGGAGAATAGGCAATATATAATAAATGCTTGGTAGCATTCCCCACCCCAGCTCTAAATAAATAAAGTCAAGAAGAAATTCTTATAATAGCTTTATTAACAAAGAAAAAATATATATCTTACTCTGTATATTACTCCATCACCATTCTTTCAGGAAACGAGTACCATTTTTTTTTTTAACACCAGTTCTTTGGAATCATGAGAGATTTTAAGTCTTTAGAAGTTGTTCATTATTATAATGTTGATGTTATAGTATTATTTGTTTACCTAGTTCTGTTCACTGTGCTCTTCATCATTTCATTCAGGTCAGGTATCTCTAAATTTATCTCTTTCATAATTTCTTCTAGCCTAATAATATTCTGTTAAATTCACATAAAATAATTTGTTCAGTAATTCTTCAGAAGATCGGTACTCTTCCCTTACCTTAGTTTCCAATTCTTTGTTATCACCAAAAGAACCCTTTATGAATATTTTTATAAAAAATGGACCTTTTTCTAATTCTTGATCTCTTTGGGGTTAGAGAACTATTAATAGTAGCATTGTGTCAAAGGGAATACAAAGTTTAATCACATTTTAGGCATAGTTCCAAACTGTTTTTTAGAATAACCCATACTAATTCCTAACTTATCAACAATACAGCAACATGCCTGTTTTCCTACAGCCCTTTTAACATTTGTCATTTCCCTCTTTTGTCAAATTTGCTAGTCTGATTGAGTGTGTGAGCTGGATCCTGAGAGTTTGTTAATTTTCATTTCTCCAGTTATTAGTGATCTGGAGCACTCTTTCAAGTGGGTGTAGATAACTTAGATTTCTTCTCTTGAGAACTGCTTGTTTGTATCATTTTCTCTCCCCTGTCTTTTGAATACCATTCTCCCTTCCCCTTCTTACCTGCAAATGGGGACCAACAGAATGTGCCATGTTATCTCAGCAGGTGTACTTTGATTAAGAAAGAGCTCCAGCCCTGCTCAGTGGGAGGTGTTCCACTGATCATCCCAGTTAACCATAAAACGGAGTAATTACATTTGGAGTACCTATCTCACAGTGTTGTTGTAATGCTTAAATGAGATAATGAGTGTAATGAACTTTGAAAACTTTAAAGAACAATGGAAATGAGGGGGGAAAGTTTAGTTAAAACAAACAATTTTATAGAAAGCACTCAAGATTCAATTTAGTAGCAATAACAATAATACCTTACCTGCTGATAGTAATGTTTTTTGCCTCTTCATGTCTCTTATTAGATATTGGTCTTTTTTTTTTTTTTTGATAAGTTGTTGTTGTTTAATTGTTTCAGATTTTTCATGACTTCATTTGATATTTTCTTGGAAAAGAAAATTGGGTTGACATTTGCTTCTCCAGCCCATTTTATAGATGAGGAACTGAGGCAAACAGGATTAAGTGACTTGCCCAGCTAGTAAGTGTCTGGGGGATGGATTTAAACTAAGAGAAGTCTTCTTGACTTCAGGTCCAGAACTTTATCCCTGTGTACAATCTAACTAAGCTTGTCTGTTAGGTATTTATAAGTCAAGGAGTATATCTTTTTGTAATAATTAAAGATCCATTATGTGTGTGTGCCACAGGAAGTAAATGTTTTAGTTATCTTCCCGATAGAATGTAAGTTTCCTCTGGGCAGGGACTAGTTAGAGTGTGTGTGTGTGTGTGTGTGTGTGTGTGTGTGTATCTATTTTTGCCACATGGTAACCATTTAATAAATTTTTAAAAAATTAAATTGAGTATCCATTGATATGCTGTTTATAGGGATACATAACTTCACTTCTCTCTTTTTGGAGGTATTCATATGATCAAGAGCTAAAATGTTCCTCAGAATTCAACTACCTCATTTTACAGATGTGGAATATGTGTAATAAAGTTATTGTGGGAGGGTAACCCTATAGATAACAATGAGTAGGAGGAAGGAATAGAGAAATCCTGGAGAGTCCACATACCTTTCTCTCCCTTTTTTCTTGAGCTTCTGGCTAATGATGAAAGTCTAAGTGAAATCTGTGGTTTCCTATAAGTCTCTTTTTGCTTTTATTTCTCAAGCTGATCACTTTGGGCAGCTTTGGAAATTTGTCACAGGAAGCACCATTAGGTTGGGAGTTCCTGAGGATAGCCATTTCAGCAACCTCTCTGCCTCATGCTTATTCTGAAATGAGTACTAGATGAATCTACTGCATTATTTCAGACTGCATTGGCAAGCAATTTCTATCTCTGCACACAACATGAAAACACAAAGCAGGATTAGAGGTGGCTAATATATTTTATACAACGCTCAGTTAAATAGCTAGGAAAGAATGGGCAGAAATTCCTCGGGGACAGGGTCACCCCTGTGAATATATGTTAGCTGGGAATAGCTGCCACAGGAACTGAGAATTTCCTGAAGAGAAGTGAAGGACAAACTCCCAAGGAGCAGGGAAATTAACAGTAACTACATTCTTCTTAGCTTAGAGCACTGGAAGAATGAATTTCTTTTTGAAGGTACTGGGAGTCATCTAGGTTCAACACTCCCTTTCTTACTCTTCCTCCAACACACTATTAACTAGGATAGTTGCCATTGAACTAATAGCAATCACTCCTTTTTTGAAGGGGAAGAATAGAAAAACACAAATCCAATTTATGGAATTCTAAGCTAAGAACTCAGTTTTGAAAAAAAAAAAATCAGTGTATCCTTGTGCTCCTATGGTTTCCTATTTCTACTCCAAATTCCCAAGTCTGTGGCTTCAGTTACCAGTGGTCTCCCTGGAAAACATGTGTATCTCCATAGTTACTCGGATTTAGGATTAGATTTTAATGCAGATGATGGAATACAGATAAGGAAACTATGGCACAGCAAGTCATGTGATTTTCCCAAGATTATTTAAATAGTAAATATTAGAGGTTGGGTCCTTTACTCTATAAGTGGTCCAGCAAATAAGAGGTTTGAGTCATATAAACAGGACAGAGCTGTCAAGATATTTATTCAAAGAAAAAAACTCTTAAAAGTACAGATAAGTAATTTCTCACAGGGTCTTTCTAGGAGCCAACTGTTATTATTCATTCTTATTTATTAGTATGAAGATACCCAGGAAGGCTAAGCTATTCTATGATTTTCTCCTTTAAAAAAATAAAAGAACATAGGAACATTTTTCCCTTACAAAAAGAGTTATTAAACTTTAAAAATTTACAGAAAAGGAGGAAAGAAAAGGGAGGGAGTGTTTTTGCACAAGTCTCTATCAGAAATCTGATACTTTGAAAAGAACCAAACCAACCACAGTGCATTTGGACAAGAAAAAAAAAAAAAGGATACAGTCAATCTCTTCATAAAGTTGGAATAAAACACTCTATTGTCTCCCCAAACAATAGAAATGGTCCATAATGATATAGTAGCAGTAATGCATAAACAACATAAGTTGGCAATGAAGCTGTTGTTCCAATGTAGGCTTTCACATCAACCAGCTATAATTCCCAAGATGAGGGAAAGGCCCCCTTTTCTAGAACCTGCAACCACTTCAGGTCTCCCTTTCACTGCTGTGTAGCTGTGGTGAAAAGTCTAATGAGCTCCCTTAGGGATGGAGGAAAGTGTTTAGATGAATAAAGATTGTTCTTAGTCTTGGACAGAAACCCACATTGAATTCAAGCCAGTCAAATGAATAAACAAAATCAACTTCATTTTATTATCTATTTTAAAGGCCTGGCACATGTTTATTTTGATGGGATAGGAAAGCATAAATATTAGAGGGTGAGAAGGCAGAGCCCAAGCTAAAAAAAAAGACTTGTGAATTAAACAAAAAGTTTAATCAAACTAAAATAATATGTATATATATATATATACATGTATACATATACATATATATATATATAAATAAGAAAAGAGAGTAAAAATAATAAAAAAGAATGAGAGTAAAAGAGGGAGAGGAAGAGAAAGAAGAAAAGAGAGAGGGAAAGAGAAAGACAGACAGATACACAAAGACAGACAGACAGATATAGAGACATGGAAAGACAGAAAAACAGAGACAGACCAACAGACACACACACAGAGACATAGAAAAAGCTCAGAAAAGCATCCACATTCCTCAGAAGGATCTGAATTGTAAATACATTGTATATAGCTAGAGGAAATTTCATGATTTTTACCACTTTTCTTATAGCAACCAGATCTCAAGAAGTTGTTACTTAGTATGTAACTCTTACTGAGTTTCCTGAGGCACATAAAAGTAAAGCAACTTTCCTAGTGACACACAGACAGCATGTGTCAGAAGCAGGACATGAATCTCACATTTCCTCATCCTCCTCTCCCATATTTCTATCACTCTGCTATATTCAGCTGCCTCCACAGATAAATGTTTTTTTTTTTTTTTTTAATAATGAAGAAACATTAAAACAGTTCTTCATCACCTCCAACCCTTGAAGCCTTTGGCTACCATCTAGGCTCAGCTCAAGTCTTACCTTCTTCAATTTCCCCAAGTGTTACTGTCAATCCCATCCCTATCCCTGTGTATTTATTTTGTATATATTTATATCTACATCTATATATCTTGTGTAATCTTCTCAGTGAAAATGTTACATGTTTTTAGTAGAATGTAAACTCCTTGAAGGGCAGGTACTGTCTCACTTCTGTACTTGTATCCTTGACACCCAGGACAGTGATTGCTGCTTAATCCTTTGTTGATTTTATATTTGTTTCTTATTTTGGAAGTCTAGAAAGAGCCCTGAAATCAGAGAGCTTAATTTTGAAATCATCTTCTGCTGCTTTCTAGCTGTGTGTTCTTTGGCAAATCAGTAATCCACACTGAACTTCAGTTATTTCAGTTATAAAATAAGGAGAAAACATCTGCACTATGTGACTTATGAGAATTAGATATAACAAGATACATGAAGCACTTACAGTGATATTTTACAACAAAGAAATGGACATGTGAAACTGTTGCAAAAAATTATCAGAAAGAATAAATAATGGAAAAGGCAGCTGAGGTATTGCTAGACCTGAAGTCAGGTAGACTCACCTTCCTGAGTTCAAATTTGGCCTCAGATGGACCTGTGTGACCTTGGACAATGACTTAACCCTGTGTGCCTCAATTTCTTCATCCTCAGAGCTGGAAAAGGAAAATGGCAAACTACTCCAATATCTTTGTCAAGAAAATCACAAATAGGATCAAGAAGAGTTGGGCACAACAGAAATGACTGAATAATAATTGATAAAGGAGAACACAGAACTAGAGATGGAGGCTCTGACAAGAAGACATGAAATATCTACAGAGAATATGGTTGGGACTTTCAAATCCAAATTCACATTTTGCCTTGGGTGCTCAATCAGAACTATGGTGCATATATCCAGACTTTTGCTTGTTTCATCTGAGTAAGCCCAAATCCAGCTTCTCAACCTGTTGGAGTTTGCCCTTCTTTAGTTTTAGTTTGCCCTTTTTGAAATCTGTGACTTCAGCATACATGTCTGAGTCAAAGAAAATTAAGTTATAAAACACACGTCATCTCTTAATGCAATCATAAATGTAACCTTTTTTGAGAGGAAATTCAATTGGTTAAACAATTTAAACAGTGAACAATAATGGAAAAATGATTAATTTTAATATTTGAAAGTTAAATGAAAAAGAACAAGAGCAGATTAGTAAATAATTGCACAAGTAATTTAAACTGGGATGATTATGTTTTAAAGTTAATAAAGAAATCTGGGAAATGAAAAAGAATTTAGGTGCCATATTTATTTCGTCAGAATGGTAGATTGAGTGGTTTCTCACTGGTCATGGACTTCAAGTATATACTTCCTTTTTGGCATTGTAAGGAAGGATGACTGGACATCATTAGGAAGTCTTAGTACTTGATCTCTGAATGATTCAACAAAATGAAAATGGGCTCACATTGTTAGCATAGAAAACAGAGTATACCCATAGTTTATATACTCAGATGTAATTGTAATTTTAAGACTTTTTCATGTCATTAAAATTTTTAAGAGTTGTCAGCCTCTCAAAGAGAGCATTAAAGGTTTTTTTTTGGGGGGGAGAGGGCAGGAAGGGCCGAGAGTGTTGAAAATAGGGAGGAGGCAACAAATCTTTCTCTTAGATATCTCCTTAAATGAACTCATGTTTACTTGACTAAAAATACCACCCAGAAAAGGACCAATATGGCATTTCCAGACATTTTAACTACTAACTGTTGTACAATAGATTAAATCAACTATGAGGGCAAGTTGATTTATAATCAGAGAATGTTTTAATCCAGAGATTTCCAACCTTGTGTGCATGTGGGAAGGGAGGCAGAATAGGCACTGTACAAATTATCACAAAGTGTTCATGAATCCATAAATATGTCAGTCATCTAATTAAATGGGTTACCACACATACCTGGTAAAGACTGAATAATCTTGCACACACAATATAGATACATATGTTAATATTCATGTACTTGAGAATATACACCAATATAAAAGTATATGAGCATATTCTTATATATGTAACAATAATATCATACATATATGAATCAAAGTGCATGTCAATGCTATTATAATTTATAAAATACAAATTCATTTGACAGATATTTAATTCATAGTAGTTTTCTGCCACTATGTATTTCCTCAATCAATAGATCCCAATAGTACAATTACTATTGTGAGGATTCCTAGAATTTTTCCATATTGAAAAGGAATCCTCATATTTAAAATGTTTGAGAGTTATTGTTTTATACTATTATTATTATTTTTTAGTACAGTGCTTGTATACATTTGTCACATCAGTTCTTATGTGATAAAATGGCTCATCAAGGTACAGAGATGACTGGCTTGTTAAAGATTATGCTAGTTTTAGCAGGTCCTAACAAGGGGAAAGGCTTTCATGTATGGACTTGTACATCAATACAATATATGCCTGTTGCCTAAGAATTAACCTAAGTTCATAGAGGCTTATCATAGATGGAAGGTGTAATAATAGCTGACATTTATATAGTATTTTAAAGTTTATAAAGTATTTCGTCAATAAACATTTGCTAAGTTCCTACTATATGATACTCACTGTGCCAACCTTATAAATATGTATATGTGTATACATGCAGACAATACTCATCTATGCATATATGTAATATATTTGAATATTTAATATATAAATGTATATAAATATATATTTTGGATACAAAGAAACATACAAAGATATAAATAATGTTTTATACAAATATGCACATATATACACATCTCTATGTGAGTGTGTGTGTGTGTGTGTGTGTGTGAGTGTGTGTACAGTCCCTGCCCTCAAGGAGCTTACAATCTAATGAGGGAAAATAAAACATAAAATGAAATTAAAAAGGGCAAAGAGGTGAAAATGAAGGTACTGGATATGGGGCATTGGTGGAAAAGTCAGAAGTTCTAAAATAGTGCAGCCAGATGGGAAGTAAGATGTCTTTGAATGGAGTTTTTGGACATCCTGGTCCCACCACCCACCCAGAGAAACAGTCTGTGGTGATGTGGTAGAGTATTAAGACTGCGAGGATCTTGAAGGATGATGAGATTTTCCCCAATATTGAGATTTCTGAGTCAAAGTGGAGGTCAGTAAAAAAATACAGGTAAGAATTGAACACTTTATATACATTATGTCATTTGAATCTCACTGAAACCTAAGGAAATAGATACTAGAGGTATTATTATTTGCATTTTTTTTCCAGAGGAAAAAACTGAGATGTAGAGAAATGAAGTGATTTGCCAATGATCATATAGTTAATAAATGTCAAAGGCAAGATTCAAGCCCAGGTTTTTCTGACTTCAAGCCTATCACTGTAATCACTGTCCATGATGCTAATTCTATATATGCTAATGTACAATGATAACATGATGAAATCATGGCTGCTTGAAGCCAATTATCTCTGAAGAAATAATTCCAAAATCTTTATGTCCAATAATATCTACATCAACCAAACCCCAGATTCTTGGATCTAATTGCCTGTTGAAATTTTTGTATGAGGATATTTTCAGTGGTCTGACCATCTTTGTTCAAAATTGAATTCATTTATCTCCTGCCCATCTACTATGATTTCTCTTCTGATTTCCTCATTTCTATCAAGGATACCACCATTCATTCAATCAGTTGAGAGTTCAGATTGATCTCTGATTCTTTCTTCTCTCTTCAATCAATCTTCCCCCCCCCATTTAATCAATTATCAAATAGAATTGTCAATTCTCTCATAAAAATCTCTTCTTTCTATTTCTATTGCCATCACCCCAGTACCGGTTCTTACACAAAGAAGACACTATTATATACAAGGAAGGATAATGCAATAGGTTCCACATTTGGGATTTCTCTATCATTTAATCATTCCTTTGAAATACTATGGAATTAATTTTTGGAGGGTATAGATTTGATTGTTAAAAGTCATTTGATTATTAAAAGTTAAAAAACTTTAATAAAAAGTTAAAAGCTAAAACATAAACACATATGTTTGCACCACAAACATTTATCAAGTGACTACTGTATGCAATTTGGAGGAAATTTATGCTTGATGACAAAGACATTCTGAGGATGTTAAGAGATCAGTTTTGATTTGAAAGAGGTTCTTGTAGACTTCAACTCGCTATTTTTTCAAGTGGGTCTAAGTTAGTGATGACAAGCTTTGTGTTCTCTTTTTTCAAATCAGGAGAGGGTTCAAGTATCTTCTTCATCTCTCTTGAAACATGCTTTCAGTCCTATGGATGAAATGGAGTCTTTGTAGTGTTGGAATAGTCTTTAGGCATTCAACATTTGAGAGAAATTCCTATTAGCAACAACCATTATAATCCCAGCTGTGAAATCAACTCCATATGGGTAAAGAAAAGGGATCATAAATTAGAGTTGAAAGATCCCAGAGGTCATTTAGTCTGACCCCTTCATTTTACTAATGTGAAAACTAAAGGTAAGAGAGCTAAAATGACTTGGATAAGATCACACTATTATAATTAACAGAGCTGTGGTTCAAACCAAAATTTTTTGATTCTAGCTCTAATACTCTAATTTCAAAATAAGTAGATTTTCCCTTCCTCTTCCTGCCTCTTCCCTTCTCACACTTCCCTGACATAATGAAGATAGCCAAGATTTTTGCATAATATACAATATTTTCCACTTTTACACTTTTTATTCCCTTTTGTGGGCCCTCCCCCCTACAACCAAACGTTTCAACCTTCTTGTATGAGCCCCTCCTCCATACACACCTAACATTCTTTCCCATGATTCTGCCTTACTCACATTGAAGGCAAATTGCATTGTAGACACATCATCTTTCTGCATGATTAAAACAATAAAAAGAGATTAGCAGTGATCCCATACTCAACATGTTGAAATGAATTCCCTTATCTTTTGAGTCTGAGAAAGACTTGATGAGGTCAGGGAGAAGGAGAGGTGCCAAGGCATAATAGCAAACATTATTATCATCAACACCCTTCTTATTACTGCCATATGGCATTAATGAGTATAATAAGGATTATATAGCAATAGTATAAAAATACATTTTCCCTGGGTGCTGGGCTGATAAAGTAATGGTAGTTGCGTGCAGTTAGGTGTTTAGAACTCTAGGTTTAAAATTAGGAAAACTCCTCTTTGCTGAGTTCAAATCTGACCTCAGATACTAGCTTTGTGACCTAGGACGAATATTAAGTAATCCTGTTTACCCCAGTTTCTTATCTGTGAAATGAGGGAAGCAAATGGCAAACCACTCCAGCATTTTTGTCAAGAAAACCCCAAAGAGGGTCATGAAGAGTTGTACAGGAATAAAAAATAATAAAACAATTCCTTAGTTATGTCCCATGAGATATCCACTCCTCCTTTCCTTGGCCATTTTCCATAAATACCTGGATATACAAACTTCTGTACTTAGAGTAGTCTAGGTTAGAAAGGTCTAATTTCCTGGCTGATTGGTGGCTTCTGCCTGTGGCCTCTGGGGTAGGAAAGTGATTAGATTTATCTGAATGGGATCTTTCTCTCTATAAAACATCTCAGCTGCCATGTTTCCTGCATTGGCTATATCTTCAAGATGAGCCAGCTGCTGTGATTCTGCTGCAAATGCTGTCATTCCAAGTCCTTTTCAAAATCTTTTTCCCATTCCTCTTTTGTGGGTTGTAGTACTGAAGTTTGGAGAGTTAATCTGGTTTTTAAGTGTAGTTCCATCTCTGGACTGATCCCTGAGTTTGGAAATCTTGGTCCTAGGCCCAGCTTGAAAGACTCACTGGGCTTTTCCAGTACTTTTCCTTTGTGGTCCTTAACTTTGTTTTCTTAGGTATCTCTAAGCAAACCATATAATCTATTTTTTTTTGGACTTTCTCTTAAACATGTTTAATAACAAAGCTTGCTGCTTTCAGCATTGCATGATGCCTTATTAGTTCCAAGCAATGGATTTTTGACATATTACTAATCTGTAAAACCACAGAGAGCTCCCTGATTCCCATTTGATATCCCAAGAAATAAACAGTCAAATAGATTTCCTACCAGGCTTTCATGCTATCTTGGGAAATACAGAGATAAGATACTATTCTTGAACTCAGATCTGATTAGGCAGGTTCTGAGGGAATCATACTGACTCTATCAAGCTGTTTATGTTGTAGATGAAAGATTCTCAACTCTGCAGCCAAAGCTTACATAGTCCTGCAAACATTCCTCTTGAGAAGATCTCCAACATTTCTCAACAATGATTTGCTTTGTGTGAGCCCAGACAAGTAGCCAGATCAGGTCACCAGTGACAGGCAATACCTACTTGTTGATCTTTTATGGTCTACTTCCTTGACAAGGGCAAGGACATTATCAATGAAAAATTCTTTTCAATTGTGGACCTAAATCCCATTATTTTATTTCCTTTAGTTTAGGGGTTCTTAATCTAATATGCACAGACGCTCAAAGGTTTCCTAGATAGATTTCAAGGGGTGCATTAACTTAGATGGAAAAATATGATTCTTTTTTTTCCTTCCTTCCTTCCTTCCTTCCTTCCTTCCTTCCTTCCTTCTTCCCTTCCTTCCTTCTTCCCTTCCTTCTTTCCCAAAACTAATTTTATATATGTGTATAAAATTACATTTTATAAACAATAACTGGGAGAAAAAATACTCTGATTCAGACATTCAAAAACACAAGTCAGAATTTTCTAACTAGAAAGAATCTTTCTGCTCAAATGGACGAGCTGGATAGTTCATGTTTAATTTTACCCTTTTCTGGAAGCCACAGAAGGAACATATCTGAAAAGCTGACTTAGAGGAACTAGATTTCAGATTGCAACCTAAGGATATACCTCCTATAGATCATGGTTCTCACAGACTTTTCAAAAGCAAATGCTAATGAAAGAACAGATCACCTTACATGGTCCTCTTCCTCAAGATTTAAGATACTATTTTTCAATTGTATCTCTCTATTATTCTGCCTTTTCTTTCTCAGAATTCATCTTTGTTTCAATATAATCAATATTTTTTGGATGTTGTCTATTTTATGATTTAAAAAAATCATTCTAAGAAGGCATCACCATACTTTATCAAGCTGTTAAAAGAATCCACAAATTATTTGGTACCTCTGATCTCATCCATTTCTCAAAATCTGAGGCCTTGGGCACTTGAAATGTGTGGAATATATCTATACTTTTGTAAAGCAGCCCCACAAAGGTTTTACAAAATCACTGGGCTTTTTTATATATTTAGTGGTTATTCACACACCTTTGTCAATTCTCTTTCTTAGACAACCTCATTCTTTAAAAAAAAAAATAACAACTGTCCATGGTTTCCAGTTCCCTCCTCTTACCTACCACTGAATCTCAGAGTGACAGCAGCTATCATGGGTATTCTGCCAATATTAGTGGTCCTCCCCATCATGTTTCCTATAATCTTCTTCTAGAGATAGAAGGTGTGACTCCTAAGATGATAGATTTAGTCAGAATGTATCTTAGATATCATCTAGTCTGTGTCTCTTTATTTTATTTTTATTTCTTAAAAATATGTTTCATTGATGCTTTTTGTCTTTACCTCATAATTACCATCTTCCTCTAGAATGAACCTAACCTTATAACAAAGCAAAAAGAATTAGATAAAATATCTAATACCAAAATTATGCCCGACAATAGATTCTTCAATCCCTTTAACATGAGGAATGGGGTATGTTTCATTGTCTCTTTTCTAGTAAGTTCATTGCTGTTTCCATTCCTCAATATCCCACTTCCTTTTTTTGGTGATCTTTTTCTTTATATCAAAAACCTTCTTTTACTTAGGGAAAAAAATGAGGTTCAGAGAGTTTAAGTGACTTATCCAAGTCACAAATTTAATAACTGCCAAACAAAATCCCTTCCTCCCTTTTCTAAAGTTCTCACAATTTGAATCCTGTGACTTTGAAAATATTCCTTATTTGTGAGAGGAAGAGAGCTGTACTTCTACTCCACTTCCGTGTGTGTGTGTGTGTGTGTGTGTGTGGCAGTTGGAGCTAAGTGACATGGCCAGAGTTGCACAGCTAGGAAGTGTTAAGTGTCTGAGGCTGGATTTGAACTCACATTCTCCTAACTCCAGGGCTAGTGCTTTATCTAGCTGCCCCCATTCTATTTCCTCAACCTTTTATGGCAATCCTACATGGGCCACATGGCCCTGCAAGAGTTAAACTATTCTCTATAGCAATATGTAGCAAAAGGGAATCCCAGCTACACAAAGAGACTTGTAGGTAGTGATTGATGTGTAAGTAACTTCCCCATTTGCTTATAAATGCAGAAGTAAAAGCACACCAAAAAGCCCCTTTATTTCGTGGCAACTGGGTCATGGTTATGTAATCCTGTGGCTGGAAAGACCAAAGAGTAAGACATGGTTACCTGAGTCGGTCTATTAACTCTGCATGTATAAATGCTCTTGTGATGATAGGAAAGTCTACATGGTGATAGAAACAGCCATTCTTCTGTAATAAGATGAAATATGAGCTTTTTGTTTTATAATCTAAATCACCAAGTAAACAGACTTTTTTAGACTAAGATCTGCCTGAAGGGTTGGTTGCTTCCCACAGTAGCCACCTGTTTGCCCACTCACACTAAAGTACTGACTGCTTCATGTAGCGACCTCTTGGCAGTCCCTTACAGGTTGTTTTCTGGATTAAAGTCATTTCTATACAGAATTTATGCATAGGATCATAAAGAGACAAATTCTTATAGTGGTTAAATGACTATCTCTACTAGCATATACCTCAGACTCTTTGTAGGAAGTCTTTTTGGTCCTTGGGATAATGACTACTTCAGTGCCCTAATTGGTAATGGCCTGGCCTATTGGAATTCCCCCATGTCCCAAAGAACTTTTGCTTGCTTTTTCTTACTTATTTTCATTTTCTTACTTACCTTAAGTGAATATAGTTTGTGTGGTACCTCTGCATAGATGTCCTGTCACCAGATTTATAAAGTGTAAATTGCATTTTGTCCTTGATCTCTCACATTGGATTGTGTAAATGAAGTAATCTTTTAAGATGGTGCCATATTTTCCCTCTTAACAAGGCTTACAAATCCTCTTGGTTTAAATCACAGAAGAAGTAAATTCTTTCATATTTTATATATGGTATATAAAAAGTTCTGCTTCTCTGAGAAATTCCAAGTTTTCATCTCATACATCTTCACAATGTTCCTATGGGATAAGCATAGCTCATATTCTTTAAGCTTTATAAGAGTAATAGATAAACACTTTGGATCCTGTCAGCATATTGACATTCTCATCTTAGTTTTATTTACCTGGCTTATACCCCGAGGTTCATTGCTTTTGGAGAGATGGCAGATGGATAGCTACTTTCACTATTTCAGGCTAAAAGGAAAGGGTTGACTTAGAATTGGGGAATTAAATTAAGGACATGTTAATGTGATTCCCTCCCTTGTCTCCCAAAATGGAAGGTTTAGCCTGAAGAAAAAAAGATTTGGGGGTGGAATAGGGATAAGACAGATGTCTTCAAGTAGCTGAAAGTCTGTAATATGGAAGAATTAGACATCCCTTTTTCCATGAATTCATGTTCCATGAATTAGAGCTAAAATTAATAGGCAGAAGTTAGTGGAAAGGAGATTTTGGTTTAACATGGTAGAATGTTCTAATAATCAAAGGTATCCAATAGTAAAATGAGCCTCTTCATCACTGAAGGCAGAAGCTAGAACTGGATAATGACTTGAACTGTTGCACAACAGATTATTGCATTGGACTGCTGTTGCTAGCTAAATTTAAATAACTTTAATGTTTGCAATATACTTTACACATATTATCTCATTTGATTATCACATCAAATCCATGAGACTAGTGCTATTATTATCTCCATTTGCAGATAAGAAAATTGAGACTGAAAGCAATTAAGTACCTTGTCCAGGGTCACACAATTATGTGTCTGAGCTAGGATTTGAACTTAGACCTCTCAGACTTCAAGTCTAATGCTCTTTTCACTAACTCTGCTAGCTCTCTAGCTGGATTATCTCTCAAGCACCTAACACGATAGCCTCTAAGATTCTCCTCTAAGATTCTTTGAATTAAAGGTATGAACTAGTTTGTTTGGGCATCAAAGCAAATATAGTGTAGTCCTTGCCCTACAGTTTAGGGGAAAGACAGGCTGAAGAACACAAATAACCATGAAAAAGTGAAAAATGATGGCACAAGATTTATAGAGTTAGCTCTAAAAGTGAGGAGGAGGAGAGGAGAAAAGACCGTGATCCTTTCTCCCTTTGGCTGACTTTGAGGGACAGAGGTAGTTAGGCAGTTTGCATCCAATGGAAGTCTTTACTTCTCAGACACACCTTGTGGCAAAAGAACGTAGACACTCTCAAAGGTGTGTCTGAAATGCCTATGGGGAAGTGGAAATATAGTTACCTAAGAATGAAACCACATGAAGCCACCTTTGGGAGAAACCAGCAGAGAGTTCTGAGTAATAATATGGCAGGTTTTTCACAAGTAAAAAGTACTGAGAAAACAATACCCTTGTATGGTTTCTTCTGGGAATGATGGACAAGGAAACTGATTTTCCTGGATTATTGGCTTATTTGCTGCTTGAAAACTGATGCAGAACCTAGAGAAGAATTGTAGATTGGGTAGATGAGCTTTCTGGGTTTATTGGTGTTAATTTGCTTTAATTATTTTTTTTTTTGGCAAGATAATTGGAAATATGTGATTTGCCCAGTGTCACACAGCTAGCAAATATCAAGTTTATGAAGCCTGCTCTGAACTCAGGTCCTCTTGACTGCATGGCCAGTGCTCTATCCACTGTGACATACAGTTGCCCCAAGTTAATTTCTCATGTATAGAACTGAACCTTTGGAATAACTTTAAGAGAAACTTAATGGGGAAAGAAAGGGGAAGAACTTCCCTAAATTGATGACCAATTTTCCAATTCCAAGTCCAGTATTTTATTTACTATGTTGCTTTGCTTGGGGTCATCACCATGAACATCAATTTTTTTTCTCTATTGTAGTGATCTTCAGGTAGCTAGAATGTAGAATAGAGAGGGTATTGCACTTGGGAGTCAAGGACAGTTATTAGACACTTATTAGTTGTGTAACTGGTGTCATGTTACTTAATCCCTCTCAGTTTCAGTTTATTCATTTGTAAAATGGTGATGATAGTAGTTTCCAACTCAAAGGTTTGTTGTGAGAATCAAATTATTATATAAAGTACAAAAAATATTTTTCAAATCTTAAAGTGCCACAAATGATGGTTTTGGGAAATAAAAGAAAACTTCACTGAAAGTGAAAAGTGAAAAAACAACAACCCCAAAGGGATGGAACCAAGGTACCACATCTCTGAGAGCCAAAGTCACAAGGAACTTTCTAGCTGGTTATGTAGACAGCATTTCCAATGGTGTGTGTGTGGGTGGGGTATATAGGTCAGGTAAGGTCAAGTGCTTGATTGACAGGAGACAAGTTGTTCTTTCCTGCTAAATAGGATTGAGGGCTGGTTACACAATGTCTCAACAACATCACACAAGAAGTAGAGATTGTTGCCCTTCCTCCTTGTTCCTCCTGCCAAAAATAAGTACTTTAATGAATAAATAATAACTCATAACATGAAGTGAATCAATTATAAAGGAAGGAGAGCTCAGGCCTTCCACCTGTCAATTCAAGACCTTTTAATCAACTTGATTATGCTTTCTTTTAGTTTTTTCCAAAGCTGATGGATACAATATCATTAGTCCCATTAGAATTTGACTGGAAAGGCAGACAGGGCAAGAAGAAAAAGAATCTACTTTGGTTGATCAAGTCAACAAACATTTGTTTACATAAAGCAGAAGGTTTTATTTTTGTATATTTGGGTAATAGATGATCCTGATACATGAGGATCTTAAGTACACTTAAGTACCTTGGAAAGTCTCCATAGCTGTTGCTGACATACAACTAAAGATTAATGAAGAGGAAGGACTAAATTATACTGTAGTACTGTACAGTTTAGGTCTCCAACCTCATGAGAGTGACTTTTGTTTCAACTTTAAAGATTCTATTGTATGGATTCTTTTATAGAGAGGTGGCTCAGATGCATTTATTCCTTTTCTATTGCTTACATCAGATTAAATGAGTAGCTTTGGCTTATTGGGTTTGTTTCTTTCATAGCATTAACAAGGGACAGCATGGCAAAATGGAGAGACAGATACAGAGAGAAGAAAGACAGAGACGAAGAGAGAGAGAGAGAGAGAGAGAGAGAGAGAGAGAGAGGAGAGAGAGAAAGACAGACAGAGACAGACAAACAGAAAGAGAGAGAGAGAAAGAGAGAGACAGACAGAGAAAGAGAGAGAGAGAAGGAGGAAAGAAGAGAGAGAAAGGGGGAGGGAGGGATAAAGACAGGGAGAAAGAGAAGGAGAAGGAGAGGGGGAGAAGGGGGAAAGGGGGAGAGAAGAAGTGGTCAGGCTTAGAATTAAGACTTGAATTCAATCTCTACCTCTGGCATATAGTGGTTGTGTGACCTTGAATATTTAGTCTCTCAGTGTCCAAAGTAACTCTCTAAGACAACAAATGAGTTGCCAATTAGTATTGTTAAAAGGATTTTCCCCAAGGCTGCCCACTACCACCATTACTATTCAATATTGTTTTAGAAATGTTAACTTTGGCAATAAGAGAAAAAAAAGAGATGCAAGGAATTAGAGCAGGTCATGAGGAAACTAAATTATCACTCTTTGAAGATGATATGATGGTATACTTAGAGAACCCCAGACAATCAACTAAAAAACTACTAAGAAACAATAGATAACTTTAGCAAAGTTGGAGGATATAAAATAAATCCTCATAAATCATCAGCATTTTTATATATTACCAACAAAGTCCAGCAACAAGAGACACAAAGAGAAATTCCTTTAAAATAACTGTTGATAATATAAAATATTTGGGAATCTATCTGCCACGGGAAAGTCAGGAACTATAGGAACACAATTACAAAACACTTTTCACATAAATAAAGTCAGACCTAATTAGTTGGAAAAATATCAAGTACTCATGGGTAGGCCCAGCGAATATAATACAAATGACAATACTACCTAAATGAATCTATTTATTTAGTGCTATACCAATCAAACTCCCAAGAAATTATTTTGTGATCTAGAAAAAATAATTACAAAGTTCATCTGGAAGAACAAAAGGTCAAGAATTTCAAGGGAATTAATGAAAAAATGCTAATGAAGGTGGCCTGAGCTGTAGCAGATCTAAAACTATATTATAAAGCAGTGGTCATCAAAAAACATTTGGTACTGGCTAAGAAATAAAATAATCAGTGGAATAGGTTAGGATCACAGGACAAAATAGGCAATAACTATAGAAATCTAATGTTTGACAAACCCAAAGACCCCAGCTTTTGGGATAAGAACTACTATTTGACAAAAACTTCTGGGAAAATTGGATAGTAATATGAAAGAAATTAGGGCTCAACCTACACCTAACACCACATACCAAGATAAGATCTAAATAGGTTCACAATTTAGACATAAAGAGTGATATCATAAGCAAATTAAAAGAACATAAGATAGTTTACCTTCCAGATCTGTGGAGAAGGAAGGAATTTATGTCTAAAGAAGAACTGGAACTCATAATTGAACACCAGATAAATAATTTTGATTATATAAAGTTAAAAAAAGTTTTTATACAAACAAAACTAATGTAGACAAGATCAGAAGGGAAGCAGTAAATTGGGAAATCATTTTTATATTTAAGCATTCTTATAAAGGCCTCATTTCTAAATATATATAGAGAATTGACTCAAATTTATAAGAATCCTAGCTATTCTCCAATTGATGAATGGTCAAAGGATATGAACAGATAATTTTCAGATGAAGAAATTAAAACTATTTCTAATCATATGAGAAGCTGCTTTAAATCACTTTTAATCAGAGAAATGCAAATTAAGACAACTCTGAGATATATACCTCTCATATTAGCTAAAATGACAGGAAAAGACAAGGATGAAGAGGAGAGGATGTGGAAAAACTGGGACCCTGATACATTGTTGGTGGAATTGTGAACAGATCCAGCCATTCTGGAGAGAAATTTGGAACTATGTTCAAAAAGTTATCAAACTGTGCATACTCTTTGATATCCCAAAGAAATTTTAAAGGACGGAAAAGGACCCACATATACAAAAATGTTTGTGGCAGCCCTCTTTATAGTGGCAAGAAACTGGAAACTGAGTGGATGCCCATCAGCTGGAGAATGGCTAAATAAGTTATGGTACATGAATGTTATGGAATATTACTTTTTTATAAGAAATGACCAGCAGGATGATTTCAGAGAGGCCTGGAGAGACTTACATGAACTGATGCTAAGTGAAATAAGCAGAACCAGATCATTGTACACGACAAAATCAATATTATACAATGATCAATTCTGATGAACATGACTCTTTCCAATGAGATAATTGATGCTAGTTCCAATGATCTTGTGATGAAGAGAGCCATCTACACCCAGAGAGAGGACTGTGGCAACTTAATTTGGATCACAACATAACCTTCTCACTCTTTTTGTTGTTGTTTGCTTGCATTTTGTTTTCTTACACATTTACTTTCTTTCTTTTTTTGATCTAATTTCTCTTGTACAGTGAGAGAATTGTATAAATATATTTATGCATATTGGATTTAACATATATTTTAACATGTTTAACATGTATTAAATTGCTTGCAATCTAGGGGAGAGGGTGAGAAGAAAAAGGAGAAAATCTGAAACACAAGGCCATGCAAGGGTCAATGTTGTCAAATTATCTGTGCATATGTCTTGAAAATTAAAAGCTTTATAAAAAAAAAGAAGTTTCCCATTTGGAATGCTTATTCTAAGGAAATCACAAATCTTATTGTCTTTACTTATTTGTCAGATCAATTTGAAGAAGCTGTCCAGTGTCTCCCACTAATAGATTAAATTCTACATCCTCCCTGTACTTCTCACTCTTTCAGACCAACTTTAAGGACTGAATAAATGCATTTATGATTTCCTTGCACTCTACACAGGAAAACTTGCAGTGGAAATATTGTCTGCTTTATAAATACAGAAACACCTTCAAGTAATGTTATCACTTAAGTGTTATTGAATACAAATATAAGAGGCAAGAGGTCAGAATGTCAGTTTGAGTGAGGTTTGTTTTTAAATATATTAAATATTCTTTGTTTTTTTATTATATGTTCTTGAAAATTTATTCCAATCAATTTAATCACTTTATTTAAGCTGAGCTATATGTAATATTAAAATATTCATAAGAAAGTTCTTCTCCATAACGTAATGAGGAAACTACAAGATAATATTTAAGAATAACAATAATTTGTAAATAAAGATCAAATTAAGGTTTTGAGGGTTATTTATTCTATTTATGCTAGTTTTTTTTGGAAAAAAAAATTGTGGTTTTCATCACCAAAGAGAATCTCTCTTCAATTCTTTCCCTCAGTTCTTCCTTCCTTCTTCTTGCTACATATTCTAGATTCAATTTAGCCAAACCTCCTTTCTAAAGATTTTTTTGAAAATTAAACCTTATATTCACTCCTCTGAATTCTTCTTGTAATTATCATGTCATATATCTATTTATCTATATCTGTAAATATAACATTTATCTATCTATCTATCTATCCATCTATCTATCCATCTATACACACACACACACACACACACACACACAGGTCAGAATCTATGATTTCATCAATGAAGTTGGTGAGGAAATTTGATTGAAGAATGATGATTGGAGAGTATTAGAGATTATAATCTTAGTTGGTTTTATAGACCATTCAGAATTAAATGAGTAGATCAGGAATACATAGCTAATATGTAAAAGAAATGGTATTAGAACCTAGGTTGTTTCAAATTGAAGGTTGGCTCTTTATACACTATACTCGTATAGAAAAAAAATCTTGGTACTTTTTATGCTAATGTTGCATATGTCTTCGCAATAAGATTATAAACTCTTTGAGGGGAGGAACCATGTTTTACATTTCTTTTGTATTCTCCCATAATATGCCTTACACAGTAAGTAATAAAAAATTAGAAATGGGAAATATCTTTTAAAATAAAAAATATATGAAGGAAAGTAGGAAATGTTACTTTGAGAATGGATGACTTAGGAGAGATATTAAGTTTCAAGTCTGAGGAAAACTCTTAGCTTTTATAAAAAGTTTTTCTTGATCCCCCTTAATGCTTGAGTTTTCCCTATGAGATTACCTTCAATTTATCTTGTATATTTTGTTTGTATGCAGTTGTTTATATGCTATGTCCCTCAAAAAACTATGAGATTCTGGACTTTTTTTGCCTTTCTTCTATCCCTAGCACTCAGCATGGTGCCTGACATATAGTAAGTACTTAATAAGTACTTTTTGACTTGATCTGTCATAATAGCTAAATTCATATATTGAGATGTTGTGACTTGGGAGAAAGATTTGATTTGTTCTGTTTGGCCCCCAAGGGCAGCACTAAGAAGAAATAGTTAGAGATTAAAAGTGGGTTAATTCAGGTTTTGGGTAAGTTTTTTGACAATTAGAACTATCCAAAAGTGGAATAAGTTGCCTCAGGAGGTAGTGGATGTCTCTTTTGAAAGTTGGAGGTGTTAAAATAAGACAATATGGCCATTTAGCAGAAGTATTATAAAGTAGAACAGTAAGTAAGACAAGGTAAAAGGGGTTTTTCTGTAGAGTGGGTAATTTAGAGAGTGCTAACAATGTCATCTCCTGAATGTATATTTTCCATTGCCTATCCTGTACCTGCTGTGATGTCCTTATCTTGGATTACACTTCCCTACCTCTTCCCTGATCCTCTTCCAAATGAACATAGCATACACTCACTGTCCTTGGTGATCATGGGCCTGTTGCTAATTCCAGCTGCAGTGGAGAAGTTTTATTCAGATACGGTTTGGATTAGAAATTCACAGAGATTTCTTTATAGTAAAAATCCAGTTATTTGTGTGAGTGACTTATCAAGGATATTTTTCTGTAGGCCATGTGTGAACATCAAGTTAGGAGTGTTCCTGTCTTCCTACTTATTTAGGAGTATTCAAGGTTAGGGGTATTCAGGGAAGGTCAGCACCTTTGGAGTGAGGATTTGCTGAGAATCCCTTTCAGAACTGCTTGTCTACCTTTGGGGTCCATTCTTCACCCAGCTCTCACCTATGAGTGGAAGAAGCTGTAGCATACTGAGCAGCTATATTCCTAAACTATTTCAGCAGACAGTCAGGTTGAGACTAAACAACAGATCTTAAAGTTGTTCGTGGGTTAGGTGGATGTCCACCCCAAACAGTGAAGACTTCCCCAGTAGTATGGTGGGATGAGAACAATTTGTTCCAATGGCCATGAAGGCGACTGAAGCAGGCTCTGTGGAGCACTTAGAGCTTGGTTAGACATAGACGACACCAAGATCTCCAGGGCATTCTGGATCATTGTCAATAGTCTTGACTTTTGTTTTTATCACTGGACTTCAATGCGGGAAGAGAGAGGGAGGCTTGACTTTGCAGATGATTCTGCCTCATTTCAATCTGATTCACACACAAGTCAGGACATTACTTCATGATGTCATTGGTCCTCTTTGAAACAAAGGATGAAGAACAATAATTTAAATTTAGAATAAACAATGTTCACATAATTGACTCCTTTGAGCTGTGATAATCTGACTAGATAAATGAGTTCGTGGTGGGTAATGATCTTGAAGCTTACTAGCTTCATGGCTTAGAACTAATTAGAAGTAAATGATATTTGATCAATAATGAATCACTCTCTCCAATTTTTCAACAAGCATTATGAAATACCTATATATGGTTGTATAATTAGGGCCATCAAAATGCAAGTCTCTCATTATGAATCAGGTGATATTCAAAATAGTGATGTGCCCAGGAGTGGAGTTTAAGCCTGTCTTTGCATGTTGTTTTTAGGATAATAAATTCAGATTTCTTGGCTCATATACGAAGGAGATCTTTCATATTTGCAAGGTTGTGTTTCCTATTAATTTCTCTTTCTGTGGTGATTGTGATAGCAGTAAGATACCATACAACTGGCATGAATTCTCTTGCTATAACATCTTTGCCCCAGATGCTTACTTAGAGGAAAATCGTAAGAGCATAGAGGCCAATTCTTGATTGGTTAGTTTTAAAAGTCACATAGAGATGCTAACGTCTGTTTCTAATCCAGTAGAATGGTCACAAGCTGACCAAAGAGAAGGGTTTTCCATATAGATTCCTTATGTCAAACTTAGATAAGAGTAGAATCAACACACCTCACTGCTGTGAGATGCTTTGGAAATAGATTGAATGAAGGCTTTGGTGACTTAGAAGCTTCTGTGCTTCTAGACCCAATTCAATTGGCCAACTTTTATTAAGTATATATTACATGCAAAGTACTGTGTTCTAGGAAGCAGACATATAAAAATTAAACCAAAATATGATCAAAGTTATCATCTAATGGGGCATAAGAAATGTATATAAAATTTCTAGCCCCTATCCTTATCCTATAATTTTAAAATTCCTCTTTGATGCGCTTATGCATTTTAAAAATTATATTATTCTGTTCGTGAGTCATATGCCTTTACTAGTCTGTAAATTCAATGAGGTCAAGTACTATGCTTCATCTATGTTTTTCTTAATCTCAATACTTGGGAAATTGTTCTGTATACAATAGGTACTTCATGAATGTTTGTTGAATAAAATTGAATTATCTGATATAAAGTAGAATAAAATAAGCCTAAAGGAGAAGAATAGACAAAGTAAGATGATAACTTTGAAGAGAACAAGAGATGAATAATTTTCATTTAGGGGATATCAGGTGAAGCTTTATAGGAGTAAATTCTGAATAGGAGATTGAAGAAAGAGAAAGTTTAACTTCTTTGTTTTGAATTTAATAATCATCAAGCACAAGCATTTTGATATACAAAGAACAAAAAGAAAGATTGCATAAGAAACCATGTATTTTTGGCAAGTTTATTTAAAGTATATATTAAGTTTAAGAAGGTGACAGTAAAATGATCTTGTTTTTCTTTTCTTTTCTGAATTTTAAAAAGTGTTTAATTGATGCTTTTTTCCTTTATAATTTTCTTTTCATTTCAAAAAAAACTATCAATATTCTTTTATTATTGAGAAGCATTGATATCAAGTACAGATTATGTTGATCTCATATTTTGAAAGATCTGGGTTCAAATCTTATTTCTGATATACATTTCAGGACCCTGGGCAAGTCATTTAGCTTTTCACTGTGTTAGGTAACTCCTTATGAGTATAAATTTCAGAAAAAGTACTTGTTTGTACTGGAAGAGGAAATTTCCTCATCTGGGAGTTCCCTAAATCAATGAAATCATAGCTGTCCTTATCTTCTAAATTTCTACTAATTTAGACCTTCCACCACCAAGAAACCTCTTACCTTATAATAACTAAGTACAATTAAACAAAGTAAATCAGTACATTGGCCATGTATGAAAATATATGTCTTGCTCTTCATTTATAGCTTATTGTTTAAGAGAAGAATTTCAACAGACAGTTGTGGAAGAAGGATATTTTTGGCTTCAGAGATAGTCTGGGCCAATACATGGTGTCAGGTGATGAGAAAGAAATTGTTAAATGAGCATTTGTATTAAGGGTAGTAATATGAAATAATTTTGGAGTTAGATTGTAGAAGATATTGAATACTAGGCACTGACTTGTTATTTGCCTGATCATTTCTTCATTAATTGGTCTGGTCCAAGATGTTTATCTCCCTCCATTTTGCATCACCCTTTTCACACATGTCCTTGTTGAGAGTAGGGAGTATGTGATGGGATTTTGGTCAATTGTAAACTTTTCTAATTGGAATGAATTTTTCCAGTTCAAAGACTATGCTTTGTATTTATCTAAACTAAGAGAGTTTCCTCACTGGGAGTTCCTTATATTCATTAAATCATAGAGTTAGTCCCTATACCATCTTTAGCTATGATATTTATTTCATGCCAAATATGGGGTATAAGGGGTATATAAGAGGTATAAAGGGATTTTGGAGGTTATCTAAGATATCTTTTTCCTTCCCCTCTCATTTTACAAATGAAGAAAATGAAACTGAAAGAAGCAAATTTGCTTGCCCAAGATCACAAAGGTAATTAATAGTTTTGAAATACAGGGAAGCTAGCTAGAAATGAATGAAAATTTAAACCTGGTTTACCCAAGATAATTTGCTCAACCTTAGGCAGATTATAGATTTCCAGAATTTGCTTAAAAACATTTTGACACCTGGGTCTTAGTTTTCTCTTCTGTAAAATTGAATGAGATGGCTTCTTATGTCTCCTATATCTTTAGATCTATGAACCTCGTATCCTAGGAATAGATTGCTTTTGAGAGTTGTATGATGATTTTGGTTTTCCAGGAAAAGAGACTCAAGATTCTGTCATGAGACACTTTTAGGTCTTCAAGATTGATGAGATTTAGGCATCTTATGCATTAGAAGTAAATAAAATTACCTGTAATATAGAAAGATATAGTTATGTGTAATATAGAATTAGAGAAAAGAATACTGTGATTTCTATCATTAAATCCAACTCATTATTGATGCAAGAAGTTTATCAGATCACAAATTTAGAGTGAAAATCACCTTAGCAGTGATTTGGGCCAAACTTTTTATTTTATAGGTAAGGAATCTGAGATCCAGAGAGGCTAAGCACCAAAATCACACAGGGATTAAGTGTAAAACCAGGGATTTGAATGCAGGATTTGTGATTCCAAATTATAACTATTGTTCCAGGCTGTTTCTTCTATTCTGGAGCTCCAACTATCAAGTGTCGTCTCAGCTATGACTCTAAGAAATTATAGCAAAAGCAGTGGCTACTCCTTAATCCCTGTCTGCTGAGATTAAAGCAGATTGAAGGTAGTCAACTGGTTTTAAATCCCTTGGTGAAATAGGAGGATGTCTGTCCCAAGCATATGAAGACTTTTGACAAAATGGTGGATATTAATAATTTCTTCCAGTGGTCATGAAGGCAGCTGAAAGCAGGCACTGTGCAACATTTAGAGCTCTGTTAGCCATTGAAGATACCATGGTCATCCACTGCATTACAGACTAGTGATTTTGTCCTACTGGAGTTGGATAAATTAGAAAGAACTTGAGGCTGACAATTTGTGCCATCCTAACTTAAATCCAATCCATGGGTAGGTCAAGACATCACTCACCCCTTCAAAAATGAAGGATGACCAATAATAACTATCAAGTGCCAGTTATATATTTTTTGAGAAAGGGATTAAATTGAGAAGCTTCCTAGAAGTTATTTGTCAATAGAATCATCAAATTTTGGAGCTTGAAGTTACTTTAAAGATGACATAATCCAACCTCTTTATTTTATAGAGGAAATAGATTGAGAGAAATTAACCCTTATGGTACAGTGTGAAATTGTACTTTGTTAAGAATCAGAAGCTCAGGATTTGAGTTCCAACTCTTACAGTTACTGGTTCTGTGACTGTGGGCAAACTGGGTCATTTTGCTGAAACTCAGTTTCCTCATCTGTGAAATGAAGATGTTAATTCTTGTATTGTCCATTTCACATCAGAACTATGAAGAAAGCACTTTGTGTAGGGTCAAAAAACTATAGAAATTCGAGAATTATAATTAAGTGACTTGTGCAAGGTCACAGGGCTAGTAAGTGAGAGCCAGGATAGAAATGCAGGTCACTAAATATTTATCAGTTTTTACCAGTTCTCCTCAGTAACAATGTATTCTCTCCTGCCCCATGTGCTTTGGAAGGCACATGTCAAATTGTTTTACTTGATCCCCATCATGCAATGATGAAATGCTTTATTGAAATGTTTCCATGTTTCCTCTATTGTGTAGCAGAAGTTTTTGTTTTTTGTTTTTGTTTTTCTTAGCTACTTCTTAGCATACTGGAATCTTATGTTACCCATATTCAGTGTGTATACTTTACTTGGAGAGATTTATTTTTACAGTTAAAAACAATATATCAGTTTGCTATGAAGTCAAATGGAGCCAAAGAAGTGTCTTGTTGATATGCCATAAGTCAATTATAGAAAGTCAGATTGCCCCATTTTTTTCCCTAGAAGTCTCAGGCCAGAGGACTGACAAGATCGTTGTTTCTCTCAAAATGTCTACAGCCATTTTAATGCCAAAATAAAGGCATTTAAAGAAAATCACTTTGCCATTCTCTGATGTTTTTGCTTTTAAGAGTGTGGGAATTGATGGTTGAAACCCTAACACAAAATTAAGAAAAAGCGTATTGCAGGGGGCCTTAAATAAGAGGAACACATGTCTATCCTCTGACTCATGAGGCAATTAACATGAACTCTGGTGAATACATCAGTTATATCTTAGAGTGAGGTTACAGCTGCCATGAGCTGGTGGAAGAAATGGCTGGAAGAAAAAAATAATAAAATAAGACTTTTTTTTTTTTTTTTTTTTTAAAGCATAGCTATATTTCCAAAAGGTGGAAATAGAAAAGCCCCCCTTTTTCTCACCCATAATTCTATTGGGGCTCCCTCGTCCCACCCTCCTTTCCTTGAAAATGAAAGATTGAGGCATTAGCAACAGGCTTTTTTTGTGGGGAGGTGGGATTATAGAGACAGGCGGGAAGAGGGTTGTGTGCACGCACAAGCTTTTCATATGATAATCAACCGATTCCATGACAACCATTGAAAAAAGAAGGGCCGAAAACAAAAGCTGCTGCTGGAGAGGGGCTCAGGGCTGCATTCACTGTGTCTGTAAGAAGTACTGCAGAGCCTTGCTTCTCTGAAAGGTATCTGATGGCAGATTGTCAAAGGGTTTTGTTTTAGGAGGGCAGTCAGGATATTAATCATGCAGAGGCTCATGAGTCCAAGTTTCACCCTCTATGTAGCTGTGCCTTCTTAATGGCTTTGGTTGAAGGATCTGAAACCCAGAGATTACCCTACTTTAGCCATGGCTGCTTCCATGAGAGAATGGGAGTGGAAATCTGCCTAAGGGATCATCTGAAATAAGCAATCCCTGGGGACAGACAGTACAGTTTAGCTGTGGGCAACAAAAGAGACAGATGGGAGGGTTTTTATATTTAGTGCTGAGGAGAAGCTGAAAACTAGAATGGAGGATCTGCACAAACTGGTGGTACTCAATGATCCCTTTTCAAAATGGCATTTGAATGCAGTATCATACTCTTTCCTCATCCTCCTCACTCCCCTCTGTATCAGAGAGATAATAAATCAGTTCTTGACAGTGTCAGGCAGAATCAGGCCAGTTATGACCCAGGCAAGAACCCAATAGAAGCATTCGTTCCTAGAAGCTACACAGACAATGAATAGAAATCATTATAAATACATTATATTTAGCTGCTACCTGTCACTGAACCACACAAGACACCCAAGATCTAGATCAGGGATTCTTTCCCTGGGGTCTGTGACTTTGGATAGGAAAGCAATTGCATTTTCCCCCCTAATCTGTAAATGACATTTTCTTCACTTATGGATTCAAAACAAAACATTGTGATGAGTCCATAGGCTCCACCAATCTGCCAAACAAGGGTCCATGACCCAAGAAAACTATCCTGTATGTTTTAGTTATTCCAAGAAAAGCCCAAGTGATAGAGTTTTGTAAAACTCAATCATCTAATCGCTAAACTTAGCACATAGGAGATGATTAATAAATACTTGCTTGCTTGATTAAAACTACCAGGAAACATTTCTTGGTGTTTGCAATCAATCAACAAATAATTATTTAGTATCTATTGTAAAGCAAGTACTCTAGTAGGCACTGGCTATACAAGTCTTTAGGAATTATAAAATGGATTGAATAATGCTGACAGTATGACCTTTGTGTCAAGCCTTGTTATTCTCTCATGCATATTATACAGATTTTGGTTGAATTATATTGAATTACTCATTCTTTTTCTTTCTTTCTTTTTTCTTTTTCCAATTTAGGGATTGCCAGAAAGTCTGCTGTGGGCTTCCTACGATAAATACAGTGTTTTCTCTGTTTTCATCACAAGAGTTTTCATCATAATGGAATGCTTATGGAGTTACATATTTCAAGGACATCAACACCAAAATGCAACTTAATTGGGAGTCCAGTCATGATGATGAATGGCAATGTCAAAGTGATTAGCAAAAGAATTTGCTATTTGTTCCTGCAGCTTTGCCCTAAGCATACATTTCAGTGGATGTAGAAAACATAATCTCTAGTTTTCCTTCTCAACTATGTGGACTTGTCTGACACCCCTGCTCAAGTCTTTAGGATAAGTAGAATAATGGGACTAAAAAGAGAAATAACAGAAGTCCTAAAGAATTAGAATCAGAGAAAAGAAAATAAGGTTACCAAGTCTAATCATAGAAATCATTGGTTATTGAAAATGGAAATGAGTTTAAAGGATGGGAAATCCAAGACCTAGAGAAATCTCAATTCAACATTAATTCAGCTCTTATTGTATTCAGACCTCTGTGCTAGGTGTGGGATTGACTTAAAATGAAATAAGACCTAATCATTGTCCTCATATAATAGTGATAATGACTGACCTGCTTTTCCTATTGAGGAAATTTCCTCTTTTAATACAGATTGGCATCTTCTCTTTAATTTTTAATCTTTGAAGGTTGCCCGTACTTCTTAACTTTTTTTCCACTTGTGATCTCTTTTTGCCTAAGAAATGTTTGTCATCCCAGGTATGGAGGTACACAAATCAAACATTTACTGAATGTAGAAAACAGACAGATAGGGGAAGACAATATATATTAGGTTAAGGAAAGCAATAGTGAGGGAAAAGAGGAATAGCAGAGATATGTCCGTGCTCAAATGATTATCTTGGGGAGGGAGTCACGAATGAAAAGAAGAGAACTCCAGGACAGAAATGTTTCAGGGTACTGATAAAGCAAATAAGAATGATGAGGAGTTTAGAGAGAGATCTATATAATACACAGTTTAGTATGGTTAACATTGACTACTGAAATATACCTATTTTCAATGATATAGTAAAGAGGAATAAACATGTTCCCTTAAAAAAAAAAGAGAGGAGAGGAAGGGGATTTCTTCTTTTTCAAAACACAGCATTTAGACAATTGTTACTACTGCAGCTGTTACCACTGAATGGTTGTCACACAAGCAAGAGGATATAGCTATCAATCAGTCCAGAGCACACGATTTCTTAATATACTCATTTAAGTAAGAAGGAATATCTAGAAGGTGGTAGAAGAAGATTTTGTTTACTTCACAAAGGATTAATTTACTTCAGCTTTGCCTTCCCTCCCCACCAAAATCAACCATTTACTTCTTGGATAGTTTGAAGTTTTCTTTAACCTTCCCAGGAAAGAAGATACCTGTCATTTCTAGAAATTTGAGACAATATAAGAAGTTGCCTGATTTGGTTCAAAGAAGAAATATAAATCTGTTTTTGTGTTGAAGAATAGAAATGAATGAAAATGTATTTATTAAACATGTACTATGTGTAAAGCACTGTATTAAAGCTTTGAAGCTACACATACAAAATCATGATAACCATGCCTTCAAGGTAAGTGCATTCCAAGGAGAAAGATGTATTTTGATTCCATATAATTTAAAAGTTTTTGCATGGGTAAAATCAATATAGACAGAAGAAGAAAAGAAGTACTAGAATAAAATCTATATTAAACATTTCTCATTTGTCTTACATCCAAAGTCTATAGGGAAATGACAAAAATCTATAAGACCATGAGCCATTCCCCAAGAGTAAAGTGGTTATAGAAGATTTCAGGTGCAAGTCAAATGGAAAGTTCCTGTGATTCTTAGGATTCATTGGTGGAGCAAATGATAATGTACCATTATAAATAACATCTCCAACAATAAAATCATATCCCTTTCTCAAGTTGAACCATTTTGTCAGTTCCAGGGACTCTGTTAGCAGAAACTTTCTTTTCTGGATCTTCAATCATTGTAGTTAAAGTATCCTTAGGAACAGTTTCTAGGTCACATCTCCATAGGGTTTGCTTCTTGTGATGATGGTTGAAAAACCTTAGTTAGAAGGACTGATGATCTGGGAGGAGCTGTCACTCCTAGAGATCTTGGATTTATCTTCCCATTACTAGCAGTTTTTCAACAGTTGGTGTGTACAGTGGTAAGAGAAGTGAAGTCTTTATTACAGGGATTTTCCCCTTTAATGATGGTTGTGGGTTCAGAACAAAAGTAGGAAAAGGGGTCCAAAAAGTACTGCTATTCCTGATACTATGCAGTTCAAAGTCCTGGGATATCTCCTTTGAGCTCTGTAAGGAAATGGTAGTCAAGGGCTAGTAGTCATGGTTTGATTTACCTGATACAAGCTGCCACATGTCTCTCCCTCAGGTAAGTTATCTTGCCTTCTCTGGAGACAATTTCAACAGTAAATTTAAAAACTATACTATCATTTTCTTTCAATAATTTTTATTTTTCTAAATATATGCAAAGATAGTTTTCAACATTTACTCTTGCAAAAACTTGTGTTCCAATTTTTTCTCCCTTCCTCCCCTCTCTCCGAGAAAGCAAGCAATATGATATAGATTAAATATGTACAATTCTCTTCCTTATTCATCATGCTGCTCAAGATAAATCAGATCAAAAAGGGAAAACAACCCAAGGGAAAAAAAAAACAAGAAGTAAATAAACAACAAGCCAAGTGAAAATACTATACTTTGATCCAAGTTCAAGTCTCCATGGTTCTCTTTCTGGATGTGGATGGCTCTTTCCATTACAAGTCTATTAGAATTGTCATTTTTTAAAATGAGATTTTATTGATATATTCTCTTTCTCATATCAAGCATCCTTTCCCCTCCATTTTATAATAATCTATTTCATATAACAAAACTGGTATTATTTTCAGAGAAGAAAAAAAATCAGTACAACTGATCAATATATTGAAAAAGTCTGAAAACATGTGCAATGTGAAATGCCTGTGGGTCTTCCACAGGGAATCCTCTCATATCTATCTATATAAGTCATTCTTGTCTTCAAAATTTTGTCACATTTACTTTTGGTTTTTTCTTTTGGTGTACAATTGTACTTTCCATTTCCAGTTCTGTAATTATTGTGTGTAGATTATTTTCTTGACTCTGTTTATTTCTCTGCATCAGTTCATGTATATATTTCCATATATTTGTGTCACACACTATATCGTACTACAGATTAATAAAATGCCACTGTTAAGCCATTTTCTGATTGATGGACATATATTTTATTTCCAATTTTTTTTCCTATCATAAAAATGAATGTGCTACTGTAAGAAGTTTAGTGTACAAAATGTTTTCTTCTTTTCTATGGCTCCCTTAGGAGCCTTTATGCCTTATATATACGTATAAAGACTCAATAATGGAGTCTCTGGTTTAAAGGGTATAGCCATTTTAGTCAATGTATTTGCATAATTCTAGATTGGTCTCTAAATGTACTATAACTTTCAATCATTGTTGTTCATATTTTTGTTGCACTGTTGTGGGTTTTTTTTTTGAGGAGGTATATATATATATATATATATATATATATATATATATATATGATAAAAGGTTACTTTTTTGGACATGACTGAAGAGCCAAAACAGAACATATCTTCATGCTACTATTGTCTCTGAAATAAAATAAAAATTCCTCACACCAGCTTTTAAAGTATTCCATAATTTGTTTAACTTAAGCAAAGATATTTTTATAATTGGGGCTATTCAAAAAAAGAATAGAATAGCTCTTCTGATGGCATATTTTTTTTTTGTCAATGAAAGTGTTTAAAGCAAAAGCTAGATGACAACTCGTTGGAGATGGTGTTGAGGGATTCGTTCATCAGATAGTAGATGTAGCTAACTTCTTAGATATTAATTATAGGGACTTATGACTATGTGATCAAAGTTAGTGCCTATAATGTATAGAATATGATTACATCATATCCTAGTAAAAGGTACTAGGATTGAATTGAATTATTATGATATTATTATCATATTATCATAATATTATTATTAAATAAATTTATTTGATTATAAATAGTTATAAAATTTTAATCCTTTTTTTTTTTTTTTAAAAAGAGCTACATTTACTCTTAGTTATTCCTGTTCAGATTTAGATTGGACTAGATGATCTTTGAAGTTCCTTTCAATATTGAGATTCTGTGATTCTAAGATTCATATATAAGGGATGGGGATAAAAAGAAAGTAGACAATCTGATAGTATATTAAATCTGAGGCATAGAATCTGGTATGAAATGTCTTGTACACAAGAAATATTGCCACTAAATCTGTTTAAATCCCTTCTGAAAAGATTTTCCTATCTCTCCTCTCTCCTCTCTTTAATCTATCCTTCATATCACCACAAGATTAATCTTTCTTATAAATAATTCTGATCATTTTGTTCTGATCGAAATCCTTCACTAGACCCATTTTCTCTACTGAATAAATGAGGTTCAAATGCTTTCAAGGCCACTTGAAATCTGGTGACATCCAATTTAACAGTTTTTCATTCTCATGTTCTTATTTGAATATATTGCTTCATCTAAGTAGTTGAAATACTTGCCATTTCCATACATACAATATACTTTTCAGCCAATATAAATTCTACATTCTTACCCCATGGCATTGCTAATCCTGTTTTCTATGTCCAAAATAGCCTCACTTCTTTTTTGTTCCAATTTGAATTTCTAACTATTCTTCAAATTAAACTAAAATATTTCTTCTTCTTATCCCCTCTAGTAATTAAAGACCTTTTCCTTTCTTGAACATCACACAAAATTCTATTTGTGCCTTTTTAATGCACCTCCTCTGAATAATTTTATACTTTAGTTTTTGTGTACCACACCCACTATTAGCCTATAAACTCCAGGAGAATAATGAAAATGTCTTCTTTAAATTCAGAATCTCCCCAAGCACCTTGTGTCTTAGTGAGCATAAAGAGGATGGTTTTCAGCATGTCAAGTAAATTTTCTAAGGAACATTTATGGAAAAATAAAAATTGTACAAGATAAAAAGGACTGAGTTTTGTACTTGTGGAGGATGCATCCATATAGACAATTCATGTATCACCTGAAATATCAGAAGTAGCAATATTCATTTATACATGAAAATGTCCATATTTCTGTATTTATATCAATCATTGGAGAAGTCTAAATAGGTAAGAATTCTATGACTACTTTATTTACCATTTTTTTTGTATCAGAGACTTGTATTGATCATTTCCTATGCTAATCTGCATGGTACCATAATTCTAAAATTGGTTTAAGTTCATTCTCCATTCTCATTTTGTCTTAGAGAGGGCATGCTTAAATTACTGTCAGAAATAATTAGTAGGCATTTTATTCCAAGCCTTCAAACTAAGTATTGAAGCTGAAATAAGAAGTTTCCAAGTGTATCTTGAACTTTTAGCTTAGAGAAAGTTGCTCTGATATTAAGCTGAATGTAAAAAAAAAAAAAAAACCCAAAACAAAAGCAACACATCTATCCAGGATCTATTAGCTTACCAAAAATATTTATCCTTACATTAGTTTTTTTGCTAATCTGTCTTAAGCTTTCAATCTGGTGGAGGTGCAAGAATATACTGAAAAAGTATACATTCAGACTAATACTTTAAATTATTAGTTATTCATAGTTTGACATCTCTTTAATCCTGCAGCTCTTGATTAGGGTGCATTTGATTGGGTAGTGTATTCAAAAAAGGCAATGACAAATCCTGTTTTACCTTCTAGTGACATAATTAAATAAAACAGGTTACAGAGTCTATGATTGTCACATGCCAATGTATCCATCCAGTCATAGAATTTTAAAAATTGAAAGGGCCCATAAAGGCCTTCTATACCAATCTCTTACTGATGCACAAAACCCTTCTACAACATCTTTGGCAAGTGGTCACCTATTCTTCACTTGTAGTATTCCAGTAAAGGCTAACTTACTACCTCAGGACAGAATATCTGTTCTATTTTTAGACAGGTCTAATCCTAACAAACGGAACAGGATGACATATTAGAACAATCACTATACTATGAATAAAAATAATAATTGATATTATATATATATAGTGCTCTAAGATTTGCAAAATATCCCATTTCAATTTCATAATTACTCTATGAAGTAGATACCATAAAGACCACTATTTCTATTTTTTATTTGAAGAAACTGGAACTCAAATATGTTAAATAACCTGACAAGTGAAGGGGGTAGTGCTAAGATGGTGGGGAAAAAGCAAGGATTTGCCTTAAACTCTTCCAAATTCCCAAATACCTCAAAATGAATGCCAGATCAGTAGGGGGAAAAACCCAAAAACCCAAAGCAAAAGGATAAGCCTAAGACAACTTAAGAAGTTTGGCAGGAAAGGTATGTTGCAACAGGATGAAAATGGAGTGCAGTTCCACCAAAGTGGGCTGAACCCCAGAAAATCAGCAGCTGGACTTGGGAGCAACTGAATCAGCAGCAGTACTGGCATCTTCTGGAGCTCTCAACCATAGATAATAAAAGGGTCAGACAACTGATCAGTAGAAGATTAGGGGGATCCTTTTGCTGGGGACAGGATTTTATTGTACATTATTGCCCATATCCAGTCCTGTATGGCAGTCCTGAGGCAAGAAAAAGCACTTTTGTACTAGAGCTTGAGAACACAGGGGAATGAAAATGATTACAGTTTCTGAGTGGAAAAGAATGTTTATGGTCCTTCACAGTCAAGAGCACAGGCTAGAAGAGTACCTCTCTGTATTGGAAGAATTAAAAACTTATAGATCGCAGAACTAGTTCTGAAAACAATTGCACAAAAAAACCATGAAGCTTTAGACAGTGCATTGTCCAGCCTGGGAACAAAACCCAGGTTTAAGATAAAGTTAAAAGTCAAGAAATAGGATGGAAAAATGAGTCAATAACAAGAACGACAAAAAGAATTGACTAAGCAAACTTACTATTGTGATGGAGAAGATAAAAACAAACTCAGAAAAAGATAGCAAAGTTAAAACTGCTACATCCAAGACCTCAAAAAAATGTAAATTGATCTAATATTGTGTCAGCCCACTGCCCTGCCTAATTTCTAGAAAAGTCAAAAAATGATCTTAAAAGTCAAATAAGAAAATAGAGAGGAAAAATAAGAGAGAAATGAGAGTAATGCAAGAAAATCATGAAAAAAGAGTCAAGAGGTAGGTAAAGGAGGTACAAAAATATTGAAGAAAATGAGAACTTAAAAAAAAATAGGGCAAATGGAAAAAGAGATACATAAATTCACTGAAAACAAAACAAAACAAAACACAAATTTCTTATAAAGTAGAATTGGCCAAATGGAAATAGATCTACAAAAGCTCACTGAAGAAAATAATTCCTTAAAAATTTGGTTTGGCAAGTGGAAGCTAATGACTCCCCAAGAGATCAAGAAACAATGAAATAAAATTAAAAGAATGAAAAAAAAATAAGAGAAAATGTGAGATATCTCACTGGAAAAAACATCTGACCTGGAAAATATATTGAGGGAACATAATTTTAAAATTATTGAATTATCTAAATCTTTTGGTCAAAGAATGAGCCTTTCAAGAAATTATCAAGGAAAACTTCCCTGATATTTCAAAGCTGGAGAATAAATTAGAAATTGAAAGAATCCACTGACCATTTTTTGAAAAAAATCCCAAAATTAAAACTCCCAGGTTAAGGAGAAAATATTGCAAGCAACAATAAAAAAAAATTCAAATATGATGGAACCACAGTTTAGGCTAACATAGAATTTAGCAGCTTCAACATTAAAGAATTTGGGGGCTTGGAATATGATATTTGAGAGGATAAAAGAGCTAGGATTACAACCAAAAATCACTTCCCTAGCAAAACTGAATATAATCCTTCAGGAGAAAAATTGGATATTCAATGAAATAGAAGACTTTCAAGCATTCTTGATGAAAAGAGCAGTCTGAATAGAAAATCTGACTTTCAAATACAACACTCCAAAGAAGCCCAAAAAGAAAAACAGAAAAGAGAAATAAAAGGGATTCAATAATGGATTCATAAGGGATTCAATTAACTTTTTGCATTTTACATGGGAAGATGATATTTGTAACTTCTAAGAACTTTTTCATTATTAGGGCACTCAGAAGAAATAGGTATACACAGAGGCCATGGTGTGAGTTGAATATTATGGAATGAGGCCTAAAAAATAATAAGGGGTGAAAAGAGGAATGCACTGGGAGAAGGAAAGGAGAGGTAGGATGGGGTAAATTATCTCACATAAAAAAAAGAGCTTTTATAGTGAAGGGGAAGATCAGAGAAGAAAACAAGAAAATGCTTGAACCTTATTCTCATAGAATTGGCTCAAAGAGGGAATAACATATATTCCCAGGTGAATATGGCTATCTATTTTGCCCAGCAGGAAAATAAGAGGGGAGAGGAACAAAAAAGGGGGAAAGTGATAGAAGGGTGGGCAGATTGGGAGAGAAGTATTCAGAAGCAAAACACTTTTGAGGATGGACAGGATGAAGGGAGAGAATTGGATTATACAGGCATAAAAACAGAATATAGGGAAATATACAATTAATAATCATGATTGAAAAAAATTACACAGCAAGCTTCTCTAAGAAATTACTCATTTCTCAACCAAAGAAAGAGCTGAGTCAAATTTATAAAAATAAGAGATATTGTCCCATTGATAAATGGACAAAAAAATTGATAGGCAGTTTTCAAATGAAGTAATCAAAGCTATTTATAATCATTTTAGAAAGCTCTAACTCACTATTGACTAGAGAAATGCAAATTGAAACAACTCTGAAATGTCACCATTATCAGATCACACCTATCAGAATGGGTAACGTGATAGAAAAGGAAAATAACAAGTATTGGAGGAGATGTGGAAAAATTGAGACACTCACATATTGTTGGAGTTGTGCACTGATCCAACCATTCTGGAGAGCCATTTATAACTATGCCCATTCATATGTTTTGACCCAGCAATACCACAACTAGATTTGTATCTGAGAGAGATAAAAAAAGAACTTATATGTACAAAAATAGCACTTTTTCTGGTGGCAAGGAAATGGAAATTGAGGGAATGCCCATCAATTGGGGAATGGCTGACCAAGTTGTGGTATATGATTGTAATGAAATACTATTGTACTATAAGAATTACAAGAAGTATGGTTTCAAAAAAACCCAGAAAGACTTACATGAATGATACTATATAAAGTGAACAGAATAAGTGCACACAATAACAGCAATATTACCAACTGTGAATGACTTATCTATTCTTAGTAATACAATGATCCAAGAAAATTCTGAAGGATTTCTGAAGAAAAATGCTATCCATTTGCAGAGAAAGAACTGATGGAATCTGAATGCACATTGAAGCGTATTTTTTAAAACTTTCTGTTTTTGGTTGTTTTTTGTCTCTTATAACATGACTAATATAGAATTTTTTTTTGTTTAGCTGTGCATGTATAACCTATATCAAATTACTTGCCTTCAATGATGGGGGAGAGAGAGAATTTTCAACTCAAAATTTTAAAAAAGCATAAAAAAGTTTCTACATATAGCTGGAAAAAATAAAATATTAATTACATTTATAAAAGGGAGGCTTTTAAAAAAATAACTTGACCTGTATAGTAAATGTCACAAGTGGAATTCACACCTTGGTCTTATTTGAAGTATTTCCTTTCACTTTTTAGGTTATTTTTTCAGTAATCATGGCAACTGAGTTCTTTCACTAACCATCTGTCACTTTTTAAAAAACAACATTAAAAAAAATGTCTTGTTTTTACATCATCTTCATTTCCAAATATATCCTTCCCCTCTTCTCTACCTAGAAAGCATTCCTTTTTAACAAATATTATTTTAAAAATAAAAATAAAAAAGGAGTTCTAGATTTGCAAAAGATATTTTGATTTTGTTGCCTCAGTGTTCTCATCTGTGAAAAGAAAATAAGACCCCTTTCACTTTATAACTCACAAAGTATTAAAAATAATTCCGTCAGAGGTCCTCCTATGCTCTTGCCCTCACAAAAGAAATACATCTTCTTTTGCTAGAATCCTGTAAAAGACAATATAAGCAAAGAATACCTGCAGTGTCTAGTTTTTGTCCCTCCTTTTCACCTTTCATATCACATTTTTTTTTTTTTTTAGCTTTCTCCTCGCTTCTTTTTTCCTGAGTTCCAATTTGCCAATGGTATGAAGAGTGCAACTAGTTGACATGAGGGGAGAAATGTCAGAGTATTCACAGTTTTCCTATGCATTTATAGCTCTTTCTGTTTTTCATTAACTTCTGTATAGCTTAGGCTAACATCATACCATCCTCATTGTCTTTTGAGATAATCCTTCTCTTCACAGTTGTAGTTTTTATTTTATTATTATTCTCTTGGCTTCTTTTCCTCTTCTTTTCAGACATCTTGCCCCATTGTTTTGCTGCTTAATTTACTTAACTGCTGTGATTTCTTTGGAAACACCTCATTCCCCATCTCCTAATTGCTCAGAGCCAAAGATGCTTGGGTCCATCATTTGCCTTACTTCTACACCTTTGGAACTATTGGTCCTTTCCATCTGACCTACAGATGAATTTTCCTAAATATTTTGTTTACCTCAATTAGACTGGAACTCCTTAAAAGTAAAAACTATTTTATTTTTTGCTATTTCTATCTACCTTCTTAATATAGTACTGTTCATTTCATGGAGTTAGTGCCTAATAAATGATTTTTCATTCATTTATACATACATGCATATATATGTCATTCACATATGGAGTCTGGATACTTTATTTGATGAAAATATTAATTAAAGTTTGTATTGTATATACTTATGTATATACCTCCATATATATTTATATATTATATATTACCTCCATATATACTTATGTGCATATTCTCTTTCCCGTTAGATTGCAAGCTCTTTGAAAGTAAAAGTTGACTGTCTTTTGCCTCTTTTTGTATCTCCAGAATTTTATACAGTGCCTGGCATGTAGTAGGTGCTTATGCTTATTAAATGAATGAATTGAAGTACCAAGTCACACTCTTTCTTTTCATCTTTTCTTTTTCCTGAGGCAATTGGGGTTAAGTGACTTGCCCAGGGTCACACAGCTAGGAAGTATTAAATACTCAGGTCCTCCTGACTTTGGGGCTGGTGCTCTATCCATTGCACCACCTAGCTGCCCTCAAACGTAAAATCAACAAAAAATGCCTTTTGTATAAGCCATAACAAGCAACCAAATTAATAACCCATGTTTCAGAACCCACCAGTACACCTTATATAGACACTGTGATACTGCTGATAATCTCCTTGAATTCCTACCCAGAGTTTTATCTGGCTGCCACATCTTCTTAGCAAAATATTTTCTGATTGAGGGGGAATCTGGGTTTACTTACCATTTGTTTAAAGTGGTTAAACTTTTGTAGGAAATAGAGAATCAATGTCTTATGTACATTTCATATTTTACAAAATATCAATAGCTTATCTTTAATATGTGGGCTTGGAGCTGCTATACCTACATTCAATGGCTTTGCATCTTTCTTATTTCTTGTGGTTTAGTAGTTGGTTAGTTGTCCTTTGTTCTCAAAGAGGGACTGATGTTACAGTCAAGTTATGATATGTCTAACTGACTGACAAGACTAATCAGAGCTTGGAATGCACTGCCATAAGTTGAACAGAAATAATCCATGTGAATATTTGGGGTAGATTGTCTAAATTTGTACATCTCAAATTTCTTGTGAGCTACTTCGCGTATAGAACACAGAATCTCTTTTGAAGAAACGCATCATACTGAACACTCTTTGCCAGTGTCTTGCATGTTGCAAATCAGTTCTGAAGTTCTTCAGAGAGACCTCAAGAGTGTCTTTTTGTGACTTTTTCTGACCACTCTGTGAACACCTGCCTTGCATGAATTCTCTGTTAAATAGTTTTTTATAATTTATTATTTAATTACCTTCATCCATCCATTTATTTATTTATTTACTTATCATTTATTTATTTATTATTATTATGTTTGGCATTTTTGTAATATGGCCAGTTCATCAGCATTGTGCTTTCTACAGTAGTCTTTGAATGTTTGGCAGTTCAATTTGAGAAAGAACTTCAGTGTCCAATACCCTATAATCTTGGTGATCTTCAGAAGCTTCTTAAAATAATTCAAATGGAAATGACTCAGTTTCCTGGCTTTGGACTGATATACTGACCAAGTTTTACAGACACATAACAATGAGATCAGCACAAAGTCTGTAGAGTTTATTAGCCAGTCTAATACCTCTTCTCTCCCACACTTTCCTTCAGAGCCTCCCAAACACTGAGCTAGCTCTGGCAATGTGTACAGATCATCAATCTGTATGTACATCCTTTGAAAGTAGGCTGCCAACATAAATGAACTTTGTGTTAATCTTGTCCTAATAATTAATATCAAGAAAAAAATAAGTGCTCCACCAGCCATCATCACACCATCTAGTTTAGAAATAATGACAAAATATATTCTGAAATTGTTGTTATGTCAGTAAACACCTATTTTCTGTCTGCTGATATATATTCATGTGTGTGTGTGTATGTGATGCTATGTGGTACTCTATATACCCAATATTTCTGGACTTTTTTCTCATAGAATATATTCCTAAAGAACTATAGTTCAAAGCCTTCCAAGAGCTTTTGAACTCTCTCTTGACTCCTCCCCCACCCCAAATTGCTATTGTTTCTAGCACCTATTTTCATACTGAAGTCATTCAATAGTAATGTATATATTGATCTAGTTTGGAGGTTCTTGTTGAATTCCTCATTGAATATCTTTATTTTTCTTATAGTGGCACCTAAGCCATGGTTATACTCATGGTGAACAAAGTTGAGATAGTATGAATATATTTTGAGGCTTTAAGATTTGCCAAGCACTTTACAAATTTTATTTCAGTTCATCTTCACAAAGACCCTGGGAAATAAGTGCTATTTTTACCTCCATCTTATAGATGAGGCAAAAAAGGGCAAGTGAAATGTTCAGGGTCATTCAGCTAGTAATGTCTGAGGTCAGATTTGAACTTAGAGCTCCCTGGATACATGTGTAGCATTCTATTTACTGCATACTGCCCTGGAGGAAAAAAAATTACATGTAAAAATTACATGTGATACAGGAAGTCATAATTATTATTTCTTTTTAAATGACAATAATCTTCCAAAGGTGCTTTATATGCCTATGAGTCACAGAATATCACACTATCAAAAAAATTTAAATAGTGCATGACCCAAAGAAAAAAATGGAGAAGTGTATGTTGCAATATAAGTAGGCTAAAACATTACCAATAAGGATTTAAATTAAGAATTGCTATTAAAGAGATAATAAAGAAAATATGTTATTTGAAATATGTGGATTGGTCCTGTTGTGAGAGACAGCTCACAATTGATGCTGCAGTTATACACAGAATGTAACAGATCCAGAAGAAGATATTCAGCATATTGTGCAGTTTATCAATACAGAATTTGTGGGATAAGAGGAATAAGAATGATCAAGAATGAAAAAGTATGAATGATTTGTGATCTGTGCTGTTGGAATGAATACCCAAACTAATGAGATAATAAATCCACAAATTATAAAGAAAATGGTTTAAAATCATTGGTATCTGCACAATATCATAAGATCTAGAGAAATTCTCCCTTGTAAAGGATTTAAGGGAGGAGGGACAGGGAAGGACAGAAGAGAAGAAAATAAACATTTATATATCACCCACTATATGCCGAGGGTAATTCATTTCACATTCTGCTATCTACCATCAATCTACCATTATTACTGTGGAAATGGAATGAAATTGCTCATGCTAGAAAGTCCTTTTGTGCTTTAAAAAAATCTATTTCTTGGTTTCTCTTTCATCATCTGGTGGTCAGCCTTCTGATGATGTTCTACTCTCATTACTTAGGTAGGTTCAATTGGTTAATAATATGATTGCTATTTCAAAAATATACACTATGACCCTAGAGCAAAGATCAAAATCAACATAAAAATGGAAGAAATTTTATAGATAGGAAGACACTGTGTATAGTAACAGTATTAATAACCTTACCTCCTGTTCCTATGTCCCATGGGAAATAGACACAAATATACATATTGACTCCAAAGATGATAATTTCTTCTAGCATTTAAATACAAAACAGTTGGATTAATTAATATAGAATTGTGAGTAAGTCAAAAGAGTCTATCAATGGTCTTAACTTTGATGAATACCTGATTTCCTTGCCAAGGAATATTAGCTAAAAGTTTGTATGTTAGTTTATTTGAAAAATATTATAGGAGAGTAAAATATAAGATTACAAATAGCATGGCTCAGCATTGAACAACAGTAAAAGAGAAACCAATCCTGAAAAAAATGACTTGAAACTAAGTTAAATTAAAAAATCATGGGAATATTTGTATGGTAAATCTGAAAGATAACAAAATGATAAGATGAAGCAGAGTGGATCAACCAGAATTTCTTCTTATCCTCAGTTATATTGGAAGTACCATTGCCGTTTGCCACTTGAATAACCAATATGCTGTGTGAGAAAACTGAAATAGAATATATGATGAAGTTAAGAAGAGTGCCTGGTACAGTGTAAATGCATATAGAGGAAATCTACAGGAAGATGGCACAGTGCTTTAGGCTTTCAAGCATGACTATTCTTTAATAATAATTATTGTTGTCTTTTGCTTTTACATCACAGTCATTTATGGATTCCCCCCTCCACCTATGGAACTAAACATTTCTTTGTAACAAAGAAAAATGGTTAAACAATAATTGCTAAAGTAGCCATATCTGAAAGTATTTGCAATATTTAGTCTCCAGGTTTCCACTCTGTAGAAAATGGAGGGAGGTATGTCCATTATTTCTTCTTTAGAAGCATAAATCATTTTTTTCACTCAATTCAATTTTTTTAGTTATATCAATTTACTTTGTTGTACTTTTATATTCTTTTTTCCATAATTTTTCCATAAATTTTCTATGTTGCTCTTAATTTCACATATTTCTTATTTCTTACTGCACAGTAAACACCATTCCCAGAAAGCCATCACTTATAATAAAGAATAATATAAAGGAAAGAAAATAACAGTCAAGTAGTACAGTGGATAGAATGCAGGATCTAAAGTCAAGAAGATTTGGGCAAGTCCCTTCATTTTGTTTACCCCTTTCCTCATTTGTTAAGTGAGCTGGAGAAGGAAATGGCAAACCATTCCAGTAACTTTACCAAGAAAACTCTAATGGAAACTTGAGTAGGAGATGACTGAAACAACTCAACAATAATAAAAGAAAAGAAGAACAGTTAAAATAAAAATCAAATAAATATATAATGTAGCATAAAACATGAGTATTCCATATCTGTAGTCTCCCTCTTCTGAAAAAAAGTAAAGACATGCCTTTGCATATCTCTACTTTTAGGCCAAGCTTGGGCACTATGGTTTCAAATCATTTATTTTCAATTGTCCTGTTTTGGTGCTTTCTCTTTACATAGTTGTAGTTATTTCTTACTTGACTATGTATTGCTTCATGTAACTCTCCATAATTCTCTGGATTAATTATATTAATTTTTTTAATGGAACAGTAATAATCTATTACATTTGTGTACCACAACTATCTTTATTATTTAGTTATTTCAATTGTATTCAACTTTTCATGACCCCATTTGTTTGTTTATTTGTTAGATTTTTTTGGCAAAGATAATAGATTAGTTTGCCATTTTCTTCTTCAGCTCATTTTACAAATGAGAAAACTGAGCCAAACATAGCTAAGTAACTTACCCAGGAGCATAAATCTGTCAAGTATTAGAAGCCAAATTTGAACTCAGGTCTTCCTGAACACAGATCCTGTGTTCTATCTACTGTATCACAAATTCTTAACTAAAAAAAAAAAAAAAAAAAAAAAAAAAAGTTTTCCTGAAAGATAGAATAGAGAATTTTGATTATGTGAAATTATTTAGTTTTTGAAGAAACAAAATTAATGCAACTAAGGAAATGTATGTTAAGAAGGGAAGCAATTAAGTGGGGAAAATACTGTATATAAATTCTCTGATAAGGGTCTAATATCCAAGATATATAGACAATTAACAAATATATAAAATCAAAATTCCTTCCCCAATAAATTAAGGATAAAAATATGAGAAAAATTTCTCAGAACAATGCAAACTACAGCAGTATGAAATAATTTTCCCCACAATGAATACAAATTATAATTGAGATTTTTCATGTAATTCAGCAAATTGGGGAATACAACAAAAATGGATTAGTCATTGTTCCAGGAGATTAGGGAAGACATGTATATTGATACACTGGAGATATAGTGGAAGTTTGAATTGGTCCAACTATTTTGAAAACCAGGTTGAAATTATGCAAAAAAACTTAAATGTTTCTATCTATCATTTGATAGATCATTTGATCCAGATATTTGGGACTTTTGTTTTGAATCATTTGTATTAGTAGTGCAGCTAAGACATTTTATTCACGAGAGAACAGAAGCTATCAGCCAATTAGTCAATAAACATTTACTAAGCACTTATGTGCCAGTTATTGTGCTAAGAGTTGAAGATAGAAAGAAAGGTAAAAGAATGAGAGATAGAAGTAGACAGATTAAGATGTAGCTAAAAGGGAGGCAATGAAATTGCTTTAAAAGATAACCAAGGAAAAATAATCTTTTTCTTTTTAAATTTTATTAAAGCTTTTTATTTAGAAAACATATTCATGGGTAATTTTTCAACATTGACGCTTTCAAAACTTTTTGTTCCAAATTTTTCTCTCCTTTCCCCCACTCCTTGCCCTAGATGGCAGGTAGTCCAATATATGTTAAATATATTAAAATATATGCTAAATCAAGGAAAAAAAATCTTGCTTCATGTTGGGATCCTATTCAAGAGAAGAAGAAGTAAATAATCTGTGGGGGTGCATTACATCCAAAAAAATAAGAGTTTTTGAAGAAAATGCTCCTGCATCTGATGGCCTTGCTGTTAAGTTCTACAAGACTTCCAAAGACTGAGCAATCCTTATACTGCTGATTTCCATTACATATGGGAAAGGCATGTAGTGATGGCAAAGTAAAATAATTAATAATGATGCTTTTTAAAGGATAGAGAGGTTGCATTAGAACTTGAAGGCTACTAACATGACTAAACAGAGATTACAAATGTTTGCAGGAATCCTGCCCCTAACATTGGCAAGAAACTATTCTTGGGAGGCCACAATACTCAAGGCACAGCAGTGAGCCATAAAAGGGTGGAAAACAGCTGAATGGTAAAAATAAATGAAAACACAAAACATACCAAAGGAAGAAAGAATCTTTCTTTTTTGTGTCCTTAAATTTAGGGGAAAACACCCTTCCACTGGATTAGATAATGATTTTTATCTTGTAATATCATGCAAAGATTAAAGTTTTTGTTTCTTTTTCTTTTTTCAAAATAGATCTGAGCATAGAGATTCTCTGGATAGAGATCTATGAAAAATGAAAATCTCTTTATCAAAATGCCAGGTATATTATAATTTATAATTTAAAATTTTTTTATAAAAGTTTAAGGACCTGAGGTTAAGAACCTCTGTTTTCTGTGTTATCTGGGACACCAAAATATTAAGTGATCTGAAACTGAATACTAAATTAGACTTCTTGATTTCAAAATTTGATTTTGATTTATTATATCAAACTGTTTCTGGTAGTATATTGGAAAGACTAACACTTTGGAATCAGAAGATTTGGGCTTGAATATTAGGTTTATTCCAAACAACCCAGGAGACCTTGAGCAGGCTTCTCTAGGGATCAGTTTTCTCATCTGAAAATTAAGGTATTGGACTAATTGTCTTCTAAAAAAAAATATATATATATATATATATATATATATATATATATATATATATATATAGTTCTAAAGTCATGATCTCAGGATCTCTAAGATCTCTGTTAAATCTTATGATCTTACCAGTATAATAAGTGACTTCATATTCATTGTGTGGATGGGAGAAAAAACTTAATGGTCTAAGTGGACTGAACTGCTCCCCCTACACTTGTGTGTGTGTGAATGTATGGTCTTTTAACCCTCATAGGAAAAAAGTTGTCCAATTTGAGAGACATAGAGTTAAAAAGGAAAAGGGGAAAGTGATGTGGACTTCCAGTTAGTTATAACTAATGCCACATGATGAAATGTATTTAGAGTGTGTGTGTGTGTGTGTGTGTGTGTGTGTGTGTGTATTGAGAATGTGCTAGGGAAGCTGGGACAGGAGTCAACAGAGCAAAGCGTGAAACCACAAAAAATTGGAAAGAAAGGATCATACAATTATATTAAATAGGCAAATATGAAGGTTAGGTCAGTGAGAATTTTTGGTGTTCACTTTGGAGGGGAAAAATGTAAATAGATCCTGGGAAATGAAAATAAAGGAAGGAGGATAGAATGCCAGTGTGGCAAATTTGGAAGTTATCATTAGTGAACAGGGTAAAGCTGATCATGCAGTTTCTGGTGATAATTTTATCAGATATTAGTTATGTATACATTTCCCCAACAGAATGTGTGGTCTATGGATGAAGGAATTATGGAACAAAAGAAAAAAACTTAAGAGACAGCTCTAATCTTTGTCGCTGAAACCAAGTCTAGGTATGATCATTATAGAATTTCTTTAGATTTGAAAGATGATCAGTTTCAATTTTAAGAAGGTATATGATGAAAGAAACTGGTGAGTTAGTGTCAAATCTCATTTTTGATATTGGAAACTGGATGGGAAAGTGAGGGCTCTGATGAGATAATATGATTTTCAAGAAAAAAGGGGCACTAATAACAGTTGACATGTTTATAGACCTTTAAGATTTATGAAGCACTATATATAGTTACACATTTGATATAATAACTATGAAAGATAGGTGCTGCAAGTATTATAATCCCCATTTTATAGCTGGGAGGCTTAGGTATGGGATTCAAATTTGGTCTTTCCTGTGATCAGTTGTGTTCTTTGCATTAACTATGCTGCAAATGAAAAGGATAAAAGAAATAAGATTGTCAAATTGAGGATAAATACTGATGATCTGAAAAGGAAAATTAGGAACGTGTTCTACAAAAAAGGTTCTTTATACTTAGATTATAGGGTCTATTTAGACATTGATGGACTTGTGCACAATGACAGTAAGAAGACTTCTAGAAAAAAACAGAAGAATGTAGATAATATAGCGACTTCATAGTAAATGACATATCAATTAGATGGCTAAAGCTAATATAAAAAAATAAATCCTTGATTGAGGAAAAGATGTAGAGATGAGAAAATACAAGTGCAGTTAACTAATCAACCAATAAAGCTCATTCAAAGATACTTGTGAAATGTGTCCTATATATCATTGTGCTAAGTTCTGAGAATAGAACGTTAGTTGTTTCCCTCAGTGAGGTTATATTCTAATGAGGGGAAGAATTGTTCCCCTCAATAATAAATTGTAATAAAATTGTTAAAGCAAAAAACTGCACTAATATTTTTGGGACACCTAATACAGTAATAGGTGTAAATAAATAAATACAAGATTATTTTAAATGGTAGCACCAGTAATTAGGAGAAAATATTGCATATGGCTCTCAAGTGGAGTTTTGGAAGAAACTAGAAGTTCAAAGAGATTCAGGTAAAAGGTGAACACACAGGGATGGCAAATTCTACTAGTCATTAATAAATAAGTGCTTAATAAATCACTTTTCATGCCATTCCATTTAACTGTTTTATTCCATTCCATTTTATTGTTTCATTTTATTATATGTGCTGCTTGAGGGAAATACCATGTACAAAAGAATGGATATAAGAGATGTACTGTATGATGTGAGTGAGGAACAGTATAAAAGTCAATTTGCCTTCACCAAAGAGAGAATGAAGGGGAACAATATGTACTAAACTTGAAGTAGCTTGTAACCAGCTTGTAAAGGGCTTTAAGTATCAGAGTTGTTTATATTTGTTCCCAGAGGAGCCACTGAGATTATTCAGCACAGAAAGACCAAGTCAATCTTGCATTGCCCCAAACATTTATATTTTATTTATCTTAAAGCCTTTTCCATTTTAAATTTTAGTCTCTCTCTACCTTCCTTCACCCACTGAGAAGACAAACAAATAATTTCCATATTAGCTGTATCACCAAAAAAGCCAGAAAATTATACCTCTTTGTATTCAAATTTCACCAGTTCTTTTTCTGAAGGTAGACAGCATTTTAAAAATCATGAATCCTTTGGAATTGTCTTGGATCATTGTATTGATTGGAGTAGCTAAATCTTTCATAGTTGATCATCAATCCAATAGTGTTATCACTCTCTCTGCACAATGATCTACAGGTTCTTCTCACTTAATTCCACATCAGTTCAGTCTTCCTATGTGTTTTTTTCTGAAACTACTCCCCTCTTCATGTCTTACGTACAATAGCACTCCATCACAATTATGTGTTACAACTTGTTAGCTATTTTGCAATTGATGAGCATTCCCTCATTTCCAATTCTTTGTCACTACAAAAAAAGCTGCTAAAATATTTTTGTATATATAATCCTTTTCCTTTTTCCTTTGATCTCTTTTAGGTATAGATCTAGTAGTGGTATTGCTGGATTAATGGTTATGAATAGTTTTGTATCTCTTTGGGATTAATTACAGATTATTTTCCAGGATAATTGGACCAGTTCAGTATTTTACCAATAGTTAATTAAAAAATATATATATATATATATATTTTCTTCATCTCCTCCAGCATTTGCCATTTCTGACGATTCCTTGGAGTTGTTTTGATTTGCCTTTCCCTAATCTATAATAATTTAGAACATTTTTTATATGACTATAGATAGTTTTGATTTTTTCTTCTGAAAACTTCATATCATTTGAGTAATTGTTAATTGGGGGAGTAGATCTTATTTTTTATAAGTTTGACTAAATTTTCTATATATTTGATAAATGAAGCCTTTATTAAAGAAACTTGCTGTAAAAGTTTTTATATTTCTGATCAGTTGTCCAACCCTTTACTGTCTCTGGACTGAGAACTCCCAAAGAATCTGCTGCTGCTACTGTCATGACTGCTCCAAAGTCCATCACTAATGAGTCAGATCTGTTCCCATCCAAGTATTATAGACTTCTCCTGTAGACCCCTTATCTTGTCTTAGGCTAAATAAATGTCTCCCTGTGACTTTTTGTTGGCTTTGACACCAAAAATTTGATTTGAGGTGTTATTTTAAAGTTATTTGAAAGGGCATGTTGGGAGAGGGCTCAGCTAGTACTCTGCCATTGTTCAATTTGCATTTCTGTAATACTATGTTGAGAATTGGATGAAGAAACAACTGAATAAAGTTTTAAATCAGGAAGAGAAATTAGGGAAGTATTGAAAACATCCAAAAGGTAATGAAGGCCAGAATTAAGATAGACATCATGCCAATGGAAAGCAAAAGATGAAAAATGAGAAATGGGAGTGCAGAATTGATAAACTTGGAGTTGATTAGAAATGTGGCATGAAGGAAAATGAGGTGCTAAAGATGAATCTAAAATAGTGAATTTTCTTTCAACAGAAATAGGGGAATCTGGAAAATAGATAGGTTTTGGATAAAAGATAATAACTTCTCTTTTGTGCATATTAAATTTGAGCACATTATGGAGCAACCAGTTCAAAATGTTCAATAAACACTTAATACTATAGGACTATGCTTAGGAGAGAAAATGATTATTTTATACCCTATATAGAAAGATTTTTGAAGTTAAGTTGGTCAAAACCATGAAAATGTAATAGGAAAGAATTCAAGTGGACAAGCCATAGTTTCATAGAAAAACTTCATGACTTATTAAAAGAGAGAGAAAGAATTATTATTTGGAGAGGCAAAAAAAAAAAACCTCATTAGAAAAATTAAACCAATTATAGAAAAGAGAAAGGGTATAATATAAGTTGAAATGAAAAGAAAATAATGAAAAGTTGAAATACTGAGTTATGAGAAATTGACATTCCGTGTCTGTGGATATTTTATTGGAGGAAATATATAAATATATTCAATATATGGATACTTTAAAAATGATTTTTGAAATTTTGGGATTAAATAAGATTATATAAGTGCAAATATTTTGAAATTAAATGTTGTACAATTCTTACTACTTTACTGTTCAGTCTAAGAAGAATGAAAAACTCCATATGGGCAAAATTTTAATTTATGGGGGATAAAGTAATAAAAATATTCATTAATTCATGTAACAAGCATTGTATGACATCACTTAAATAAAAACTACATCCCACTCTTCCTTTCCTGTCTATTTTTACCTCTAGCTCCTGCAACAAAAACCTAATCAATAATACCATTTCTAAAAAGATTATGTTGATCAATTGCTTTGACTCATATTGCTGTTCCTATAATTGATTACCCTAACCAAAATTTTGGATATTTTCATACATGTTATTTTCCTCTATTAAAACCAAGCTCTTTGTGTGATTTTTTTTCTTTATAAAACTAGTTCTTAGCAGAGTTTTTGGTACAAAGTAAGTGCTTAATAGATATCTTTTTCATTTGTTTATTCTTTCATTCATAAATGTCTACCTGATATCCACATGGCTCACAATCTTATTTGCCATTTTTTTCTCAGCTCCCATAACCTTCACCTTCATTCAATGCTAACCACTTAAAAGGGTGGTTACATCTTGGAACTTTATCTATTCTAAACTGCTATACCTCAAAGATTCTAAATTCAAAATGTTCCCCTTTTAATCACAATCTTCTATCCTTTTATCTTTCTAACTTCTTTACTAATTTAATACCTGTTCTTCATCCTTATGTTGACCCATCTTTCATTTTTCCCCTCCCCAATTTTAATCCTCTGGTTAGACACTTAAATAATACTCTTTTCTCTAATGTGTGATTTGTTGTTCACTTGACTTGTCGTCTCCTCAGTTACTACTGACAAAACGCCTCATCCTTTGCTAAGTTTTACAATCTGTGTATTTTACTCTGAATTCTGAAATGCTGGAGAAAACCACAAGATTGTATTGAATGAATCCACTGTAAATTTGTGCTATCTCCCCTTAAACAGACCTTCTATGCTGCATAATAATCCTTTAACTTATTTCTTATTCACTACTTTTTAACCTTGACACAGTGGTTGTTTCAAATCTCCTCTTTCCTAAAACTCCCAATTCCATTCCTAGATCCCATACTTTTCAGTAGATTATTTCTTTTTCTATTGTTTCATTATTTTTTTGTACAAAATCATCAGTTTCCCTTTGTCCAATGCTAATTTTTAAGAAATTATTTTCTTCAGTAAGTTTTTGGATCTCTTTTCAATTGATTTTTTTCTTGCTTTTCTTGAATTACTTTATTTTCCCAAATTCAGTAGATTATTTCACCTCTTACTTTTAATGAATTCTCTTAATGATCCTTCTGCATTTCTCTAATCATATCAAATTCATAATCAATCCTTTTTACTTTCCTCATGTTTCATAGTAAGAGAAGGTCCTTTTTCTTGTTAAAATTGATTTTCTATCTGTAATCTTGATCTTCTCCCTTTCTTTTCCCCTATGACTTTGTTTCTTAAAATTATAAAAGGTGGAGAATGGAGAGGAAGGGGACTCATATGATGAAATGGAAAAATAGATGGTTAAAGAGCAGCATGATAGCCCTGGAGTCTGCTAAAAATAGTGAATTCTATCAGAAATTAGGAGGACATAACCCCAGGGCATGGCCTGGAATACTTTGTGATTATTAAAATGTAGGGCAAAGGCATATTGAGATGATGTCTGAGTTTCCATCCCTTACCTCTGTCTTTTCACCTGCTCACCTGCCATAGATTGCACTAGTTATTCCTAATGCTCTATCCATTTTGAGTCATCATTCTTTGCCTCAAAAACCTTAAAGGCTCCCATTATCTACCAAATAAAGTTTGGTAGATAAATAAATAAATAGAGCAAATAAATTGCTCATCCTGAAATGAAGGTCCTACATAATTTGACTTCAATTTACTTTCCAAGATTTATCTCGTACTACATTTATCTTTACATGTTTTATATTTAGCTAGCTTGACTTTTCTTTGTATCCATTGTTCTCTATTTCTGTGTTTGATCATATCTCCCCCAGAATGAACTCCTATTCCTCTCCATATAACTTTATTTATTTATTTAAATAATAGCTCTTTGTTTTCAAAATACATGCAAAGTAGTTTTCAACATTCACTCCTGCAAAATCTTGTTCTCCAAATTTTTCTTCCTCTCTTCTCCCTTATCTCCCTTCCCTAGACAGCAAGTAATCCACTATATTATAAGTTTATTTTTAAAAAATCCACCTTATTTTAAATTTATGATTAAAGAAAATAAAATGCAAGCATTTTCATAAGATAGTACAATTAAAAAAAGATTGTACATGAAATTGCAAATTTATTATCTAGAACTTGCTATTTCTTTTAAAATACAACAAAATTATCATGTAAATTTATTTTTTTCTTCCTTCCTCCTCCCCCCACCCTTGAGAGGGCCAGCAGACACAAATGAGTATATATATACTCATATATATAGATATACCTCATATATATATATATATGTATAATTATTTTATACCTACTCCTATTTATCAGTTCTTTCTTTAAATGTAGATGACAGTATTTTTTTTCATGTCTTTTATATTAATTTGGGTATTTATAATAGACAAAATAACTTACTCAAAGTTGCTCTCTTAAAACAATATTGCTATTACTGTGTATGATGTTCTCTTGGTCCTGCTTATTTTGTGTTTCTTATTTTATGCACAGTTTAGCCAAGTTTTTTTTTTCCCCTCTGAGTCAGTTAGGGTTTTAAGTGACTTGCCCAGAGTCACACAAGTAGAAAGTATTGTCTGAGACTGAATTTGAACTCAGGTCCCCCTGACTTCAGGGCTGGCACTCTATTTACTGCGATATCTAGCTGCCCCATATGCAAGCTTTTCTAAAATCATTAAGCTTATAATTTCTTATTGCACAGAAGTATTCCATCAAAACCATGTACCCCAACTTGTTCAACCATTCCCCAATTCATTCCCCATAAACATTTAAATTATAATTCTATTTGTGAATCCCACCATCTTATTTTTCACTTACTATATTTCTTTTCAGACTTTCTTTCCCCCCATTCCTGTTACTTTATCTTCTCCCCTTACCCTCTTAATTCTTACTATACCTTCTCATGCCATAAAACTATTTAATTCATTCCATTCAAGACCCAAGTCAGATACCACCTCTTCCATGGAACTTTTCCGCACTTCCCCTACTCTCCCAAGTGAAAGTGAGCTCCCTTGCTTCAATGTCCTCAAACCTCTTTACCTATCTCTTTTCTTTGTGCTATCTCATTCCTCTTTGCAGAGTTGTTTACTCTTCTCTTTTATCTTTAACTCTTTGAGTTCAAAGCCTCTGTCACATTTCTTTATATTCCTAGTGCCTAACCCCACACTTAAGAAGAAACAACACATTTATTAAATTGCTGCAGTAGAAAGTGACTTAAATGTTTTTTTTTTAAACTGTGATTTTGAATTCAACAAACATTCACTCTGTTGTTATTGAGAATATGTGAATCAATTGATGAATGAAAAAATATTTGGTGCATATTATGTACCAAGCACTGGAGATGCAAATAGGAAAGAGAAGCATTCCATTAGTTTGAGGAATTTGCATTCTAATAGGGAGAGCACACATTGGTGGATGAAGCTGAAGGTCAGATGGAAAAGGCTAGTGGTCCTTTGGGTGCAGCTGAAGAGCAGCCCTACTATGGGCAAAGCCCCATGCTAGGCACTGAAGATGCAAAACCAAAAACAAAATAATCCTATCCTCAAGGAATTTACATTTTCTTAGCCTGAAGATTAGTATTCCTTCTTACATTATTAAGTTAATAATTTCTCCAGAGGAAAAAATGAACATTTTAGTAGTCCCAGTTGCTAAGGGTTTTATTCAGTTCCCAGTGAATTCCTACCCAATGATATCAGATAAAATAAGTGCCAGAATTAGTTCCCTAAAGGCAGGGATATCATTCTTATGTCTTCTAACACTTAGTATGGCAGGTTGAACATAAAATTCATAAGAACTTGATGTATGAATGGACACTGTGACAGTATAAAGAAAGGGCTTATTAGTGACCAGAAATTTATATGATAATTGTGCTGTTTCTTACTTTGCATCTTAATCTTTTGGGGCCAAAACAAACAATATTTTCATAAGGGAGACAAAAAAAGCACCAAAAAAGCCAGAATGAATACCCATGCTCAAGATGAGAATAATGTACAGAATTGGTATAGAGATTGTTTTGTATCCAATTAGATATAATTGGATTTTTGCAAAGCAAAAATTTGGACTTTGGATTTTGCAAAGCAAAAAAATAATATATTAAAGAATTTCATACAGTATGACAGTTTTGTCTTTGTTGGAAATTGCTGGCTGTTAACTGAGAGAAATTTTGTGAACATCATTTGTGGAGGGTGGGTGAGGGGATAGAGAAGAAAGCAGAGGGGGAGGAGGAAAGGAAAGAATTGTCTCTCCTCCTCTTACAGAAGAAGAAAAGCCCCATGTCATATACATCTTACCTTCAGCTTAGGTGTGCTGTCACCAATCAGGGAGAAGTAGAGGAAGGAAAACCATGGTTATAGAAATTCTGTCAGCGCTTAATTAAACTACCCAATCATGGACATTTGATATGCAACAAATCAATGAACACTTTTTTTCCCAAGCTACTGCTTTACTAAGTCATTCATCCATGGTGGCCAAGTAAATCTTTGTTTGCAAACTTGGCTTCCTCAGATGTTCCAGAAGGGCCCTTTCTCAGCTCTGGGCTTTAGGAAAGAACCTTATTGAATCGTGAGCCAAGGCTGGCACACAAAGGGCAATGAATAGGAGTAGAATTGTTAGAATGAACTGTGACTAAAGATTATTAGGTTTTAGTAGATGGCCTCTGAAGTCTCTTCCAATTCCGAGGTGCTAGGATTCTATGTTGCTGTAAAATGAGGGGAGCACAGATAACTGATGCCAAAAGAAGAATCCAATCTAGATTTACAGAAGGATTAAACATTCTCAAATTATTAGCTTTATCTTTCAAATATACACAGAATGGTTTTATGACTGTCCACTGCATTTGTCAAAGAGATTAGTCTCATGAGATATTGGCAAACATTTAAATAACTGAATTAAAAGAATTTATTAAGCTCCCATTAAGTGTCCAATAGTATGTGTACCCAGAGCTGGTATACAAATATAAAGGCAGTAAGTTCCTGCCCTCAAGCAGTAGTCTGAAACTAGAGTCTATGAACTATGTGTGTGTGTATGCATATGCATGCAGTATATACACTGTTTTTATGTATATATTTATATACATACTATAGTTCAATATACTTGGCATTCTGTGTAATCCTACATATTTTATTTTTCACATTAAAAACAATATTCTGAGAAAGGGTTCAGAATCTTTGCCAGACTAAAAGGAATCCATGAAAGAAAAATGAAGAAAGAAAATACCTGGAGGAATAGAAGAGAATTTTGGTCACAGGAATAGTGACTGGAGTTAAAGGGAAGTTGCTTAATATACCCTTTCTAGTGGCAATCATAATATTAATTTACCTATTGTTCCCAGACTGAACAAGAGGTAGAACAGGTGGATAGGACATATATTAAGGTGGGGAAATTGTTAAGGTATCAAAGTAGATTTTAGTTTCTTTCTGATGGATGAGGGGTTGGGTTGTAAAGCAGGGTCTGAGGCTAGTTGGATACAATGGGTGTGGAAGGAACAATAGCTTAATTCTTGCATCCATGCAGATGAGACCGGGTTTTTCTTAAAAGATCCTGAAACCATCGGTGAAATTGGGTTGTTTCAGGGAATCAAAGGTTTATAATATTGACATTACTTTCTGATTGCATGAGAACCAAGCACTCACAAGGAACTTCAGGAGGGTTCTAGTGCTTGGATGGTAGATCCCAATGTATGACTCAGTCAAAGGAACTTCACTCAGATGAATCAATTCAAGATGTCCTCACTGCCTATCATTGTTCAATCTCCATCTCTTGTAATGTCTAAGTACATCTCCTTTTGTTAACTGTTGAATGCTCTCATTTTGTTCCAATATCAAATGCAAATTACTAGGAGATTGGCTTGACAGTCAGATTCAGCCCAAATCGGTAGGTTAAGTGAGTTTGCAGCACTAACTCATTTGCTGTCCAAAAATAACAGTTTATCCTCCTGAAGAGTTCCAAAGCCGAGAATATTAGCTTTCTAGGAAGTAGGTATGATCGCTGGAAGTAAGGTCCAGAAGGTTGTATGGCTCTTATAGGATGTTGATATGAGTTATTTTAGTTTTTATTTGTATTTCAAATCTTTAAATTCTAAATAAATTCAGAAATATTATAAAATTTTCCTTTTAATTAAGAAAACAAAATCAAGAACTATAGTATTGAAATTTTTATTCAATTATTCAAATATAAAACATTATCAAAATTAAATTATTATTAAATAATATTGGGGATACCCAGGATTTTTTCCTTTTCTCACTTGGATGTTAGGTCAAATTTTATTTTTCTGAAGGGCAGATGAAAAGATGAAATCTTGGAGTTGTTGTCTCATCCAAATAGAGAATCTTGCAAAGAATTTAATCTAAGATAAATTTAGTCCTTTGTGTTCCACTTAGGTCTGCTAGATTGACTGAGATATTCTCTCTTTGTCCATGAGTGATATAAAAAGTCACATTTCGGCAGCCTTTCATTAGAATATGCCCACCTCTTATTATATTATTCATTCTCTCATTACTTGTTAACGAATTAGAATTGATTGCCACATTCAGGAATAGCTACTTTGAGTGGATTCTGTGAGGTGTCTTTGGCACTTGAGATTGCCATTGATCCTTTTTATTAATTATTGCTAGGATGATTAATAAAATGATTAATTACCCAGAAATTATGTCTCTCAAACTTTTTATACATCACACTATAGAATCTATATAGTAGACAACAGACAAGAAGCCAATGGAAGTACTGCAGTTTTCATAAAAAATATTCTACAGTAAAGGCATCAGTGTGTGTGTGTGTGTGTATTTTTGTAGGGGAAGTGGGAGATGATGTAAGATGACATAAAATTACTGTTGTTTCATCTGTGTCTGACTCTTCATAACCTCATTTGTGGTTATCTTGGACAAAGATATTAGGGTGGTTTGCCATTTTCTTCTCCCACTCATTTTATAGATGAATAAGTAAGGCAAACAGTGTTAAGTGATTTGACCAAGATCATATAGCAAATAAACATCTGAGCCCAGATTTGAACTCAGGAAAAGGAGTCTTTCTGATTCCACATCTGGCTCTATTCACCTAGCTGCCATATTGAATTAAGAATATTCACTTTGTCTTTCTAGACCTCAGTTTCTTCATCTGCAAATGAGGACATTATGTTATAATGTCTTCTTATACTTCTAAAATTTTGTGATCCTTTGATTTTTAATACTAAATAATGGAGTATCTGATTTTTCTCCCCTCCCATATCCATTCTGTTATCAAGTACTGTTGCTTTCATTCCTACTATACGTCTCCCTTCTTCTTTCTCCACTCCTGTCCTTTCTTCTCAGTTCACATGGTCATTACTTCTCAAGCTAGACATTGATAACAGCCTTCCAACCAGACTTTCTGTCTCTGGTCTCCCCCTTCTCCAATGTATTCTGTTTATAGTTGCCAAAATAATATGACTAGGCTAGAAGCCTGATTATATCACTCTCTTCTCTGTAAATTTCAATAACTCCCTACTGTTTCTGGGATAAAATATGAAGTTTTTCACTGAGCATTTAAATCTTTCTTTTTCATCCTACTACTTTTCCAGCTTTATTTAGCATTCTTCTCATTATTTCTTTTTTCTCTCTCATTAAAATGACACTATTTCTTGTCAATCTCTCTGTCTCCTCTCTTTTTTTCTATCTATGTATATTTTCATTGACCTAGAATACACTCTTTCCTCATTGCCTTCTATTAAAATAGTTGTTATAGCCCAAGTCAGGTACCATCTCTTTGGTGAAGCCCTTCTTGCCTAGTTTTCCTAGCTGGAAGTGTTCTTTCATCAAAATTTCTTGTAACATTTTGCTTTTGCTTCCTTCATACTTTACCTCATAGTATACATATGTGTGTGAATGTGATCTACTCCTCTAGTAGATTTGAAAACCTTTAAACTTAGGCCCATTACCTCCTCTGATATTTGGCACACAGAAGAAAGTACTTTAATAAAGATATGTGAATTAAATTTTAATTTTTTTTAAAAAGTCGATTTTCAAAATAAAATTGCTATAAAAGTGAAGTGGGAAGCATGTAGGTCTTATATTTGGAAGATCTGGGCATGAATCTCAGTTTTGTTATGTTACCTATGTGACATATTTGGAAATATGGTTAGAGTTTATGGAGGGTTTGGAGGCAACTGCTTTATTAATAAATATCTCTATCTAAATAACTATTTAACATCTTGAGACCAATTCTTCATCTCTAAAATGTGGATATGAGATTGTATGACTTGTAAGTTTCTTTCCTATCTAAATCTATTATCCTATAAAGGAGAAAAGAATGTTTGTTTTTATTTTTGGTTTTTATTCAATCAGTACTGTAATATTGACAATGATATGTAGAAATGATATAATTTTCTATCATGATGGTAATAACATTGTTATCAATGCATATTGATGCCTTAAAAAGTCTTTTCAACTTGAAAATCACCAATATACACAAACATTACCATATGTAAAGGAAATCAGAAAATGGGAATTGAACATGAACTATTTTATTAACAATTTTCATGAATTTTAAAAAGATGTCAAATCCGAGAAAGGTTGAATATGGTTAGGAGCACTTATGAGCCTACTCCAGTGAGTTTCTAATTTGCTGTGCATTCTTCATTTAAATACTGTACAGAGATTTAGATCCTCAGACCAAATCTTCATAAGTAGCAAGACTGAACATGATAAAGTTTTTATTAGTCTGGTTTTCCAGAGCTCATTAAAATAGTGTATGGCTATTTGGATGGTTATTATACATATTCACATTCTTAAGTCAGCCTTTTGAAACGAGTTTCATTTTGGACATCCAAACTGATTTCTTATGTGGAAAATCCATAAACTCCTAGGAACCATGTTCCCAGGGATCTGAAGCAACATAAGAATCTTTCTTAGAATACAGGAGGACCATCTGAACTTTCTGTTGTGTTGTGCCCAACTAGTGCATTAGTTTGGTTGGGAAAAAAAAATAAGAAATAGAAAAAAATCAGGGAAAAGGTTTTGATGTTAATGACAATGTTTGACATTTTAAAACTGACCTTTTTATTTTGATATTTTTACACTTTGAGTCAATTTAAACACTAAATATATATTCACTATGAGTTTTTTCTATAAAATGTTTGATTGGGAAATTGTCTTAAGGAATTTACCCCTTAAATTTATATAATTTATTGACATTTAATGTACCACAATTGTTGTTTGATAAGAGGTATTTGATGTTTAAGAAAACTTGAAAAAGTTTAAAGACCTTAAAGGATTACCTTTTTGAAATAGTCCTAAAGGTTGAAATTCAGCCTTAAATTAATTTTTCTAGAAATTTATTTTTAGATTGCTCATTTACTTAACATCTCAATGTTCCAGTTCACTCCCCAATATTTTAATTGCTGATGTGCCAGAAGTTTTGATATGAGGAACTCCTTGCACAGATGAAATCAAAGTTCTGGGCACCTTCATCTTTTCCCTAATGTCCAACCCATAAAAGGATACATTGCTTACAATTTCAGTTGAATTTTTTTACTTCCACTCCTCATGGAAAATTGGAACATTGGAATACAGAGTAAGTGAAGGGAAGCAATATGATGCAAAATTTGGAAATATGGTTAGAGTTTATGGAGGGTTTGGAGGCAACTGCTTTATTAATAAATATCTCTATCTAACTTTCAACCAGTATTTCTTTCTCTTCTCTTTTTTCCCCCATGCATGGGGTAGTTGGAGTTAAAGTGACTTATTCAAGCTCAAGCTCATATAGCTAAGTAAGTGTTAAATATCTGAAGCCAGATTTGAACTCTGGCCAGCCTGATTTCAGGGCTGGTGTTTTATCCATTGCACGACCTAGCTGCCCCAACTCTGTCTTTAAAAAAAAACAAAACAAAAAAAAACAAACAAAAAAAACTTTTACCTTCCCTACATCTTCTGACTTACAAAATAAGATGGGAAGGTCAATGTGGTTCTTTTATGCCACTTTCATGCAGTCCTTCTGCCATCATTCCTCAAAGTCTATTCTAATTCCAAGATCTCTCATTTCATCTCTCCCTTTGCTTTCTCTTCTCATCCTTGTTGGTATCATGAACTGACTTCCAGGTACTTCTCCCAATCTTTGAACAGAATTAAATAGCTGACTTATTGTCTTCCTCTCAAACTATCCTTAAATCAGTCCATCAGTAAACATTTATTAAGTGTCTGCTATGGATTGGACACTATGCTAAGTTCTGGGTATTCAAAAAGTGAGAAAGCTTATGATTTAATGGGATAGACAACATGCAAACAAGTAACACAAAGCAAGTTAAATACAGGATAATTAGAAAACAGTTAACAGAAATAAGGAAGGCATTAGAATTAAGAGAAGTTAGGAAATGATTCTGCTAAAATATAAGATTTTAGGTGTCATTTGAAGAAATTCGGAAAAGTCAGTAGACAGAGTTGAGAACTGAGAGGGAGTTGAGGAAAGAGAGGATTTTAGGTAAAGGAACAAAAACAGAAACTGTTCAGAGCTTAGAAATCAAGTGTCTTATTGTTTTTGAGTAGGGGAGTGACATTCTGACAAATCCTCTACTAAAATGATCATATAATTCTTCAATTTTTTTTCTTCACTCTGCTGCAGCAAAAATGCCACCATGGCAACAGCATTTGACTTCATCTCTTTTCAAATTGCTTTACCTCTGAGACCTCAAATTATGGAATTCCATTCTCTGATCACAGTTAATTCATTCTTCTATCTTTCTCATTCTTTCACTTGCACTAAAACTACTCTTCACTATTATTCTGACTTTTGGTCCCTTGATCTTTCTCCTTTCTCCCACTTTATTTCATACCCATACATCTCAACTCTATTTGCCTTTATATCAGACTTGACAGCAATGTGAATTGCCACATGAATGTTTCACTGTGACTCTAGAATCTGGTACTCTTTCCCATCCTCAACCTTTTGTGGTTTCTGAGCTATATATTCACAATCCTTATTAAGTCTTACATGATATTTCTCTATTTTTGTTACAGACTGCTTCACCTTGATAGATAAAGTCATAAATTGAGCTGAATTTACCCACTACAAATTTTTAAATTAAGTCCTATTTATGTTCTTACTTAATTCCAGGTCTTTACTAGCGCCCTCTCATTATTATATCTCATCTATTTCCAAACTCTCTTTCTTTTTAGCATTGGCTTCTTCCCAACTATCTATAACTATTTCAGGTCACTTTAGTCTTTAAGAAGAAAAATCTTTTCTTTGACTTTTATTATATCTAGTTAACTGTCTCATCTCTGCTCTCACTTCCACAAGAAATCTTAAAAGTGTTGTCTGTTCTGAATGTATCCGTTCTTTCTGGAATTTCTTGCAAATTAGCCTCACCAGCCCTTCCCCAAATATACTTCTATATCACCCCTTCTGAACTCACTCTTCTAATTCATATTAAAATGACATGTTAGACCCCCAGGTGGCAGATGCAACTCCTATTCCCTTCAGTGGTCCAGAAATGATCCCAAAGTTTTTAATCTTATCACTCACAAGGTCTAGTGTGTTCTCTCTTCTTAAGAGTAATCAACCAGTTGTAACAATCAGCTTTTTATAAAATGATATTTATTAAGAAAGAATAGCAAGGACAGAAGATATAAAATATCACACAAAGGACATAATTTCGCCTCTGTATATTCTCATTTCCTGGAGAAAGCAGGCACTGATTTAAGTAAAAATATAATGAGGTATGCCTGTAGGGAACACAGAATCAAGGTATTTAGTACCTGTACTCTGGCTGTCCTTTTTTGTCCTTTATTGAGTCCCTAACAAGCTTGTTCTGGAGAGTAACTTTTATAATTGATGCATTTTCCCATAACTCAGCTGGTATCTTGGCAGACTTGTAAATCCATTCCTGCAATGGATCAAGCAGGTCACTTGGCTTCTGCACTGACCACTTAGAAGATTTAAATGTTACTGTTATTTATTTCAGGGCTCCATCATTGGGACCTCAAATAATTCTGATGCATCTCCTAGTCTTACCAGTTGCCTAGGCAATCCTATGACAGAATACTCATTCCCCCAATATCATTAAAGAAAATAACAGAGAGATCATACGTTCATGGACATTTGGTAGAAATACAGTTCCCTATTGGATCTCACCTCCCTGGAAGCTCATATCAACTGTCCTCATTTAAAAGCCTTCTGGTAAGAGAGTTAGAGAAAAATCGTATCTTCAACCTATTATATGAACTTATAATTTTGGTTTCACTACCAAAGAGAAGACTCTTAGATCATCTTAGTGTCATATCTTGATCATTCATGTTTAGAAATAGGCTTCCTAAACTTCTATGTTTTAGATTGAAACCAGGCAAAGAATGTTACACATATTCTGTATAACTTCACCAGGAAGAACAAATCCAAGCATGTTCTTAAGGACTGAGCAGTCATTGGCTGGTCTACCATTATAATTAAATTGCTCTCTCAAAGCTCAACAATGACTCTATTCTTAAAATCTAATGACTTTAAAAAATGTATTCTTATTTCTTGAAAGCATGAGACAATGTTGATTCTATGTCATCGCTTTTTCTAAATATTTTATCTATTGTTTTCAGAGGCAGTGTATTTATGTAGTCCTAATTCTTTAATCCTTCTCTCAGTCTCCTTTCTTGGATCCTTCTTCTGGCCCCTTAATATGGGTTTATCCCATGGATCTGTCTGTTCTTATTCCTCTTCTCTTCTCTATACTTTTTTCCTTAGTAATTTCATTCACTCTTCTGACTTCAGCTACCAGCTCTATGCAGATAATTCTGGTCATAAACTTTCTTCTGAGCTCCACTCCCACTTCTAACTTATAGCAGGATAGTTTCAACAAAACATATCCAAAATTTCCTTTCCATTATAAAACCTATTCTTTCTTATAACTTCACTATTTCTGCCTCTAATATCACCTGCTTAACTCAACTCTTGTAGTAATATCCTTATTACTTTCCCCTGATAGAATATAATCTTGAATTTTTTTTCTTTGTATGCTCAGCGCTTAGTGCAACTTTTGGTACATACTACATATTTATTAGGAGACAGTTACATGACTCAATGGATAGATGGCTGAGCCTTAAGTCAGGAAGCTCCGAATGCAAGTTTATTCTTATACACTTATTAGCTATATGATCCTGGGCAAGTAATTTACTCTGTGTTCTAGGAAGCAGCTAGGTGGCTCAGTGAGTAGAGCATTGAGCTAGTTCTATTGAGAAGAAGATCTGGCTTTAAATTTGCCCCCTAATGCTTCATAGCTGTCTGATCCTGAGCAGATCACTTAAGGCAGATCTTTGTCTTATACCACCACAGAAGGAAATGGGAAACTATTCTTTTATATTTGTCAAGAAAATATTTTGGACAATATGGTCCATAGGGTCACAAAGGGTTAGACATGACTTATTGAACAATAACAGAGATTTACCAAAGATTTATTTTTAATTAGTCATTTGTTCATTACTTTGGAGTTACCTTTTCTTTTTCCTTTTTTAAAGGACCTTTTAGTGCTTAGTACAGTGCCTGGAACAGTAGGGATTTAATAAATGATTACTGACAGATTCTTTTAAAATTAAATTTATTAAAAACTTTATCAAGCATATATATATATATAATACAAATAAGGAAATTGAAGTTGATATATATATATATATATATATATATATATATATATATATATCAACTTCAATTTCCTTATTTGTATAATGGGGATAATAATACAACAGGGGAACCAAATGAGATAACATATGAAAAGTGCTTCACAAATCTTTGAGTACTGCATGAGTGCTAGTAATAATGCTGCTGCTGCTGCTGATGATAATTTATCCATTTGCAATAAAAGGAATGAGTAGTGATAGATTATAAGTATGTGTGTGTTTAGGCTTTTGGTGACTGCCCAAATAGCTTTTTTTTAAATCAGGGAAAGTCATGTTTAGGGGTTTCCAGGAATGGTTCTTATAAAATCAGAAATTTAGATCTGGATGGGACCATTTTATAATTGAGAAAACAGGAAGCTAGAAGAATTGAATGACCTATCCAAGGTGACAGATCTGGAATGGCTAAATCCTTCCTGATTTCGAGTCAAATGCCACCAAACAAAATAATTAAAAAGTTTTCTTCCTCTTCTCACTAATAAAGAAAAAAAAGCAAAATAAAACAAAACATTATAAATAAGAACAGATACAGTCATACACCCAGTAATTGGGCCGTCAACTATTTGAATGTAACTTATTGTTATCATATTCAAATACTGTCATTCTCACTGATGATCTTCAGTTGTTGGAGACATGTTTTTGTTTGAGTTCACTTTGTTCCTTTCCCAGGACCTAGAGGGAGAAAGAAGCCAGACTAATATTCTTCTTTTTTACTTAAATATCCAGAGAGCAGCCTGCCAGCAAACAGCCCCCAGGAAGAGGGAGTGAGAAGAGAAGGAAAGGACCACATTCTAGGTCTGAAGTTCTGGAAGTCTCTGACCCTCCCCCCCCAACACCCCGAGATTCGGTGGTGCTGGACCAGAGCTGCAGACCATCCTGTGGCAGTGAATGTTGGGGCCTGTGGTGAGTGTCACTGCCTAGAGCAGGCACTTGGAGAGTCCCCGTCAGGCCCCTAAGTCGACAGATGGTATTTCTTTTGCATTTGTGTGTGGTGGGGAGGTGGGGGTGGGGTGGAAACAATAAGGAGCAGTAGCCACTTGACAGGCTCCCTGCTGCCAAGAATCTGTGTGACCAGCGCTCTCAGCCATCTGGAGAACCTCAGTATGTTGACAGTGTGTCTCAGCCTCAGTCCCTGCTTTCTGTGACACTACTCGGGGATCCCCTTTCTCCAAGATAAAAAAAAGGAGAGCCAAAAGATATCCAAAAGAAGATATTGAATCAAAAAAGAATTTAGAGATAGTCTAGTCCATCCCTTCTCTTATTTGAAAATAAAGAAAATAGGGCCCAGGTTAAAGTCTGACAGGTTGTAAATCACTGAGATGGAATTTGAACCCAGATCCTCATACTCTAAATTCAGTTCTTCTCTAAGTCTACTTCACTGTGTCCACGAGTTACCCTGGTGGCCCACATGTTCTGTGGGAAAGTGGATTATCTTGAAACATTTTGCCCTTTTTTTTGAGGAAGATCAGCTTGGTGGATGCAGTCACTAGCTGAATCTAGAGGCCAGTGATCTGGCCGAGGGAGTTTGAAATTGTGGAAGAGAGAAAACTAACAAGTACCCTCTTTCCCATGACCTTCCCTATACAGTTCAGTGAGGGAAAAAGGCCCCAAACACCCTGGGGACTTACTTCAGAGACTGCAGGGTATGTATTATAAACACATGTGTAGATCACTTAATTAAACACATAGCAGGTTTACAGCTGGTAAGATTGTACATATTTTTGAAAAGATATATTTTCAATGTGTGAAAACAATTATATTTGATTTTTAGTTCAACATTTAAAAGCTTGGATTTTTCTGGCTTGATATTTATTCTCCCCATCAACCTACCGTTTCACAATTTTAAATGGAATAAATTCATCAGAACACTTGTGTATGTACAAGGTGCAAATGTACATATTCTAATTGATTCTTTACAACAATCCTTTGAGACAGGCAGCACATATATTAATTATTATTCCCATTTTATTCATGAGAAAACTGAGACTAAGTGGTTGTATATTGTCCATGGACAAAAAAGACATTCAGTAAAATGTTACTTCATTTCTTGTAATAGAAATAAAAACTATGGACTCTGAATTGATAATTCCCCCCCCCCCCATGTAATTAGTTATTAGGCAGCTAGGAGGCACAGTGAATGAAGAACTCAGTCTGGTATCAGGAATACCTAAGTTCAAATTCAACCTCATATACTTAAAAGTTATGGGATCATGGTCAAGTCATTTAAACTCTCTCTAATCTCAGTTTATTTTTCTGCAAAATGGGAGTAATGATAGCACTTACTTCACAAAAAAGACAATATTGATAAAACATCTTGAAAACTTTAAAGCACTAAATAAAAGCACTAAATAAAAAGTAAATACTATTCTTAAATGTACTTTTGTGCATTTTTTTTTGGTGGAAGAAGGGAAAAGGGAATATTACAAGAATAATTAAATAGCTACTGTTGTCATCATTATCAGTGGGAGGTATGAGTTAGTGGAAAGAATGCTGGATTTAGATTCAAAGAATGTGGATTTGAATCCTAGCTCTATCAGTTACAATCTGTTTGACTTTTGGCAAGTAATTTGGCAAGTTGTTGAGCTCATTTCTAACAGGAGAATGTTGGACTAAATGTCTTCTAAATTATCTGCCTGCCTTTGGTCTATAATTCTTCATTGTCCTCATTATATAAAAGCATTTATTAAGTACCCACATCAAACATTCCACAAGCATTTATTAGACTTTTACTAAGTTTCTGTACTAAGTACTGGAGATACAACAACAAAGGAAAATGATTTCTGCTCTAAAGGAATATATATTCTAATGGGAGAGAAATACTCTGTTGTACACAATTTCTAACTTCTAAGAATTTTCAATCTAAAACACATTGAAGAGGACTTTCTTGTGTCCAAAACATCACTTTGTCATGGACATCATTGAACATATTCTCATTAGTCTCAAATTAAATAAAGTCTGATAGCATCTCTTTTATCTGGCAGAGACAGAAGGGAATTAGGTTCTCTGAATAACTGAATTTTCCAGATAATTTTAGAATTGTCTTGAGGAATAAAACAATGTTTTACCCAAGTTTGATAGAAATATTTCTAAAATGCATTATATGGGGTAGCTAGATGGTATAGTGGCTAGAACAATGCTCTTAAAGTAGGAAGGATCTGAGTTCAAATTTAACCATCAACACTAATTAGCTGTGTGAGTCTGGACAAGTTACTTAATTGAGATTGCCTTTTCTCTCTCTCTCCCCAATGAAATGCATAGAATCTTGAATTTTGAATCTGGGAGTGATCTCAAAGATCATCTAATCAAAGCCCCATATTTTATAGATAATTTAAGTGAGATCCTTAGAAATTAATTGCCCACAGGCAGAGTCAGATTTTGAAACTAGTTGCTGTGATTCTAAATTCTATATTCTTTTCAGTGCAGCAGAGGCAACATAGTATAAATGATAGAGTATTTGATGATGAGGGAGGATGACCATAATTCATATTTTACCACTGGCACATATTTCAGCTACCTTTCTCTTACCTATCAAATTCCTGCCTAGAAAACAAAGCCAGTTATTCTTCCTCTGTTCAAAGTCCACACTGATGAGCTATATCAGGATTTTTAAGTACTCATTCAATAGTCATTTATTAAATTACTAGCTATGTGGAAAATAAGAGGCAACATGACCTAATGCAAGGATTGCCAAATTTGGTCTAAAAGCTATAGGTTTCCAGCTTTTGGTCTGATGGATAAAAGTAGTCTAAAGGTGGTCTTCAGGTTATAAGTCTTGCCCCCTGACAAGGGGTCATATAATGGCTATGTGACCCTGAGCAAGAAATTTAACTTCTCTGTGCTAGGCAACCTCCTATGATAACAGTAGTTCTTAAAGTATGGTCCAAAAACTCCTAAGATCAAAACTATTTACATAATAATATTGATTTTTTAATTTCTAATATGGGAAATATTGATGGTTATAATCCACATAAACTAAAGCTCTTTTAGTGGGAGGAGGAGGGGACAATAATTTTTAAGAGTGTAAAAGTGTCCAGAGGCAAAAAGGTTTTTTGGGAACTGTTTTTCCAAGAGTATAAGTTACAGTGAAACTACTAACTGGTTGGTACTTACTGGTAGAGAGAGTTCTTTATGTAAGTGAAATCAGAGTTCCAAACACTTTTCCTCTTCTTTACTTTTATGCTTGATATATTCATTCATTGAATAAAAATATATGAGTATCTAGTATGTATCAATCTACCCTTCAGATTCCCTGATAAATCAATGTCTTTAGCAAGCTTATATTCTATTGAAGGCAAATAAATATAACCAGTTATTAAAAAAAACCACATAAGACAAATACATAGCAATTTCAAAGTGGTTTGAGGTGGGAAGGGGAAAATGGGGGGGAATAGAAAAAGCATCATTTTGGATGTGGCACCTAAGGGGAACCTTGATAAAGGTCATAGACTCTAAGAGGTCAAGGTAATAAGGAGATGCTTCTTATTCATGAAAGAAAAGAGAGCCTAGGCCAAAACATGAAGGGGGAAGAAAGTTAGAACATCTTATATAGTAAGTAGGCCAGTTGGGCAAGAATGGCTAAAGAGAAGATTAGGAAATTGTTCTGGAAGCTTGGTTGGATCAAGATTGTGAAGTTTTTAAATGAATAACAATGGAATTTGTATTTTATCTGACAAGTAATAGGAGGTCACTGAAGTTTCATAAAGGAGAGAGCGATGTGGTCAGAATGTGCATTAGGAAAATCATCTTGTAAGCTAATTAGAAATTGTTTTAGAAAGGGAAGACTCCAATACCAGGGAGATGGATCACAAGTCTGTTGCAGTTGCCCAGTTCAAAGGACTTGAGCTAGGGCTGTAACTCTGGGACTTGAGAGAAGTGTAAGAGATGAGTGTGAAAGATGTTTAGAAGGTAGATTTGGCTGATTGAATGCTGATTAGAAATGTTGTATCAGGTGCCCATCAGTTGGAGAATGGCTGGATAAGTTATGGTATATAAATGTTATGGAATATTATTGTTTTATAAGAAACTATCAGCAGGATGATTGCAGAAAGGCCTGGAGAGACTTACATGAACTGATGCCAAGTGAAGTGGGCAGAATGAGGAGATCATTGTACACAACAAGATTATACAATGATCAGTTCTGATGGACGTGGCTCTCATCAACAATAAGGTGATTCAGACAATTTCCAATGGTCTTGTAATGAAGAGAATCATTTGTACCCAGAGAGAGGACTGTGGGAACTGAGTGTGGATCAACATAGTATTTTCACTCTTTTTGTTGTTGTTTGCTTGCATTTTATTTTCTTTCTTACTTTTTTCTTTTTGATTTGGTTTTTCTTGTCCAACATGATGTTTGTGGAAATATGTATAGAAGAATTTTGCATGTTTGACATATATTAGATATATGTGTCTTGCTGGAAAAGGGAGTGGGAAGAAGGGAGGGAAAAATTAGAATACAGGGTTTTGTAGGGATGAATGTTGAAAATAATTGATGCATGTGTTTTGAAAATAAAAACTTTAATAAAAAAGAAAAATGTAATTGCAAGGTTTAATAAAAATATTAAAAAAATAAAAATAAATGAAGCACCAGGGCGATTGAACTGTCCAAGGATCACAGACTTAAAGATGAAAAGGACTTTAAAAAGTATCCAGTCTAATGAGTCTATTGTACTGATGAGAAAAGTGATGTTCTGTCACCTTCAAGACTTTGCTCCATTGATCTTTCTTATTCCTGTCATCTTCAATTTAGGTAACTACTGGATTCTCCTCTTGAGTCTACATCCATGCCAGGTCTCCATTATCCTAAATAAAAATGAAATAGCTTGTCAAAGATTTGATTTCAAATCTTCTTATTTAAAAAGTGAGGCCCTCAGCCTCTAAAATGAACTTTCCACTATAATACACTGACTTCTTCAGTGTCAGGCGAATTTGTATTGCTGAAGATGTTCCCTTGATAGGAATAAGGAAGTCCAGAAGAGAGGTCATTTTGAGAAAAGACAATGAGTTCTTTTTCAGATATCTTGAATTTGAAATACCCATGAGACATGCATTTGAAGTTTCTAAAGGCAGTTTTAGATGCAGTGTAGAAGCTCAGGAGAGATACTAGAGCTACATATAAATAGACCTAAAAATCATCTGTCTGGAGAGAATAATTGAACCCAAGAAGGGTGATGATGTTTCCAAAAAAGAGGAATGAGAGATCTAGGACAGTTTTGGGTGATATTCTTAGTTAATGGTGAATTATGGATGATGGTCCCACTAAAGAAATGGGGGATAAGTAGAACAGACAGGTAGGAAGAGAACCAAGAAATAATAGTGCCACAAAAATGCAAGGAAAAAAGGATATTAAGAAAGAGGGGTATCAAATGCCACAGAGAGATCAAGGAAGATGAACCCTGAGAAGATCATTCGATTCAGCAAATAAAAGATTGCTGCTAACTTTGCTGGGGGAAGTTTCATTTGAATGATAAAACTGGATGACAAACAAACAAACAAGTAGACAAATAGACATGTGGGGAGAGAGAGAGAGAGAGAGAGAAAGAGAGAGAGAGAGAGAAAGAGAGAGAGAGAGAGAGAGAGAGAGAGAGAGAGAGAGAGAGAGAGAGAGAGAGAGAGAGAGAGAGAGAGAGAGAGAGAGAGAGAGAGAGAGAGAGAGAGAATTGTTGAGAATGTGCAGATCAGGTGTTGAATAGTAGGTAGGGAGTTTCAGGCAGAAAGGGTATCTGAATGGCACTTCAAAGTCATTTCTTCCCCCTAGATGCACAGGGAATAGGTAAGTGAGGCAGAGAATCTATGCTCATCCCTATAGAGTGAAAAGAGTATTAAGGGAATTGTGACATAAAATTCTTGTAAAATGTCAATACTTGATTGACACAGTTTTGAGTCTCCAGCAGAATGTCTTTGCCAAAGAGAACAATTGGGGGCTAAACCAATGGACCCAAGCTTTAGAAATAATGGGGAAAGGGAAGTTTTATGAGTGTGAAGTTGAGGAGAAGGAAGATGATTATTGCCTCACTTTTCACACAACTCCAAGATCTCTTCTAACCTATTGGATCAGTCTTTATCTCAATCAGTTCATCTTTTTCCTTCCATTCCCAAGCATGTGTAGCTCCAGTCCTTTACTCTCCTTTTTGTGATCTCCTCCTTAGCGATCCCATCCAATTTTATAACTTCACTTATTACCTCTTTATATGATTTACAAATCTCCATGTCCAGCTGTTATTTCGCGCAAGTTTTAGTTCTACATGTTTCCTTGGTTGGAATATTAAATTCTTTATAGAATTTCCTAACCTCATCATCATTTACAACTGTGCATAAGAAACAATGATATTCATGCTATTCTTTTTACTTATACCTATCATAATCACCGAGCAGTTAGGTGGTGTAGTGGATAGAGACATCTTCATGAGATCAAATTCAGTCTCAGACAGTTACTATCTGTGGATCCTGGACAAATCACTTAAGTCTGTTTGCCTCAGTTCCTCATCTATAAAATGAGTTGGAGAATGAAAGTCAAACTACTCTAATATCTTTGCCAAGAAAACACCCAAAAATAGGGTCAGGGAGAACTGGACATGACTGAAATGACTGAACAATGACAATCATAATCACTACAGGGGAAAATGACTAATGTCAGTATCACCACCTCCATTTTACAGATTAAAAACTGAAGAATGAATAAAATGTTCACAATTATTCAAGCTAATCAAATGCCAGAGTAACTTTTTTCCCTCTATGATTATTGTTGATTATTAAGGCAACTAAAACATCTAAATGTGTGCATTATAGAGTAATAACCATTGTAGAAAAAATTGTCTGCATTACTTCCTTGATCTATTCATCTTTCATTTAATTTGGAGACTGAGTCCAAAACTTTGCTAATGACTTTAGTTTTTTCTTTCTTTTTTTAATAAGTTCATATCTTTTATTTTTACATCTACTTTTCCCTACCCAATGAACCTTCCCTCATAACAAAGAATCAAAAGAAGGAAAAAAAAACAATTTGACAAAACCAGACACATATGAGAGGATGTTCAACTTTCTGATAATCTTCTGCCTCTGGAAAAAAAGGGAGGGAATATATTGGGAGAATGTATTTACCCCTTTATAAGGGCCAAATTTAATTTACATAATTATATAACATTTATTTTTTTGCTATTGTTCTTCAACTCACATTATTATGGTCATTATATACATATTTGGGGTTCTTTTTACTTTACTATATATTAATTTACATATCATATCATGTCATACTCTGAATTATTCATATTCATCATATTTTATGGTATGCCACAATGTTTTTAAACATCTTCCCAATTGATGGGTATCTACTCTGTGTCTGGTTCTTTGATATAACAAATTATTGGCATAAAACATTATTTTGGGGATATGTAGAACCTAATTTTATCTTTGACTTCCTTGGGGAGCATGCCTAGTAACAGGATCTTTAGAATAAGGCCTGTTAAACATATTAGTCACTTTTAAAAAAGTATAATATCAAATTGCTTTCAGAATTATTGTACCAAGGAATAACTCCAGCATTGTTATAGTAGTGTGTTTAATTTTCCCTCAGCCTCTCCAACACTAATTATTCTCATTTTGACTGACTTTTATTTAATTTTATTTAAAAATAAATTAATAGTATTTTATTTTTCAAAATACATGCAAAAATAGTTTTCAACATTCTCCTTAGCAGCACCTTGTGTACCAAATATTTCTGCTTCTCTTCCCCTCCCCTGTCATCAAGAGAGTAAGCAATACAATATAGGTTTAAACATGTGCAGTTTTTCTAAATATATTTCTGTATTTGATCTGGCTGACTTTAAAAGGGTTTTAAAGTGGCACATAATTTTTTTTTTTTGACTATCAGTGAAAGGTGTTGTGTAAATAGGGGTTTGTAAGTTAATGTTCACATGCATGGCCTACAGAGACTTGAAAGTCTTGATTGCTTTAATCACAAGCTAGCATGGTACCTAGGTGGAACAGTGAGTAGAGTGTCAGGCCTGAAAGTTGAAAAGATTCTTCTTCCTGAGTTCGAATTTGGTCTCATATACTTACTGGCTGTGTGATTCTGGGTAAGTCACTTAATCCTGTTTGCTTCAATTTCTCATCTGTAAAAGCAAGCTGGAGAAGGAAATGGCTAACCATGCCCATGTTTTTGCCAAGAAAAGACTAGATGAAGATGCAAAGAATCAGACACAACTGTACCAAATGAACAACAAGAAGCATGGACAAAACTCACTTCCTCCTCTGGCTGAGAAAGTCATTGTTGGATGTTGTCTGAATCTTTTTGCCATTGTGAATGAAGCTATAGGTCTAAAAGGATGATACATTGAGTGAAGAGAGACTGGACCTAAATACAAGGGGGATTTAGTTTTGAAACAATGAGCTTTGTGCTCTTGGAAATTCACCAAATTTGTATGTCTCTATTTTCTCCTCTTAAAAGAGGGTAATAATCTTTTTTTTTTAAAATCATCTATTTCATTATGAGGAAAGCTATTTTATGCTTAATGTATTATACAAATATAAAGTTTATGATGCTTATTATATTCTTTCACACAAGATACTGTTTAAAAGGAAGTTTTTTTTTAAATCAGTTTTTGCTAGAAAGGAGTGATCAACTAAATGATCAACTAATTTGTCCTTCCACATGGAAAATAATGTGCCTGAACCATTCCTTGAAAGGTAGCTATTCTACCTTTTCTTTAAAAAAACAAAACAAAACAAAAATTTAAAAAAAATCACCCCAAAACTCAAACCAAAAAACCTCAAGAAAGAAGATTCAATAATCTTTCTGGTAATATCTTTAGTATCTCAATCCTAACAGTGCTATAATTCTTCCTAATGTCTAACTCAAATTCATCTTATGAGGACTTAAGCCTATTCTTTCTTGTATTCAGTGAAAACTGAATAGCTGATTACCACAACTACCACACGTTACATCCCATCACCACGAGGAGAATGAATCTGGAAATCCAGGATACAATTTTCATACTCACTTCTATCTGCCTTGCCAGGTTTAAAGTGAGATTACGTACTCAAGAAGTTATTTTCCTTTCTGGCTCACGAAGCAGCATCTTTCCCTGATGCACAGAGAGCTGAAATAAGGCAATTTAAATATATCCTCTGAGCTAAAGATGCTAAGGAAGACGTAATCACAATTTTAAAGAAAGCGAAGAAATGATGACAGTCTTTAAGCACAAGATTACATTGAGTTTGGATTCTGTTAATTACCGCTACCAGTCCACAAGCTGAGACCAAGGTCCCCTGTGGATTATTTCCAATCTATTTATGGACCCTTGAGAAGAGAAACCGTCAACAGATTTTTTGACGACAGCTTCTTTTTTAGCTTTTGCTGCCAATTGTTAACAATTGAGCTGCCTGGAAGAAGGGCATTTATTAGGCCAAATATGGAAAAGGTCTTCATTTTCCAACCCACCTGTTTCTCTGTGTCTGAATAGGAGATGTTTACTGCTTAGAAAGAATCCTTTCTGGATTTTCTTTTTCTGCTGTATTAACATGCGGTGAAATCTTTTTAACAGCATCATCATTGAAACTGTCACACATGCAGCCCCCCAGCTGCGGTCTTCTCTTTGAAGGGATCCATTTCTATGCTTACGAGAATGTGGGTGGACAGGGAAAATGACTACATGGTAATCAGGAACCCATTCTATATAGAGAAAACTCAGAAACAGAAAGACTGGGATAGAGGGGGAAAAAAGATGGAAGAGGAAAACAGCAAAGGTACTTGGATTGTGAGGAAAAATAGAACTATGGGTAGCCTTTAAAAATTTTTTTTTTGCTTTATGGAAATGGATAGTTGGACTGAAGCAAGGAAGTGCATTCTAGGAGCTTTCTTTTTTGATGACATTAATTATATTTTTCATTGTTAAAGAATCATGGTGGATATTTCTAATTCTTTAAAGCCTTCTTAAAAGCCAGAAGGCAAGAGTTGATGTTTTACCTTTCCTGCCTTTGGAGACAAGATAATGATACCATCTTCCTTGGCAACCAAATTCCCATTTGGGAACTATCTTGCCTTCTTAATTCCTTGGAATTGGCTTCATGTATGGCAAAGGGTGGCGTGCAGTGCTGTTCCATCTGGCATGACAGCCGTTACTTGGCTGCCACCCGTGCTGCCCCGCCAGGGCCTCTGCCATCCTACTCATATCCAAATACTCCAGTTCCTTCGTCCTTTCTGCTCCCCTGCTTAGTGCCTCCTATGCTCTGGTGGCAGGTGTTGGGGTGGGAAACAGTCTGAGCGCCAAGCCACTGCTGCCCCCAGTTTGGAGAATTATCAGTCCTGTTCCACTGGCTTGCTAGAGTAGATGGCACAAAAGACTCTTAGCCATATCTGCCTGTGCTTGCAGGTAATACTCTTTCTCTGTTCTCTCCCACTACTCCCCTGAAACTTGGTGTGTTAGTTTATCTCTGATTGATCTGGTACACTACTCAATCAGTCTCCTACCCCAAGCAATATAAATATTCATCCTGTAATCAAATGAGAAGGTAAGATGTGGTAGAAAGAAAATACTGGAGCTGGAGTCAGGAAGCATGAATTCAAATCCTTACACTAGTATTCTCTGAACCTCATATTTCTCATCTATAAAATAGAAATAAAATAATATTAATAATGATGATGAGAATCCTTTCCTTATATATCTCCCAGGATCATCATGAAGAAAGAACTCTGTAAAAATATTTTTTAAAAATATGAGTTGTAATTGTGGTTGGTTCTAGTCTCAGAGGGAGAAAGTCAAATTCTTGTTTACTTTTATCAAATCCTCAAGTGACTCCCTGGCTCTGGGAGATTGAGAGTCATCCCTGCAGTCAGGATATGATGGTGAAGCTACAGAAGAAATAATTATTGTCATCATTCTCATCACTGGGCTATTGCTTGAACTTATTCAACTTCTAACTTGGTACCAGATCCTGGGATCTTGTCTGTAGTAGCAAAATCTCTCATGTCTAGGATACATTTAATCTTAAAACAGAATCCAAGTGGGGCAGGGGTGCTGGGAGAGGCCAATCTATTTCTCTTTAAGAAGACCTGGAATTCTCACTCTTTTAGTTTTCTAAGTTAGTTTGATCTAAGCCCACCAACAAATCATCCCCATTTTTTCTACTTTGATTTGAAGTAATTCTTTATTCCCTAGTTTCATACCTAAATATCCTTTCTAGGAGTTCTGTGAGCACAGAGCTGGTAATTATTAGCAGGAGAATGAGCCCTTGAGAATTTCTTTTCCATGTACACCAAGCTCTTTTTCAGAGTTTTCTTCCCCCAAAGCCTTAAAATACAGAAGTACCACTTCTTCCTCTGGTTTCAGGGTCAACACATTGATGCTATTACCCTCTGATTCCAAAGTTATCACATATTTACTAATGGGATAAAGATAGGCAGATCAGAAAAAAATTTTTTAAAAGCTAGCAAAAATGATTCAATGACAGAATGTGCCAGCCCATCTTGGATTTAGCAGTTCTCTAGAGATAGATTTGACAAGAAATCATTTGCCCTAAATTTTTAAAAATGCAGAAATAACAGTTCACATTTATAGATTGTTTGTAGTTTACAAAGCACTTTCTTACAGCCCATTTTTCTTTTTTTACTATGCTAAACTTTTGTTCCAAAATGAAAAAAGAATAGTTGAAATTATTTTTACAAATATGAGAACAGGTATTAATTACATACTTCTAATGCTTTAATAGATGTTACATATCTTTTATGACTAAGCCGAGCAATGTATCTTAGTTTCCTGTGCTCACATTGTATGTGTATATATATATATACCTATATATTATAAATATATACATGTGTGACATGTATGTGTATATATAATTTATGTTCATGTTATATGTACATGTATATATAGTTTTATATATATATATACCTGTCTGTCTGTCTATCTATAAATGTGTATCCAGAATTCAGGCCTAGACATTGATATAAGATTCTCCTTATTGGTAGAGAGAATAATTATATGATAGGGACCCAAGGGGCCAGATGCTTTACATGGAGTCTTAGTTCCAAAGTTTTTTCTCCCTTTGGGGGTTTTTTCCTAAAGAGAATCAAGAACTTAGTATGTACATTAAGCTGGATTTAGGGGGAAAATTATCTCCCAAGATCTCCCAAGAATGATTTTACAATAATTCTTCCAAAAATGAGAGACTCCTATAAATAGTAGGGGTAAACTAATATAAATACCTAGGCAGGATGTCTGAGTTATACAAACATATATACAACACAAAATTGTATATAAAAAAGATTACATTTTTTAAGTTGCATACTTTGATACTTCAAAGATACCCTCTCTTTGAGGGAGCTATGATCTTATTGATATAAGCATTCCTGCCAACAACATGGACCTCAACTCATCCATATTTTCCTACTAGGCATTTGTCCTAATTCTCTGATTGACAACAATCTACCTGAAACTCTAGGGGATCTTCCTTTGATCTCCTGACATAACAGGGATACAAGCAGAGCTTGTGGGCTGCCTACCAGTTATCCCACATTCTGGCTGCATGATTTGGAGCAGACATATGAGGGAAAAGTAGCAACCAATATTAGAGAGAGAGCTAGTTGGTTCACCCTGAACAGCTTTTGAGAGGAAGGGAATAGCATTTATTAAACACTTACTGAATGCCAAGCACTGCACTAAGCAACAGGGAAACAAAAGGACAGTTCCAACCCTCAAAGAGATCATAATCTAATGAATACATATAATACTATTAATATAATCACCATTTGGATAGGGGAGATCAAGATTGATCTTCCATTCTCTAATAAGAAGGCCACTTATGGTTATGGAACTCTGTGGTATGAAAGTCCAGGTAGGGCAACAGAAAATGCTATCATATAATTTATAGTGTAAGAGGAAGGTGGATCAAAAAAGCATATTCAGGGAGGGGAATTATGATTCGGACTTATGTAAGCCCTTGTGGTGGCTTGTCAACATTCCTTGAATCCCCTTCTCTCTTTTTGCATCACAACCCCCTTAGTCCAAGCTTTTATTACCTTTGACTTGGGCTTGTTAAAATAGCCTCTTGAAAATGCTGATGTTGGAGCAGACATGGGAAACCTGGAAACCTGAAATACTAATGGCATTGTCAGTGGAGTTGTGAACAGATTTAACCATTCTGAACAACAATTTGGAACTATGCCCAAAGGGATATAAAACTATACATACCCACTTTGATCCAGCAACATTACTGCTGAAGCTGTACACCAAAGATATCTCTCAAAAGGGGAAGAAGGACCTATTGGAAAAAAAATATGGCAGCTTTTTATATGGTGACTAATTGAAGAGATGTCCATCAAACAAGGAATGATTAAACAAGCCATGACATATGATTGTAATAGAATATTATTGAGCTATAAGAAATGACAAGCAGGATGATTTCAGAAAAACCTGGAAAGACTTAAATAAACTGATGCATAGTGAAGTAAAAAGATCCAGGAGAACATTGTGCACAGTAATAGCAATGCTGTATGATGGCCAATTGTGAGTGACATAGCTATTCTCAGCAATATCCAAGATTATCCAAGGTTATCCAAGATAACCCCTAAAGACAAATATGATGAAGCATAATATCTGCTTCCAGAAAGAGAACTGAAATTGTTTGAATTCAGACTAAGTATGCTACTTTCTACTTTCATTAATTCTTTTTCTTTTATTCAAGTCTTTTTGTACAAAATTACTAATGTGGAAATGTTTTACATAATTGCAATGTATAACCTACATCTGATTGCTTACAGTCTCAGGAGGGGAGAAGAAAGGAAGAGAAAAAGAGATAGAATTTGGAACTCGAAACTTTAAAAGAATTACTTTAGCATATAATTGGGGAGAATAAAATAAATATTAAAAAGAAGAGTAGACAGGGAATGATAGATGGGCTTCTGAAAAGAACAGCACAGAAATGCTTTTATACATATTTTAAAAAAGCCTTCTAATTCACTTCCCTATTTTCAATTGTTTTTTTTTTTTCCTTCTTCAACTCAGCTTCCATAAAGCTGTCAAATTAATAGCCTTAAAATGTAGTTCCATAGCACTTTCCTGCTCAAGAAGCTTTAGTAGCTCCCTACTGTCTTCAGGACAATTTTTTTTTTAAAGACTGGTATTTAATTTAATTCATAATCTTACAAAAGTATTTCCTTTCAGAGTGATTATATATAACTCCATTTCATGCACTTTATGGTATTCTAGTTCCCGGTCAAAGTGCTTTATTTGCTGTTTTCTAAAAACAACATTCCATCTGCTTTGGTGACATTCCACAAATTACCTAAATTTTTAGGAAGGACTCAAAAGAGCATCTTTGATTTTAAAGACTTAACCACCATGTCCCCACCATGCTGCCTTGTTCCCCATACTCCACTTTTCAGTTCACTTTTTATGTATTGTCTTTACTAGAATGTGAGCTCCTTGAGGGCAGGGACTATATTTTAACTTGAATTTGTATTCCAAATGCTTAGCATAGTACCTGGCACATAGCAAGTGCTGGTTTATTTGCTTTGACCCTTTGCCTGGAAGGATCTGTCTTCTCACCTATGACCCTGAAATCTCTAATTAGCTCACTTCAAGGCTTCCCTCAAATGCCATCTTTGATAAGTAGCCTTTCCTCATCTTTGTCTATATGAAAAACTTGAAGTGAAATCTTAAGGTTGTTTTCAATTTCATTTTTCCTATTACCTTGTGATTTGGAACATGTTCCTATGCAGTTATTTATAGTGTGCAATGATTTATAGTTAGGTATTCTAAGAGACAAGTATGGGGGAACATTTGGGACCTGTGCAAAGGAGATGAAACGTCATATATGAGGAACATCAAAGAGGTGTTGGTTGAGTTGTGATATATACTGTGAAAAGGAAGATAATGTTAAACTAGTCTGGAAAAAATAAACTGGAGTCCAAATATGAAGAGATTTAGATTTCAGAGCAATTTGTATTTTATCTTAAATATAAAGGGGTTTAGTTGCTGATGCATCTTGAAGTAAGAGAATGAAATGGGCAGACCTATGCTTATCAGTTTGGCAACTTTATGGAGGGTGGGTTGGGGAGGAGAGAAACTAGAATCTAGAAACCAGACCAATTAGGAGGCTATTATAACAGCTAAGAGTAGAAGTAAACACAGGGTTACTTCCAGTTATCTAATCTATAAAATTAGGGGGTGGTTCTGTAAGACTTCAATTTCACTTTAAATCCTTTGAAAAACATATTCAATTCACTATACAAGGGTCCAGTTTTTGACTCGGAAGACCACTGCTCTATACTCTCTTCTTCCAGTCCTGCCTCCTCCCCAGCCAATTGCTAAAGGATGGACTCAGCTCATGGAGAACATTTCTCTATTTTTTCCCCCTTAGATGTATTTTGGATGTTTGGACCACCTCACAAGAAGGAAACATTATCTGGGAAGTGGTAGCAATGAACAAATTTCCCTGGATGCCTGAACTCTAGAGACTATGGTAGGATTCTGACAGCTGACTTTCTTAACCTTGCCTAAATCAGGCAAATATAGAAAACCATAATCTCTTGCAGATTTTCTGTTCCATTCCAAGAGTCCACAATACAAGGAGACTGAAGGAACACATGAAATAATTTGATCGTGACTATCTTGAAATCTTAGTCTCTTATCCTTTGTTCTATCCTGTCTTCCTGTATTTGATTTCAAGAAATTAACATTAAAAAAAAAAAACACAAATTCCACAACTGCTGATTCTTTCTCTCCCTCTCCCTCCCTTTCTCCACTCTCCCTCCCTCCCCCCAACTCTGTCTCTCTCTCTCTCTCTCTCTCTCATGAATGAGAAAGCTAATTATGGAATTCAGTTAATTCTGAAAAAAATAAAATATTTATATGGGTTCCCTTTCTCTCCCACAAGGTCACTGATGTGACCTTCTGAGGAGTTACTTTCTAAGGTTACTTCAGTAAATAGAAACTAATATTATACTCTAGCCTTCACTTTTTTTTTCCCTTTCTAGCCCCAGGGTATAACACTTCATCTCTCCTCCCAGATTCCTCTTATTTGTGTTTGATGACATCTACTACCTATTGACCTGTGACACTGGCAGCTGAGCTAATAACAGTAGGGGTAAAGGTCATATGTCATTTTTAATAAAAAAGTATAAAGATTTTTTTTTGAAAAACACATATATGCAACCATATTATTTTGTTGTTATCTATTAATTTCTGAGCATGTACCTCTGGTTCAAACATTTTCTTAGGATGTTTCCTTTCCACACATCTGGGAATTAACTTTTGGAATGACTCTTTGGGGTTTAAAATATTTTGAATATTCTGTTACTAGAATGCCAGACACAACACACCCGCATGCTCTCTGCCCCCAAGAAAGGGTTCAGTTTTTCAGGCATTGAAATAAGAACAACAGCTGGAGAGACATTTCAAATTGGAAATTTGAAACAGGTCTTCCAAGTGTACACACTCTTAATACATAGATTTTCTGCTATAGTCAAGCCCCTGCATTGTGTCATGTACTATGGATGTCTGATAAAGTGTAAAAAGAGAAACAATGCTGGGAAATCTAGAGAAAAAGAGAATGGGGTTGTAAAGTACCCCTTCTTTTCTCAGTGGGGAGTTTTAGTTTACCTCATTTGAAGGGAACTCATTTTGGTTTTCCCTAGACAAAGCAAAATAGAATGGTTATCCACAATTCATTTTATAATAGACTCAAAGTCCCTTCCCTCTGAGGCTTATCTGGTTTTATGTCCCCTTTAGAATAAACATTGTATATTTTTTTAGTCCTCAAATGTAGACAATGCTCCTACTCTTCTGATTTGCCAAAGGGCCCCGTGGTCTTGGATTCATAGCGATGCTGTAATCTATTTGTATTAATAGGAGCATCATTCTATGAATCACCCACCTCCCACAAACTCACATGTATGCACATGCATTTTTCTGAGCAGTGTCTTTTATAAGCAAACCAAGGATGGGTTAAGCTGGGGATGTCTGGAGTTCACTAAGCATCACAGACAACATCAGGTATTTGGACCTCTTAAAAATTCTCAAAGGGTTTAATCACCATACTTATCTTTTTTTTTAATCTCTAAATACTCTAAATGGAATTAATTCTTTTTTTTTTTTAAATTAAGATTTTATTGATGCCTTTTTTAGGTCACAGTTGTTTCCAGGTGTGCCTTACCCACTCAATGAACCTCCCCTTATAACAAAGAAAATAGTTAAGAAAAGCCAGCTGACTCAATGACCACCATGGTCCACTACTACTCAAAGCAAAACAACGAAAATTATTTTTTTAAGAGCTGTATATATAGTTTGTACACATATTTGAAGAGCTGTAGACATTACAAATTATCACTCATGGGCTGAGAAAAAGAATGATTTGGATTGCTTTAAAAAATGCATATTGCTTTTAATCACTACAAGCTTCTTCTTAGAATAAAAGCCAATTTTATTGACATACTCTCATGGTAAGAATGTATGGCTGAAAATCATAGAATACCATAGTCTCTGAGAAGTTAAAGATGAGGATCCTCAAAAAGGCAATGGAGAAATTTGTAAATGGGGTAACTAAGGTTGCATAACATTATGAACCAAGAATTATATCAGAGAAGTAGTATATATACAGTAGAGTAATGTAACACTGAAAAAACTGATGATCCAGTTAACTAGTAAGAGTAAGAGATAATCAGTGGATAACCCCTGTGTTTAATTGCTTCATAGGAAAAATCAAGACTGCTAGGGGAAAGCCCCTGATATATTTGTCTGAGTTCCTGGAAGGATTTATGCTAGCATAGGTATAAAAATGATCCAAGATTAGAAAAAAGTGCTTTGGTGGTGATCTCCCTGTTGGAAAGATATCCATCAATGATTTTTAATATCCATCAAACTATTAAAGTATATTTCAGTAGAAATATTGCATTTCGTCCTGTTGTCCTAAGGGGTAGCAAATTTATTGAACTTTTGTAGTATTTTTCAGCAGAAAAGAAAAAAAAAACAACTGTTTAACTCAAAGAATGTTTTATAAATTTAGGTAAGCTAAATGGTACAGTGGATAGAGTATTGGGTCTGGAAGCAGTAAAATCTGAATTCAAATTTGACCTCAGGGCAAGTCATTTAATCTCTGCTTGCTTTAGTTTCCCCATTGGTTAAATAGTGACAATAATTATACCTACTTTCCGGGGTTGCTGTGAGTATTAAAACTTTAGTGTTCAGTACAGTACCTGGCACAAAATAAATGTTAGCTATTATTTTTTTAATTATTATTTTTATCAGTAGTAATAAATGTTAGCTATTTTTATTAATATTTTGAATATTACAATGCATCTTATTGTACCTTTTCTTTTCCTTTTAAAACATTATATTTTTCTAAAATGAAATTCCAAAGGTTTAGATTTAATCAATAGTTCAGCTTTATGAACTTTAGAATAGGCATGCTATTAGAAACAAATGGATATTTATAATGGAAGAAAAAAATGGTGAGCAAATCAATGAAGTAGCCTTTAACAGGTTTATCCTGTTACTGAACTGTCCCCCAGAAACCCCAGAAATTCTCAACTCATGAATAATGTATTAAATGAGTTTCCTAGGAAGAATGGGGTACCTTGTAGGAGACATTTGATATAAAAATATATTAAAAACATTTATGCCATATGATATTAATATTTTTAAAATGCATATCATTGCATTTCTACACAAAAAGAAACTAGAAAATCCAGTGTTCATTTATCTGTCAAAAATTCTTATTAAGCTCTTACTGTGTGAAAGCATCAGGAATGGGGAAAGACAGTCCCTATTCTCAAGAAATTTAGAGTCTAGAGGGAGATAAAAGCATGTACATAAAAAGTTAATTAGAGATGCAAAGCAGGAAATAAAGTATGAAAAGAGTGATAGGAATGAATGATACTTTATGAGTTCCGAGGAAGGAGAGGTCTGGAGGGTTGGAGTGGTTGGTTCAGCTTTATAGGAAGGAGGTATCTGACCTAAGTCTTAATGAGTGCATTTTGGGAGAGAGGGGAAGGGATCAGAGAGGGCATCCCTAGGAAGCTGCCTCTCAGGGGAAGATTGTCAGATGATGAAGTTTCAAACTAATGCTCAAAAACTAGATTAGATCATAGTTGTAGGAGGTCTTAATAAGGATAAAAAAGTTTAGCCTTTCTTTTGTAATAATCAATTGCTTTTATATAGTGCTTGGTAGGATTTTCTTTATGATCACCCTGGAAGTTAGATGGCAAAAATATCATTCTTCTCATTTTACAGATGAGAAAATTGAGACAAAGTGGGTATAATGACTTGTCCAAAGCTTTGAAAATATTAGAGCTGAGATTTGAATCTGGAACTTGACTCTGGGTACTCTTTATATAAAACATGTATCCTCTCTAGGTAATAGAAACCATCAGAAATAGGCTAATCGTTTTTGTTTTTTTATTCCCATAAAAGAGTATTAAGGGTTTTAAAACCAACTTCAACAAGCTCTCCACTGAAATTTTGGATAATAAATCTAGAATTTGAACAGATTTTGAAGTCATTTATTCCAATTTCCTCATTTTGTAGATGGAAAAACAAAAAACAAATTGCCCAACATCACACAGGTAATAACCATCAGAAGTAAAATTTGAATCCAAGTCTACTGATTGCAGAGTCTCTGACTTTTCTTTTCATTGAACCATTCTTTCTTTTGTTTCTAAAAGTTCCAAGCAGAAAATTATCTAAAAGGGGGGCGGTAATCAGTGGGGAGAAGCAGAATTCTTGGGACCATGAATTAACTGCCTATCCCTATGTTATTTAGGCTTATTATGAAAATGGGTTTAACAGACATCTGTAAAGGGAATGTCAAGAAAGAGGCTAATTAAATTTAAAGTCAATATCAAATTATCATTACACATTCACTTGATTTTCTTTCTACTGCTTATTCTGTAGGAAAGATGATGTACTTAGAAAACCATGGTGATTTATACTTTTGTATTTTATATGTAGGAGGCAGTATGATTTAGTTGAAAGGGATTGGGTTTTAGTCTTAGATCCCAGTCCTGTTGCTGCCTTTGTGTTACCTTATATAAATAATCGCATACATCTGGAGCTTAGCCTGAATTGCCCATAAAAAGAGAGGGGTTGACAAGCTAACTTCTGAAATCCTAATTCTAAATAGTCTGTGATATATATATGTGAGAGGCAAAATGATGAAGGGGATAGAAACTTGATCTCAAGACCAAAAAGACCTGAATTTAGATCTGAATTTTGACCCATACTTTCCTTTTTGGGCAAGTGTTGTAAACTTTTGATGATCTAGGCTGCAGTGTCAAATCTATCAACTATTGCTGGCCGTCCTGGAGGAATGGAGTTCAAACCAGATTAAAATGCTATTGGAAGATATTCAACAAAATAAAACAAAGGTAACATTGAATTTTTAAACTAAGTCCCTCCATGCCTCCAGGGATCTTTATATATGGACTAGGGTTTCTATTTGAGTTTGATACCACTGCTCTAGGCAATTGTTAACACTATGTTGCAGAGAAGTTTTCTCACCTAGGAGGTCCTTCTCCCAAATAAGTCACTTGTCCAATCCCTATTCCCTTACAAGTATACAATATGTGTCTCAGAAGTAATAAAACTGATTTTCTTGTATGGATAAGAAACTAGCTCTGAAAATCATGCTAAGAAAAGAAAATTGGAATTCTTCTGAGCAATGGTTTCATCAAAGCTTGTCAAGATATTAGTCCTGGCATATTTGTTATATAAACAAACATTTTAATTACCTGAAGTCAATCAAATAATAATGATGATTCATATACATATGTATGTATAATTTATATATATCTATAAATATTCTATATATTCTCTGAGGTATAGGATGTGTTTAGGGAAGACTAGGACCTCTGGCAGGAGGGCAGCTTAGCCCTTTTTCAGGGTTGCTTTCTATCTTTGGCATCCACCTTATCCATCTAACTCTCACCTGTGACTCCAAGACGCTGTAGCTTCCATAGCAGTCATACTCCAGTAAGCTGTATTGGTAGGCAGGTTAAACCAGGTTGAGAGTAATGAGATGCCCTAAACTAATTGATGAGTTAGACGGGTGTCTATCTCAAGCTTGTGAATTCCCAGTGGAATGGACAGATGAGAACAATTTGTTCCAGTGGTCATGAAGGCAGGTGGAACCGACTTTATGGAATTCTTAGAGCTTGATTAGACATCAAAGAAAGATACTAAGGTCATCCAAGTCATCGTCATCCTGATTCTGTCTTGCCACTAGACTGTGATGGTTCTGGAAGAGAAAGTGTGACTGAGAACTTTGTGCAACTGTTTCATGTAAATCCAATTTATCCAAGAATCAAAAAATATTACCCATACTGTTTTACCATTTTTTTTTTTTACCTATGTCAAAGTCCTATGACAACAGGCAAATGACAATGCAGCAGCTCTGGAGTTGTAATCATAATTCTGGATATAGACAGCCACAATCTAACTAATTGAATAAACAAGCTTATTTGCCTACCAAAAGGAGTAAACAACAGGCTTATGATAATGTAATTGTTCCTTGCAGGAAAAAAATTATACCATTTTCATCAATGTCTACCATGTACTTCCACCATGACAAACTCTGAAAAGGACAAAGAAATATTTTTGAAGATCTGGAGACTCTTATCATCAATAGGGTCAAAAGAGGACAAACTTATAATTTTGTGTGTCTTTAATGCTACAATAGGCACAAACTACCAGATATGGCAGGCTTTGGAAGGAATAGAGTTAAAAACAGCAACAGCAAGGGTCATTTACTACTGAAAAATTGTGCATCTCATTAATTTTATCACCAACACTTTTTTCAATTTATCTAAATGCAATAAAACTTTGTGCATATTCCCTGGCAGCAAACATTGGGATTTAATAAACTGTGATTATAAGGAGAAGAGACAGATAGGATAGGAGAGTGACTAAGGCAATGTGAAGTACAGAGTGCTGGACTGGTCATAGACTTATCCTCTCCAAAAATATTTGTGTTCAACAAAAACAGTGGCTTCAAGGAAAAATGGTTACCAGAAGAATTAATGTCAACAGATTAGAGCACATCTTTGTGCTGGAACAGTTTGTTGCTAATTTGGAGGAAAAACTGAACCAACATATTGGCAACAGTGGAGCAGAAAATTTTAAGAGATTTAGTGTACAGCACTGCATTTGATCATTTGGGTCATAATACTTGCAAACATCATGATTGCTTTGATGAAAATGATAGAAAAATTTGGAAACTGCTATATGAAAAACAAACATTCCTCAAGGTTTACCAGAAGAATGGTTCATCTGTTTCTAAGAAAGTAGCATTCAATTCCATCAAAAGTAAAGAACAGGCAAACTTAGAAAGATGCAGACTTCTTGGCTCAGTCAGAAGGCAGATCACTTTTATGCCAATAGTAATAAACCAAAATGTTTTTATGATTTGTTGAAGACTATTTAAGAGCCAAAGACCTATGGTGCATCTCAACTACTCAGTGCTGATGATCTACACTTGTTAGAGATAAGGGCATGATATTGGAGAGATGGCCTGGACATTTCCATAGTGTTTTCAATAGCTCTTCATCAATCAATGTGGAAGCTACTGACCATTTACTTCACGTTGAAATCAATACTTCCCTCGATGAAGTTCCAACTAGAAAGGTTTTGAATGCCATTAGACTCCTTTAGTGTGGCAAAACACCTGGTGTTAATTCTGTTCCAAATGAGAATTACAAGGTGGAGGTTCATTACTCACTCAAAAACTGGCTTAAATGTTTTAGGTTATATGGTAAGAAATGATTATCCCCTAGGACTTCAAGAATGCTTCCATTGTCCATCTCTATAAAGATAAAGGGAATCGACTTTCCTGTGACAATCACAGGAGTGTCTCTTAGTCATTGCTGGTAACATTTTTGTTAGAATCTTTAATAGCCTTATCCTTAATCTAGATTACAGAGGTCCTCAAACTTTTTAAATAGGGAGCCAGCTCACTGTCCCTCAGACTGTTGGAGGGCCAGATTATAGTAAAAATAAAAATTTTGTTTTGTGGGCCTTTAAATAAAGAAACTTCATAGCCCTGGGAGAGGGGGATAATCATCTTCAGCTGCTGCATCTGGCCCACGGGCTGTAGTTTAAGGACCCCTGATTATTCTAGAAGATAATTCTTTCCTTGAGAGCCAGGATGTCTTCAGAAAGGGCTGAGGAATTTCCAGTATGGTGTTTGATGCCTGAAAACTGCTAGGAGCAGAACAAAGATCTGTATACAACATTTGTAGATCTGACCAATGTCTTTGATACTGTCAGAAAGGCTTATGGAAAATTATATTAAAATTTGTTTGGTTGGAGGTCATTAGTATTGTACATCAATTTCATGATAGCATTCCTGCCTGGGTTGTGGTAAAAAAAGGTTTTCCCTCAGTCACACCATCCATATGAGCTATTTGTTAGAGGAGACATTTTGAATACTGTGGATAAAAGTTCACTTACCTTGGTAGTATACTTTTCAGAGATGTACACATTGATAATGTGTACAAATAACAAACAAACAAAACCAGTTATTACATAGATCTATGTTCCAAATAGCTTTGAGTTTCCTTATGTTAACTTCACTTAATTAATAGATTATTTGAATATTCTGCATAAGATGTTTGAGATGAAAAATAATTCTGATCATGTGTATGTTTTATCTTGAGCCAATCAATCACTGTCCCATTAACATTCATTGTCCACTTATTAAACAGGTTGGGGAAAGCAGGTAGCAAAAACCATGTAAAGGAGGGTAGGAGATGAAAGGATTAGACTCGGGTAATGTCAGAGCCAGAAGGGGAGATCTCTGGTCCATTCTCTTCTGTAATGAAGCTGAAAGCCTGGGAAGAACTGATGCTTCCAAGATTATCCAGGTAGTTAGAGGAATAATTGAGACAAGTACTATCTATGATGGAAAAGAAGTTTTTTTTTTTTAATTTTAACAATTTTTAAAAATTGAGCTCCAAATTCTCTCCCTTTAGATTTTTTCCCACCCATTGAGAAGGAAAGCAATATCAAGCATACATGTGAAGTCATATAAAAGTGAAAGCTATGTAAAACATAATCCCCTTGTAAAAAAAGAAAGCAAGCAAAATAAAGTGAAAAAAATATGCATCATTGTAGAAGCACACAAGGTCCATCCATTTTCTCTGTGGAGGAAGATAGTCTTTCTCATTATGGGTTCTTTGGAATTGTCTCGGATCATTTCTTGAGCTAAGTCTTTCACAATGGTCATCATTGCAATAATGCTGTTACTGTGTACAATATTCTCCTGGTTATGCTCACTTCACTTTGAAATAAGATGTGAAGTTCATATAAGTATTTGAACTAACATCTTGGACTTTTTGGGTTTATGTTTCCTTTTTCTTTGTCGTGAACCCCAAGAACACTGTTTGAAATTAATAATCACTCTTCCTTAAGGAATATAGTGGAATTTGGATTTCTCCACTATATTCATAGCCTCTGCATTAACTTTCAGCCTTAGGGTACCTCAGCTTACCCTTATTCATACATTAGCCTACCTGTGTGCTCTGAGGCTTAATTACTGTCTGAATAGCATTTAAAAATTCTCAGATGAAAGATGATATGCAAAAATCAAAGTATTCTTATTATAGAGCACTTGAACATAGCTGGAGCATGTGTTTTTGTTTTATGTGTGTCTTCTAGGGTTATTTGGGAGAGATGACTCATACCTGTTGCAACAACAACAGAGAAAGAGATCAGGTCTTGGTCTTGCCAACTAAGAAGTATGGGGGTTGAGCCCAGCCCCAAATCTTACCACCACACCACCCATTACTTTTAAGTAACCTTCAGCCCTTCATAGAATTGTGACATGTTTAGAAATGGTGGCCCTGGGGTTGAGAGTGGGGGTGGCAAATTCAGGAAATATCTGAATCTTCCCAGACCTTGTTTGACAAGTGAGGAAACTGAGGACCACAGAAAGGAAGGGACTTCTGTCCTTGGTCAACACATGTTGCCCTGGGCCAAAATTCATTGCTATTTATCATATGAAGTTTGTTTTAGGCTTTAAAATCCAAATTGATTTTTTTTTATTTCCTCTTGTTCAAAAGGGAAACCTTAGTTTTCTCTCTGTTAATTATTTCCTATTTATTCTGTAGATATATTGTTTGTATATTGTCTCTCCCATTTAGATTGTAAGCTCTGGGAGGGTCTTTTTTTGTATCTCTAGCACTTAGCATATTGCCTGAGACAGTTATTGCTGTTGTCCAATTGCTTTCCAGTCATGTCCTACTCTTTGTGACCCTATTTTGGGGGTTTTCTTGGAAAAAATATCAGAGTGGCTTGCCATTATTTTCTCCAACTCATTTTATGGATAAGGAAACTGAGGCACACAGAATTAATTGACTTGTCCAGGATCATACAGCTAGTAAGTGTCTGGAGCCTGATTTAAACTCAGGAAGATGATCCTTCCTAACTCCAGGCCTGGCACTTCACCCACTATGCCACCTGGCTGTCCTTGGTACATAGTAGGCACTTAAAATGCTTATTAAGTCAAATAGGAGTATACCACTGTCCAACTTACATTATAGAATGATCACTTTGCAGCTGAGTGGAAGACAGATTGGAATGGGGACTTGAGACCAAGAGAGAAACTAAAAATCAATAATAATGGTCCAGAGAAGATGGTTCAAGTCTTTAAACGTGTCTATCTTTAAACAAGTCTAACCTTGGGTAGAGACTTGTGAGTATTATATTGGAAGGCAGATTGTTTTCTTTAAAAGTTACCTAGAATTAGGGTCAGAAGACAGGGATTCAAATCCCAGTTCTGTTACTTATTTTCTAGGAAAATTGTAAATCATTCTAGGTCTCAGTTTCTTCATCTATAAAATAGATGGGATAAACTTGCTAGCCTTTAAAAGCCTATCTAGTTTTAAATATATTATTTTCTTTTAATGACTTTTTACCTCAGTTCAAGAAAAGACGAAAACTGGACAAATCTTAGAATTTTTAGCACTTTTGTTTTAATAACCCCCAGAACTCTGACTAACCAATGGTTAAAAATAACAAAGTATTATCATGATTTAGTATTGAACTTAAAAGCAGAAAGATCAGGTTCAAGTATTGCTACTTATTCCTATTATAGGCAAATCATTTCAGCTATGTAAGCTTTATTTCTTCTTCAATAAAATAAGGGGGTTGGATGATATCATTTCCAACATCCTTTCTACATTTAAATTTATGACAGAAAAATAAGCTCTTTCTACATACCAGGACGATTTTGCTACCCAGGGCTGTAGGCATTTAGTAGAGCTGGTATTGATGTCACTCTTCCAGGACATGCTAGGGCAACTCTCCTGAGTGGGAGGTTGGCACTCATAGATGGATTACTGAAAGAGATGCAGGTTATCCTAGGAGTGAGAGCCAGAAGTATGAATTCTTATTTTGGCTTTATCACTGCCTTGTTATGAGGTTTTGATGAAAAATTGCTTCATCTTTCTTCTCTCCTACTCCTCAGCTTACCTCATCCTGTTGATTGTGTGGATTGAAACTGGGAAGACACCTCCAGAGAGAGATAAATGAAAAGTATCACTAAAAAGTATGACTAAAAACAGAAAATTACTGAAAGAAAGGCACATGTATGTAAAAAAATGAAGCTGATACTTCCAGATACAAGTCAATTCACACATTTTTAGCACAGAAAGAGTGCCAGTCAAGTCTTCCTTGAAGATATACAACATAGCCACTGCTTTTGACTTCATTAAATGCCAGATATTTCCTGCACTTTTCACAATATTTCAGAGCCAATTAGAAAACAATTCCACGTGATCAGGTGTGCAATTGCCAACAACCAGGCAATTCAGGCAAGCAGGACCATTCTCCGCTAAAATTGTTGGGATGATTGGTGGTATGAAGACTTAGTTGGAAAGTTTTCAGTCTTTTCCCATTACTTTCCATTTTTCTAACCTAAGGCATGAAATGAAGGCAAGTTTTTTCTCACAAACAATTCCCAGACTTACTGAGGTTACTTAAAACAGCACTTTCTACAGAAAGAATTGGTGTGAAAATGCCTTCTTTACTTTTCACTGGACTAGAGTCAATTGAAGCTTTTCTCAGTTTCTGTAGGTAAACAAACAAACAAACAAAAAGGATGGGTAAAAACTGTACCATGACAACATAATAGGAACAACCAAGCCTTTTACCCTTTCTCCCTTACTAGAATATTGTATATAACCCACTGCTGGAGAAATTATGGAAATAAGGAAAGGAAAAGACTCAAGTTTGTGTATTTTTTCTCCTCTCTCTCTCCAGTTCTCCCCTTTCCACACATATTTTATGAAAGAGAAAACTGGGACTCAGAGAGGTAACAGAATCAGAATTCAACTCAGAAACTTTATAGGTCATTGAGTTAAATTCATTTTATAGAGGAGGAAAGTGAGTGTCAATAAGGTTGTAATTTGTCCAGTGTCTGAGGCAAAATTAGAACTCTGACTTCAAGTCTTGGCCATTATCAATTATGTCTTTCTGCTACTTTAAAGTCCTATGACTTTAAATTCAGTGTTTCAAAATTACTAATGACATGGACAACCCCTTCCTCTCATTGAACAACACTTTAGATTTGGATTCAAAGACACTTTTTCTGGCCATCCTCAAACTTCTCTCATCCTTTGATATTTTCCGCTTGATCTTGCTTACAAAAGGTCCAATTTAGATCATAAAATGTTATTTCTAGAATCCAATCCAGTTTTAAAAGTATTTATTAAATGCCTATTTTCACTGTGTCACTCTGTCTAACCTTGGGAACACAAAGACACAAATTAAACAGTCCTTGCCTTCAATGAGTTTGTTATTGTTTAGGCATTTTTAGTCACACCCAACTCTTTCTGACCCCATTTAGGGTTTTCTTGGCAAACATACTGGAATAGTTTGCCATTTCCTTTTCCAGTTCATTTTACAGATGAGAAAACTAAAGGAACCAGAATTAAGTGACTTGCCCGGGGTTATATAACTAGTTAGTGTCTAAGGTCACATTTGAATTCAGATCTTCCTGAGTCCAGGCCTGGCACTCTTATCAGTAGATAGATAGCACCTAGCTGCCCTCTCGGTGATGTTATATTGTTTTGTTTTGTTTTTGGACAGGGGGTGTAGGGGGCAAGAAGAATGGCAGATGTATAAAAATTTTAACATAAATTATATTTGCATAAAATATATAAATGTTAAAGTGCACTCAGCTAAGATATCTTCCCTTCTGTTTTACAGATAGGAAACTTTTAGGTACTGGGGATGAATGAAACATTCCCTGCGCTCAAAGAAATTTAGATTCTACTGTGTGGAGATAACATGAACAATAATATGTACTATACACCTTTATTTACATGCATATATATACTTTATAAGAAATTTAATAAATTTTATTTAAAAGAAATAATGCTTCTAGCATTTCATTACTAAATTCTATTTCTTTGCCCTAATAGTATGAATTATAACATTTTTCTTTTTGGTCCCTGGCCTTTAGCTTTGGGATCACTTAGACCTCTCTCCACATACAGATCATCAAGTCCTTCTGGTTCTTTATTGCTAGCATTTCTCAGACCTTAAGTGTGTATTCTCTTGTCTCATTCCACTGTCAGTAGGACTTAGTCTACCAATTTTTAATTGTGTATTAAACACAATTAAAAAAAAGTCTAGTTTTCCTTCTTTTGGTTATTCTGAAGACAGTACATTTTCTTTACTTTTTTATCACTTCATTTCAGTCTTGAAGTAGCTCCTAATAGCCCAGCATATTACTATGATTTCTAGGCTTACATGATCCTCTATAAATTGTTATTGTCTTTTTACAGACCACCACCTTCCCTCCCTCCCTTCCTCCCTTCCTCCCTTCCTCCCTTCCTCCCTTCCTCCCTTCCTCCCTTCCTCCCTTCCTCCCTTCCTCCCTTCCTCCCTTCCTCCCATCCTCCTTCTCTCTTTCCATGCTCCTTCCTTCCTTCCATCCTTTCATTCTTTCTTCCATCCTTTCATTCTTTCTTCCATCCTTTCATTCTTTCTTCCATCCTTTCATTCTTTCTTCCATCCTTTCATTCTTTCTTCCATCCTTTCATTCTTCCTTCTTTCTTTCCTATTTTTTTTTCTTTCTCTGTGGGTCCAAGGCCCCACAATTCAACATCTTCTTGCTTTTCATGGTTGGCTCTCATCCAAGATCCACCCTGGTGAAGGCCTGGATACATGAATCTTATCAATCTTTAAAGTGGTCTCCACAGAAGTCCTCATTACTTGTTGGGATACAGAATTAATCTGGGATTTAAAAAAAAAAAACATTGACAAAGGAACTTAAACTCATCAATCATGACGAACAGTCTCCAAATATTGGTCTTGAGGCAGATTTTATATGTTGCCCATTAACTAGTAAAGTACAGAGAAACAGCACCAAAAGTTTAGATGCCAGGGGATCAATGATTTCAACTTATAAAGGAAGATTCCAACTATAAAGGAAGAGAATGATGTACATGTGGGGTACAATAAGTACCCATTCCTGGGGAGGAGGGAAATGTCATATCGTTTTTGAAATGCTGAAATGGCTTGCCACATTTTCAGTTTCCCCATTTGTGGATTGAGTAGTATTCACAAATTGGATGTTATGATTAATCATCGTGTAACTTATAAAAGCCTCAAAAAGTTAAAAATTTGAAGCAGAAATAGGATTATAGAATTAAGGTTGGAAAGGATATTAAAGACCATTTTATTTAATCCTTATTTTACAGATGTGACTTACAGAGATTGTGACCTGCCCAAAGTAACAGATAATAAATGACAGGGTCAGAATTTAAACATAGTTCCTCTGACTCCAAAAGAACCACTGAATAATAGCAAAATTTCCTTTGTACCCAATAACAGTACAAATAAAAGCATTTCTTGTGGACGTTGCCCATTTCTGATATAGCACTATATTAACCCAAATAACTGAAGCTGTTTGGCTTTATTATTTTACTTAAATTTTTTCATAGAAAATCATCTAGAGTTTGATCTTTTTTGTATTTCATCTTGTTTGTGAATGACTATGTTGTTTATAACTAACTTTTATAGTGCTAAATTCCTCTGTGGACATAGCCTGCCACCTAAGGCAATACTCCAATTTCATGGGGCCTTTCCTCCAGGTTAATTGTGAGTTCCATTAGGGACTTTGTCTTTTCCATTGTTAGTTATTGGTTTCCTTGCTAGATATAAGCTCTCCCAATTCTATTTCATATTTACCATTCCTGGCATTTATTGTATCTCTTTATTTTGTCTGTAACTTCTTCTAATTAAATCTACTTTTTCCCAAAGAGACTGGCCACTGTGAATTCTTCACATGACCAAACCCCAGCATTTGGTGCTTACATAAACCTCATCATTTGGTGCTAAATCTTAAATACATCGTTTGGAACTAGAAATTGCTCTACTAAATCACATCATATTTACTATTGTTCTGGGCAGTAGAAATAATACTTCTTTTGGACCTGGAGGGCTTAAATTTGATTTTACTTATGTTGCTAAATTATCTTATTGCTATGTTGGTAAATATCGATGTAACTTTAGGTGACTTGACATGTCTGGTCTCAGTTCCCTCATCTTGGACTGGATAGACTTTAAGGTCCCTATATCTACAGCCAGTGATCCTATTCTCATTCTAAAACTCCAAAAGAATTATGCAGATTCATCAGATTTGGAATTTTATTGTACAAAATGGCTGATTTTTGTTTGTGGGCCTCTTTTCTGGGAAGGTCACACATGGTCTAGAAAGGCTCTTGTATTCCCTCCTGAGTTCCTGCTTTATAAATCATCCTGTAGTAAGCTTGCCAGCCAGTCAGTAGAATCACAGATTTATCATGACTTAAGAAGCTTTCCATGTGGAAGGAAGGACAAGTACTCATTGGAGTCAGGGACAGGCAGGTGACTGAGATCCCCATTCTGCCTTCCCACTAATTCCCGAAGCAGCTCAGCTGGACCTTATCAGCTTGTGGGAATAAAGCAGCTGAGGACTGAGCTCTGAGGAATGGTTGTTTCACATCCTTTGATGAGCAGGGATTGAGGAAAAAGAATGTAAACATTCTTAAAGTAAAAGGACTTCAAAAACAACCCACAAATCCTTAAAATTAATAAACCAATAAACCAAAATATGAAATAGCACAAGTCTTTGTATGACTGATAAGGAAAATGAAGAAAAATTTCAGACTTTTGTTCTTTTTTTTTTTTTCTTTTTCTTTTTTTTTTTTTTTTTTTTTTTTTTTTTTTTTTTTTTTTGAGGAAGGAAAGAATAAAATGAGCAAGATTTTCCCCTATAAAACTTCATTAATGCTATTCTTCCTGGGAGCAAATGCAGAGGGCATCTTCTGTCTAGAGGGAGGTAAACATCAGCTTTTACTGGCAGGGGAAACTTGAACAATGCTGATTCTTGTTAGGCAGTAAATGGATTCATTTCCTTCTCTTCCCTTACCCAGAGGCTAAGGCCTCTAAACATTTTTTTTTTCATTTTCTCTGTTTTTACATTAGCTACCTCTTCTCTCTTTTCCTGAAAGCTTATGAAGGGATTTCAGAAGTCCTCCTCATTTGAAATGATGTGCTCAATCATTAAAAGTCAGTGCTTATTTTTTTCCCCAGTTGTTTAAAATTTGTGCTAAATACCCTACCTAAGGCCACCATTTATTCGCAGTTGTCCCTATTATTAGGAAGCCACTGCTAAGTGACCCATCCTTTGGAATTTCACTTTTTCCTGGTTTTCCACAAGCAGGCTTGGAGGTGCACTTGGAGGCATTCATTTATGAGATGACTAGTTAGCTCCTGTAAGTCTTGGGCAGCAGGGTCTCTAAGGATTCACTTCTACTTTAAATACTGCTGAAGGTATTGTTAGACTTAACAAAGTTCTACATTTATTTCTTGTTCTTACTTATTTTCTTCAGTTAAACTATCTACTATTGGAGGGTTGTTCCTGTAATTGGAAATTAGTTTGAGGGCTAATTAAGAATGTTGGCTTGGTCTTCCTAGGCAAAGTGTAAAAAATAATTGAGGTAGATTAAGAACAAAAAGAGAACATTTTTCAGTAACTTTGTTTTCCCCATCCCCTATCCCCACCCCTTAAAGGTAAATACTACCTTAATAGCCTCTGAATTTCCAACAGCTAGAAATTTATTTATTTATTATGCTATTAACAATGAATAATATGAATAAGGATATGCTAATAAGATCATAGAAAGTGGAACTGGAAGTGATCCCAGAAGCCATCTAGTCCTATCCTTTTATTTTATAAAAAACTGAGGCCTAAAGCCACATAGTAAGTGATTGAAATGGATTTTGAACCCAGAATCTTTAACTTGAGAGACAATACATCCCAGAATCAATTTAGAAAAATTAGATTCTAAATCTAGAAAATACAAAATTGTGGACCAAAATGATAACATTTCTTTAATTTGAAAATATCATTATAATTTAAATATCTTTGCCTACTTCAGTTTGGAAAGTACCTAGAAAATTTTCTGAAAATTTTGAAGCTTTTGCTTGGAGGTCTTGAATGTCTACCTAGTCCATCAATGAAAATCAAATTCAGGAATTTAGAATTCTCAATGGAAAATTCTCTGTCTCAAACCTGTGTTAACATAGACCAAAGAGGGATTTTTTCCAAACCATGTAGAAGAAAAACAGCTGAAGTATCCTTAAAACAGTAATGTACTGTGAGAACATATTTTTCCTTATATTAAATGAAGCAATCTGCATTTAATTCATTTCAATTTCAGAAGTTGATTTCCAACTGCAGTCAAAATCCAAATGATAAGATCACATGAAAAGTATACTTCTTTCTGGTTTTATTATTAAAACTAAAAAAAATGAGGTTTTGCAAATAAGAAAACTCAGACAGCCAATATGAAGTTCAAGTCACTTCCCCTCCCTGAGTTTTAATTTCCATATCAATAAAATGAGGAGGCTGGATTAGGTGATTTTTAAGTCCTACTTGTCTCTAAATTCCATGTTCCCTTTAATGTATGATTTCATGGTCATTTTTTTTTCCTGTTGGAAGCAAGAATTTATTATGCTCCTATTATGTATGAGGCCCTGTGTTTTGCAATCAAGTGCTTTGCAAATAGTCTCATTTGATCTTCATGACAATTCAGGGAGGTAGATGCTATAATATCCTCATTTTATAGTTGAAGAAACTCAGACAAAGATTTAGGAACTTACTAAGACATTATTAAATGTCTGATGCTAGATTTAAACTCCCGAATTCTGACCCCTTTCATTTTGTAAAGGTTTGTCTCTTTGCTCAAAATTCTTCTATGGCTCCCTAATGTCTAAAGAGTAAAAAATAAAATATCGGCCAAGAATTCAAGGATGTCCACATTCTGGCGCTACCATCAATTCCTAGTTTTGTCTCTCATAACTTCTACTATGCACTCCATATGCTAAACAAACTAAATTATTCTCTGAATCCTGAATTTATCCTAGGCTTTCTGTCTCTGAGTTTTTGTTAATGCCATTTTCTGGGCCTGGAATACCCTCTTTCTGCCTCTTCACCTGTTGAGTTCTTCACTATCATATTTGAAATTCAACTTAAGTGACATCTCTTGTAAGAAACCTTCCATGATCTCTCCTCCCCATGTCCCATTAGTAAGAGCATTTCTCCAATTGGGTTTCATGTAGTACTTTGGTACCCTTCTAATGAAAGTAATATATAGTGCAATATAATATAAGTATGTCTTATTCTCACACTAGACTTAAGTTCCATGGGAGCAAGGAATATCATATCTAAACTTTAGCTGAACTTCTGTGTGCTACTTATTGAAGTGATTGGGTAATTCATTTCACTTCCCTGGTCTTCATTTTCCTCGTTTGTAAAATGAAGGGATTGGATAAATTGTAGTATCAAACCAGAGGTTCACAAAACTCCCAGTAGGCCAAAATCAGATTAATATATAATTGGGAAATTTTAAACAAAATAAATAAAAATACAATAGAACATAGATGATGTTAATTTGTGGCTAAGTCAATCTGTGGTCTCCAAATATGCTTTTCTATTCGAATTTGACACCACTGGATTAAGTGATTTTTGTAGTACCTTCCAGGTCCAAATCTATGATCCTCTAAATTTGCTGAAGTCAGATCTTTTCTGTCTAACTCCACAACTTTTTCTGCTGTATGATTAGGGTATCTCCCCATATTCTTTTTTTCCTTTCTCAAATAAATGGGTGGCTTTTTTCCACCACCACAGTCTCCTTTCTTCATCCTTCTTTGTCTCTTTTTCCTTTTCCTCTCTTCTCTCATTCTCCATGTCCATTTCTTTATCTTTCTTCTTTTAAACCCTACTCTAAAAGGAAAAATGATAGTTCAACTTCATATGAGAACATTAGTATGACTTATAAGCAGTCTTCTAAGACAGATGATTAGCCATATTTTCTAATGTTTTAAGATTTGCCCCTAATATACCTTACATCAAGGGATTTTTTACATGCATCCATCATAGTTAGTGATTTTCCTGAAGACATTAATTAATGGTAGTCTCTGTGGGGAAGATTTGCAGTCTAAACATGTTAAAGAAAGGTCCATGCTGCCAAATAGGAAACATGTTAGGCTGGGCATGGGATTTGAGCCCAAGTTTTTCTGGCTTCAGTTACCTGTTCCAGTGGAGCTAAAACAGGCTTTGTGTTGAGAATTTTGGAAGCAGTTATTAGGACTAGAAAACAAACTATCTTTATTTAGAAAATGCAATTTTATATCACCAAGATTAAGTTTGGATGTATCAAGGAAAGCACTTCACCAAAGATTTAGAATCTCTATATGGAGATACATATGAACCAGAATATGTTTTCTGAAACAGGTCTGATTGTTTCAGAGAGAAAATGGAGATAGGCTGTGAGAAAATGTTCAGTCAGGGACAGTTGATTTTATGAAGCAGTATGTTCTTAGACTGTGATTTGGGATAAATGAGAGTGGAGGTAGGTCACATAAATTTAAGGACATTATTTTCTGTCTTGTGGAAAACTAGCTTCTTCTAAAACAGACAGTGAATACAGTGTCATATGCCAAGATAACACTGAATGGTTTTGCTGCTCTGAAAATATATCCATGATTGAATTTGTATGCTTATAGAGGATTCAAGACTGCTTATAAGTCATACTAATGTTTTCATATGAAGTTGAACTATCATTTTTCCTTTTAGAGTAGGGTTTAGGAAGAAAGATAAAGAAATGGACATGGAGAATGAGAGAAGAGAGGAAAAGGAGAAAGAGACAAAGAAGGATGAAGAAAGGAGACTGTGGTGGATGGAAAAAAGCCACCCATTTATTTGAGAAAGGAAAAAAGAATATGGAGAGATACCCTAATCATTTGTATCTTTATTCACTTCACACACCTGCAGAATATTTACTAAAAAGCTTGTGAATGCAAGTACTTTCATGAGGTTTTGAATATTTCCCATTTCCTTGTTATTTATATACTTTTTAAATGATATTTCAACACTTCTACTGAGCTCAATTCTCAGAGACAGAATTGGGCAAAAGATAATGGACTGAAAAATACAGTGTTAGAACATGTAATAGCCAAATGGTTTGCATTTCAACTTAATCATTTTGCTTGTTAATATCTGTGAGGATTCATCTGATTCTGGGAGAACTCAACTATTAATCTTATTAATAATAGGTGAGCACAGAGAATGGTATTTGGAGGCAGGAAGACTTAAGTCCAAATCTTGTGGCAGACGCTTACCAGCTGTGCTATCCAGGGCAAATTACTCAGCATCTCTGTGTCTCAATCCTCTCATCTGTGAAAATAATAGTGCCTACCTCACAGTGCTGTTGTGAAGATCAAATGAGTTAACATATTACAATGCACCTTGCCAGCTTTAAAGTGGCATGTAAGTGCTACCTATCATTAGTAGTGATGGCACAGTGGATAGAGTGCTGGGCCTGAAGTAAGAATGACTCATATTTCTGAGTTTAAATCTTGCAGCATACAATTACCAGCTAACTGACCCTGGGCAAGTCATTTAACCCTGTTTATCTCAGTTTCCTCATCTGTAAAATGAGCTGGAGAAGGAAATGGCAAATCACTACAGCATCTTTGCAAAGAAAATCTCAAATGGGTTCACAGAATTGGACATGATTGAAAATGACTGAATTAATTGTAGAAGTATCATAGATCCTCAGAATAAGGAGGGAGCTCAGAGATCACAGTATCTCAAAGCCATAGGTTTTTAGAATTGGAAAGGATAGAAACAATCTGATCTAAACTACCCTTGAATGGATATTCTCTCCACAATATTACCAACAAGCAGGACACCTCAATCTATTATGGGAGTCCACTCTGCTTTTGGACCATTCTAATATTTACAAAGTTTGTCCTCCTGCTTTGTTTTGTTATGTTTTCCTAGAAGTTAACAGTACATTCTGTATGGAGAGACAATGAGAAAAGACAGAAGAGAGGAAGAGAAATTGAGATAGAAAGAAATACAGAAACAGAGAGAAGGGAAGAAAAACGAGGAGAGAAGAGGGACGAAGACTAAGAGATTTAGAGACAGAAATGAACAATAGGTGCTGTGTAGAGAAATGGAGACAAGGAGAAATAGAATGAAAGAAGAGAGGGAGAGGACAGGAGACAGAAAGACAGAGACATAGGTGGGGATGGAGATGGGGAAGAGAAGAAGAGAACAAGGGGAGAGAGACAGAAGTAAGGGGGCTTTTGATAGATACTTCTTTGCTCAGACAGAACATGTAAGGTAGTAGTTTTAACATCTCAGCTTTGCTGTGATGGAATATTCAGTTTTTCTTTAACATTAAATCTTTGCTAATTAGTTGCCAAGCCCACATAAAGAGGGAACAAAAGCTGCCTCTAAAGTTAAATTAGACTTCAGATAAGAGAGTTTGTGACAGTACATTTTCATTTAGAATCAAGAACATCCAGCCCGAGAAGAAAAATTATTTCCTGGGTGTGGTTTGGCTTTTTTGGAGGTATGCTAAGAAAACATTTCAGGCCTCTGAGGTACCCCTTATTAAAATCTTGTTCTAGTGCATGGAATATTTCAGACAGCTCCAATGAGTATTTCTTCTAGTTTGAAAACAATCAGGACAGTTGTGTCTGCTAACTAAAATAAAGTTTTGTTCCTGGGGAAGTCCTTGGGCAAGGCAAACGTTTCCAGAATGTTTTATGTTAAAAATAAAATAAAATTCCCTGACTGTTGGTTGAAATGAAAGATATTTGAGTATGAACATCTTAGTTTCCTTGGTAGTCATCATCAGATATTTCTCAAGAGCCTTGATGGGTAGAACTTTATATTATGTTATTTATTATATTAATCATATCATATCACATTATATCATGTTATATTTACCACCTTGGAAAGAAAGGCTCAAAAGCTTGTTTCTAAGTGAGAAGGAAAGAAGGAATCCATCTCCAAGGTTTCCCATGAACATAGTTCTCTTTGTCAGAAGGGCTGTTGCTACTGCTGACAGCACTACTGCCTGTGTTCAAGTGACAAATACAAAGGTATGTGACCAATAGGCTTTTTTACGTGACATATCTAGGCAGGTAATGCTCTAATTTATAAGCGTAGTTTATTCAAATTCTGTCTAATTCTATCTCTTGATCATCTAGAACCTTTATTCCCAAAAGTGTCATTTTTGTTTGCTGAATCTTAAACTGGGATACCTGAGCTTTTGTCCTCACAATGTAGCCACTTTGTCTGAGATTGTGTCTTCCTCCTCCTCCTCCTCCTTTTCTTCCTCTTCCTCCTTTTCTTCCTCTTATTCCTCCTCCTCCTCCTTTTCTTCCTCTTATTCCTCCTCCTCCTCTTCCTCCTTCTCTTCCTCCTCCTCCTCCTCTTCCTCCTCCTCCTCTTCTTCCTTCTTCCCCTCTTATAGGTACCCCTTATTAAATTCTTGCTCTTGAGCATGAATTATTTCAGACTGCTCCAATGAGTCTCTTTCCCGCCCCCATTTCTCCTCCTCCTAGGATAATAAAGGACATGAAGGAACTTTAAAGACCCTCTAATCCAACTTCCTCATTTTAAAAATGAGGAAACTGAGGCAAAGGAGGTTAACCTGACAAAGGTAGTCAGTGTCTGAGGTATGACTGAACTGATGTGTTCCTGACTTCAAGTCTAGTGTCCTCTTGCACCACAAAGACTTCCTCCTCTAAGACTATGTGGCACAGTAAAGATAGAGTTGCTGGGTCCGAAGTCAGGAAGGCCTAAGTTCAAATATGCTCTCAGACATTAGCCATGTGATGCTGGGTAAGTCAGTTAAATTTTATTTTCCTTAGTTTGGAAGGAAGTTTGGGGAAGTTTGGGGAAGAAGAGTGTAAGGTATAACAATATAATAATAGCATGTATCTCCTAAGGTTGTTATAAAGATCAAATGAGATATTTATAAAGCATTTAGCACAATGCTTGGAAAATTCGTTTTTGTTTAATAGTTTAGTCATGTCCAGTTCTTTGTGACCCTATGGACTGTAGCATACGAATACTGGGCATGGGGTTTTCTTTGCAAACATACCAGAGTAGTTGGCCATTTCATTTATTCATTCTTCTTTTCTTCTTCTTCCTTCTTCCTTTTTCCTTCTCCTTCTTCTCCTTCTCCTTCTCTTTCTTCCTCTTCCTCTTCTTTTTCTTGTTTTCTTTTGCTGTTTTCTTCCTTCTTCTTCTTCTTTCTTCTTCTTCTTTTTTCTTTCTTCTTCTTCTACTTCTTTCTTTCTTCTTCTTCTACCTCTTCTTCTCCTTCTTCTTCTCCTCCTCCTCCTTCTTCTCCTCCTTCTCCTTCTCCTCCTTCTCCTCCTCCTCCTTCTCCTCCTTCTCTTCCTTCTCTTCCTCTTCCTTCTCCTTCTTGTTTTCACCATTATCATCATCTTCTTCTTTTAACAAAGACTAAGAAAAAATCAATCAAAAAATCGATAGATGCTTGGTAATTGCCAACCCTGTGCCACACACTGGGAACATAGAATTTAAAAAAGGAAACAGTTTCTGTATTCAAGGTATTTATGAGGGAAGACATTATGCTTATATGAAAGTATATACAGAATAAATAAAAGATTTATGTTATGTTATTTTATTTTTTTAGGAGGTAAAGAAAGAAAGCCCTATTGGATGGAAATTTAGAGAAGATTTCATGAGGAAGATAATGCTTGAACTGAGTTTTAAAGGGCACAAGAGATCCTAATAGCCAGAAGTGAGAAAGAAGAACATTTCAAGAAAGGGAGAAAGCCTATTGAAAGACTTGGAGATGGAAAATGGTATTGTGAGTGAGGAACAGTAAAAAAAAAAAAAAAAAAAAAAAAAAAACAAAACCAGGCTAAATGAGAAGGAAGACTAGGAGAAGAGGAATAAAGTAGAAGGAGATTGTAAAGGAATTGAGAATTCCAGGTTATGAAGTCTTTTAAAGGCCAAATAAAAGAGTTTTAAGGTGGGGAAAGACTCAAAACAGAAAGGGAATTGAAAAAAAAAAAACATTGGAAATACAAACTATATTGCCCAATTCTGAAAGCCTCCTTACCCTAAACTTTTTTCTGAGCTTAATTTCCATTTGTATTGTATATAAAAGTGTATATAAGATAGTTTGCATATCCTCACTAAAGTCCAAATAATAGGCATGACATGATATCCTATTATGTCATTTGTCCTTTTTGGAATCAAATTGTCAACAACAACAGAGCTTAATAATTACTTATTGACTGACTAACTGACTTAATAATGCAGAGGATTGACTATGGAACTTGGATTTAGGGAGAATCATTTGAGATATTTACTTGAGATATTATGTGATTTGAGGCGAGTGATTTAACCTCTCTGTACCTTGATTTTCTCATCTGTAAAGTGGAAATAATAATAGTCCCCAGCTTATAGGATTGTTGGGAAAATAAAAACCATTACTATTAACAGTCACTCTGAGTCAATCTAGGCCCAAACAGTGATCAATTAGAGCTTTGCTTGGGACCTATTATTGGCCAATCAATGAGATGTAGAGTTATTTGAGTTTTAGGCATGTTTCTTCAGAAAGAAATCTTGATAGTAAAATCCCAATATATCTGAAGGATTTCAGTGATCCAAAAAAAAATTACATTTCTTTGGGCAGAGTATCCATGGTAAGGGGGTATGATACTCTTTGAAGAAAGCAAGTAATCAATCAAGGAAGAGTGGACCAGTTCAGCTGGGTCCTCAGCAGGGCAGTTCTACACACAGAGACTGTTGTTTGTCCTTCATACATAAAGAGGATTTGACATCATGTGCAAGTAAATTGGATTTAATACACAATTAACTAAAAAAATATAAAATATATGGCTAACCAGGGCTGCCAGATAATAATCAACTGAAGGGCTTAGAAAAAGTTTGTAAAGAGCATTATCTAAATATTTTTAGCATTCTTTTTATTTTAGTCATCAATCTAGGGCTAGATTCTAGTATTAAACATCATTGTGAGGCAAGGAAAAGGGGCAAAAGATTTCTCATCTCATTTCATGAAGATCTAGAACCAGTGATTCTGCTTCCATACCTCTCACATCAGCTTCCCTTTTCTCTTCTCACAACAAAATCACTGTTTTTCAGGTCTTCATCATCTCTTATCTAGACCAATCTGGTAGCCTCCTAATTGGTCTCCCAACATCCAGCTTTTTTTCTCTTCAGTCCTTCCCTCACACAGTAACATCTACAAGTTTGAAATACCATTCTGATTGTATTATTCCAATGGTTGGGAAGGGCAAGAAACTCTCTTGCCCTCTCTGCTTCTACAATCAGATAAAAACTCTCCTGTTGGGCACTTTAAGCTCTTCACAGGATGGTTTCATTTTTTGTTTATTTTTGGCTTAGACCTTAGATTTCACTGGGATATGGACCTCCCAGTGAGAAAGTTACATCTACTCTTGGAAATTGTCTTTTCTGCCACATATATCTTTTTAAACACGCTACATACACACATATACACACACTTCCCAATTACATGTAAAAACAATTAAACCTTTTTTTTTAAGTTTAGATTCTTTCCTTCTTTCTCTCCACCTTCCTTGAGACAGTAAGCAATCTGATAAAGGTTTTACATGTGTTATCGTATAAAACATTAAATATATAATCTTAGAGGGTTGTGTGGGGCACTGAGAAGTTTACTTGCCTGGGATTACACAGCTAGTATCTAATCTAACAGAGATATGCCTGGAACCCAGATTTTTCTAATTTTGAGGCCTGTTTGTTATCCTGTGCACAGCATCCCACCTCCTGCCTCCTTGTTTTTATATAGGGTGTATCCCATGCATACCTTCTCTCTGCCTCTCAGAATCTCAAGTTTCTTTCAAGGTATTACCTTAAATAAAATGCCTTTCCTTATTCTCCCAGTTGTTACTGACTCCTTCCTCACCTCCCCCCTACCTCCCCCCAAATTATATTTATCTTGTATATATGCTTTTTTACTCATCTGCTTACACAAGTATTTCCTTGGGTCCCTCTCTACTCCTGCATCTCCAACTTCTGTAAAATGTTAGCTTGCTAAGAATAGGGACTGTTGCCCTTTTGTATTCATATCTCCTGCACAACCTCATTCTAGGACTTTAACGAAGTTCTCTGGAAATGACTTGAACCAACCACAGAGTTAGGGGAAAGTTCACAATTAAGGGAACCAAGGCTGGCAGGCAGAATACTATGGTTCTCCTTGGCTGAGCTCATATTTAATGGCAGCTGTAAGATGGATTGGGCAATTAGGTGGCCCAGTGGATAGAGTTCCTGGAGTCAGAAAGAAGAGTTCAAATTTGGCCTCAGTCACTTACTGGCTGTGGGACTCTAGCAAGTCACTTGACTCTATTTGCCACAGTTCTACATCTATAAAATGAGCTGGAGAAGGAAATGGCAAACTACCCCAGTTTGTTTGCCAGGAGAATCACAAGTGGGGTCATGAAGAGCCAAATGCAATTGAAAACACCAAACAACAACAAACCCAGGTGGGTAAAATCATGGACTTAAAACTGCATTAAACTTTAGAGGCCATTGCATTTAACCCTCTCTTTTGACAGATGAAACCAAAATGCAATTTAATGCAGTCTTTATGATTCCAAGTCTAACATTCTCTCTCCTTGCCTCTCTTGATGGAGATGTATACATTTGGGGGAGAACAAGTTTAAAGAGTACTTAAGAGCTTGGGGAGATTGAATAATATCTGGTCAGATAAAAAAAGATCAAAGTCTTAGAGCTAAAATGTTTGTGGTTGTAGGGAGAAATGTGAAGCCCAGCTAAAGATGGAGAGGGGAAAGAATTTTTTACATAGCAGTAAGGCAGAGGAGATGCTACAGGTTGGGGTCATGATAAGAAGGTGCCAAAAGGAAAGAGCCCCATGAATTTCTGAGGGCACTAGAGGGAGGTCAATACTGGGAGCCCTTGAATGGCCAGGTCAGTATCAGTGAAGGCAAGGAAAATAGGGACATCCCATCCTCATTTGGGATAATGATCCATAGGGGGCAAGTTGTTTCCAACTTAGTCATTATTCATTAAAAAATGAATTCTCTTTGTTGTACTCTGGAGTAAAAGTAAAGTCTTTTACATCTGGCCAATTGGTAGTAGCCAAGGGCTTATGATCATCTCATCAATAAAGAATAACATTTATCTACTGAATACTGAAGCTAATTTCAGAAACCGATGCAGAGATGAGGGAAAAGAGGTCTATGCTATGAGTTGACAGGAGTGGAGGTTGGGAAGTCAAAGCTGGCCCATTATATAGAACAGGAAAAGCGTTAGGACAAACATAAGACCTGAGGATGAACTGAGGTCAGAGAAATGCAGAAAGGCAATACTATCTAAAATAGCTCAGTACTTACATAAAATGACAAATTGCTCTATGGTTCTTGGGGCCTGTGTTCCAACAATCTGGCTTTTTGCCACTCTCCAGCCCTTCTTCTTTGTGCCTCCTAAACGGCCTGAATAGGAAAATGGATCATAAGATCCTATCATTCAGAGCTGATAAGGCCTTTGAAGATCAACTAGTTCAACTAGTCTCACTAGTTTCATTTTACAGGAAGTATTTTATTCATGGTCAAGGAATTCATATCCCTCAGACAAGGTGCTTCTGGCTTCCTAGAAGTTTAGTTTCTTCTTGAGGGAGAATTAGATGGAACATCATTAAGTGATATATTTAAAAAGTTTAAGAGACATAATTTCTGGATAATTAATCATTTTATTAATCATGTTAGTATTTTATTAATAAAAGGGTCACTAACACTCTTGAATGCTAAAGATCTCTCTTGGAACACAACTTATATATCCTTGGAAGGGCATATAACACTCACCCTTAAAAGGGTGAATGTTCCTGAGGGTGGCAATAGAATATTTAACAAGAATGAATATTTTAATAAGAGGTGGACCTTTTCTAAAGAGAAGCTGGGGGACCATGACTTTGATCAGGTAATTTACTTCCAAAGCAGTCTTGGGCAACTTAATCAACAAATTTATCCTTACCCGAAACTGAATAGAACACAATGGGCAGGAATTTATCTAGATAAGATGGCCTAGGTGGGGTAAATTTTTGTCAGAGGTCAATAATATCTTTCAAAGGTTGGGCTTTGAACAAGGAAATAGAATAGGGAAAAAACATGGATCTCCCTCATCATAATTATTAATAATAATTTCTCTCAGTGGTGATGAAAATTTATGGGGAAAGTTGTGGAGGAAGGAAAGAATGGAGAAAGAAGGAGTAGGAAGTGGTCATAAACAAAGTTTTTGCTTAGAGTTTTTGCAGGATTGAGAGACTCAATAAATTACATTTTGAAAGTAGGTAGTCATTTTTTTTACTCACTCCAAGATCTGTTCTATAAGTGAGAGCCAATAGTTGCACCAAAGTCCCTGGTCTGGGATAGCTTCCTTTCCCTTCCCCAAACAATTAAATAACAAAGAGGTAATAGGCTAGAGCAGTTGTCTCTCCAAATATTATTTTTATCTTATCCAAGATTTTCAGAGATAGTATGTAAAGGTGAGAATTTCTGGAGATCTAAGAAAAAAGAAGGGAAGAAAAGGAAGGAAGGAAGAAAAGAAAAAAGGGAAGTAAAAAAAGAAGGAAAAAGTGAAAGACAGAAAAGCAAGAGGAAAGGAAAAAGAAAGGAAAGGAAATGAAGAAGATGCATAAAAAAGAAAGGGAAAATAAAAAAAGAAAATTTTCTTTAGAGATGACATCATATTAACAAATTTACACATCAGCAATATCAAATTGGTGACGATTTGAAATAACTAATATTGATCTGAGAAGTCAGTAATACTGTATTGACATAGATATTAAAGGGAGGAATATTTCAGAAATACTATGGCTATTGAATAGCTGTTGTACATCTCTTCTTCCTCATTCTGCAGATTCTCTCTCTGATTTCACAGTTTCTTGCTGTGGTCAATTCAGCTGCCAGATTAACTGTAGATGAGTTAGCACCAGTTTACTGGGAAAAAAAAATTTCATGCAGAGAGTGAATCTAGTTAATTGATAATACCTGGCAATAGGTATGATGGAAAGAACTGAGCCTCAGAAGAAGTGGTTTCTAATTACAACTTTGCAAACATTTAACTGTTTGAATCTTTTGGTCTCTGTGGGCCTTGTTTTTTTTTGGGAGTGTGTGTGTGGGGAGTATGAAGAAATTGAACTGCTCAAATGTCACCTTTTGAGGAGCTTTTCCCAAGTTCCCTATCCACACACTTGCTAATGTCTTCCATCTAGATTTTACACACACACACACAGGTATATGTGAGTATATATAAAGTCTTTCATATCTTGCTAGTTGGGAGTGATAAAGCAAGGACTACTAACTAGTGTTATTCTGAAGCTTTTTAGAAATACAAGTTGGGAAAAGAGGAATTTTTTTTTTTAGTGGATTCTATTCAGTCCACTTTATAGCCATTTATATCAGGTTGTGTTCAGCATGAAAAACATATGTAATAATAATAATATGAATCCATTAGAAACTTTTATACCTGGGCTTTTTCAATGAACTTTTCCTGGAAATACTGAGGTAGGAGTACTTTAGGAACATCTTTTACCTCATCAATAAAGAATAGCAGTTATTTACTGAACAGAAAAGTTGGTTTCAGAACCAGATGTAGAGGTGAGAAAAGGGGATTCATGTTATGACTGGCTGCTAAATGAGAAAAACTGCAAAGAAAATCAATAGGAATGGAGGTTGGGAAGTCAAGGCTGGGCTATTATGTAGAGTAGAAAAAGGATAGGCACAAATGTGGAGACCCGAGATGAGCTGGGGTCAGAGAAAAGCAACAAGAACTTAGTGCTATTTGTGAAAGTACAGGTTGATATACTAGTACTCAGAGCCTATGCATGTATGCTTATATATATATGTATATATGTAGATATATACACATTACATATTAGCTAATATGTAAACACATAAACATACATGTATAATGTATGTATAACATGTGTAATTTTGTATGTGCATGATGATTCATACATTGCATTCTTTTACACATTACACATTTTTCTAAATGGGTTGGGAGTCATGTTTTTTGTTTTTTAACCTTTTTTGTGTCTCAAATTTAGCATAATGTCTGGCACACATTGGATATTTGAGAAATGTTTATAATTATATGATGTATAAATTTTCTCTAAGTTCTAATATGTTTTAATCTTTTAAAGATTTCTGTATGTCTGGTTACAAGTAGATGTTTCTTAGGAGCATGGATGTGCCAACCAAATTTAATGACCAAGGTCTGGTAAGACAGAAGAAAACCATGAGAAAATGAGAATTATAAGGCTTCCAGCAGAGGATCCCTAAAACTAAAATAAAGAATGAAAGAATGGTGTTTTTAAAATCTTAAATAATGATTTGTGTGAATAAAATAAAGTTTATTATTTGATTGGATAAAAATTACCAGCTTTTCTTTTCCTTTTCCATAGTGCAATGGCTTAGTAGTTCATTCTCTTTGCCTTGTAGAGAACTATACTTTTTCTTTTTTCCTCTCAAAAATCATTAATGAGTACATTGCCCTTTGCTTTTGTAGAAGGTTATTAGAAAGTTTTTTTTTTTCCAATTGTGAAACATTTGTTCTCAATGGAGAATAAAACAAAACCAACCAGTTAAATACCTTTTCTAGCCTCCAGCCAATTCATGGAACAACTTTTCTGATTTAAAGTGACATGTAGTTTAGGATGAGGGAAATGGAAAGACCTGATTGATTTGGACTAAAGTTTCTCCAGCCAATAGGAAAGGCCCAGAGAAACAGATGTGTGGCTTCAGTCAAATCAAGTCAACAAATATTTATTAAGTGCTTACTATGTGCTAGGCCCTGTGGCGAGTGCAGACACCAGTGATGAACAAGCTAGAAGTTGCCCTCAATGGAACAACAAACAAAATAACAAACAAAACAACCCAGAAAATCTCAACAAAACTATAAGTCTTGTTTTCCACAGAGAGAAAGTAGTTGTGATTTCAATGACCCTGACAGTGCCAGTATGAAACAGCCACCTACACAAAATAGAAAGCTGACAGCTGTGTGATAATACCAGTATAGTGAGGGAGTGAGGATGCAGGGCAAAGCTATGAAAGGCCCATTGTTGTCCATCCCGCTGAACTACTCTTTATTGCAGGTGGGGGTGGTGGGGTTGGGAGTGAGGAGATGTCTTCAGCAAAAGGCTTCAATAAAACCATATATCATCAATTTGGTTCAAATTGGGTCAGGATCTAGATTAGTTATTTCATTGATATGGGGAATTTTCAAATGAAGAAACTCCTTCTGCCTACTTATCCAGGTTGAAACCTCCTCTATAACTTGAAAGTGTTAGAGAATAGAAACAGGGGCCATTAAACTATGTGTGAGGATCCCTGAACATGGCATATTGATTTAGAAAGCCACCTATTGTAATGGTCTATGTCCTGTTGTATTTGTATTTATCCCATTAAATATTTCTCACATTTTAATCTGGTTCAGGCCACATGGAGGACTGTTGTGGACCACAAGCAGGGAAGATTGTGTTTGACATCTCTGCCATAGAGTACTGAGAAGCTGATTCTTGACTAGGTTCACACAGTCAATGTGTGCTGGAGATGAAACTTGAACTGAGTTCTTCCTAGTTTCACTGTCAGCTTTTTATTATCTATGCTATATTAGGATCCTCTTCCTGTTCATCTATGCTGTCTGATGTCCCTGAATTCCTTAAAATGTCAGCTAAGTCCTATCGTCTACAGAAAGCCTTTGCCTATCTTCCTTAGTTCTAGTGTCTTTCCATTGAAACTATCCCCAACCTTCAATTTATCCTCTGTATAGATTGTTTGTACATAATTGTTTGCATAATGCTTCTCCTTGATTGATTTATTAGGGATTTATTAAGTATTCTAGGTAAGACTTTATTAGGCTCCAGAGAGTCATAGTTTTTGCTTTTATTTTTCTCCATATTCCTCTCTTTTAAATACAGTTGATCTTCAAAAGCAACAAATCAATTGAACACTCACTATATAGATGGCACTACTAGGTTAGGAGGATGGGGCAGCTGAGTGGCACAGTGGAGGGTGGACCTGGAGTCAGAAAGGCTCCTTTCTGTAAGTTCAAATCTAACTTCATACCTTGCTAACTTTGTGATGCTGAGCAAGTCAATTACCCTTGTTTGTCTCAGTTTCCACATCTGTAAAATAAGTCAGAGAAGGAAATATATATATATTCATATGTATTTGTTAATTATCTATATATATTGGATGCCAAGTCCTTATCTGAGAATCATGACACAATTCCCTCCTTTCCCTTCCATTTTACTGCTTCGCTTTGAAAATTTTTGAATCAATAATCATTAATGATATTGTTCTGTAGTTCTGTACTTTATCATTCTATTTTGAGTATTACAATTATATTTTTTTCTCATAAAGTAGGGTAGTTTCTTAAGATTGAGAATAATTTATATTAATATTGCTATTAGTCATTCCTTAAAAGTTTGATAGAATTTTCCTGAGAATTCTGTATTTTTTAATTTGGTAGTTATTTTATCAGGCAACTAGGTGGTACAATGGTACAGTCTGAAGACTAGAATTCAAATCTAGCTTTAGACAATTTTTTGCTTCATGACTTTAGCCTATTCATTTAAGACACTTAAGTCACTGAGGGAAGTCTGCCTCAGTTTTTTCAACTGTTAAATTGAAATAATAATAGGATTTACCATCCAAGGTTGTTATGAAAATCAAATGAAATATTTATAAGTGTTCAGATAGTACCTGACATTACTGAGGATGCTTAATAAATGCTCACTTCCTTTTCTTCCTTTCTGAGATTGCATTGTTTATGACTTTTATTCGGTCTTTTTTTCATTTGGGTATTTTACATTTTTGAAAATATTCATCTATTTCTTTTTTGTTCTCAGTTTTATTAATATACAGTCAGAGTTAAGTTTGATATATAAACATATGTATATATATATATATATAATTATTTTGTCTTTAAAATTTATTGTGATTTTACCTTGATTATTTTTAATTTTGTTTACATTATTGTCTATTTTCAATTGGCTAAAAATGTTTCACTTTTATTTACCTCTTCAAAAGTCATCTTAAGTTTTATAATTTCTAGAGTTTTTTTTTAATTTGCAGTTTACCTATTTCTTCTCCAAATTTTCTATTCTAAGCTCATCTTTTGTGCTTACTTTAAGTTTATTTATTGCTTTCTAATTTTTAAAAAAAGAATATTATTTTCAATAATCCCCTTCTTTTCTATTTTGTTTATGTTTTTAGGGATATGATTTTTTTTTTCCCACCTGAGGACAACTTTAGTTTCATCTCATAAATTTCAGTTTGTTGATTCATCAAAATCAACTTTTTTCACTTTGTTTTTTTTTCTTATTATTTGTCTTGAACATGCTTATAATTAAGGATATCATCAAGTCTTTATTTGAATCTCTACCAATTTTATATAGTGCTAAGCAATAAGCAAATTCTTTAGCAGTTCCATTTAGAAGGCATCATAGATCTTAGTTTTAGTTTTCCCCACAATTTGTTAAATTCTATTTCCCCTTCTACTTATCTTTCTGTTAGACTTGTCCAAATCTGGGAAAGGGATTTTGAAATCTCCTATCATTATTAAATTAATCTCTGTCTTACTAAATTTAGTCAATATTTCTTTCCTTTAGATACTATAGCATTTGGAGCATATAAATTTAATGTTGACAGTGAATATTGCAGTTTTGGGATTTATTTGGTCAAATTTTGCTTTTACTTTGTCTGATAATATAATTACATTTTCTACTTTTTTTTTTTTTTTTTTTTTTTTTTACATTAACCTGATGGCAGATTTTGTTCTGGACCCCCACTTTTTTTTTTTTTTTTTTACTTTATTTTTTAGGTATGTTTATTTTAGTCAACAAATTGTGGAGTTTTGTTTTTTTATCCAATCTGTCATTCTTTTAAATTTTATTTTATTGGATTATTCAGTGCACTAATATTGTTATACCTTAAATATTTCCCTCCAATTGTCTCTGATATTTTCCTTCCAAATTAGATTTCTTCCCTCTTTTTTGTAAATACATATTTTTCTCTGCCCTTTTCTTAGCATGATTTATTTTAAGTACAACCCTATTCTCATAGAATCATTTTTCTTTACCCTCAAACCCTTTTTTGTTTCTACTATTTGTTAACCCTTTTCCTAGTTTTAGAGTTTAATGAATATATTAGTTTCTTTTTCTTTCTTCCTTTTATCTAGTTATTTAATTTTCATCTGTTTACCTCCTCTCAGTTAAGTATTATAGTAAAATCATTCTTTTTGTTTTTCCTTTCATTTGCTTTCTGCATCTTTTTCTAAAAAGGACTTTCCTCCTTAGTCTCTTCATTATTTACCTTTCCTTTTTGTCTATTTTAAATTTTTCTTCTTTAATTCATGGGTTCAGTCCTTCTTTTGGTTATGTATTCCTTATGGAATTACAGCTGGTAAGATACCTATTTGGGACTTTTTCTTCTAAATAGATTTTATGTTTGTAGTTCTTGTAGTTTTTGCCTCTTGGCCCCCATTTTGTTCTATTATACCATAAATTATTTGTATTTATCTTGTGTCCGAGATTGCTTGTATGGAGATAATTTCCTTTTAACATTATTTTTTCCTTCACTTCTTTCAGATTGTTTTTAACTTCTTTGTGTTTGCATTTCTAAGCAATTATTCTCTCTTTTGTTTCATTGGTGAGTCTTGTCATCCTGGATTCAAGATTTTATATTCTGCCAATTATTTCTGCTGTGCAGGCTATCAATTTTATTTTCTCAATTTTTTTTCTCTTTTAAACTATTTTCCTTTATATCTTGCAGTATTTATAGATTACTGGATTTGTTTAGCTGATTAGAGGCTATGTTTCCTTTTGTCTGGCTGATTATTATTATTATTATTTGCTTATTCTCAAGGTTCTAAATTATTCTAAATTGGGGTTTCTTTCTCCTGAGAACTTTAGTAATTTCAGTCTTCCTCACATTGCCCTATTGCTCACTTTCTGACTCCTTGTCATGTGATTTAGGTTTCCTTAGGAGCTGTATCTTAAAGTTGTCTCATGCTGGGCAATTCATGTTTCAGTGGTCTCCATCTCTGGCCCAGCTGACTTTTGAAAGTGTGCTAAACTGGTCTTAGCTGAATACTTGTTTTTTCTTCCTTTAGGCAGACCTGGTGAATAGCATTCTTCCTCAGTTCCCTTTGTTCTTTAATTTTCTATCTGTATATATTATTGCAGCACAGGACACTGCCATGTTGGAATCCCCATCAGAGAAAGCTTCTCTTTTTTTTTTTCCTGTGAAATTGGGAGGCCAATTGGAAGAGTGTAGGTGTTCTATTGAAAACTCATAAGTCTGATATACAGTCTTGCCAATTTGATGGACAATGGGGTTAGGAGTGCCCAATGAACACCATATGTATTAGAGATTAGCCTTTTTCATTGTTAGTTCATTTGATTTTTACCTCATTTATTTTCTTGGAGTCCTAAACTGGAGAGATGGCTGAAATAGTTATTTCTTTTTCATATAATTTGTACTTGGTAGGGATTAGAGCGATCATGAAGATCAGAAAAAAAAATCATCTATTCCTTTTTCTTATTGAGTGTGGGACCCAGAAGTCCTACTGCTTTTCTTCTTAACCCAGAAACATTAATTTTGTTTGTACAAAACTTTTCAATTTCATGTAATCAAAATTATCTATTTTATCTTTTGTAATGGCCTCTATGAGAAAGACCATTCATAGAAAAAGCAATGACCTCAATTAACTTGGATAAGAAACAAACCCTTTTACTTAATTTGAGAGAATTGACTTGTTCATTCAATTTAAAACAAACAAACTCCCATTCCTGTCCTCTGAACTATAACAAAACCATTTAGGTAGAAAATTGCTCTTTTACCTCATATAGTTAGCAGAATTCAAAAAAGCCTAACATGTCTAAATTTGTAGGAATAGTTTTTGATTTAGATAGGAATATCAGGTTGATGTTTATTCCCATTTAGACACTTAGGAATAGTAATATATTAGGTATATGGTTTCATAAAAAAATTTTTTAGTACATAGATTTCAGCCCATTTGCTGAATTTATGGAAACTTCCCTGTTGCTTTATCCACAAAAGACTAGAAAAGAGTGATAATGGAAAAAAACTGGGCTGTCAAAGTGAGTAAACAGAGTCTGCCTTCTACAGAGAGATCTGAGCTGGGAGTTAGGAAACTATGTGCATTCAAAATATGCCACAGTAGTCAATGTGACCCAGTCAAACTGATTTATCTTCTCCAGTTTGCATATATGTGAATTCCAAATGTGTATTACTAAAACCCCTCCCATATCAAAACAGTGTGTTTTGTTTAATTTGTGCTACTGGGGCAAGAAGACAGCATTACCCTAACAAGAAAATCAATCTCATCCAATCTGACGCTCCCTGCAAACTAAATAGAAGTAGGGAGATCCAGAACTCCAGAGGGATGTTCTTTCTGACCCTTATGTGGTGGCTACTGAGTTAATTGCATAGTTGATCTGTTTTGAAGTGGGGCTTTTGTACCAATCCTCTGCTAGTGGGGTGGAAAAAGGGAGAGCTAGGGAGTCTTCACAGCAGCGCAGTGCCACTTTGGCAGGGTTGCTGTTTTTAAGAAGCTTTCTCTGTAAATCTTTGTTCTTTTTCTCTTGTGTGTGTGGTCCTCAGTTAAGCAATCTGCTGCAGAGCTCCCCAAAAGACTGAGAAGTGATGGTGGCTCTACATCAGAAGGCTGGCAATGACTCAAGCCTTGGCAATACCTTCTGAACCCCTCTCCTATTCTTTCAGTAAGTATGTTTGTGTCAGAATTTCTTGAAGCCCAGGAGTGAATTTCAACCTCTCTATGAATCATTTACATTTAGTCATATTACAGATCTCTCAAATTCAAATCTAAAACAAAACTGATTCTCTTCACTCTGGGTCTCCCTGATTTTCCTTTTATGTTAATATTATCAAGGTCCTCAAACTCATTAAGGTTGGAAATCTTTAGGACAACTTATATACTTCCACCCACATTTATGAACTATGGATTTCAGTTCATAGTTCCATATATGGATATAAAGAAGGATAAATTGAGCATAACATATAATATGTAAACATTGAGAGCAAGGGCAGAAGAAAGGGAGGGAGAGAAACTGTTCATTTCTCCTTCCTACTAGACTTCAGGTCTTTGCTGTTTTCCCCTTCAAAGCTGCTCTTGAAAGTCCTTTTATCTAGGGGAAGAAAACATGATTCTATGACGCAAAAGGTAGCTGTTCTATCACAACCTTGATGAATATCTAGAAAAGATAGGTTGGTCTCACTGTTTTTGTGTCCCTACCTCCTAACATAGTATCTAGCACTCATTAGAAACTTAATATTTGATTCTTGATCAGTTAGAATTGAAAAATGTATAGAAAAGCTCAGATGGATGAGAAAAGAAAGAATCAGAGAAATATTACAACTAATCTATAAACATTTATTCCCCACATCCCTACATAATTCCATGGGCCTTTCTTTGTTATAATGGCAAATAATTAAGCCCAACACCCACATACACACATAGACACTAATACATTTATACACAAATACACACATTCATACATACATACACACACACACACAGAGTATATTTAGTATTCCACATCTATAGTCTCTCACTTCTCCAAGAATGTAGATAAGTTTATTTTCTTATTTCTTCTTCAGGACCAAGACTGGTAATTCTAATTATACAACATCTGGCTTCATTTTAGTGTTCTCATCATTTACATTGTCTTGCTCAATGCACTTGTCTTGTCCTGCTTACTTTTTTCAGATTTCTCTGAATTTTTAATATTTGTTAGTTCTTCTAAGGGAAAAATATTCCACTTAATATGAAAAAAATTGGGCATCCATTTTACTTCCATTGCTCACACAATACAAAAGAATTATTATGAATTCTTTGCTGTATAGGGGACCTTTCTCTTTGTCTTTGGCCTGCTTGGCAACATATGCCAAGTAGAGGGATAGCTGGATCAAAGAATACAAATTAATTTAATGAATTCTGCCAAATTTTTGTCCAAAAGAACTTCACCAATATTGTATTGGTGTGCTTGTATTCTCAAAGTTAACTATTTTTATCTTTTATTATCTTGGACACTTTTAAGGGTCAAGTGAAAACACAGAGCTGCTAATGTCTATTATTACTAATCATTAGAATCTTTGTCTATATGGTTGTTGACAATTTGTAATTCTTCTTTGGAAAATTATTATTATTTGACTAAACTTATTGGGAAATGGTATGTGTTCTTATAAATTTTTCTTTGGAAGAAATATAAAAATTTCTATCAACTTCATTTCATATCACCTCATTTGTAAATTGGAGATGAGCACCTGGTGCATAAGAATAAATGGGACATATAAATTGCTTATCAGGCTTTAAAGCTGTACATAAATTTGTTATTTTTGTAATATTTATGTCAATTAGTTTAATACTCTTATGAAAGATATTTTATATGATTTGTCCTCCTTTCCCTCCTCTATCCACTCCCCCCCCTTTTTCATTTTTTAATAAAGGCCTCTGTCTTACTTAGCATAAATAGATAGATAAATAGCATAGTTACTTATAATAGATAGCTAAGTCTTAAGTTTTCAATGCATAGGTAAGGGAAACACTTAAGACAATCTATATTTTTATGTTATATTAAAATCCACTTGGTGAATACATTATTATATTGTCTTGGGCTTCTCTTTAGACCTCCAGAGAGCCTCTAAGCTCTGAGAGGCTGCCAAACTTAAAGCAAACATTGTCCAATGATCATATTGTATGCAGTGTGGGTAAAAATGATAGCTGATATAAGAAGTATAGTTCTTTTCTCTTTCTTCTCTCTCATCCCATTTTCATAGTGGAATATGATTAAAAACCAGTCTATCATATGTAAACAACATTGAATTTTAAAACATTTTATTTACTCTTAGGTCACTCATCTTCTTTGCAAAGAAATGGGAAGACAAATAATATTGAGACATATATAGAGAGGCAGCTGGGTGCATAGTTTGTTGATTCTGGATTTAAGAAGATCTGAGTTCAAATCCAGCCTCAGACACTTGCTAGTTGTGTGAAACTGGTAGGTCACTCAACCTCTATCTAGCCTAATTTCCCCATTTTCTATACCTTAAATTTTAAAATAATCTGTAATTCCAAACCTTTTTGTAAACAATGTAATATAGGACTTGATGAATATTTTGCAGTAGTATAGTACATTTAGGTGATTAGTCTTGTCTCCATGTTTTTACAGCATTTAAAGCATGTCTATACAATTCTGTATTAGATGATCATGATATATAATGGACATTATAACTGATAATGGATGACTCCATTTATTGTGGGTTTACCAGAGAAGAAATTCATCAGGAGCAATTTTTCTGATAGAAAACCTGAAAAATAATACATTACTATATCAGAAGATCCCCATTCCTCAATTTAATCAAACAAAAAATGAGTGATGATTTATTAATTATCAGACTGTAAACATGTCTACAAACACAACTATAGTGTATTATCTTTGCTTATGCCTGAAGCTAACCATAGCTAATAACATCAAAGGGTGACTTTAAGCTATTCTCCATATGCTCTTAGGTAATTGAAAGAATAAAATTGAGAAGGCCCAGATTTTTCATATCTCATCTGGTTGAAACATTTCCAAGTCTGTTTTTTTTAAGGGAATTCATAGGAGTAACTTTTTATATTTATTCTGTGGATTTTCATTTTAGAAGAGTAAAATTATATATTATTATATCTAATGAACTTTTTTCCCCCAACTTCATGATTCATAACCTCTCTCTACCCTTTGACACTCTCCATCCTCTTCTGTGATACTCTGTTTTCGATAGGTTTTTGTGATTTTGCTCTTTTCTATTGTAATTCTGCTCCTATTGAACTGACTCCATCTTTATTTTCATCATTCCATAATACTCTGATCTGAGTCCTTTTCTCTTCTTTCTTTATACTATTTCATTTAGTAATTCCATTGTTTCTTGGCATATCAATAATCATCTTGATGCTGCAAATAAATCTCAGATATACTTATGCAGTCCTAATCTTTTAATATTTACAAGTCTTATATTGTCAAGTGCCTATTAGATATTTCAAACTGGATCTCCCATACGCATCTTAAACTTTTCCTGTCCAAAACTAAACTCATTGTCTTTCCCTTAAATTTTACCAAATTTCTAATTTCTGTGTTACTGGAATAGTACCACTACTCTTCCACAATCCACCAACCTTAAGGTTCACAATTGAGGTGTTAGCTTTCACTTCTCAGCTTTATCCCCCTCCTCCCAATATTTAATCATTTGTCAAGTCTTGTCATTTCCTCCCTCATAACATCTTTTTTATATACATTTCCTCCTGTGACTCTACCGCTACCCAGGTAAAGGCCCTTATCACTTCATGTCTACACTATTGAATGACTTTCTTATTATTCTCGTGTCTCTCCACCTTAGTCCATCATCCACTCAGCCCTCAAAGTGGTTTTCCTAATGGGCAGGTCTGATCATGTCTCATATCTGTTCAATAAATTCCAGTGGTTCACTATTACTTCCAGCATCAAATCTTTTAAAATCTTCCATAATCTGTTCCCTTTCTATAATCCTAATACTATACTTTATTTCCTTCCATTAACTCTGCAATTCAGGGACACTACCTTTCTTGCTTTTCCTCAATATGAAATTTCATCTCCCCAGTTATGAACTTTTTACAAACTGTTCCCCACGCCTAGAATGCTCTCCCTCCTCATCATATCTCCTGGTTTCTCTGGCTTCCTTCTCCATCTTCAAAATGCTTGTTCCTTGACAGCACTTTGATTAGTAAGGCTAAACAAGGTAAAAAAAAAATGCTTATCCCACTATTTGCCACTGTCATTCAAGATGTCAGGAGCAGAGTCTAAAGTGTTTCATTATTGATGATGTGGTCTTTGGATGGTTGGTAGATATTGTGTTGATTTCATTAAATCCTGGAATGCTATAAAGAATGCTAATGATACCACTCAAAAGTTGTTTCACTATTTACACAGGAAAACAAATAGATGAAGAATGTATTTTGTAGAGATAATGTCAATTGGAAGTATAGTGCCTAGAATTAGCTTATTAGTATGTACATCTTATACACAAGATGGAAATTGACAGTGAAGTGGATCCTAACTTAAATAAGATGAAAAGTGTGAATGGGACTGCATTTGGGAATGTACACAGTGTTTTTAGATAGCTAGACAGATAGCTGGATAATTTACTATATATTTAAAACATATGTACCCCAGGACCTGAGTTAAGAATTAAGAATACAACTATAAGCAAGGAAAGCAAAACCTTCTTTCAAAGAACTTGGCATTTAATGGAAGAAAAAACATATAGGTGGGAGTGATGAAAGAAGGGTTCCTAGAGAGGGGCAAGGTGGCAAGAGAAATCTGGAGAGTCTAAGAAGTGAGATAGTTTACCATAAACTTCTTCCTGAAAGACATGTCTTTTTAAAGCCAATATTCTTCCAGTGACATTGTATAGTAATAAGTCATTACATAATAAGTAATAAGTCAAATACATTGTCTGAAGTCAAAAGTATATTTTCCAATTATCTATCTATCTATCTAGTTTGAAGAGGTGCTAGAGATGATCTAACCTAGCTAGGTAACCAATATTTTTATATATTTATATCTATTTATATAGAAAGAAGATGGATGGGTGATGAGAGGAAATAATCAGTTATTAACAATAAAGAACATGCAACAAAAGCTTCATTAAAGAAATTATCAGAAATATGTGAGCAGAAGGAGAATTGATCCTGTCATATAGTCAGAGGCACAGACATCTGGGACTGGTCTGTGTATTCTGCTGGTATCTATATAATGTAATGAGATTTAGAAGACCTAAAGACCTTTGTGAAGATCTCTTGTGTAAAACTGATGGGAAGATGGATAAAAGCCACAAACAGGTTATGAGCTGCATCTTTGGATGAAGTATTCACATTAATTAAATTGCAAATCCACACAGTATAGTACTATATGTAGGAACTGCACAAAATGTGAAATAAATATATGAGTAGCCCGTGATCTAGGATATTCATGCTTCTGAGATCATGGGAGGATGGAAGCAAGTAAAGAATATCTTTATAATTTATCATACAAAGTTGTGCTATTAGGGAACTAGATTCTTTTATAGTACATTTATTTTTATTTTATTTTTTATTATCTCCTTAGAGGAGTAGAAAATAAATTAGTGTGTGTGTGTGTGTGTGTGTACACATGTGCATGTGTATCCATGTATATATGATGATTAGTAATAGTTATAGATCTTTTGGGCCCTAAGTTCTTGAATAGAACTTAGACATTTAAGTGAGGAACAGAGGATAGTGGAAAAAAGGAAAGTGGGAGTTCTATAAAAGATGAAGACCAAAAGAAAGCTATGTGGCTTAGAGATAGAGGAGAATAAAATTTGGTGTACGTTCAGTTCGAATCAAGGTAGAAAATGGTTACACCGAATTACTACTTCTTTGATAACCAAGAGAGTTCAAGGAAAAATATTCAGTGGGATTCTGGGTAGAATAGGTAGAACTAGAAAGGTGTTAGGCTAGGTCATCTCTAGGACATCTTATTCCAATACCTTTTTTTTTTTTTTAATGAATATAATACAACCCACCAATAGGCATTTATTAAGTGCTTTTTTTTTTATGCTAGGAACTGTGCTAGGCACTGGGGAAACTATCAAAAAAATGAAAAGATTTTGACCTTGGTGAGCTTAAGTTATAAGGATACTTCTCAGATAGCTAGAGATGATAGACTTAAAATGCAAGTGGGCTAGATGTCCTGAAAAGGAAAAGCCAGAAAAGGGATATAAATAAATAAAACTTATCTCCTGAATTAAGCCAAGTGGTACTCTGTTTTTAATTCTTTTATGATAATTGCTCATTTGTACAGTTTTTACCTTCTGAATTTTCAAACTTTTAGTCAAGCTTATGTTTATTATATAAACAACTTGAGTGTGTTGTTTTTGGCAATTTAGTACCAATGGACTATATAGAAAATGAAGAATATATGAGGAATAAGCTGTTAAATGTTTCATAACTAGCTCTCTGAAGTAAAAAAAAAAGCCAAAACAAAATCTTTTCATATTAATATGGATATTATCATTTTCTCTATCACTTTTAAGTCCAATCAATGAAACAATCAATAGAAGCCCAATTTTTAGATTGATTTCTCCAGATATAAATCCCCCTGTTTAAAACTGTTCAAGCACATCCCTTGATATGACCTAGGGAGGATTTTGGTGACCCCAGAGGTAGTAAAAAATGAGTAAACAAACAAATAAATAGATAGCTAGATAAAAAATAAATAAATGCAATTCTGCTTGATGTTGGTCACTTGTTTTCATTAAACTAGGATCGCAAAGATCTGGGAAAGAGTTTCTGGAAAAATTTCATTAAGCTAATATGCATCTAAGAGGGATGATCAGAGAGCACAAAATAAAATGAAAGAGGTTCACTAGGCTATTGAGAAGAGCCAAAGTTTTATACCACATTGGGAGCTGACACTTTAGAAGCAAAATACCTATAATCTCCTCTCAATTTAAAAAAGGTAGTGGAAATTAATGAAGGAGTTATTATATTTAAAAAGAAATATCACACAATTCGGAAACATAGAATTTCTGCTTATCTACAAAGTTCAGAACATGTTCTTGAGAAAAATCAACTTTACTTCTTTATTAAAGTCATCATTTTTCTTTTCTTTTCTTAACAAAGAATATTAGATTTTCCCCCTGTTCTTCTAGATTTGATACATACCTTCTTAGGACCTGGTGAACATGGTTACCATATAATATAAAGAGAAAAAATGTCTTATCTTCCCCCCAACTGATTTTATATCTATCTATTTGTCTATCTAGATATAGATATATGTGATATATATGTATATATACATACACACATCTGTATATATATATATATATATATATATATATATATATACCCACACCTACCCTTATATATGTATATTTGTGTATACATGTGCATACATGTATATTCACATATAAATATATATGTTATATATACATATATATGTACATATGTATATCTTGTGAAGTGGATAGATAACAATGAGAAATAGTTTGACATTTTGGATACAAAGCTAGCTTAGGCATCAGGAGCACCTGAGTTTGAATAGTCCCTATAATACATAATAACCATGTGTCTCTAGGAAGGTTTCTTTATTCTCAGCGTCCCATCTAAGACTTCCATGAAGTTGTGATTTCCCATTAAAAGGAGAAAAGCAGTTGCATTAGTATAGGAGAGAATTTTCATCAGGAATTCACCACACCAGTGAAATTACAGGCTAATTCTGTATTTTTAAAAATGGAGGAAGATGCCAGATGACTATGAGCAATAGTCTTAAACTATCAGCTAAGGAGAAAATAAGCCTGTAAAGAGTTGGTTTCAGATCCAGCTAATTTAGATCACTCAATAGAACACTTGTAAATGAAACTGGAAAGACAACAGATTGTGTAAAGGAACAGACCTTCAGTTTTTAGAAGAATATCTTTCCAACAGCAACAGCTATGGAAACAGCACATGCGGGCCCCATCACTTACATATCCATGTAATACTACATGAAAAAGTGTTAATAGTATTTGAGAAGACAAAATCAGAAAAAGTGGTTAGATCTGACCCAACTACAGAGAAAGAATCTATGTCAGAGACAACACAATTAAAAGGTACTTGGGGATCGATTTTCAAAGTCTCTCAAAAAGAGGAAGAGGTTACTTGAAGAGATTACAGACATTGCTTCCAGCAAAAAAAAAAAAAAAAAAAAAAAAAAAAAAAAAAAAAGAAAAGAAAAGAAAAATCAGAAACCACAAACCTTTATTCTTGTTTTCATTTCTATAAAATTTTATCAGAATCAGACAACCTTTTACAGACAATTTTATCCAACTGATCACATCTTTTTTTTTCCACAGCTGCCTGAGAAAGTGTAGCGAATTTAAGATCCCACTTTTTTTCCCCCAGAAATCAATTTGAAAGGGGAAACAAAGTATATATGAAAGTAGAACAAAATGTAGCCTGTGATTCTCTTCAAACACTAAAACAATCCTTAAACCAGAGCTGAGCATCGCCCATACATGTTAAAATTACATAAGTCTAGGATAGTAGCAACTACAGCAATAATTTTGTTCAACAATCTGCTGAGTATTGACAATAAACAAGCAGTGAAACAGAGAGACATCTGTTTGCATTAGATATATGCCAGTTTTGTGGAATATGTCCTGTAAAGGATCTAGACCAAGGAAAGTTTCTCATCAAGGATAATATTTTCTAAATATCCCTGCATGTATTAATTGCCCTGGGCATTACACATTTCTTTAGCAAAATATTCAGCAATTAATGTTATTGCTACAGTGTGAGAGCTTGGGTCCATGAAAACATTATTACTCTAGCTGCTGCTACAATTTTACTGCTTGTAAAATCTATGTTATAAACGTCACAATTAAAAGATAATCATGGATCAATTTTCAAGGTATCTCAAAGAAAGAAAGATTCTAAATGAGTAGGAAAAATAATAGACATTGCTTTCTAACTGCCTCAAAATGGAATATTATGTGGTAGAACAAACATTGGATCTGGAGTCAGGAAAATCTTGGATTTGAATAGCTAAATCTTTGAATCTCAATTTTCTCATTTGTAAAATGGGGATAATTACCATACTACCTACCTTCACAGGTTTGTGTTGACTAAGTGAGATAGTGGACATAAAGTGTTTTTCAAATCTTAAGACCTTCTATCTATTAGTTATCCTTATGGACAACGATTTGGGCTCAGGATTGAATCAGATCAGATCTTATTTGAAAAAACAATTGTATTTTAAATTGAGAAGTCTTTATTAAGCATCTACTATATGCCGCATGCTCTGCTAAGTATTGGGACTATGCTAATTCTTTTGATGTTAGGTAATTCCAATAGACTTGGGATAGAAAATGTCAATCATATCTAGAGAGAGAACTATGAAGACTGAATGTGAATCAAAGCAAAACATGTTCACTTTTTTTTTTGTTTCTCATATTTTTTTCTTTTGGTCTTATTTTTCATGTACAACATGACAAATATGGAAATATGTTTACAAGAATAGCATATATTTAACCTATATCAGATTGCTTACTGTCTTGAGAAAGGTAAAGATAAGGAAGGGAGGGAGAAAAATTTAGAACATAAAAGTTTTACAAAATTGAATGTTGAAAACTATCTTTATATATGTTTGGAAAAATAATATGCTATTGAGGGAAAAATTCTATTGATGTTTCCAAATTTCTTAGTGACTCAGAAGCTCATTTCTATAACATTGACTTTTTTTATTTGTGATATTATACAGATAAAAATAATGAGTTTGTAGGAATCAAAGTGACAAGTAAACCCCAAAGAAATGGAAAAACACATGGCAGATGTGAGTAGGCTTATGATATATTACCAAACATGACTCACATGGGAAAAGTGTCATGAAAGACATTTCCAGGATGTCTATTACCAGGAAAGGAGGTGAGCCAGTCACGCTGTGAGGATGAGAGGCCATGAGTGGATACTTAGAGTGCTATGTTATTACTTTAGTCTATTACAAGCACTTTTGAAGAAAACTTCCATTCTTCTTATTTAGTGGAGCTTCTGTGAACAATTTATAAAATAACAATTGAGGCACACAAATGTAGCCCCCTTTGGAGATACAGGATGAAGATATCCTTCTCCGAGCTGCTTCAGAGAGAGTATAGATAACTTGATAGCTATTCATTGGCCATGAGACATCTTTAACTGGCTATTGAGTCAGAAGGCTTGCGTCTAATAAAGGGGCTTTCTCTACCTTTCTGAACTCATCTTCCTTTGGCCTTTGAAGTGTAAGGTTGATTGAACACTAGAGGGCTGAGATGTCTTCTACACTGAACAACAAACAGTGAGCCTAAGTCAGCCTGTTGGTGGAATGAAGCATTGTCTGTTTGTGACTTCTTATAAGATTTTAAAAGGCTGCTGGCATCCTCCTTGGGAAAGCAAGTAGCACTTAAGTACAGGTATATAAGCTATCAAAGCAGTTGTAGCAGAAACAAGGGCAGAGGTAGACTGGTATAGATAGAAAGGGCTCCTGTATGTGCACGAATGTTTGTGGCAGGTCTCTTTGTAGTGGCTAGAAACTGGAAACTGAGTGAATGCCCATCAATTGGAGAATGGCTGAATAAATTATGATATATGAATATTATGAAATATTATTGTTCTGTAAGAAATGACCAGGAGGAGGATTTCAGAAAGGCCTGGAGAGACTTACACGAACTTATGCTGAGTGAAATGAGCAGGACCAGGAGATCATTATATACTTCAACAACACTACTATATGCTGATCAATTCTGATGGACCTGGCCATCTCCAGCAATGAGATGAACCAAATCAGTTCCAATAGAGCAGTAATGAATTGAACCAGCTATACGCAGCGAAAGAACTCTGGGAGATGACTATGAACCATTGCATAGAATTCCCAATCCTCTATTTTTGTCTGCCTGAATTTTTGATTTCCTTCACAGGCTAATAGTACACTATTTCAAAGTCTGATTCTTTTTGTACAGCAAAATAACTGTTAGGACATATATACTTATATTGTATTCAATTTATACTTTAACATATTTAACATGTATTTGTCATCCTGCCATCTTGGGGAGGGGGTGGGGGGAAGGAGGGGAAAAATTGGAACAAAAGGTTTGGCAATTGTGAATGCTGCAAAATTATCCATGCATATAACTTATAAATAAAAAGCTATAGTAAAAAATATTTATTTTTATAAAGATTGTAATCATTTTATAATTCTTTATTGCTTAAAATTCATTTTTTTGGAAATTAAATTGTCTATTCCACATTTGACTCATGTTTGTAATTTGAGCACTTTTCTTTTGTTCTCCTTTCCTTGATAATCTGAGGTGGCTTGGCATACTTTTAAAAATTCCTTTATCTTTCTTGGGAGTCTGAGGTGGGAACATATTGAAGTACTGGGGAGTTAGTTCCTCTATTGAGATGATAGTTACCTTGGAACCATGATCTCAGTCTATGAGGGTAGGTAAATGATGGGGATTGACAAAGCCACAGATATTCATCAGCTGTGAGATGCTGGCCAAGTCATTTAACCCTGTATGCCTCAGTTTCTTCATCTGTAAAATGAGTTGGAGAAGAAAATTATATACCACTCTAGAACTTCTGTCTTCTGTCTGTCCTCTCATTCCTCTACAGTAAGAACTAATTTTCTTATTTACTTTGCCTTCAATTCTATCTCTATACAGTAAGTCTTATTACTATTTCTTACATTTTACTTCATCTTTCTTTCTTTGTCTTTGCCTTTTAACTCGGATCCTCAAAAGTATTCACATACAATTCCCTAAAACTTCCAACTTCCATACAGTTAATCATTTTCTTTGAAAACTGCCCATTGTAACCTTTATCACCTCTGACCTTCCATACCTACAGATGCTTCCTGTGAGCCGGTGCCCAACATCTGATACATATATTATATATCAATTGTATGGTACTGAAAATATTGATTATGAACTGCTGAGGAATATTACAATTAATAAATTATCTTAAGCTTACAATAACTGATTATTATATTATTCAAACTCCTTAGTTCCTATTCTTTTGACTAGTCACATTTAAATAATATTGCTTATGTTAAATTATCTATGAGGAATGGAGGTATAGGGCCAGAAGACATGTGTGAGTATAAATTAAGCTGATCATTGATAGGAGACTTGGGGAAAAGATATCGTTTGTGTTGTTATTCAGCCATACCCACATTTCATTACTTCATTGGAAATTTTCTTGATAAAAGTACTGGAGTGGTTTGCCATTTCCTTCTCCGATTTATTTTACATGAAAAGGTTGAGGCAAACAGGATTAAATAACCCTTCCTGACTCAATTTGGGATTTTCTTAGCAAGGGTACGATATTGGTTTGCCATATTCTTCTCCAACTCATTTTACAGATGAGAAAATTAAGCAAACAGGGTTAAATGACTTGCCTAAAGTCACACAGCTGGTAAGTGTCTTAGGGAAGACTTGAACTCAGGAAGAAAAGTCTTCCAGATTGCAAGTTCAGTACTTTCTCCATTGTTTACCAACTTCTCTATTATTTTCACTAACGCAAAAGGAATCATAAAGACTCCCTAAATTGGCAGGTATCCAAAAAAAAAAATCATTTATGATTTGGTTTTGGAATGTACTTTTATACTTGAATTTGAATAAGGGTGTGCCCAACGGTCTGGGAATTCCAGTGCTGCAAGTACAATCATGAAACTGCACTATAAAGAGCTGACTCATTGGAAAATATCGGTGGAACCAGATTCTTCATACTGCTTTCAAGGGACATGCTTATCTCCTCCCTTCTGCTTCCTCCATGCTGGGAATGGATGACATCACCTCTTGGAGTGACACAGAGTTACAAGCTAAGCAGTGACATTCCTTTTTAAGGGTGTATCAATAGAGAATCAGACTGACTAAGAGATTCAAGGGTTTCAATGCATTGCCTCCAAAGTAGAGGATTCTTCTATATACAGAAACCTACAAGTCAGATCTATTATTAATTTGAAACCTTCCTGCTCCTCTCCCCTCCCAAATATTTTATGTGCTCCAGTTTAACTACTACATGGATATGTGCTAATTGCATTTGCTGTCTCCCTGGATCCCACTTTTCTTGGAAATGTTTTGACTTAAGAAGTCAATTTTAGCCCTTGTTCAGATCTAGGAAATTGGCAGAAATAATTCTGAAGAGAGATGGTGAAGATGCAGGGGCTTGGGAAGGTAGAGAGGATGATAATATTGTGAGGCTAAAATCAACATTTACCATGTAGTGTAATTTTGTGGTTAAAGAGAAGACCTGGGAGACAAGAAGACCAGTATTCAAGTCACACCTTTAAAAGACCCTGGGACATGTAAGTCCTGGCAAGAGAGTTTCTTAGTAAATCTAGTAACTAAGACTCTTAAATTGCCTAGAAGGAACTAATCTATGCTGATAATGAGCTCCTCACAGAAAACCCCTTAAAAGATAAAGTCACAGATCTGGTCAAAACAGAAAACCACAAGGCAAATAATCTATCTGAAATCTGGCTGTGTTCCCTACAAATGGGGTCTGGTTATTACACAAGGATTTAAATCAGTTGGACTACTCCCTGCAACTCATTGATGAGTAATTGAGAATTGACTGCATTAATAGTATTGTAAAAATACCTTTTTATTCAAGTAAAACATTTTGCATGAAAGGTAAATACTGTTAAGGTTCTATGGATTTAGAGCTGGATGGGACCTTGAAGGTCATTTAGTCCAATCCCTCAATTCCTCTAAAATTAAGTGACCTACCCAAAGTTAAACAGTTAGCCAGTAGTAGGAGAGGTAGTTAAACCTACATTCTCTGAGACATCCAGTATCTAAATCATCTCACTTTCCTAGGTGTTAGTGATCCAAATTATAAAACTGAGGGAGTTTTCAAATTAAAAGATGGCTTAAGACATGTTCCCTAAATAGACAGCATGATGAAGTGGAAAATTTATCAGATCTGTAGCAGAGGACCTGGAGTCAAATGCTTCACCTACAGTTTACTATCTAAGTCATCTTGGATAAGTCACTTAACTTTAGTTTTCTCATCTGTAAAATAAGAGATTTGAACTAGATTACTTCTGAGGTCTTTTCCCAGATCCAAGTTACATAATCTTTTAAAAATAAATATAATAAAAAGGAAGACTGTGATCAACCTAAGAGAGAGGTCTAGACACATCCCTAAGATAAATTTGAGGAAAGAGAGATCATTTTAAATTGGGGGGGGGATGAGGAAAAGCTTTGTGGAGAATCATAGAATCATAGATTTGGAGATGGCAGTGTTATGAGGACTCTCATCTTATCTGGAGCTGAAAGAGAGGGAAGAGATAAGGAGGAGAACATTCTAGGAATGTGGGATAGCTCACACACATTCATAAAATAGTCATTTCTCTACAGTTATGCTATAAGAACTCCATACAGTGAGGGCTTTGGGGAGGGGAATGAGAGAGGAGTAAATAATATGATACAGTTGTGGATGGAATAGAGCTGAAGCCTAACTTGGAGAGGAAAAGGACAAAAGTGGTGGTTTTACTCTTGGTGGGATAGAACCCACCAAAGAAACATCCTTATGAGTTCCTGTTTAAATTAGATTCTGAGTTCCATACTCCCAGGAACTACATACAAAGTGCTTGCAATGTTTTTGCCTCAGTTATTACTGACCAACCCTACCTGAAGTGTAAGTCAAACATTCTAGCCACAAACACTGTTATATGCCTTTAGGGTTTCAGCCATGGGAAACTCAACAACTTAAACTATATTAATATTAAAACTCTTAGCTGTTGATCAATGCTCTAGTTTGGTCAGGGAATACATCAGAAATAAGAAAAGTGGTAATCTTATGATCACTTTGTAGATTGTGCTCTGCACTTATTATGTATTATTTGTTTGTTGAGCCCATGAGAAAAGCAAATGTTGCCTGCAATATCCAAGTATGTTTGTTTGCCTTTTTGTATGGTTGATGTCATTATGCCAAAGTCATGTAATTTATGCTGAAATAAAACCAGTTCAAAAGTAGATAGGGATTTAAAGTAGTTGGCAGCTCATAGCTCATTTTCATTGGGGTGTTCAGGGAAGGCTAGTAACTCTGGTGTGAGGGCTTGCTGAGCCCTTTTCAGGACTTCATGTCAACCTTTGGTGTCTACCTTTACCCAATTCTCATCTGTGGCTCCAAGAAGTTATATATATCATGTGGAGCATGTGCAGCAGCCAACCTTAACAGACAGGTTAAACCAGCTTGAACGTAACCTACAAGCCTTAACACCATTTGTAAGTTAGGGTGATGTGTATACTAAGCATGTAAAGGGATAGTTGAAAACAATTTGGTACAATGGTCATGAAGGTGGCTGAAGCAGATGCTCAGATGTTTAGAACTTGGCAAGACATAAAGAAATCAAGTCATCTTCTGCAAACTGGGATATTGCCAGTCATCTTAACTTCTGTCTTGACACTGGGTTTTGATGACTCTGGAAAGAAGAGTGAGGTTGCTGACTTTATGCAATTCTGCTTCACTTAAATCTAGTTCCTACACAAGTCAAGACATCACCTTATGATGCCATTGGTTCTCTTTAAAAATGAAAGATTAACAACTGGTGAAGTCCATGATCCATGAATGCTTGACAAGTTATTAGAACTTGAGAGAGCAGCAGAAATGAGAGATTGAAGAAAGTGAATTCTCTAGTGACCATAGTGGGGCATGTACAAATTGTAAATATGAACTTGAGACTTCCCTGTGAATGGCTCTAACCATCATCTAGCAGTTAAATATTCAGATGGAGGGGAGATTAACAGCTAATCTATTTTGACTAAGATGTAGAGTGAATAGACACATAGTATGAATTCATTTGGAAAAGATAGATTGCAACCAAATTAAGAAGACTCTACAAAACTACTCCAAGGAGAAAGCATTTGATTCAAAAGGGCATGAAGAACCATTGGAGTTTTTTGGTTGAAGGAGTGGATCTAGAACTAGATTTGTGCAGTAAGAAAGTCATTTTAGTAGCTGTGTGAAATATAAATACAATGACGAGAGAAGTAATGGATTCTCTAGTATCTGGAGTGCATTGTATTTTATTATGGGCATTGAAAGTGGTATATAGCTGGGTCATTTGTGGATCTGAAAAAGTTGGTGGCCACTGCTGATGGATAATTAAATTGGTTATAACCATGGAGTCTTTTGATAGGTTTACTTCTTTTTAGACAGAGAGTCAGACTTTAGATTATTTCCCAGGTTCAGGAATAGTGGAGATACAATATTTGATGTTTTCAAGAAACTTTTCTAAGGTTAATGATGTCCTTACTCCTGGAAACATAGCCAAGAAAACAAACAGTTTATTGTATCTACATTTTGATTACCCCTTCCCTACTGTGTGTTATTGCCATACAGGATAATTTTCCAGTGGTTGGGGGTGAGGGGTGAATTTTTTGATGCAGATCAGTCTTGATTATAAAATCATTCTGGTACAACCTAGGTGACATTTTTGACAAAGCAATTATCTGAAACTGATCTTCAAACTTGAGTCATATTTGAGAGGCATGTATTTACCATAAAGGATGACTTAGTGTGGTTAGGAACCAAAGACAAGTTGACATTTTTGCATACTATCATAACTTCTTAGGCAAGAGGTGGTGAGAACAAGAGGGTGTGATTGTGACCATATGAGTAGAGAAAGGGCAAAGCAAATGATGCAGCTGATTGAATCTGAGCAATAGGGAGAAGAGGAAAAAGCTGATTCTCAATGGATAAATTTGGATGACTGGGAGATCATCAAAAGAAATAGGGAAATTGGGAAGAGATAGATTTTGATCTTTTTATATTATGTTTAGAATTGAAAAGTTTTGGGTTTTGCATAGTCTGATTATGTTGTTTGAAAACTTTATGCCTTTATTATTGTAATAGTCTGCTGGTGGATCTGCTAGCTTCAAGTCTCTCCCAGTTCTAAACCATTTTCCATTCAGTCAATAGTGATTTTCCTAAAATGCAAGTCTGATCATATTACCTCTCCTTTCCATTCAATAAACTCCAATATTTTCCTAGGGGAACTACAAAATTTTCTGTTTGGCATTCAGTGGCCATCACAACCTACCTTTTCAATCATCTTATACCTTATTCTCAAATATATACTCTTTAATCCAGTAATATTGACTTCCTCTCAGTTCTGTAAACAAGACTTTCTCCTAACTTCTGTCATTCTCTCTGCCTTTGTTCCTGGTTCTAAATTGCTCTCCTTCCTCCATTCAAATTACTGAATTCCTTGGACTCCTTTAAGTCCCAACTAAAATCCCACCTCCAACAGGAAGCCTTCCTCAACCCTTCTTAATTCTAGTATCCTCTCCTTTTAAATTATTTCTTATTTATCCTGCATATAGTTTACTTTGTATATATTTATTTGTATTTTGTCTCTCCCAATAGATCATAAGCTTCATGAGGGCAGGGATTTGTCTGTTGCCTTTTTTTTTTTTCTTCATTCCCAGAGCTTAACACAGTACCTAGAACATAGTAGGCACTTAATAAATTCTTATTGAATTGAGGTAAAGCGATTTGACATTGGCTGGATCTTGCATCTTTTATAATTGGCTCAGTGTTTGAAATGTATGCATGTGTGTGATAAAAAAGGAGATGAATCAGATTGCTTTCCCCCTTTCTAAGAGAGCTTAAAACTATGATTTTTATTTTTCCCCTTGGTTCATACCCTCTGATAAATGAGTCCATTTCTCCTCATCCTATTAGCAAGGAGAGATGAAGCATTTCATTCTCACCTCCAGTTTTAATGCTGTTGTAATCAATAGGTGTGCACTGAAGGAAATGTAGGTTAAAGAGGGGAAATATAAGGTTTGTAAGGCCCACAAGAGATGTGCTAGCCACTGATAGGTACTAGTTTATTCTGAGCACAGCCTGAACATCTTTTCACATCTTTTCTAAGCACAAAGGGTCAAAATTTAGCCAATTCTATATTGTTGGATAGAACTTTGGACTTTCAGAGAGAAGCAATTTTCTCCTATGAGCACAAAAGGCATCATTTTAGCACTCTTGCTAATGCATTTTTAGGTAAGGCTGGATGAACATATAAGCCTATGGGGATTTTGTTTTTGACCTGCTTATTATTCTATTCCATGTTACATACTTGTGTAGGTATACCTTGTTCCATGTGACAAATGTATTACCAAAAAACATTTTTTAAACTAATTTTTAAAAAATGCTTTTATAGCTAAAAAATTAACCAGGAAGGCTTGTTTTTAGGAAAAACCCTCCAACAAACACACTTATATGAATATAAATATACATACATATACACATCTCTATTTATCTATCTATCATCTATCTGTACTTAAATTGGATATCACTCTTTGATTTATCTGTTTTTCTGACTGATTATATATGTATTAGATTTTTATCAAATCAGTACTCATCTGTACCAAAGGTGAATCTACTTTAGTTTTTTCAAAAATATCTACAAACTTGAATGCTAAATGTGGACACTAGTCATTATGCATTATTCCTATTTACCAGTACTAATGGCTTGCATTTAAATAATTTCTTTCAACTACCAAACAAACGTGCTTTTAATGCTTATAATCTCAACAGGTAGTTAGGACAACTATTACTGTCTCTTTTTTACTTATGGTAAAACCGAAGCTTAGAGAAATAATTTGACTTGTCTATGATTGCACACCTTCTAAAGTTGTGGAATCAAAGCTTGATTCCTGGTCTTCTGATCTTAATTCATATCTTTTAGCTTTTCAGTTAGTTTTGACTTTTTGTGATTCTACTTAGGGTTTTCTTGGCAAAGTAGAATAGTTTGACATTATTTTTTTTAGCTTATTTTACTGATGAGGAAAATGAAGCAAACAGAATTTAATGACTTGCTATAGGGTTACACAGTCAGTGTTTGAAGCTAGATTTGAACTTGGGAAGATGTCTTCCCTATTCTAGGCATTTGCCACTTAGCTGGCATTCAATGGCCTTCATAACCTGTCTTTTGAATCATGTTATGCCTTTCTTTCTACTTTACCACTCTGTCAAGTCAAGGCAATGCAGACTTTGCTTTTTTGAGCACAGACAAAAAAAAAATGGGTAAAATTAAGGAGCATCAATGGCATTTCTAAGATGATTTTTAGGTGAATTTAATCATAAATTAAGCACCCTTCATGTAGAGAGTATTGTGCTAGGTACCAGGAAAAACATATAAAAGTTAAAGCAGGCATTATCCTGCACTTATAGTGCTGGCAACTTAATCTGAGTTCAACCACACAAATTATCACTATATACAATACTTCAATCTATCCATTTCACATATCTACATACATATGCTACATACATACACACACACACACACACACACACACACACACATAAAATACAGCTATCAGTAAACACTTATTAAGCACCTACTGTTTGCCAGGAATTATACTAAGAACTGGGGGATGCAGAGCATGGTAAAAGACAGCTTTTGCCCTTGGATTAGTGACTTCCATACACATTTTCTCATTATGAGAGATCATCTTTTTAAATAATCATCCCCATAATCACTTCTTTGAACAGCTGTTATTTCCACTACCCCTTATGACATAATTAACACCATTCAGCAGCTCTCAATTAATAGGCCATCCCTTTAATGACCTATTAGCAGGAATTTCAATAACTCTTAAGTAGTTCTTCCCAGAGGATTACTTGACCTGAGTACCTGTGGGAAGAAGCCACTTCATTAAGATTATATTTTGAAGTAGGGCAACCCATGAAGTGATGGATTCAGGACATATTTACCAAATGCCAATATAACAAAGATGTAAACATTATGGTTAGACTATAAGCCATCCTTATTTATATTACTTTGTATTTCAATTGTCTCCAACTTATTCTATATAAGTGTTGTTTGTACATAGTTATTTGGAACTTAGTTTGGCTCTCTGGTCTTTCCCTTCTATATATATATATATATATTTTTTTTTTTTTTGACTAGGCAAAAGAAGCCCCATTTCTTACCTGGTCTTAATCACTAAATGGCTCGTTATCTCATTCAAACTGAAACCTGTTAAAGACCTTAGCTTAAAAAGGTCAAGGTCTCCTACTGCATCCAGGGCCATCTCCAATGGTCCTGATCTTTATCAGGTCACTGGACCCACATGGCTCCAGAGGAGAGAGTGAGATTGGTGACTTTGCACAGATCTCCCTCACTTAAATTCAATTTATTTGTAAGGTATGATATCACCTTCCTGATGTCATGGATCTCTTGGAGAACAAAAGACAATAACAACAACTCTAACTTATTTTATTTAGGTGCTGTTTGTATAGAGTTGTTTACACCTCATCTCTTCCATTAGACTTATTTATTTACTTATTTATTTATTTTTGTGTCTCTAGTACTTAGAACAGTACTGGTATGTGATAGGTACTTAATGTGTGCTCGTTGAAGGGATTATCCCCCACCTACAATTTGCTTGGGATATAGATAGTCAAGGAGCAACCAATTCTTAACAATAGCCACTAAGGCTTCACAGAAACGTCCATTTGGCTTTTTTCAATGACAAAGAACTTCCAGCTAAGACTCATATCTGTGTGATCCATATCACATCTGATTCAGTGACCGATAAAAGTTATATATTTATTCATCCTTTCAAATAATGAGTTTTTCCTATATGACAAAGCTTCACACAATATGACTTGGATTATTTTCCCTCCCCAACTTTAATAATATGAGACTAATATGAGTCTCTAATAATATGAGACCTAGCAAATGAACAGGAAGAACAAGACTCCATCTTAAAGGGGGGGAAATGACAAGCCCATTCTTATGAATCACAAGGATATTTATGAAACAAAATGTTTTAGAATGTAGAATACATAGATAAACATGGAAAATGCAAAATGTTGTATTCTCTCTCTAATTGTGCTTAATCCAGATGTTTTTTTAACAGTGTCCTTGTATTAGATTTTAGGTCTGGGAAATTGAATAGGATGTCTGTCTATTTATCTATCTACCTATCATCTTTCTATCTGTCTGTCTATATAAGTGCATGTGTATATACATATGTATGTATATATATATATATACAACATAAATGTATATCTATCTACATATATGTTTGACAAATTCTAAAATTTCTAAATTCTAAATTAAAAAAACATTATTCTTAGAAGAGGTTCATAGGCTTCATCAGATTGCCAAAAGGGTCAATGATATACAAAAGTTTAAGCATCCCCTGGTTTAAATCATTTTCCATTTAAACCTATAAAAATGTAAAGTTAGTCATGTAGAATTGGAGCAATGCTTATAACAATCTCTTTATTTCAACAAATAAAGTCTCTTTTGGCTTATATAACTGGACATGGTTTCTGGTTTTTGACAGGCTTATAATTATAGTTTTCAACGTTTTAATAGTTTTATTATGACAAGACAAAAAAAATGATGAAGCTCAGAACTGTATCACTTGGCATTTTCTCTTCTTTTCTTCTCTCAATACAAAATGTTTACATCTCTTAATAAGTAACATAAATCTTTAGTTGGATTCAAAACATGCAAGTTCACTACAATCTTTGATTTTAGCCTTTCTCCTCCCAGAAAATTGGCTTGGTTTGACCACCAGAGTCACTCTGCTTCAGGTTAATACATCTCTCCACTAAAGCACATTGGGACTCTTGCCCTTTTTGTGGTACATTACTCAACAGAATTCTTTTATTAAGTTGGAGAGTTTGGGGGACATTCACTATTATTAACATAAAAAGCTCATATAATTATTTTAACTGAAAAAAGTTTTAATCAGGGAGATTAGAAGAAATCTATCAGAATATAGAAAACTACATTTTAAGTATAGTGAGGCTTATTAGTTAACCTTAGTTGGCAGACACTTATGAAGTACATGAGCCAGGGACAAGAAAACTTTATTATTACTTTTTAAATGAAGGTTCATAACTAAGAAATCATACCTCCAAAGAAATGAGTGGGAAATGGTAATCTACAGAAGATAGCAGTTTCCATTGCAAATTAAGGAACTTTTTTAAAAAAAATCAATCAATTAATCAATCAACATTTAAGTGCCTTCTATGTTCCAGTCACTGTATTAAGATCTGAGGATATAGAAGAGGCAAATGATGGTCCCTGATCTCAAAGAGCTTACAGTCTAGAAGGAGAGACAATTTGAAAATAAATATATACAAAGCAAATTAAATACAGGAAATAAATATCTGATAGAGAGCATTATAATTAAGATAGATTGGGGAAGGATTCCTTTGAAAGGGGAGATTTTTGCTGAGATTTACAAAGAGCCTATATAAATTCTAGAAAGTATGTTATTGATTTCCTTTACTACTTCTGTATCTCAAGTTATACCAACAGGGAGGCCCATGTCCTGTTTTATCTGGACAACATCTCTAAGAAGAATTTGGAGCAGAGTTTCATATGATGAAGAGAAGTTACCTACCACTATTGATACAAGAAGACTTTATACAATACAATAAAGTAGACTTTATACAATGTGGGTTTCCAGAGAAATTTTAGGTGGGGAAATATTATTCCATTTGAACTTGGTTAAGAAGACAGAGAATGGAGAAGATAAAGGTTGAAGAAGAAAACAGAAGAAAGAAGAAGGAAACAAGGAAAGGTAGATAAGAATGAGTGCTGGGACTTAGAATTAGGAAAACTTGACTTCAAATCTAGCCTTAGACACTTATTAGCTTTGTGATCCTGGGAAAGTCACTTAACCCTGTTTGTCTCAGTTTGTTTGTCTGTAAAATGAGCTAAAGAAGGAAATGGAAAATCACTCCAGTACCTCTGCCCAAAAAACCCCAAATGGAGTCACACATTGTTGAATGTGATTGAACAACATGCACAGAAACATGAAAAGTTCTGAGGATGATGCTAAGATTCTGGAAACAATCTTTGTCTTGAGGGAACTCACATTCAATAAGAACCAAAATTTTCCTGAAAGAAAATACTATCTCTTTAATACCACTTTTTTTTTTTTTTTTTAATATTGGTTTGCATCACTGAATACCAAAGTTTACAAGAGAATTAAAGTTGTGGTTAATGTAAAGATCAGTGGGGAGAGTAGGTCCTTAATATAAGCTTGTTCTCCCATGGTGTCATATTATAAACAATGAATTTTGTGGAAAAATTAATGTAAAAGATAGAAAAAAGAGGGTCTCAACATGTAGGAAGGCAGAGAATAATGGGCAGGCAGCCCTTATATTGCTTTGGTGCTTATGTAATAATCAAGAGACCTAGAGGAAAGCCTCCACCCAGTATGTTAAATGAAACCCCTTGGAGGATTTCCTGGAAGACATAAACAAGAGTAGAACAAGATAAAAAATGCAGATGACTAGCAAACTGCACCTTTGGAGAGAGTAACTATGACATGGATCCATGGAAGAGTTTAAATACTAAAACCCTTCTATCTCAAAAGCCAAAATCACAGCTCTGAATTAAAAACAACAAGGACAAAAAGAGAGAGAGAGGCAGAGAGACAGAGACAGAGACAGAGAGAGAGACAGACAGACAGACAGACAAGACAGAGAGAGAGAGACAGAGAGAAACAGAGACAGAGACAGAAAAGAAAATGAGAGTTCCATCTAGTTAAAGGAATATCTTGTTAGTTCTATGATTTTGTCTGTGACTATTTAGGCTTGGCAGATAACTGCAGCTGTCTCCCATTACTCTGGAAAAATAATTCAAGTTACTCCCTACAACATCCATCAAAAGGTCTTGTGTATTAGGGATACCATGACCTTGCTTTTTAGTTAGGGGGAGTGGGAGGGAACTGTCTAGTATTAATTCAATAGTTCAAGAATCTGTGATTTTATCAGTGTGGACACTCCTTTCACAAATATAGGTCATAAGCCCTCTACAGCTTAGAAGAGTTTTGTGGCCAAAATATTCATCCCCTTATGGCCAACCTGGCTCTGGAAGCTTAGCTAGATGGGTTTTTGAATAATAGACAAACAATTTTTCATTTGGGTCTGTATTCAAAGTTGGTTTTTTTTTTTTTTTTTTTTTTTTTGCTTACTAAGAGCCACTTGAGTTTATGTGCTCTATTTGGTCTGGCCCTGGAGATCAAATGGTTACCTTCATGCCAACATGATACTTTGGAATAGAATTTCAGTGTAGGATTAAATACAATATATAGTAAGTATTTTTTATTCTTTTAAAACTAAATAAAAGGAACTCCAGAAAACTAGTCCCATTGGAGAAGAGATAGCTTAAAGAAACACATGTTGCTACTATGTTCATTCAATGAACTGGGACACTGGGATCAAAGACTTAAAGCTGAAAGGGACCTTAGAAGTCATATAATACAGTTTTATTTTGTAGATTAAAAAACTGAGGACCAAAGAAGAGAATTGGCTTACTCTATGACACACAAGTCAAAAGTGGACAAAACAGGATTTAAACCCTAGGTCTTTTATTTCAAAATTAACAAATTTTCCGTTGCACCATATTGTCTCCTACCAAAGATTTTCCAGAAAAAGGAACATAGTGGGAGATTCAATGTAAAGTGGATGCTTTGAACAGGAAAATGCATTTAACATATTAGGAAACTTTTAATAAAAATAATTTAAGACAGTCAAGGTCTAATGTTGTATAATGGTAACCTGAGTTATTTGGTCCTAGAGCACATGAACTTCAGTGAGAGTAAGGTGAAGTGGAAATCTAAACCAATGGATGATGAAATTGGGCTTCACTTAACGTGGAGGATAGGACAAACAGCTAATAAATAGGCTTAACCAAAAAAATAAAATGAAATAAACAAATGGGACAGGGAGAAATGAGTTATAGAGGAAAGGTATTTTCAGAGTGGTCTGAAATCCACATGAGTAATCTTTGGAGTCCTTGCCAGAAAAAAAAAAAGTGGAGCCAGAATAAGGAGTCAGATTGTAAAAGACTGGAAGTACTGATATTTGACAAAATGAATCTATTTCAGGTAAAAAAAAAAAATGCCCCAGCTAAAATCCTGCCTTCTGCAAGAAATCTTTCCCTCTTCCTCTTAAAACTAGTTCTGCCTTTTCAAAGTTACTTCCAATTTATCTTGACTATCTCTCTCTCTCTCTCTCTCTCTTTTTGTACATAACTGTTGGCATGTTATCTCCCTCATTATGTGTTCCTTCAGAGCAAGGACTAACTTGTTTTGTTTTGCTTTTTTATTATTATTATTTCCAGCATCTTAATTAAGAATTGTCTGGCACATAGTAGATGCTTTAATAAATGTTTGCTGACTTAACCTTCATCCAAACATTCAATATAGATAGGATTTGTTTTCTTGACTCCAGGGATAAATTATAGAAATTATGATATGTGCTCATTTGGATGTCTGGCCTAGCCCATGGACCCATTCTCAATATTTTTAAATAATTGAAGGAAGGAAAGGATAATTTTTATTTAGAAGTTAGTGAAAGTAAAGATGTAAAATTTCTTCCCATCCAAATTCATAGATTTCCTGTAAGCTAGGGATCCATGGGATCCCAGGTTTAAAACCTCTGTTCAGAAAAAGTTTGGGAAGGGAAGGTCAAGGGAAATAATCAGATCATTCCCTATATGGACAAAACTGGCATAATTTTCCCTGACCAATATCATTTTATAATCATTTCAGTGCTAGATTATAAAATCCTACCATAGACTCACAAACTCCACATAAGTAATCTTGGCTAAATACTGAAGATACAAATCAGATAATTGGGGAGGAGCTGAGCTAATGGCTTACTTTCACATGTTTCACCCAATAATATATTTTTGAGGAACTAATTAATGATCTCAATCTGGTATAACCTGCATTTTTACATAAAGACCAAGGTTAACTTTTAAGGTTTCTGTAACTGTAACTTCTATATCTTTAAAAAAACAAACAAACTCTGGATTGTTTTTTGGCATATGATTAGTAGTAATCAAATATTTATAAATAAACACAACTAAAATATTATGTATTGATTTCAGTAATGAGACCAGTAAAGAATTTGATTTGCCTTTCAGCAGGAAACTATTTGAAGAGAGAACCCAGAAAAGGAGAGGCAGTGCTGACAGTGAGCAACTAGTAAGGGAAGACATTGAGTCAAGCGTTTGATTATGGTAGTGAAGACAAAATGGAGAGCAGATAAGTAAGGAAGTAAGGCAGGTTCAATGCTCTATAGGGCAATGTAGCCTGGGGCAGAGGTGTGCTGCTTTCTACTTCCTATCAGCCTCCTACTTCCTAATGATAACTCCAGTGTTTCCTGGTATTGTTCACTTCCCTCTGCATCATTTTATACATATCTTCTCAGTTTTTTTATTTCATAATTTCTTATGGTGTAATAATATTCAACTACATAAATATACATATAAATACACACAAATTATTGTGTATATATAAGCACATATGCATATATGAAATATTATTTGTATATAGACACATATATGTATATTTATATACACACATACTCACATGAACACATTATCGTGTGCATAGCAGTTAAGTAGGATAATGGATAGAGTTTTGTGTAATACTATTCAGTTACATAAATGCACATAAATGCACACAAATAATTTTGTGTGCATATATACACATGTATGCATATATGAAATAGTATATATATATAATATATATGTATATATATATATATATGTACATATACATACTCAAAGAAATTATTGTGTGTATAGCAGCTAGGAGGACAATGGATAGAGCAGTACACTTGGAATCAAGAAGACTCAATTTCATGAGTTCAACTCCAGCCTTCACCCCTTACTAACTGTTTGATCCTGAGCAAGTCACTTAATCCTATTTGCCGAGTTGAATAAGGAAATGGCTAACTATTGTAGTGTCTACCAAAAACATTCCAGATGGGGTCATGAAAAGTCAGACATGACTGAACAATAACACAGAATCTGTTTGGGGCATACGAAACCAAAAGTCTTTGTTCATATGGTATTTATGCTTTTTGATTTTAGTTAGCTAGATCTCTAGGTTTCTTTTAGTTATAAATCTATGTTTTTATGATTCCTAAGAATTACTCTTCATAAGATTTATTCTAGCTCAGAGAAGGCATGGGTTGATTGATCTAGGGTTCAATGTATCAAGTCCATGAATTTGAGCATGGTTAGGGAGTGTAGGGGAGCTGGGATGCAGTAAAAGTGAGGCTTGACCTATTAGGCTTAAGGAATAGGGCTATTAGCAGCTCTAAATCACTGGCTGTGCAAATGCATGTGGGAGAACAGGTAAATGAGCTTGTATATTAAATGTAGAAAAGCTGACTTTTTTTTTTTTTAAAACCAGACCTGTGATTTCATTGGCTTGAGGCCATCTCAATAAAGAAACTACCTTTATCAATGGGTAACTTAGAGACTTGATGATGTACCCTTGACCTGTCCAGGGTCCCAAGTCATAACTTGAGGTGGTGCTTGAATCCTCAGCTTCCTGTCTCTATTTCAATTATGAAAATATGACCATTTTCAGTTTATTTAGCCCATATGTTTGCAAATAACTAACACCTGACTTTCAAATTAATCTAATTCTTTGCTTTTTTTTATTCTCCACAAAAATTCAACTTAAAGATTAAACTAAAAATGGTCACAACGAATGACTCCAAAGTACAGATGAGCCAGATAATGACCTAGTCTTGGATCCAACTAGTGTGAAAAGAGCCAAAATGTAGGGTGTGTTTCCTCAGCCTATAAAGATTTATCACTAGGAAGGAAGGAAAGGCATCTTAATTAGCAATGAAGCAAACTTTCAAGAAATCATTATCTTCTTAAATTCCTCTAACTTGTTACTGTTGATTTTAGTTATAGTGGAGTTGGCTATGAACAAGATGATTTTATCTGAGCAGGAAGTAAATAACATATGACAGATGTGTGTTCATTAGTGCACAGATACACATATTTTGTATGCTGAGAAACTGTGGGAGTGGGGAACTCAGGTGATTAAGCCCAATGATTCAGGATCCCTTTAGCTCTAATCCTATCCCTGACATTAGCTTGGAGTCTGAGCTTATGCAAAACAGTGAACCTCAGACCCAGGTTTCTCCCTCTGTGAAATCTCATTATTCTGGTTGCTATTATTACTTAACACTCATTACCCTCCCATGGTTTTCTAGGCAGGATGATAACAGTTGTATCCCCTTCTTCCCTGCAAAGCTGCTATGAAGTTTTAACTAATAAGAGACAGGAAGTATGAGTGATGCCATGGAGTTCTTTTCAAATATGAGAGATTTTGGAAAAGTACAAGCATGTAGTGGAAATTCAAGATAAAAATTAGGGATTCTTTTTTATGACAGTCGTGACACTGTATGTTCAAATTATTGGCATGATCACTCAAAACTATACAAAAGGATGCAGTTCTTTAGTTTTTTTTTTTTCCCTTTTTCCTTCTCTGAAAATGGAAATGCTTTTGGTACTTCTGAGTTCTTCAATCCTTTAAAAAAGTTATTGCAGCAGGCTAATTTCAGAAAAGCCTAGAAAGACTTACATGAACTGATCTGGTAAATATAGTAGAACCAAGAGAACATTGTACACAGGAACACCAAGATTATGTGATGACCAACTGTGATGAACTTGGCTTTTTTCAACAGTGAGGTGATTTAAGGCAATTCCAATAGACTTGGGATGGAAAGTGCCATCTACATCCAGAGACAGACCTATGAAGACTGAATGTAGATCAAAGCATAGTGTTTTCACTTTTCTTGTGATTTATTTGCTTATTTTCTCTTTCTTTCTTTCTTTCTTTCTTTCTTTCTTTCTTTCTTTCTTTCTTTCTTTCTTTCTTTCTTTCTTTCTTTCTTTCTTTTTTTTTTTTTTGGATCTGATTATTCTTGCGCAGCATGATGAATATGGAAATACGTTTGTTTAACCTATATTGGATTACTTGCTGTCTTGGGGAAGAGAGAGAGGAAGAGAGGGGGAAAAATTTGGAACACAAGGTTTTGCAAAGGAAAGTTAAAACTATCTTAGCATGTATTTGGAAAAATAAAATACTATTAAAATTAAAAAATATATTGTAATATTTAACCTTAAGAAAGGCCAATGATATGTTTGTCAAGATTGGACAAGTTAGCAAGGGGGAGATGGCTCAATATAATGTTAGAATTGGAGTTAAGAAGACCTGGTTCTAATTTCTGTCTCTGGTATTTACAGATTGTCTATTGAGAAGTTATTTTAAAAAATTTTAAACTTCAGTTTTCCCATATGAAATGGGGATAAATATGCTTGGAGAAGAATTGTTGTGAACCTCAAAAGAGGTAATGTATGTTAAGCACTTTGCAAGCTTTAAAGATAAATATTAGTTTTATTTCCTATTATGTTCAAGGTTTGAGGAAGATCTTGAGGTAATTAAGAGTTCAGTATATATAGATCAAAGTTTAGCAGACAAGGCTTCAATGATTTAATTATTAAAATCTTAGGTGAATAATCAGGCATGAACAGCTAGATAAACCTGAATCTTAATCTAGACAATCTACATGGTAAATTCTGAACATATCAAAGACTTTGTAAAATTCTATAGCAGATGAGAAATAATCCTAGTAGTTTTTAGTTTCTGGATCATAGTATTAAAATTAAAGAGACCATCTTGCCAAACTCACTCCTTTTTTAAAGATAATGAAACTGATATCTTGGGAGGTTGTGATCTGTCCACATTGACACAAATTGTAAAGCTCAGGGACAGCATTTGAATCCTGGTTCTGAGACTCCACAGCCCGGTATTTTTTGTACTATACCTCAGTAAGTATGCAAAAAAAAATAAATCTTTGTGGCAACAAAAATAGAGACAATATCTCCCAGTTTTGTAACAGCTGTGTAGAATACCAGGCTTGAAGCATAAGAAGAATTTGAACTCAATTTTTCTTAATCTAAGTCTAGCACTCTATTCATTGCACTTTTCCCCTTAATGGCTTCATTTAGGCCCAAAGGGTTCTGACTACTAGTCTAATATTACTAGTCTCACCATGATCAATACAGGCTTTTTATGAACAAGTCCAGTTTCTTATGAGTGCTGATATAAATGGAAGGATAAATGGACTTAGTACCTTAATTGTTTTCCAGTGGTAGCTAGATAGCACAATAGATAGAGCACTGGGCCTGGAGACAGGAAGTCTTGAGTTCAGATATGATTCTGGATACTTATTATGTTACCTTATTAACTAATCAAATCATTTAACCTTTGCCTGCCTCAGTTTCCTCAAATATCAAATGGGGATGAAAACAATACTCATCTCATAAGGTTGTTAGGACCAAATTAGGTACTATTTTTAAGATGCTTAGCACATAGTGCTTAATAAACGCTTGTTTCCTTCCCTTCCTTAATGTCAAAGAAAAAGGTTTGCTTTTGAAAAACTCCTGAAATCTTATTTAACATAGCTACCACCAACTATTGGAAATTGAGCTTGGCATGAGACAGCTGGTCTCTGAGCTGTTAGTCACCACAGGAGGCAACTTCCAGTATGTTAGATTCAGAAAATATGTCAAATAGTGCAAGATGCAGAAGTAGTAATGGGGAAACAAAATACTAGTTTGTTTCTTCAGTTTTGTTTTTAGGAAATATCTCTTTTATTAAAAAAAAAAATACTTGGATTTTTGGGACCTACAAAGAGAATTTTAAAATCCCATGTATGTTTTTAGAATCTTAATATACTCCACAATTGAATTATGTTGTTCTTTAAAATATGGTATAATGTTTAATATATGTTGCATTATTTGCTGCCTAGGGAAAGGGATGGGGAAAAGGGAGGGAGAAAAATTTGGAACATAAGAGTTTTAAAGGGTGAATGATGAAAACTATCTTTGTTTATATTGTGAAAATAAAAAGCTATTATTAAACAATAACATTAACAACAATAACAAAATCCCCAAACCAAAAATGTGGTGTATACCCAACACTCTTTTCAGGGTCAAGCTAAAGAAATGTAAAATATAGGTCTACCCTTAGAGAGTTTACAATCAAGTTGGGAGAAACTAAACACATAAAATGGTATGCAGCCTCTATAAGTACCCAAATGAATTATATTGACAAATTCTATAGAAATTTAGAGGTGGTTGTAAGTATAAAGCAAAGATAGTGAAGGAAGGCTTTATGGAGGAGGAATAATTTGAGCTGGGCCTTAAAATGTAATTAGGCTTTGGATAAAGTGCAGAATGAACAATTATGAATTTCTCCCTGTGAAAATCTAATACCATCTCCTTCCTTCTTCTTACCCTGCCCCATTTTGCTTTAATAAACAAATGTGTTGAATATCAACTCTATGCAAAGCATAGATGAAGAGTTAGAGCTGGAACAGAATCTTCTCTAATTGATCTATCCAAATTACAGATAAAAAAACACACAAACAAAAAACAAAAAAACTCCAAAAAACTGAGGTCCAGCTAAGGTAAGTGACTTGTCCATCATTTGTAGAGTGAGTGAGCATTCAAGGATAGTATGAACTTATGATGAAGTTATAATTTTGATGAACTGGGAGGAAGATGGTGACCTTGACAGTAATAGGGAAGTTTAAAAAATGAGTATATTTGGGTAGGAATCTAATAAGTTCTGCTTTGAACATGATTAATTTGAGATTCCTATGAGATGCTGAGTTGAACATCTCAAATAGGCAGTTTGTGATGTGTGCCTGGAACTTAGCAGAATATACAGATCTGGTTGTTAACTACATGAATGTAACAATTGATCCCCAAGAACTGATGAAGTCAACAACTGGAAAGGGTAGAGAATCAAAAGAAGAACATTATGATAGCCTCATAAATGCAGAATAAAGAAAGGAGTTACATGGATGATAAAAAAAACTGAGCAATGGTCAGACAGGTGAAAGAACAAGGAAAGAGCAATATCAGAAGGTTCCTTCTTAATCTATTTATAAAGCTATTACCTTAAAAATCCTTAGCAGAAATACTTTGGCTTTTATTCATTTGAAATATACTATGAATTGCTAAGCAGTCATGATTTGAATATGAAGCATTGAATGAATGAATACTCAATGAACATTGAATGAATGAATGGCAACATTTTAAAAAAAATCTCTTGTTTATTAGAAAGTATCATAAAGCAAAATATCTCTGATTGAATAAAGGGTGCTTTTCTTTTTTCTGAGTTTGAAGGGGAGATAGGGCAAGACAAAAGAAAAAGGTCTTTTGTTAGGATTAAGGTAGTTATCAGAAATTTAACGAAGTTCCTCTTTGTCTAGATAAAATTATTACCTTTCCCACACCTGAAGGAAATTGACCCAAAAAAAGACTACTTTTTTTTTTTCTTTTTAATTGCTTAAAGAGATTAGATTAGGCAACCTTCTTCTCCCCCTCCTCCAAAGGGAAGTGTCCACAGAAAGGAAAGTCCTTTCTTTATCTCCAATTCATTTAAATTCTCAATATAGATATCGATAAGTAGCCCAATTAGTTCTTCCAGAGGAATACTCCTGGAGGAATGAGATAGTGTTCAACAATGATGAATGTTAAGGCAGAACTATATTGTTCTATGTTAAATCACATTTGAGATGTTCTTCTTTGGAATTCCTGTAATTGTTTAATTATTTGAGTCTGCCCTATTTGTGGGTTTTCTTGGCAGAGATACTGAAGTGGTTTGTCATTTCCTTCTCCAGTTCATTTAACAGATAAGGAACTGAGACAAATAGAATTAAGTGATTTGGACAGGGTCCCACAGCTAATAAGAGTCTGAGGCTGAATTTGAACTCTGGTTTTCTGATTCTAGGCCTGGTACTCTATGGACTGCACCACTTAGCTGCCTTGGATTTCTGTAAATATTCCACCAAATTGTCCTGGGACATAGATATGTTGGAGGCTTTGAGGAAACTATGCCATCTTGGATATGTGTTGAATATCTACTCTATGTAAAGCATAGATCAATTTACCATCTCGGATATTTCTCTCTAAGTCAGAAATGACATAATCAGATTAAAGTCAAATTAAATGAATTTATTATTGTAGAGTGGTACCTAAAATGCAGGATGTAAGATTGACATTTTTTTTCTCCAATAACAAATTGGTTAATTCTACTTCAGAATCTCCCAGGAAAGGTAAGATGATATCCAAGGAAGTCTAAAGCTTTATCCTCAACAATTTAATACAAAACCAGAATGTTTCAGTATATTCTTTGAAGGAAAATCTGTAACATGAAGTTGTGTTAGGTGATATTTAAGAACCTTTCTAAGTTTATATATATATATATATATATATATATATATATATATATATAATGTGTATATTATATATGTGTGTATGTATTTAATTTCTAATAATCAAGTGAGATAATTTATGTAAAATGTTTCTTGAAGTTTTAAAAAATTATTTTTAAAATTTTGAAATGGAGCCAAGATGTCAGAGTAAAGGCAGAAATTTACCCAACCTTTCCCCCAAACCACTCCAAATTCCTTTAAATAATGACTCTAACAAAATTTTTGAGCATCAGAGCACCCCAAAAGATGGAGTAGACCATTTTCCAGCTGAAGGAAGCCTAGAAACTCAGCAGAAAAGGTCTGTGACACTAGGGTGGGAGTCTAGCTTGTAGTCCCAGCACAGACTGCTAGTGTAGCTCTGGCTCATCTTGATCCCAGCATCAGTGCGGGAGAACCTCTGAATCTGAATCAGCAGCAGTGCTGGTGGCTTCTGAACCTCTTGACCCAGGGACACCAGGGATAACCTGGAAGGTCATGGAGAGGGTCTGTGGCAATGGAGTGGGAGTTAGGAGTGCAGTCCCAGCATAAGCAGTGCAGCCCTGGCTCCAATCCCAGAGTCAACAAAGAAGGACTCATGCTTTAGCATACTAAATCTTATAGCTATAGTGGGGCAGGGATACTCTTAACAATTCCAGAGCAAAAAAGACTGCTTGTGGTCAGATCCCTAGAAGGATCTCTGAAAGCAGTTGCACAAAGCCTCTAAAGTTTGGGACAGTGTACCCTTCACCCTGGAAACAGACCTCTACTTTAACAAAGAGTTAATAGCTGAGTAATAAGCTAGGAAAATGAGCAGACAACAGAAAAAATTTCGACCATAGGAAGTTATTATGGTGACAAAAAAGATCAAAACAAACAGTCAGAAAATATCAAAGTCAAAGTTCCTATATCCAAAGTCTCCAAGAAAAATAAGAATTGGGCTCAGGCCATGGAAGAGCTCCAAAGGGATTTTGAAAATCAAGTAAGAGAGGTGGAGGAAAATTTAGGAAAAGAACTGAGTGGTACAAAAGGAAATACCAAAAAAAACTAACGAGGAGAAGAATGCTTTAAAAAGCAAAATTGGTCAATTGGGAAAGGAAGTACAAAAGCTCGCTGAGGAAAATAATTCCTTAAAAATTAAAATTGAGCAAATGAAAACTAATGACTTTATGAGAAATCAAGATATAATAAAACAAAACCAAAAAAAAAAAAAAGAAAAAAAATGTGAAATATCTCCTTGGAAAAAAACGACTGACCTGGAAAATAGATCCAGGAGAGATAATTAAAAAAAATGGTTGTTGTGTCCTGCTTTCTAGAGCCCCAAGTTGGGGTGATTAAAATATACTGTCTTGCAACTCTGAGATACCACTACACACCTCTCAGAGTGACTAGGATGACAGGAAAAGATAATGCTGAATGTTGGAGGGGATGTGGGAAAACTGGAATACTGATACATTGTTGGTGGAATTGTGAATACATTCTAGCCATTCTGGAGAGCAATTTGGAACTATACTCAAAAAGTTATCAAATTGTGCATATCCTTTGATCCAGCAGTGTTACTACTTAGTTTATATCCCAAAGAGATCTTAAAGAAGGGAAAGGGACCCACATGTGCAAAAATGTTTGTGGCAGTTCTTTTTGTAGTGGCTAGAAACTGGAAAATGAGTGGATGCCCATCAGTTGGAGAATGGTTGGGTAAATTGTGGTATATGAATGTTATAGAATATTATTGTTCTGTAAGAAATGGATGATTTCAGAAAGTCCTGGAGAGTCTTATATGAGCTGATGCTAAGTGAAATGGGCAGGACCAGGAGATCATTATATTCTTCAACAACAATACTATATGATGACCAATTCTGATGGACGTGGCTCTCTTCAACAATGAGATGGACCAGATCAGTTCCATTTGTTCAATAATGAAGAGAACTAGTTACACCCAGCAAAAGAACTCTGGGAAATGAGTGTGAACCACAACATAGCATTTCTACTCCCTCTGTTTTTGTCCACTTGGATTTTTTATTTCCTTCTCAGGTTAATTTTAACTTATTTCAAAGTCCAATTCTTCTTGTGCAGCAAAATAACTGTATGGATATATACACATATATTGTATTTAACATATACTTTAACATATTTAACATGTATTGGTCTACCTGCCATCTTGGGGAGGGGAGAGGAGGAAGGAGGGGAAAAGTTGGAACAGAAGGTTTTTCAATTGTCAATGCTGAAAAATTATCCATGCATATATTTTGTAAATAAAAAGCTATAATAATAATAATAAAGAGCCTGGACATCATCTTCCAAGGAATTATCAAGGAAAACTGTCCTTATATTCTAGAACCAGAGGGTAAAATAGAAATCAAAAGAATCTACCAATCACCTCCTAAAAGAGATCTCCAAATGAAAACTCCAGGAATATTATAGCCAAATTCTAGAATTCCCAGTCAAGGAGAAAATATTGCAAGCATCCAGAAAGAAACAATTCAAGTATTGTGGAGTCATAGGATAACACAGAATTTAACAGCTTTTACATTAGAAGACTGGAGGGTTTGGAATATTACATTCTGGAGAACAGTGAAGCTAGAATAACAACCAAGAATCACCTAACCAGCAAAAGTGAGTATAATATTTCAGAGGAAAGGTAGACATTCAATGAAACAGGATTTTCAAACATTCATGATGAAAAGACTAGAGCTGAATGGAAAATTTGATTTTCAAATACAGGACTCAGGAGAAGCATAAGGAGGTAATCAGGAAAGTGATACCATAAGGAACTCAATTAGGTTAATCTGTTTATATTCCTACAAGGGAGGATGATACTTGTAACTAATTAGAACTTTCTCATTGTTATGGCAGTTTGAAAGAATATATATAAAGAGAGTTTATAAGTATATGAGTTGAGTATGAAGGAATAGATTCCTTTTAGAGAGAGAGAGAGAGAGAGAGAGAGAGAGAGAGAGGGCATGGGTGTGAGTTGAATATGAATGAATAATATCTAAAAATGATGAAATTAAGGGAAGAGAGATGAATGTACTAGGAGAAAGGGAAAGGGGAAAATGGAATGGTTTTAATTATCAGCTATAAAAAAAAGAGGGAAGAAAAAGCTTTTACAGTGGAGGGGAAGAGAAGGAGGACAGGATGAGTGAGTGAACCTTAGTCTCATCAAAATTGGCTCAAAGAGGAAATAACAAAAACACTCAATATGGGTATATATATTTATCTTACTCTGCAGGAAAATAGGAGGGAAATGGAAGAGGAAGGGAAGAGAGAGATAAAAGAGATAACATATTGGGGGAATGAGTGAGCAAAATACTTTTGAGGATGGGCAGGATGAAAGGAGAGAGCATAGAATAAATGGAAGGAAATACAGTTAGCAAAAGTAAGTGTAAAAAGAATTTTGAAGCAAGGTTCTCTGATAAGGCCTTATTTTTCAAACATAGAGGGAACTAAGATGAGTTTATAAATAAACTAAGAGCCACACTCCAATTGATAAATGATCAAAAGATGTGATCTATACCCAAAAGGGCTATAAATGCATGTCTATCCTTTGATCTCACAATGCCACCAATAGGTATAAATACCAAAAGAGAAAAAAAGAAAGGGGGGGAGAGGGACAGAAGGGCCCTGTTTTCAAGGTAAAAAATTGGAAATCAAAAGACATCAACTGGGGAAATGACTGACTAAATTGTGGAACATGATTGTCATTGTTGTTCTGTGGGAAATGATGAGCAGAATGTTCTTGGAAAAACAAAAACAAAAACCTGGTAAGTCCTCCAGGAACTCAAGAAATCTGAAATATACTTTATAAAAAGTAATAGCAATATTCTAGGATGACCAAACTGTAAATAATTTTGGTATTCTCAATAGTGCAATGATACACAACTACTCTGAAGGATTCATGATGAAAAAGCCTATCCATACCAAAAGAAGAAATCAGTTTGTGTCTGAATACAGATTGAATCATACTCTCTCTCTCTTTTTTTTTCTGTTTTTTTTTTTTTTTAATTAGGGTAAGAGATCTATGTTTTATTTCACAACATGACTTCTATGGAAAAGTTTCACATAATTTCACATGTGGTTCCTTAATGGGGGTTGGGGATGGGGATAAGAGAATCTAGAACCTGAAAGTTAAAAAAAAAAAAAGATTAAAAAAATCTTTTAAATGTAATTGGTGAAAATATTAAATAAATAATTATGATTAATTTTAAAAAAATTTCTAATAATCAAGTCAAATAGCATGTAAAATACTTTGTAAGTCTTAAAGTGATAAAGAAATGCATAGTAGTTGTTGTTACCCAGGATATTTTTGGTTGCCATTGCTCATTTTTCTGATAGCTGAAAAGAGTTAGAAGCTTTTCACAGTTATTCACTGAAATCCCTTTCCAGAGATTCTTCTCAGGAAGATCCTAACCTTATTCTCACTGTTGCTTTTTTTTTTTTAGCTTTTCTTGTTTGTGGAATGGAAATATTGTATTTACTCTTCACTTTAGCTTTCTCAAAAGTCCCTTCTACTCCAGTGTCTATAGGGATGCTAAAACATGCTTTTATTCATACTGTGACAATGATTAAGTTAGGTGTAAAACTAGAAGATTGAACATTTTTATCCTTTTTTCAATTATGAAGACTGAAATACATGTCAAATGAAGTCTATTGGAAAAGGTAGGATTGGAGAAGTCAGAGACAAAACTATAATTGTTTTATCACTTAGGGCAAAATAAGTTAGAAGCTTGGGAATAGTGTTATAGTCACATAAAGTGATAAAAGTTGACACTTCTCTCTCTACTCTCTCAGACTGTTATTTTTCAGTTTTGTTTGATTTTTCCTGACTTCTTTATGGTGTTCCTTGGCAAAGACACTGGAGTGGTTTGCTATTTGCTTTTCTAGTGAACTGAGGCAGAGGTAAAATGACTTGCTTAGGATTACACAGCTAATAAGTGTCTGAGGCTGGATTTTAACTCAAATCATTCTGACTCCATAACTAGCATTCTTTCCACTGAGCTCTGTTGCTGCCCTCACTCTCTACTAGGTGGAAATTCTATTCCATTCTCCTTTTCTGGAACTTCCTTCACTTCTAATCCTCCTCCTAATTCCCTTTGAACTCAAGGGTATGGGATGAAATAAAAAGGAAGTTCTCCCCTTTGAGTGGAAGACAAAGTGCCTGCTTCTCTGCCCTAGTTACACCTCAGGTGGCAGATTCCTAAACGAAGGAAATGAGAAGGTGTATGATTTAGTTTTCTCGTCCCACGTGTCAGAGAGACATATGGTATGTTCTGGGAGAAAAGTAAGAAATAGAAACTGAACAGTTAAATTAATAGCATTAGTGAAGCAAAATGGAGCCCAAAGGAGCAGAGGAAGCAGACTAGGAGAAGGAATGTATAAAGGGCTGGGTGGCAATTCATAGTCTCTTTCTAACACTATGAAGCTTTCTGGGTATTTTATTTAAACTGAATAATAGGAATCAGTCAACATCATTTGAAAAAACAAACACATATCTAGGGGTTGGAGTGAGAGAAAGCATATCTCAGGCCACACAATAAACTGTGATTTTATGAGCTAATTTGTTGTGCACAAGTACGCAGACTAAGCAGATAGGAGCCTAGCTCTATCTACCTGGAATTAATTGTGGCATCTGTCAGGGGACCCCACAGCTCCAGCACAGGTGTCAGGTGGAGTGCATGCCAGGAGTTTCCCTCTGGGCTGCTCCCAAATGATTTGTGAGAGTGGCTGCTAGCACTCAAAACTATTTTCCTTCTGGCTCATCACACCTAAAGGCATGTAGAATATAAGAGCTGGAAAAAAAAAAACAACCCTTTGAAAAGTCTTTTTTTCCCCCACTCAAATCAATCTTGAAGATGAAGATACTGAAATTCACTGAAGAATGTGACTGGACTAAGGTCACACACAACTTGATATTTGCAGAACCAGGACAGTCAGTGAAGTGAACTGACTTCCAGACAAGCAATCCTTCCAATGTACCACACTGTTTCTGAATCAGGATGCTATGAAACACTGGCTATAGTTACATATATGTGTGTATTTATTTAGAATTTATTACAGTAATAAAGATGTACTTTTGTGAGGGAAAAGAATATGGAACTAGAATTAGAGGGCATAGTTTTGAATCCCTGCCACTGCTACCTACCACCTGTGTGACCATAGGCAATCCACTTCCCCTGCTGGGCTTTAGTTTCTTCATCCATAAATTATGGAATTGGACTAGTTGACCCCTCAGGTCCTTTTCAGCTCTAAAAATGTGATCACATAGTTTATGTATGTGAACCTGTATTTCAGAATTCATATCAGAATCTATTTTCTCTCAGGGACTGAGCCTAATGTAACCATGAAATGAATGATAAATTAAAAAAAAGTATTTATTAAGTTTTAAATGTGTGCAAAGAACTATACTAATTTCTCGAGCTAGAAATATAAAAAACCAAGACATTCCCTTTTTTAAAGTTCTCAAATCTAATATGGTGAGATAACCCAGAAAAGAAGTTTCAAATGTAAGTGAGATATAAAGGCCTAGTGTTCCTTAGTTATTGTGTCATTTTCAATGGTAAAACCACTTCTATTTGTGATGTTAATGTACTTGTCAGTGCAAAGGACTTTGCTGGTGAGAAGTTTATTTTGGGGGGCTCTTTGGTAGTTAAGGATGTCTGAATAGTAGAGTGAGGACACCTTCAGAGGAAGTTGTCAATTTGTTTCTCTACAGAAGTTGATTCCTTGGATGATGGTCCTTAAGGGAGGCTTCAAGAGAGACTTAGTGAATACTCTGAGGGGTGGGAGCTGTCCTGGAAGCTCTTAGATTTATGTTTGTGTGGGTGATGGTTGGCAGGTAGTATTGTTAGGGTAGGGGTCCTTCTCCATAGGAACTGCTCTCCTGGAAATAATATATCATTAATGTCATCTATAACCCCCTCCAGTCCCCTTAATTAAAATTTTGTTTTGTGGTAGAGATAATCTTAATTAGTTTTTACTCACTGTATTTATATGGATACTTATGCCTTGATGAAAATCATTTTCTCTTTTATTTCTATTATAGAATTCTCAATAAAATGGCCACATTATTCATATTATCAACTAAATTAGTCTTTATGAAACACTGATATGAAACATATGATACATAGTTATGAAACTATGAAGTAGAACTGATAAGCAGTTTACAATCAAAGTTTATTTATTTTTTTTAGTTATTATTACTATTTTAGTAAATGAACATTTAAAATGATAGCACTGATGCAAATTGTTAAATTGTATTTAGGAAATCTTATGGGAAAGTTACAGAAGTAAATTCTTGAAGAGCCAAGACTAGAACAAAACCATTCACATTTTGACTCTAGTTGAACTACATTGCAAGTCCTTTTCTTTTATACAATTGCTCTTCAGCTATAATGATCTTTTTACTCGGGTCCTCTTCCATTGATTTCAGCTCAAGTCTACCCTCCAATTGGCAACCTTCCTATGATAACTCTAGCACAAATCATCTAATCCTTTTTCTAGACTTCCATTAACACTGATTGTCTCTATTATTCATGATAGTTTTTAATCACATGTTGTCTTATTTGAAAAGGGATTGCTGTGGAAAGAACATGAGATTGCAGTTAGAAAACCTGGGTGTGAATTAGTCAGTCAGTAAGCATTTATTTAGTACCTAAAATACACGAGGCACTCTGTCAAGCACTGAGGAAACAAAGAAAAATTGACGATAATGAGAGAGAAACTTCAGGTATGAGGGACAGTCAATGAAAATGCTCTGAGTTGGGAAATGGTGTGTCCTATTCAAGGAAGATCAAGGAGGGCAGAGTTGCTGGATCAGAGTATGGGGTTGATGGTGGAAGGTATCAGGCTTAAGGAGGTTGAAAAATTAGAAAGAGGCCAGATTTTGAAAGTTTCTAAAAGACAGAGGATTTTATATTTTATCATGGAAATGATAAGGAGGCTTTGGAGTTTATTGAATAGGAGGACTGACGTGGTTAGACCATTAGGAAGATCAACTGATAGTTAAGTGGAAGATAGACTGGAATAGAAAGAAACTTGAGGCAGAGAGAAGTAAGAAAAAAGCTATTTCAGTGGTTCAGGAATCTAATGATGAGGACCTGTACCAGGATGTTGTGTCAGAGGAGATAATGGAATAATGTAATGAGAAATATTATGAAGGTAGAAGGAGTTCAGAATGACACTTAAGTTGTGAGCTAGGATGAGGGGGAAGATGGTGATACCCTTAATAGTAAGAAGAAAGTTTGGAAGAGGGAAGGGTTTAGGGAGGAAAATGAGTTCAGTCAAACTCACTTGTGTGACTAAAAGAAAAATTGACTCAGTTATTTAATGCATAGTTAATGAAACATGTAATATGGATATTTAGAGCTTTCAAATGCAAATTAACAATGAAAAGCAATGACAAAAAGTCAGTGACTTTGTATTTAATATAAAATTTTGTTTTATGGTAGAGATAATCTTAATTTTTCAATCACAATAAATATATATGGATGCTTATGTCTTGGTGAAAATTATTTTCTATATTGTTTCTATTATAGATTTCTCAATAAAAGGCCAGATTATTAATGTCATCAAATAAATCAATTATAGTATTTGTGGCAATTGGTACTAAATAAAATTTTTTTACTCTATGATTGTCATTATTTTCTGAATACAAAGGTCTATAGTCATTTTTTTGAGAGTAAATTAGTTTATTTTTTCTAGATGTTTCTAATTCTCATTTATTTTAAATTCATGGAACAAAAATCATTTCCATAATACAATATAATTTTTAAAATTGCACATGGAATGGAAAAACTATTCTATATAAGTTTCTATACCTTTTAAATACATAATAAAGTTATCATGTAGCCTAAAAGTGGCTACCATTAGACACTATATATGTGTGTGTGTGTATTCATATGTATATATTTATATATACATGTGAGTGGGTGGATGGATGTGTGTAAAATCATTCTATACATACTTATTTTTTATCAGTTCTTTTTTTGGATGTAGATAGCATTTTTCTTTGTAGGTAGAGTATTTGTAATATTCAAAATGACAAAAGTCTATTCATTCAAAGTTGTTCTTAAAACACTATTTCTGTTACTGTAAACAATTTTCTCATAGTTCTTCATTATTTCAGGCACATCTATCCTTTTTTTCCCCTAAGATCATTGAGCTTATCATTTTTTACAACAAAGTACTATTCTACCACAATCATATCTAATTGGCAGGAATCCGTACAATTTTCAGTTTTTTGTCACCACAAAAAGAGCTGCTAAAAATATTTTAGAACATACACGGATAAGTAATTTGATCTCTTTGGGCCTCAACTTCTTCATCTGTGCCTCTCAGGTTCATTCAGATTTTCTGATTTATGTTTGGATTTTTCATCTAGTCAAATTCATAACTCTTAGGCTTCCATGTAGGGACCCTTTGTCAAACCAGACTAGATGACTCATAAATTCAAAGCAAAAGACATTAATTGAAACTTTATAGAAAGGCAATAACAGGGAAATGGATTAGATAACTAGAGTTCTCAATAACCTTCCTTAGCTTCTAAAGACTTCTGTACTTCTGAAATAGACTATATGTCAAAACTCCATTCATGTGACTCATACACAATGGGAGATAGATGTTGTTCATTGATCAACAAATAAACTAACAATTAAAGCCTACTAGGTATCAGACACTGTGTTAAGTATTAGGGATATAAAAACAAAGAATATCTATGCTTAAGGAATTTATATTTGAATAGGAGAGAAGACAAGTATTAATATATCTACACACAGAGGAAAAATAAATAACTAAAAAGTAGTTCAATTAAAGTCAGGTTGGGAAGAAAAATAGCAGTAGTTTGGGGACTATCAGGAAAGGCTTCATGTAGAAGGTACAATTTGAACTATATCTTGAAGGAAGAGAAGAATTCTCTGAGCTACAGATTAGAAGAGTGTATTTCAGACTTGAGGGACAGATAGTATATAGGCATGACTTTTTCGATTCAAAACAAAGCATTACAGATTCATATTTGCAATCAGTTTTAGCTAATTCCTTCCCTGTCAGTCTTAGTGTAGTAACAAGTGTTTTCTCAGAAATTGGAGGCTCAGCTAATCTTTCAACCCATGTCAAACCTGCTAGCTTTTAGCAGCCTACTTCTTAGCATGTTCTAGACAAGGCTTCCATTTCTTTTCCATTATCCCTAATCTCTAGTCTATGCTGGTGCTCAGCAGCTATAGCAAGTAAATCTTGTCACCCACAAAGATAGTCCCATCCCTTGGATAGCTCCCCAGTCAGTTGGCAAATCTTGCTGTGCAATCAGTCTTCCAGGTGATATAGTCCACAGAGAATTTCCTCTAGTCCTTGAGGTTTTCCAGATCAAATTATTGTGGAAAATGTAGTCTTTGATGTGATCCTGGATATGGACTAGATCTGTAAGATAACTGTCAGCTCTAAATTTTATAATTTTAAAGAGTTGGAATGAAGACGTGGGTGCTAGTCACATAATTCTGCTAATTAATAACTGTGTCATTTTGGGCAAATCACCATTTCTGTGTCTTCATTTCCACTGTAAGATGATAATATTTCTTGGTTACCAAGGGAATTTTGAGGATCAAAGTTAAGCCAAATAATATATGCTATAATTGCTTGATAACAGATCAATTCAGATGTTTAAAAGATAAAAGATACATAAGCCGGCATTTATATGACTTAATGTTTGCAAAGTATTTTACATATATTATCTCATTTAATCCTCATAGCAACTCAATGAAGGGGATACTATTATTATCTCCATTTTACAAGCAGGAGAAATGAAGCTTAAATAAATCAAATGACTTGCTCAGAGTTACATAGTTAGAAGAGTCTGAGGCAGATTTTGAACTCTAGTCTTCCTGTCTATCCAACTGTGCCAAAATGTGCTACTTTGACCACATCATTCATTATCCATGTATCTCAGTGTTCCCCAAATTTAGGACATGTAATGGCATCTATATCACTAGAGTCTTTTAAAAGTTTTTATTGTTTTTTATTACAGCTTTTTATTTTCAAAACATATGCATGGATGATTTTTCAACATTGACTCTTGCAAAATCTTGTGTTCCAAATTTTTCCCTCCCTTCCCTCTTTAACCTCCCCTATATGGCAAGTAATCTAATATATGTTAAGCATATTAAAATATGTTAAATCCAATATATGTATACATATTTATACAATTATCGCATCACTAGAATCTTTACCAACTAAGAGATTCCCAGGTACCATTCATTATCTAGAGAAATCTTTGCCTTGGGATAACCCAAAGAGAATGAAGTAAGAAATTTAGATACTTTCAGCAGAAATACATTAATTAGTTGATAGGATCTTGGAATTGATCAATGGGAATCAACATCAGAGGGGAGGTAAGCATTAGAGTTTAACAAGTCATAAGAACAGAGTCAAATATAACACCTGGGAACCATAGCAAGATATAAGGCCATGGAGGCACTGAAACAATAACAACAATAAAATAGAACAATACAATAACAACAACAATAAAATAGAACAATACAATAACAACAACAGGCAGTCCATAGATTATTACAAACATCATCAAGAACCTCTCATTCTATCCTAAGATTACTAGTAGGTCTCTATAAATACAGAATAATCTGTTAGGTTGATGGAGAGGCTCCCTTTCAACTTCATTAATTGCTGGCATTGGGTATGTTGAAATTCCTGCACTAAAATTTCAGAGAGAAGAAGATAAACGTCTGACAAGTCATGAGCATTTGCTACAGCTGACTTTCCCTGGCTTTCTCTTGGAGAATTCTTATGAGGAGAGAGTTTCGACAGCCTGGAAAATCAGTGGAGAAATAGCCCCAAAGTGGAGAGCATGCCTGTAAATAAAAGTTAATGTAAATTCCTTTACCATAACTTTTCCAAAGAGAGAATATATTCTAGATCATAAGTGAAGTATTAGGACTGGTAGGGTTGTCTCTTAATGCTAAAGGGTCAGAATTCCTAGTTTCTGTAATTAAAGGACACTAATTAGATGAACTTTTTTATTACTATGTTTTTCAGAAGTAATATTGGAAGCTCCTAGGTTCCAAAGTGAATTTGTGTGTGTGTGTGTATAGATAAGGTTGGAAATGAGAGGTAAAAAAAGATTTCTTCTTATGCCTCCAAAGTGGTAAAAACAATGGTGTTCAGTAGAATATAAGCTTCTTCAGATCAGACTTACATGTTGGTCTTTGAAGCTCTAGTGGTTAGCACATAATAAGTATTTAATAAATGCTTGCTAAACAAATGACTCCAGAAATGGTTGGAATAGTGACACTGAACAGGGGTCTAAGCTCTCTAGATTGTGGGATATTAAGATTCCTTTCATGTATGGGTTGGGCCAGATGGCCACTGAAGTTATTGCTAAGTAAAATCCATGATTCTGAGATCAGAGGCTCGGGCACCTAGGATTCTGGGAGTAAGAGCTCATTAGGTAGCTAAGAATGAGAGAGATTACAATTTCTATGTGACATTGGGCAAGTCATTTAGCCATTTAACTTCAGTTTTCTTATCTATAAAATGAGGCATTCCCTATACAATGAGAAATCTTTGGCCAGTCTAAAGGAACATCTCAATGTGAACATTAAAAAAATAGGTGAAAAATGTTCATAGGTTAAAATAGAAACAAATACATTGATTTTGTCTGATTAATTGCTTTTTACATAGTAGGTACTCAAAAACCATTTATTGAATGAGAGTAAAATAGTTTTTAGTCTTTAATATTCTACAAGGAAAAACGGTGCTCCAAATTTTTTTCATTGATGAATTCTCATAATGTCTTAGTTACTTCATAGTTAGTTATATGATCTTTGAAAACATTATAAAAACAAATCTTTTTGAAATAAATATCTCTTGGTGCTTCCAGTTTTCTTTCTTCAACTTCTCATTTCCTTATTTAATATAGTGAATATTCAGCTACAAAAATAGATTTGAGCATATAGATTACAAGAGAAGTGACAAGGGTTTGAAAAGAAAGGCTAATATAAATTATTCAGATCTTTTTTATGCCTTAAGTTTGTTAATGTTTTAACAGAAATTTATTATGAACTTAATTTTTAAAAAGGCCAAAATCAAATAAATATTCCTTTTAAGACTACTTTTAGGGAAAAACTTCCTATTTTAGAAATAATTGCTAGGAAAATTGGAAAGTACTCTAGCAGACACTGGGCTTAGACCACCTTACAACACATTCCAACATTTTAAATAGATATATAATCTCGATATTAAAGATCATATTGCAACAAATTTAGAAGAGAAATTGATGGTATATCTCTCATGGATATGAGTAAGAAATATATTCTTTTAAAAATCATTCTACTTTTATTTTTATCTCATTTCAGAGGTTTAAGACTGTTTCAAAAAATAAAAACATTTTGTATTTTGTAAAACATTTCTGTATTTTGTTATACAGTTATGTTTAACTGACCATTTATGCTCTCTGTATCCCTGTCTGCTCTCTTTGTTCATTCAACATATTTGTGAATAGCTTGGCTGGTTGTTATCCTTTGTTGTGGAAGAGGACCAAAATGACATCACTATATTAGAGTCAAGTTACAATGTGTCCTACTGTGGCTGAGGCTGATCAGACCAATATAATCTTGTAATGCTTTGCCACAGGTTAGACACAAAAAGTCCCTATGAACATTTATGAAGCTTTTCTAATGTTGCACATCTCACATTTCTGCTTTGCTCACAGAGTACAACACTTTCTCTGATGAGGGCTCCCCATGTTGGGTTGTCCTGTGCCAGCATCTCCCATGTCATACCATTGATTCTAAAGTTCTTGAAATACCTTGAGAGTGACTTTGTATCACTTTTTCTGATCACCTCATGAGCACTTGCTTTATGTACGTTCTCCATAATTTTTTTTTTTTTGGCAAGTGTACATTTGGCATTCAAGCTATGTGGCCAATGCAACAGAGTTATGCTCTCTGCAGTAGAGTTGGAATGCTTGGCAGTTTAGTTCAAGAAAGAACTTCAGTGTCAGGTATCTTATCCTATCAAGTGATCTTCAGAATTTTCCCAAGACAATTCAAATGGAAGAAATTCACTCCTGATGTGGCGCTGGTATACTGTCCAGGTTTCATAGGCAAACAACAATGAGGTCAGCACAACGGCTTTGTAAACTTTCAGTTTGATCGTCAGCATAGTATTTCTCCTCTCACATTATCCTCTGGAATCTTCCAAACACTGAGCTAGATCTGGCAATGTCTATGTCAATCTTATTATCAATGTGGACATCCCTGAAAAACATATTGCCAAAGTAAATGAATTTATCCACAACATTCAAAACCACCATTTTTACTATAACTAATGGTTTCACATACAGATGGTGTGATGCTAGTTGAGGGAGAACCTGTATTTCCTTGACACTAATTGTTAGGCCAAAATTAGCACAAACTACAGAGAACTGATCCATACTTTGTTGCATCTCTGCTTCAGAGGTTGTATTGAGTTCACTTCTTTTTATTTGTCCTAATCTTTATGTCAGTTGTTCTAGTTTTGTTTTCCTCCCATTTTGGGCAATTTCATGACTTTATGTGTTTCTTTTTGTGGTTATGCTTTAACAATTTTATGAAGGTCTTCTATGTCTATTTATTATAAAATAATGTTCTTTTGGTCTATAAGTGTTTTTGAGTTACATCAAATTGTCTTCATTGCAAGCATGTTTTGTTTTCCCCCTTAAATTTCTTCTCCTCAATTTTCTTTCTGACTGGGAATTGATTATGATTATAGAATAAGCTAGTCTATAAGGACAACCAAGAATTGCACAAGAAAAAAAAACTGAAAGATATTATTAGAGCCATGTATGACTGGAAAAGATGAGTCAGTCATTTGGAGAGAGCAAGGGATAACTATTGGAGAGTTTGTACATTCCATTTGTAGCCATACCATCTCAAGAGTACAAGAGGAACAGCAAGAATATGCTGATAAATGTTTAATTACTGCCTCTCCAAAAAAAGGTGACACTTGTAAGTTTTATCTGCATCATTAATTTTTTTCTCTATCATTTTCTTAAAGCTAGATGATCAAAAAATAATAAAGCCTTGATTTGCAGTATTTGCTAATGTTCAGGAGCTAAATTTGTAAGAGCTCACATATCACTTAGACATCTTCCCCCATCATCTTCTTCACTTGTGTCTTATATGAAGAAGTAGCCCTTCTTCTTTCCAAGAATAACTATCTTATGTGTAGAAGTGATTGAATCACATCTTTTATTCTCTAGATGATTCCCTCTCTACTCCCTCCTCCCCCATGCTCCCCACTTTCTCATAAGTCTTCAATTTCTTCATTGTCTACTGGCTAATTTCCTCACTTCATTTGCCTTATTTCCCCACAGTTTCTCCAATAATTTTTATTTTCATTGGTTGTCATATTTGAGAGGGTGGGGTGTGAAGTAAAATTTCAAAGTTGTCTGAATTTGCAAACTGATGATTATCAGTTTGAGTGGAGTCCAGGACATTCTAGCTTATAAGGGAGAAGTGGCCTACAAAACATCACAACTAAACAAGAACTAAAAAGGAAATGGTATAATGAGGCTGAGGGGTACTGGAACGCTGGAAGATTACCTTAGTATCCATAAAATATTAAAAGAATCAGAGGAAGCCTACAAATATGGTAGGGAAAATTCTTTATAAAGGATTTGTAAAAAAGATATGGATAATCTTCTCATAGGAGAAAGTAAGAAGGGATTATGATGTATTTTGGTGGAGGAAGGAGACACATATGGATCCATCAAAGGCTAAGGCATTACTATTACAATTATTATTACTTGAGAATCTTGACATGCTAAGACAACATGGAATTAAGATTGAACATGAATGATCAATTAGATTTAATTAATCAAACTTTTAGATACATATTTAATATACAGGGAAGAATAATACAAGGAAGTGAAACTAATTGGCAGGTGGAGAGATCTGGCAGTGGCAAGTGAGAGTAGAGCCAATGAAAATCCCATGCATAAAATTGAATTTGAGCTGCAGTGATTTGGCCTGTGAAATTTTTACTTTCTCTGCTTGTTTCCTATCACCCCACTGAACTGTGCAAATTCCAATCTCTCCTATTTCTCACTGGTTTTTCCTTCTACTGTTTCCTCTATCTGACAGTAAAGAGAACACAAACCACCTTTTCTTTATACCATGAATATCACTTAGGATAACATTCTGCTACATCAATTCAAAATTCAGGATTTCATCAGTTTAAATACCACATTTACTAATGATGATCACAAGGTTTGTAATATCTGAATGTACAAACTTTGTGAATTGTTATTGCTACATACATACACATACCTACATGTATATATATACACGTGCTTATATATACATGTTTACACAATACATGTGTATATGTACATATTTTAAACTTTCATAGATTAAAACTTTTCATAAATTAAAACTTAAGACTTTTAGAACACACTATGTGTGTGTGTGTGTGTGTGTGTGTGTGTGTGTGTGAGAGAGAGAGAGAGAGAGAGAGAGAGACAGAGACAGAGACAGAGCCCACAGATACAATTAGTCTTTTTGGCTATATCCAAACTTGAAGGCTTTCTATTTTTGTAGGGCCTGTCAGAACTTGTGCTACATTGGAATAGACTGAGAACCGTGGGTCACCTCTGTGCCACAATGAGGTATCTGAATAGACCTGCAGGTCTGTAATCATTAATTAAACAAACATTTATTGGCAGACTATTACTTGGATGAGCTAATTAATGCTAAGTATTCTGCGGCATACACAGTTGACTGATTAAAAAAAACATTTCTTAAGCATTTACTATGTGTCAAAGACCATGTTAAGCAATGTGAATATAAAGAAAGCAGAACTAACTGTCCCTCAGGGAGCTCACAATCTATTGGACACAGAATATGTTTTGTTGAACTGAAGTCCGGATAGATGAAATTTCCAGCTAGAACTATAATTATCAGCATTATTTAGATCTCTGCACAAGCATAATTTGTTTAAAGAACACACCAGAAGAAAATAGAAAGTCAAGTCAGCATAGATTATATTTTTTTTCCCTTAGGGCTTGCCCTAATTTCCTTTCGGCACAGACTACACAGGCATTTATTTCATAATTGTCAAAACCAATTCCTCAAGATGGTAGCTTACCCAATCTCTCCTCTTCTAGTGGACATCTCGGGGAAACCAGAGGGGTTTGTTCAGAGAAACAAAAAACATTCTATCTGGAATCAGGTAGACCACAATTCAAATTTTTTCCCTGAGATTTAATAATTACATAACCTCAAGAAATCACTTAAACTCTTTGGACCTCAGTTTCCTTATCTGTAAAACAAGAAGGTTGGATTAGAGAGCCCCTGTAGTCCTTGTTAGCTCCATGATCCTATGATTTCATTTAATCAACTGATGTTTATTAAGGTACACTGGATTTTGATATCATAGGATAAAAAGAAGGCAGCACAGGCAAATTAAGATCCCTTAATGATCACAGTGGATAGAACACTGGGCCACTGGTATATGGCTCTAGACAAGTCACTTACTCTCTTCATTCCTCAGTTTCCTCAACTGAAAATGAGAATAGTAACAGCATTTACTCTTCTGTGAAGAGCAAATGATATATATATATATATGTTTTGCTGAGGCAATTGTACAGCTAAGTGTCTGAGGTCACATTTGAACTCAGGTCCCCCTGACTTCAGGGCTGGTGCTTTATCCACTATATGTACTAGCTGCCCAGAGATAATATTTTTAAAAAAGCACTTTGCACAGTACCTGGCACATAGGAGGTTCTTACTAAATGTTTATTACCTTCTCCTTTCCCCTTGTATGTTCCAGAAAGAATGACAGTGAAATAAAACACAGAAATACAACTGAGTCTAGGGGAAATTTTAATCTCAGAAAGGTAAGGAGAAATTAGAACACCTATTTTCTCTGCAGCTTCAACTTTGGAAACAATCTTTATCTTTTGAATTGAGGCAGTTAGCATCTTTAGAAAGGAATTACAGCCTTTTTTGTTTTTGTTTTTATTTGGAAAAGCATTTTACCAGGTGCCATGATTCAATTTTGATCTGATGTTTATCTTCCACGGTGTTTGTCTAGGTTAATTGCAGCTTTGGGGACATGCCTAGGATAACAGCTTCTGTTAACAACAATAACAAAACAACAATAATAATAATAAATAACACTTTGCATTTTTATGGGCAGATCTTTTTTTTTTTATGAACTTGCCTTTTCTTGTTCCAAGGATATGTCCATGTTTATCTAAAGACTAATTGCTTGCAAAAGAATACTTTTCCTTATCCTAATATTCTTTGATTGAAAGTTACAAAGATGTAGTATTTGAAACTTTGGTTTTGTGTGGATAACTTTCATCTGTATTGCTCTAGGTATTGAAAACAGCTGACCAAACTCAAGTAAAAATATAGAAAAATTAGATAAATAAATGTGCACTTGATTATAAGGTAGGTGACAAATATTAATTTCCTGCCTTTTGCAATAAAAATCTTATCCCTAAAATTAAGTTATCAACAACAAATGCTAGCATGGTTATGAAATGACAGCAATATATTAAGAACAATAAAACTTTGTGTAGAAAACAGTCAAAATGGATCAGTCTTGAATTATTTCCATACTATAGGAAAATGATCTACTAAAAAAATTTCATCAGTCACCATAGTTTCTCAGCACAACAATTCCTCTAACCAGGATAATCCTATTTAATTCCTCTATTCTTATATCCTTAATGATGAACTCTCTAGAACAAGGATTCTTATTTTAAGGTCTTGTGAATTTTTTAAAAATTATGGTATTCCAACTTAATTGATTTCCTTTGCAATGTTATGGATTTTTTATGCATTTGAAATTATACTGATAAAGCATCCATAAGTTTCATCAGATTTCTAAAGAAGTCCATGACACAAGAAGTTAAGAACTCTTGATTTAGAGAGTCATAAAACTGGCCTAATTTCTCCCAATATAAAATTATGGTTCACAAGACCATCACAATTGTCTTGCTCTAAAAAATCCAAAGGGTATATAAGCAATTTCTTCTAGAAGAAGAAATTATCCAGATGCTTTAGTTTTTGGGTATTGTTATACTGACTGCTTTGAGACCCTCTTTAATTAAAGCCAGGGACTCTTAAGAGGAAGGCTTGTTGGTTTTCAGCCATTTTTTCCAGTTGTATACAACATTTCTTGATCCCATTTGGGGTTTTCTTGGCAAAGAAAGTGGAGTGCTTTGTCATTTCTCTCTCCTGCTCAATTGAGGAAAGAGAGACAAGCAGTTAAGTAACTTGACTAGAGTCACACAGTAAGTGTGTGAGGCCAGATTTGAACTCAAAAAGATGGTGTTTTTTATCCATTATACCATCTAGTTGACCAAAGAGGAAAGCTTAGCAATCTACAAAGGGAAATTGAAGAATTCATGTGGTCTAGGTGATGATCTGCATTTGGATGGGCAGTTCATTGAGTTAGTTCATCAGAATTCATTAGTTGGCACTACTGATTGATATCAGTAGAATAGCAGATTGGATTGCTTGTGGGGAATTGTGTGGCATTTTCTATTAATCAATCGACAACATTTATTAAGCACTTTTTAAAGTGCCAAGCACTGTGCTAAGTGCTGACAAAGATGAATTATTCTGTCCTTAAGGAGTTTACATTTTATAGGGGAAACCAAATGAATAACTAAGTATAAACAAAATAACTATGTATCTGGGACTCTTGTATAGAAAGGAAAACAAAAATCTCATTCTTGTTCTCAAGAAGCTTTCATTCCACTTGGGAAAGCAATACACACAGATACAGATACACACACATACGCACTCATGTGTACATCAATAGATATAACGTATATACAAAGTAAATGTAGAGTAATTTTGGGAGGAACAGGCACTGACTGTTCTCAGAATCAGGAGGTATCTTATGTAGGATATGTAGCACTTTAATTAAGTATTGAAGGAAGCTGCTATTTTAAGAAGTAGAGATGAAGAAGGAATGGTTTCTATGAAAAGGACAGCTTTTGTAAAGCCTCAGAAATGGCCAATGGAAAGTCATGTGTGAGGAATGGTGAATAGACTAATTTGACTAAATCATAGAATAAGTGAAGGGAAGTCATGTATAAAAATTCTGGAAAGGTAGGTTGGAAGAATCAGAGTGTGAAACACTAAATGCCAAGTATAAGAGGTGTTTTGTAATTGAGGCACAAAAGAGTTATTGGAACTTCTTGAATAAGGGAGTAAGCTATTTCTTAGTGATATCCTTTTGGGAGTCATGTCGAAGGTGGGTTAGAGAAGGGGAAGACTTGAGGCTGGGGCACCAGTTGATGAGAGTATTGAAACAGGTGAAAGATGTGTGAACTAGGGCAATAACTATGTGACAAATGAACAGATAGAAGAAATGGAGGAAAACTTAGAAGCTATACATGATCATAAATTGCTCCTAGATTAAAACAAAAGCAAAAATCTGATTTTTAAATATTGATATTCTTGTAGGAATGCCATATGGCTGTGAATTACAGGATATCATGATCTTGGAAGAATCATAATTTCAGGTGACTTACAGAGAGCAATGAAATGGTGGTAGGCTTAGATGACACATTAGCAATGAATCATATATGAACTATGGCTTAAAAATCTATTGCCAAGAACACATATGTTTAGAAAAAGAAGAAAACCAGAAAATAGTGAGATTTTGAGATTAAAAAGGGATAGTCTGAGTATTGTACTATTTTCTGTGTTTGTAATATCCTTTAGGTAACCCTACCCTAGATTGTTATATTCATATGAAATTCTAGAGTCCAACTCAAAATTTGTTTTCTTCAAGAAAATTTCTCTGACTTCTTCAGTAGAGAATGAATTTTCTTAGTCCTTGAATCTCAGTATGTTCATTTACATATGTGTATGTACATGCATGCATGTGTATGCATAATATAAATGCATGTATATATCTATATGTATGTGTCCATGTATGCATATATGCACGTATACATAGCTTGAGTATATGCACTTGTACAATGTACACTGCCTTCACATGTATACATGCATGCATACGTGTTAATATACACAGAGATTGTGTATGCATGTAGTTTTATACATGTGTATATCACATGTATTACATGTGTGCATGATATCTATGCATCATATGTATGTATATATTTGTGTGTGTGTGTGTGTATGCATTTATGGACCCAAACTTACAAATACACATCTATTTATATACACACATATGTGTATAAGTATGTGTATATACATATAAACTTTGTACTTCTATTATAGTTTTTGAGGCAGCTAGCTGATACAGTAGATAGAATGTAGGACATGGAGTCAGGAAAACTTGAGTTCAAATCCAGCCTATAAAATTTACTAGTTGTGTGAATCTGGGAAAATCACTTAATCTGTGCTTCCCTCAGTTTCTCCATCTGAAAAATGGGAAATAGAAATAATAATAGCTTTCTTTCACAAGTCTGCTGTGAAGATCAAATAAGTGCCTACCACAGCATCTTAGCACATATTAGGTGCCAAATAAATATTTATTTTATCCTCACAACTTTGCAGAATCCCCCTCTGTCTAACTTCCCTTTATGTGTTGTTTCACCTCATTAAAATATAAGCTGCTTGAGGGTAGGGTCTCGCTTGTATTTCTATTTTTAATGCTTAACACAGCTATTAGTATATATGAAGTACTTAATAAATTCTTTGTCTCTGTGTCTCTGTCTTTATCTTTGACACTACAGCCTTATGAAATAGTTGAATTAATGTTTTATCTTATAAAGTATCACTTGTCATCAAATATCTAAAAGTATATCAAGGTCCCAGTGTGACAAGAGTAATGCTTTTTCCTATACTCACATTGAGAATTATCACCAAAGATGCTCCAAGTCATTATTAATCAGAAAAATGCAAATTAAGACAACTCTAAGATACCACTACACACCTGTCAGATTGGCTAAGATGACAGGAAAAAATAATGATGATTGTTGGAGGGGATGCGGGAAAACTGGGACATTGATGCATTGTTGGTGGGAGTTGTGAACGAATCCAACCATTCTGGAAAGCAGTTTGGAACTATGCTCAAAAAGTTATCAAACTGTGCATACCCTTTGATCCAGCAGTGTTACTACTGGGCTTCTATCCCAAAGAGATCATAAAGAAGGGAAAGGGATCTGTATGTGCACGAATGTTTGTGGCAGCCCTCTTTGTAGTGGCTAGAAACTGGAAACTGAGTGGATGCCCATCAGTTGGAGAATGGCTGAATAAATTGTGGTATATGAATATTATGGAATATTATTGTTCTGTAAGAAATGACCAACAGGATGATTTCAGAAAGGCCTGGAGAGACTTACACGAACTGATGCTGAGTGAAATGAGCAGGACCAGGAGATCATTATATACTTCAATAACAATACTATATGATGACCAGTTCTGATGGACCTGGCCATCCTCAGCAATGAGGTCAACCAAATCATTTCCAATGGAGCAGTAATGAACTGAACCAGCTACGCCCAGAGAAAGAACTTTGGGAGATGACTAAAAACCATTACATTGAATTCCCAATCCCCATATTTTTGCCCACCTGCATTTTTGATTTCCTTCACAAGCTAATTGTACAATATTTCAGAGTCTGATTCTTTTTGTACAGCAAAATAACAGTTTGGTCATGTATACTTATTGTGTATCTAATTTATATTTTAATATATTTAACATCTACTGGTCATCCTGCCATCTGGGGGAGGGGGTGGGGGGGTAAGAGGTGAAAAATTGGAACAAGAGGTTTGGCAATTGTTAATGCTGTAAAGTTACCCATACATATAACCTGTAAATAAAAGGCTATTAAATTTTTTAAAAAAGAGACAATTGTCACCTTTTGAGGGCTAACATCTGTCCATTTTGAGATGATTAGAGGGGATGTTATTTTCCAGTAGCTGGATAAGTCCTGCTCCCACAGGCAAGGAACCAGGAAACCAAAATGGTCTTGTTGGGAAAAAAAATCAAATAAAAAACTCCACGTGAAAATACAGAAGAATAAAACAATCTCACACTCTCAGCAGGAGCTTCTATAAAAGAATAAATAAAGAAGAAAAAAAACTTTGATGGGCACTTTTGAAAACAAATCAGAAGTAGCTGAATTTGAAAATCATCCAAAAATGTCACTTAATCCACTGTGAATGAATTTTTATCAACCCAATAACTCCCAAGTGACAACAGAACCAACAATAACTAGATTAAAATCAGAAAGCTCTCTTTTGCAATGACCTGCAGGCCTGGTCTCACCCGAATGAGATTTTGCAGCAACCACAAAGGACAATGATTCCTCAGGATAAAGTCTTTTGCTGTGTTTCCAAGGCACAGTTCAATAATCGACCCCATGGCATAGTTTACTGTGGCTGAACATTTGCCAGTTTTGGAGTTCAGTCTAATTATCTTGCTCATGCTCAGCTGGGAGTTGCTTTTCCTCTTCTCATCTCCCCTAGAAAAGAATGAGGGGTAAGAAGTTACTGCTAAGTGAACTGGACATCATTTGAGTTTAGTTGTTCCTTTATACATAATCCTAATCTAAAAGGCTGATCAGTTAACAAGGTTTATATAACATAAGTCATTTTGTCAGGATGAAATTTGGAGGTGGAACAGAATATACCATAATCTCTCCTCTAGGCTTCAAGTAGATATAATTCAAATCTAGCAGGCCACATAGCACTGGAGAAAACATGAATCAGGAAAATATGGAGTTTACTTTCAATTACTGTATGATATTCACAGAGGAAGGGACCGCATCTTAGTTATAATGAGGAGTTTATTGGGAAATGTTTAATGGTCAGACTACTAAAATAGAAACAAAACAAAACAAAATAAAACATGACAACAACAAAACACCTCCCAAATAAGCAAACAAAAAATTCCCTTAAATGTATACTTTTTAAAATTTAATCTCCATTATTAGCACTTTCCTAAGTCTGGACAATCAATAAAACTATAATTCATGCCCTGATTTATAGCAATTGAGGATTTCTGAAGTGTAAATGCTCACACTTTTAAAATTTAATTTTGACTCTTCTAATTTAATAATTTAATATTTGGCTCTCCTAAGCTAATTAAAACTGATTCTATCACACTCCTGTTTATAACGTTTGCATTGCCTTCCTCCTCCATATCATTCCTCCTCTATCAAATTCCTTGTATATGTAGTAGCCATATAATATTGACTTTTCTGAAGTTGAGTTGATTTTCAAAAGAAAACTCTTTGGTAGAAAATGTAGATATAAAATTCTGTTTTGATTTTTAAGAAATCTCAGATCATTAACTGAGAAAGAATGAATTTCCTTGGTTGTGTCTGACATGGCAACAAATCATAACATCATGGATATAGAGCTGCAAGGGAACTTAGAAGCCATCTAGTCAACTGCCTCATTTTATAGAAGAAAAAGTAAGACTCAGGGAGTTTAATAGATATGTCTTTAATAGTTTAATAGTAAACATCCAAGCCTGTTTTTGAACTCAGAATCACTCTAGAATCAAAGCTTTTTTTTATTGTATTGTGTCATGTCTTCTTCTTCTTGTTGGTTTTTCTTAAAATTCCATGGATTATATAGAATTTAAATCATATATATGGTTTAAGAAAGATGGAGAAAGGGAAGAGAATAAGCATTTTTAGTACCTGTTATGTGCCAGGCGCTTTGGTAATCATTTTTTACAAATATTATCTCATTTGAGTCTCATAACATTCCTGCAAAATAGGTCCTGTTATTATTCCTATTGTATGATTGAAGAAATTGAGACAAATGGACTTTGTGTGTCCAGGATAACACAGTATCTGAGATTGGATTTGAACCCACTGTGACACTAGTTGCTTTTAAGAAGTACTCAAGAGCCTTGGAAGCAAAAATTTTTATATATATATATATGTGTGTGTGTGTGTGTGTGTGTGTGTGTGTGTGTGTTAGACTTTGAATCTCCAAGAAAGAATTATTTGTTGTTTTTTATTATTTAATTGTGTATGACTCTTTGTGATCCCATTTGGGATTTTTATGGCAGAGATTAAATTCATTTGCCATTTCTTTCTCTAGTTAATTTCATGGATGAGGAAATGGAGACAAAAAGAGTTAAGTGACTTGCCCAGGTCACACAGCTAGGAAATGTCTGAGACTGGATTTGTACTCAGGAAGATGAATCTTTCTTTTTCCTAGTACTCTTCCATTGAACCACCTAGATGCCTTAAGAAAGACCGTTAGGCTTCCTCAAATAAAAAAGCCATGAAAAATGAGCCTGAAAAGCAAAACAATGGGAAACAAAGCAAGGCAATTCAAAGAAGACAAAGGGAGATGGATTCAAATAAAAAAACACAAATATACACACAAATATATATATGTACACAAATATGCATACATATATGAACATATCTGCATGCGTGTGTGAGAGAGACAAGAGAGATAGAAAAATAGAGACAGAGAGAAATACACACAGACAGAGACAGAGGCAAAGGGACAGAGAGATTCAGAGATAGAGGGAAAGAAAGAGACAGAAGGACAGAGGGAGAGAGACAGAGGGACAGAGGGAGAGAGATATATGAACAGAGAGACAGAGCCAGAACCAGAGAGAACATACTATGAGTAAAGTTGAAAAAAGAACTACACAGAAGTTAGAGTAGCCACTGGAGGCAGAAAAACCTGGGATCATAAGAGCATAGATTTAGAATTGAAAGGGGTTTGAAAGATCATCAAGTTTAAGTCCCCAAGTTTTTCAAACGAGAAAACTGAAGCACATAGAAATTGTGACCTGTTCAGGGTGATATAGTTAAAAGTGTCTGAGACAGAATTTGAACTCATTCATACCTTCTTGACCACAAATCCAAGGTCCATTGCAATCTTTAATGTTTCCGTACTCTGACATTTTAATTATGTAACTGTGGGGATATTCCTCGATTGATCTAAGTAACTTTCTAAGACTAAATTTCAGAGAAAATGTTAACCTGGATTGATAGAAAGAATCTTCATATTTGGGATTTCCTTATGCTAATGGATGTGAATTCAGGCCACATGCCATTCCATAACACTGTGTATAATACATCTAAGGTGCAAATGTTTCTTTTTTTTTAAATTCATTTTTTAAACTTTGTTAAATGTCAATAGTGTTTTATTCTTCTAATTACATGGATAGTTTTTAACATTCTTTTTTTTTTTCTTGAAGCAACTGGGGTTAAATGACTTGCCCAGGGTCACATAGCTAGGAAATGTTAAGTATCTGAGACCAGATTTGAACATAGGTCCCTCCTGTCTTCAGGGCTGGTGTTCTGTCTACTGCATCAACTAGCTACCCCTTTTAACATTCATTTTTGTAAGATTTTGAATTTCAATTTTTTTTCTTCCTTTATCTCTTATCTCCCTCTCCCCAAGACAGCAAGAAATCTGACATAGATCATACATGTGCAGTCATTTTAAACATATTCCCATTTTGTCATGATTCGAAAGAAAAATCAGGACAAAAAGGAAAAACCATGAGAAAGACAAGCAAACAAATAAATAAGATGAAAATAATATGCTTTGATCTGCATTCAGTCTCCATAGTTCTCTCTCTAGATGTGGATGACATTTTCTATCCCAAATCTATTGGAATCGTCTTAGATCACTATTTTGCTGCTATGATGCACAATATTCTCCTAGTTTTGCTCACTTCATTCAGCATCAGTTTATGTAAGTCTTTTCAGGCTTTTCCAAAACTAGCCTGTTCATCATTTTTTACAGAACAATAACATTCCATTACATTCATATATCATAAGTTATTCTGCCATTCCTCAATTAATGGGTATCTAGAATGCAAATGTAAAAAAAAAAACACCAACCTCTTGCTCTGAAGAAGCTTATAATTACTAGGAGAAATATGACAATTGTTCAAGAAAATACAAGATAGATTGGTATGAAGGTGAAGGGGGGAATCCAGACAAAGTGCCTTACATGAATTTGAGGAGAGAGTTCACATTTTGAATTGGGGAGAATCCAGAAAACTTCATGAAAATGATCCCTGAGAAAGCCTAGAAAGATTACAAAGATTTCAAAAGGCCACAGTGATGTGAAAAGAACATCATGAATAGGCATGGGATGCCAGCTTGCCTAATTGTATCAAGAGGGATGAAAAATCACAGAATAACCTATAGAATGTACAATGAAAGGCATGGAATGAAATAGCATCACATAAAACTGGAAAAGTAGGATAGAATTAGTTTCTTTAGAAAGATAAACTTCATAGTGTCAGATTTTTTGTATTATTCAGTTTAAAATGTTTTTTGTTGTTGTTGTTAAGGCAATTGTGATTAAATACCTTGCCCAGGGTCATACAGCTAGTAAGTGTATGAAGTCACTCCTAACTAAGCAGTCAAGTCCTCCTAAATTCCATGGCTGCTACTCTATCCATTGTGCTACTTAGTTGTCCCATGAGTTTAAATTCTTCCAATTATCACTATCATGATTAAAAAAAAATTATAGACACTGTCTTCATTTCTATACAGATCAATATTCAAGGCCTCAATAACTTTGAAATTTTAGGCACACAAACTTATAAGAACGTGTTCATGAAGATATTTGAACAAAGAACAAATGAATGCATAACTCAAATATTGAATTAATATTATGTATAAGCAAAGCAATGATTATTGATGAGTGATAAACATTCAGATAAAAGAAAAAGGGAAAATCATCATTTTTTTTTTATCATTTTGCCTATGATACCTCAATTTTCTTATAAGTAGCTTCTGATATTTTAAAAAACCCTACAATTGTCCTCTTCATTCCATAGTTATTTAGATATAATGCATTATAGAAATCTTTTTGAAGAGTCTGAAGAAAGGATGACCGATAGACGGCCTGTTTTTGCAAGGCCTAAGAACTTGGAATGGTTTTTACACAGACTGTAGGCTGGATTTGACTCAAGGACCATAATTTGCTAATTCCTGACATTGACTGAGTGTTTTTTATACACTCCAACAACATGCTTATTCTATACCCATCTTTTCCATCAAAATACCCTCAGTAAAGTCACGTCAGGTATTATTAATTCTACCTCTTTATTTGAATCAGTTCAATGATCATTTCTATGTAAGTAATTTCTAATTCTATCTCTCAATATCTCGATTTCAGCTTATCAGATACTCCACTTGGATGTCCTACTGATGTTTCAAATTCAACATATCCCAAGTAAAACTACTTTCCCTCCCCTTATCCTAAAAATTTTCCATTATTTCTTACCTATTTATGTTAGTGGGACCATCATATTGCCAATTGCCCAAAATTGAAATCTTAAAATCCTTTCTTTTAACCCAAATCTAATTATTTGGCAAATCCAGTTGATCTTTCCTTTAAAAGTCATTCCTGTTACCACTAAACCAGTCTAGTTCATATCCTTTTTTGTCTCTTTAACATATCTAGCAAGTAAAGCCTGGAATTGTCCACAGGTCTTTTGACTTCTAAGTCAATATCCTTTACATGATTCCATACCTGTCTCCATACTTGGTAATTTGGTGGAAGACATATGATTATTGATCTCAAAGGACTTATGATCTAAGTGAGGACAGGAAATTAATTTACATGAAAGAAAGGAAAGGTATTGAAATGGACATTATAAGGAATTTACAGGAGGCTTTATGAAGATTGTAGAATTGAAATTCAACCTTGACAGATTAAGACAGGAAGAATGTGGTAAAAAGGAATTAGTGTGGCACATGCAGCTAAACAGTGTTATTGGTACCAAAAGTTCAAAAAGATCTCAGCAAGGTGGAACACTGAGGAGAAACCAACAAAATGAAATTTAATAGGGATAAATTCGAAATCTTCCACAGATTCAAAAAATTAACTTGAAAAGTAAAAGATCAATGAACAATTTATTACACATCCATTATATACCAGGAATTATGCTAGTTGCTGGGAATATAAATACATAGAATGAAACAAATCCTACTTGTAAGATTAAATTCTGACAGGGTGGACAAGTGCTTATAAAATATACATAAAATTAATATATGCCAATATAATACATAGTAGTAAGATACAAAATATTTGGGGAAGGAATGGCACTGGCAGTCAAGTTATTGGGAAAGATCACATGAAGATGAAAGTCTTTGAAGTTCAGCTTAAATGAAGATAAGAATTGTAGAAAGTATGCTATTTATAAAATAAAGGTAAAGAGGGAGAGCATTCCAGGCAATTAACCAGTACAGAGGCATAGTGATGTGAGTAGATCAGAGAGGAGGCCATTTTGATTATTTTGCAAAGTACAATAGGGTGAGTAATGTCCAATGAGAATAGAAAAGTAAATTGAAGGCAAAATGTGGTATTATAAATTAAGGGATGGAGGGGATTTGGTCCAATCTGTGATTTTACAGATTACAATAATGAGCCTCACAAATTTGGATTGAGTATTCCTCAGAATTCAGACATATATTTCCATTAATCAACAAAACTTTATTGAATTTCTACTCTAATAAAAGACATTTCTCTGCTGTTCCATGGACTATTAAGTACTATATGTTAAGTATTAAGAATGTGTCAGACTGCATTTGTACCTAGTAAAAGGTGAGTCCCTTTCATATCAGAGTGGATCACATTATATCTTTACAGGTTGATAAGCTTGAATATACCTCCATTCCCATACAAAAAGTCCAGGGAAGCTTTTGGCAATTCCTTTAAGAATCCACTCACCTCCAAGTTAAAAAGTTGATCAATGTAGAAAAAGATTAGCAATGAGAACATGATCCTTCTCCCACCTTATCTGATAAAGCTTCCTTTTACTCAGTACCCTTTTATGTACACTAACTATATACAAAATGTCAATGCTCAAATTTTAATTTATGTATTTTTAAAGGTTATTTCATATGTCATACTCTTAATGTCTAACTATATCAGTGTTTACTGTCTTAAATTGTCAGATCTTGGAATCCTGGAGTCTATCTCACCAGATCTGGAAACTTTCTTTTTCTTGCTAATTGTGATGTACTTAAATTCAAAGTGCTTAAAAAAATCAAAATGGAGGGGGCAGTTAGGAAGCTCAATGGATAGGGTACCAGACTTAAAGTCAGGAGGACTTGAGTTCAAATCTAGCCTTAGACACTTAACACTTCCTAGCCATGTGACCCTGGGCAAGTCACTTAACACCAATTGCCTCAGCAAAAAGAAAAAAAAAAATCAAAATAAGAAAGTAAAATGGAGATGTTAGAAGAAAATCATAGAGCATGGGTAGATTTGCAGTTAAAAGATGGCAATGGGCTAAATTACAATACCATTTCTCATTATTTAGTGCTCTCTATTTCCTCTCAGATCCAAGAACTAGGATCACCATATCCCATCATTAAAATGCTGTTTCCTCCTCAGAGAGGAAAGAGATAGAACTACCAAGGAAGGATTACCAAGATCTTGGTTACTGCTACTCAACATCTACTATATTTCAAATACTGGATTTTTTTATGTTGCATCTAGGCAGTATTAAAATTATAAGATGCAAAACCCTTTTCCAAAAAAGCTCAAAGTAATGCACCAGAGCAACTTCAAAGTGAGTCTACAATTTCTCTTGCCTCCTGTCTCATTGGAAAGTCGAGTAGAAAACTCAAGTTATCTAGTTCCCAGATTTCTTTTTACTTATTTGTATGAGTTTGTCCACATTAAGCGAACTGAAGCTTATTCTAAGTGATCATTAAAATCAAGGCTGTACATGAAAATTGAAATTACCTTTTATAAAATTAGGTAACTTCTCCAAGGTTATATTTACCGACCCAAAATAAAATGGAAAATTGATGCAACTCTGCGGAGAATTGAAGCTTACCTCAAAATAATTTTTTCTTCTTTGGGTTTGGATAATCTGGATTTAGGTACTTTTTGCTTAAATTATTATAATTGCTTCAATTTCCCTGTTGTTTTTGTGTGCAAAGTATGTTCAGAGGTAGTTGATATTTCATGTACAGATTTGTGGGCTTGCGGTGTGTGACATTAAGTTGTCAATGAAAATGCAAACTATAATGGCAGAAATTATTTGAAGAGTAATGCAATCCTATTTTAAGGTTAGAGGAGTTCACCAGATACTCAAGGTTGAAATATGCAAACAACACTTAGAGTCAACCGAGTTATTTCTTTTGAGGACACACCCTTGTTCATAGACAACCAGAAGCCCTACCTATTTGAGCATCTCCTGTACCCTTGACCCCATAAACTTCTGACTCCAAAACAAGCCCAGAGCTGCAACTGTGAGAATCAAAACTTGTCATCTAACTACATCCTGCTGAGACTGCAGAGAGAGGGAGTTGACACTTGGAATCATTGGGGAAACTTACTGGCAAACCAAAAAGGAAAAGCTTACCCTATAAGCAAGGTTAGGTAAATGCTAATTCAAGTCAGCAAGAGAAAAGGAAAATTGGCAAGTAATAAATAAACTGCTTTGAGAATTTATGGTTTTAATTGGTGTGATTATGTACACAACATTCCATTATAGTTTTCAATTCCTCTATTATATTGTCTTTAAGAATCACTGAAGACAAAAATGTAAATGTCTCTCTCTCTTCACCTTCCCCCTCTCATTTTATATTTATGTTTTCATGTATCCCTCTATCTTTATCCATCATCTCCATCTTTCTTTCCATCTCTCTCTGTCAATGTATATATCTATATATTTACATCTTTCTCTTTCCAGCTATTATCATTTCTCCATCATATTTTTCTCTTTCTGTCTTCATTTTTCTCACTCTTGCTGTATATACATATATACATATGGATAGGTACATCTATCTATATGTGTGCATATATATATATATATATATATAAAATCTTGACATCCACATTTCTGTCATCTATATGAATATCTATACATATTCTCTCTGTTTGCAACTATATATTTACATATCTGTATATGTGTGTCTTTATTTCAATATTTATCTTTGTCTATATCTACATCTACATCTAATCTATATCTGTGCCTTTCCTTGTGATTAAGCTAGGGAGGTACCTCTCTGAAGATAGCTGTTTAGGCAACAGGCTTCACCAGCCCATACTTGATGCCATTCCAGCTTGGTAGAATCTGCCAGAGCTTGCATATACTGGCAAAGTCTTTGACAACCCAGGGTCACTTCCATGCCATGATGGGGCCTCAGAGTAGGATTTTAGTGGAGGATAAATAAATTATCTGCCACACCACCCTCCCTCCCCTTCTAAATTCCACAGCTTGAGAGCGGTCCAACAGGGGAGTTGACTGCTTGCTATGAATGTGAGTGATGGGCTATATGCCAAAGACAGGATTTGTCTCCTGGAGATGTAGTGAAACAATACTGAACAGACCTCTCTGTGTAAACAGCAGGTCCAGGTGACTCAAGGTTGGATTGTCATTTACCAGGTGATGAATTCTGATGGACTTTATTTCCTATTGTCAGACTTTGAGGATGATTCCAACCTCACAAGGTTTCTGCGCTGAAACATGTAGCTACAGAGTGCAGACATGTTGCCTTTCAGTGGTTAGCTATTATAGATACAGTATAGAATGAGAAGTTAGTTTAAAAGGTTACAATACAGAACTTTGGGAGTGCTCTAAAGTGGCTGCAGGTGTGCTTTTTAATCAAAGGCAACAGGTAAACATCAATGGAGTACAGAGGAGATGGCAGCGGGGAGACCATTGAGACACAAAAGAATAGTACAAAACTCAGAATGTGGTAATATTAAATTAAAAAAAAAATAGTGTTCCACCAGGAACAAACAAATAATACTCCTGGCTTCTCTGTGCCAGAAGTGATTCATAGAAGTCAAAACTGAGAGGTACTGATTTTCTTTTCCCTTTACACCTTAAGATAAATATGTTGATTTCAGCTAGTTTTAAAGTCATGAGCAGTGGAGATACTAGGGAGGAAGATAATTCACTGTAGCCTAACATAATTTGGGGGTGGATGGGAGAGAGGGCAGGTAAATAGTGACTGGGGTTTGGATTTATGTATGCATACACACATACATAATTATTGCCTCAAAGTAACAATAACTGTCAAGATCATGAAGGATTATAAAGTTAATTTAATTATAGGTGTGACTTATTTTAGGCAATGCAATCTATGTTTAGCCTATCTTTATACAAAAGAATTCATTTTAAGAAAAGACTATTTTCTTTTCTAAGGAATTCTAGTAGGGGTTTTAAAAGTAGTGCATATCCTGGTTTATTTAAGGTTTTTTTTTTTTTTTGGAAAAAAAAGAGTATTACAATTGTGTAGAGAAAGATATATAAGTTTAAATTAATATTTTATATAATTTTTAGAATTAATTATACTGGACATATTGATAAATCTATAATCTTCTCAGTATGTGTATACTTTCCAGTGATAAGCATCATAACCTATCTAATATGCCCTTTCCTCTCATGGGAGTCCTGTTCAAGGCTCTCTTTAATCCATTATAAAGACTTTCCCCAATATTCTGAGGGTCTTCCTCTATCACTTAACTTTGTATGGATAGCAATGGAGCATAAGGGCTACCTAATGGTTATATTTATTTCTCATAATATATTCAGCCCAATTTCCTTTCTGCTCCTACATCTCTATGAAAATAAAGTACCTTGAGGAAGATACAAGAAGTAACTTGTGCCAAATGAATAAATCTACCACCACTATTACCTGGATCACCACTTCCTCTCGGACCCTCATAGAAAAAGTCCTGCAGCCAAGAAGTTTAGGAATAGCAGTTTTCCCTGTAGGGGAAGGGGAAGAGAGCAAACACTTGTTAAGCACATTTTATGTCAGGCACCATGCTAATCTTTACAACTATTATTTCATGTGAGATGATATTTGTAACATAACAACAATGAAAAGTAGGTACTATTTTTATATCCATTTTATTGTTGAGGAAAAAGAGGCAAATAGAGGTTAAGTGACCTGATCAGTGTCATAAATCCCAGAACCTGAATTTGGATTTGGATTTGAATTTGAATTTTCCTAACTCCAGACTCAGAACTTGATATACTATACCACCTAGCTGCCTCATTGAGGGTAGTAATTACTGAGATCATCATGACCAATATCAATTGCTGACCAACTTCCACTAACAGGAATGTAAGTGCTAGATTCTTAGAATGTAAGTCCTCTGACAGACCACTGGTCCTGCTTCTAGCCCTGCCCACTGCAGTCATAATTGCTTTGTGGATGTTACAACTACTGAAGACCCAGAAAAACAAAACAAAACAAAACAAAATAAAAAAACAAACAAACAAACAACTTTGCCACCAAAAGCCCTAGCATTGTCAAATGGCTCAGTATCAGAAATTAATATGATTTTATCTTTTTTAGTGATAAAAGTGACATTGAAGATGATGTATATTCCATTTGCTTTGCTACTATATCCTAAGAAACATGAGACTTTTATTAAACTTGGAACTGACAATTTTAAATATATATTATCTCCTCTAATATTGGGATGTTAGATCCTTGAGAACAGGGAATATTTTTAATTCTTGTATTCCCAAGACTTACCACAGTTGTTTGTACATAGTAGGTAATGTTCCTTTGTTTTTTCCTCCTTTCTTTATTTCTCCTTCTTTCTTCTCTTACCTTCTCTTCCTCCCTTTTCCATTTCCTTCCTTCCTTCCTTCCTTCCTTCCTTCCTTCCTTCCTTCCTTCCTTCCTTCCTTCCTTCCTTCCTTCCTTCCTTCCTCTCCAGCTTCTCCTTTGCTGAATTCTTGATTGTGTCTTCCTACTTATGTCTTCCAGGTCCCAGATTTCATTGCCCTCTGGCTAATTATTTAAGTTATTTGGAGACTGGGATTCTATGATTTGTACCCACTACAAAACTGGAAAGAACATTGTTTTTAAAAAGCTGAGCTTTTATATCAGGGAGAATATTGTGTTCCTTTTCTCCTCCAATTCCATTCTGGGTCTAGATTATATTATTCATGTGCAGTTTCTGACTAAGATATACATGCTGATGGTCCAGTTTTATGCAGTAACCATTCAATTACATATTATAGCCTGGGCAAAAGGAATTTTTCACCCACTTTGTTTGTTCTATGTGTATAGTTAGGCCAAGTATATGTTTAAATAATATATATATATATATACTAAAAATTGAATAGGTCAAATTCCTTTGAATAATTTAAGTCCCAGAGTACTGAATACAATAGATTATAACGTTTTAATGCAAATAACTATAACCAGAAGTAGGAAAGTTCCAATTCTTGCACCAATCACTTTGTTTTTAGCGATTGCCTTATTAGTCTCATTGTGAAAAGCAGTCATATTTTCCCTAAATATTTAATTGTTCTATACTTTTTGTCTTTAGACAATCAGAAAGAAGGAAAGTTGAAAGCAAGAGAAAAGAATAAAGTAGAACATCAGCATTTTCCAAGTTAATATTATTATCTCCTATCTAGTTTATCCTTTAAAACATCCCATTTGTATGGAGTTTGTTTTTACACAGGCAATTTTCTTGGAACTAGGATTATATTGTTAATCATCAAAGAATTTTGTCTAGGGTACAATTCTTTTAAGACACTGTTCTTACAGATAAAATGGAGGTCATGGGAGGACTAAAACACGGTATGTAGACAGTCTTCAGATGTGGATTTAGAATTGTTTATTCTTGCAGTGAGGTTTGTTGGGTCACTTTATTGCTTTATTTTTGACAGGAAAACACAAAGAAGATCCATAGTATTAAGGCCTATTTTTGATGTCTCCCTTTTATCATGATCTTTCTTCTTCCTTGATGCCCCTTCTATCCAGGATCCAGTATTCTGAATTGTCACACAGATATCTAGAGTCCCTTACAGTGTTGTTGAGTCATTTTTCATTTGTGTCCATCTCTTAATGATCCCATTTGGAACTTTTTGGCAAAGATACTGAAATGCTTTGCTATTTCCTTCTCTGGTTTCAGACATGAAGAAACTGAAGCAAACAAGGTTAAGTGACTTCCTAGGATCATATAGCTGAGAAGTGTCTAAGGTAGGATTTGAACTTATGAAGAAGAGTTTTCCTGATTCCAGATCTGTCACTCTATCTACTATGCCATCTATCTGCTCTCTAATAGTAGTGACACATTTAGGTTTTCCTACCTTAAGTTCATTCTAATGTTCTGGACATTTCCTATTCTATTATATTTGATAAAAGCTTACTCTTTCAGATCCCTAAGTTCCACCAAATAAGAATTTAATAACTTAATCTCCAATAAATTGTTAGTGTCAATAATGATTTATTGTATCAACTCTAGATAGTCACCTACATGCAAGGGTGTGCTGGAACTATTTTTCATATATATATATGAATATATAAATATAGATTTGCAAGAGCTGATGGTTAGATTTTCAATGTAAGTGATTTATATCTCAAAAATCAGCAAAGACTTCAAATCAGATCTTATTTTTTTTTGATTGTCTAGATTTAAGGAAGTGATGGAGAAAATAGTAATAATGTAGTTAACACTTAGGTATGCCATGCTTTTTGAAAAGTTAGTGGTTGAACATTTAAGATCACACCTGTACCTCCAAGGAGTATTGTCATATTAAGAAATTAATAGGAAATGAATTGGAAATGAAAAGCCTTGATCCAAACAAATGAATATCTACTAGTGGAATTTTGGGTATTATAAGAGGGAGGGAATGGGAGTTAGTGAAATATCTTTTAGTATTCTTCAAACAATATTCTGTGGAATGACAGTCTCTACATACAGTTGTTTTGTCTTCTTATATTTCCAGATAAGGAACATGCATTATTGTGTGTGGCACATCTTGGATATATAATCTGAAAAAAAATAAGATGAATGCTTAGTCATAAAGAATGTTTTAAATGATTAAACTAAAAAAACAGAAACAACAATTTTTAAAAATAATAAACTTAGCTTGAAAAGACAAAATAAAAAGGAGACACAAAATAACATTTTTTCCTTGAGACTCTAAACTGTGCCTAAACACACCCTATAGGCAGGTTTATTGTGCATATCTTGTTGAAAAAAAATTGCTATTGTGTTTAAAGCTAAATAGAAATGACAGGAACTCTTAATATGGCCCATAATATGAAATACAGAGAAAGCTAGAGAAAAAAAGTGTTTAAGTTGTCCCTCTAGGGTCTTTCCAAAAGAGAGCAGCATTATGCATATTCTCATATATTTACTACTCCTTTTGCATTCAGTTATATTTAATAAGGCCACTTGATTCTCAATAGACTAAATGTTAATAGTCTTAAGTCTTACCTTGCTTATGATAAAAAGAAAGGTTTTGTTCATTAATTATACTAGAAAAGTTTCATTAATACAATTAAAGTGCTAATGATTTCTCATCTTTAAATAGAATTTAGTTATCATAAGAGACAGTGTGAAATAAAGAACTGGTTTGAAAGCCAAGAAGACTTGGATTCTAGTCTTTTCTCAGACATATATTATGTAACCCTTGAAAAGTCCCTTCCCTACATTGTTCCCTTAATTGGGAATCATTTGTACCAATGAAATCACAAGTACGGTACCTAGCCTAATCTGATGATTGAAATAAAATTTCCTTTTCTTCATCATTAACCAGATAGCTCCATTGTTGCTATTAACCAAAATTAACCTGTTAGCCCTAAAATGTATCTTATGAATAAATGGATGATGAATGATGAAATGGATGTCAGGAGAAAGCAAAAACCCTTTATTTGCATTGCAGATCTTTTTTTTCTCTTAGTGTTGTCATATTTTGAATATTAATAGACACTGTAATCCTTTACTTTAGGTTTGATTTATTTTTGGGGGAAATGATAGGAGGAAGATGAGAAATAATGCTGACAAAAAGTCAGATACTTTCATTTGATACTTTTTTATAATTTTCACTTAAATTGTTCTACATAGAACTATAAGCAACAGGAGTTCTGAATTTCTGAATTCATGGAAAAGGGAAAGTATTTTAACAATTTTAATCACAGGGCATAATCTGCTTGATTGAGTGTTGTAACTTATTTCCTCCCAATTTAGTCAGCCTCCCAACTTTCTGTCTCTCTTTTTTTTTTATCTCCATCTGTTCAATGTTCTGTTTTTTCATTGTATGTTCTTCCTAAAATATGCTTTATATATTCAAAACTCACACATTACCCCCTGGGAAGGATTTGTAATCCTCCTAGGACATTTCCTGGAGTCTTTGCTTTTCATATTAATCTAGAACTCATATTGTTATTATTTTTGGTTAATTAGCCTGACTGTATTATAATAGCATTTATACAAGACTTAAGGTTTGCAAAATGCTTTGCATGTTACCACACTTGATTCCAATCCAAGGAGTTAGTTGCTATTATTAGCTCCATTTTGTAGATGAAGAAACTGAAGATGAGAGTAATTTAGAGTCTTGCTGGAGTCTTACAGGTAATAAATGAGTGAGATTGAATTTAGGTCTTCTCAACTTCAATTCTATCATGTTATTGAGTACATCACTATTCTCTTGTGAGTAATTTAAATTGATAATGCTATTCTGGCATAAAGCCTTTAATACAGTGGGTCACAACCCTATATGGAGTCAGGTAACTGTATGTGGGGGTCATGAAAAATTTGTGAATAGTAAATTTGTGAATAGTAAAAGTCTTCTGAATGCCTGCAGTATCAAATATTCCATGAAGATTTAATTCATTATGTAAAAATAAAGAAGCCTATCCATCTCATTAATTTGAAAACTTGCTTTCATCTTAAATAAATTGTAAAATTATATATACACCAAGTAATTGTTTTAAAATAAATTTCTTTGTGATTTATTATCAATAAATGTTTGATTTCTATACCGATTTTATATATCTATATATCCTGGGTCACAAAAATTTCTCAGGTGAAGAGTTTTGCAAGTGGAAAAAGTTTAAGAAGCCCAGTACTACATCTCTATATGCTTGTGAGTGAATTAAATTGATAATGCTGTTCTAGCAGTCTTTGGAATTTATATGTGTGTGTGTGTATTTATTTAATGAGTTATTCAAGCTGAGCAAAGATGAATTGAAAGTTTGTATAGATTGTTAGTCCTCCAATGGGAGTAATTCAAAATTTATAGAAATACTAATTTTCACTAAGACTCAGGACATTATGGAAGCTTGGAAATTAACCAGTTAGAGGAAGGCCTCTTGTTTTTAAGCAGAATTGGTTCTGTCTTTTTAAATATTTAGAGGACATTATAATTCCAGGAAATTGCAGTATGGTGTTTTCTGACATTGATTTTTCAAAAGGTGACAAGGACATTCAAAAAAAAAAAAATGAAGAACTTTACCTCAGGGAGTAAAAACAATCAACAAATTGCAGTTTCTTTTAATGCTGTGTAGCCAACTGTGCCTCTTCCAGGCCAAGACCACTGCTTGATGTTGCTTCTAGGGTCCTGGAGCCTTTATCTTAGTTTTCTTTATACTAACTAAAGGTGAGCAATGAATGAATAAATGCAGTACCAATCCGATGACTGAGGACACAACATTAAATTAAATGAAAGTCATTTTGAAACTGAAATACCAGATTAATTCTGTAAACTTTTCCTGATTCCTCAGGACTCTTGTGGAATTTTCTCATGAGGGTCTCTGAGAAATTCATTTCTTGGTTTAAATAACTAAACGTGTGTGTGATTAGGTAACCTAGTGTTTTTTTAGGGCTCATTAAAACCTCAACTCTTTCCATCTGCTTAAACTCTCAATTATTTCCTCTTTGTATTTTCTAGTAGATTTTTAGCAGAAAGTGTGTGTGTGAGGAATAGGACTTAAAGGAAACGACTTTCATAGATAAACAGACTATGTACATGTCATCTGAAAATTCCCTTGAGATTTTTGTGGAAATTGCACAGTTAACCACAAAGCAATTCTTGGAATATTTGTTCTTGCTCAGCTCTGGTAAATTCTTGGCTTCCACGGGAACTTGGAGAACAGTGGGGCAAAGCATCCTTTGCAGAGAGGCCCCTTTCCATGGTGAAGCCAGCAATTCTTTGGAATGACCTTTGGTGAGCAGTGACACACACTTCCTGCCTGCCAACCTACAGCATTGCTTATCTTCCTTTTAAAAAATAAGCAAAACTCTAGGAATAGATCAGGAGCTAAAGTCAGTCAAAATGGCTTCTATAAGCTTTACAAAAGGGGGACAAGTTTTTAAAGTGAAAAATATGTTAGAAATACATTACAAAGTAATTTGGAATTCAGATGGAGAGTATCAGCGATAGCTATCATAAGAACTCTGCTTTAAAAAAGAGTGGGAATTTTGAACTACCACAGCTTCTCATCTGGTGGGCTATTTAGATATTAAACATTTTAGAATATGCCATGATTAGCAATTAAATAAATTAAATTAAATTCAAGACCCAAGTGTCCACTGTATCACTGAATTGTAAATGCTTAGAAAAGGGTTTGACAACCTCCACAGACAGATTGGATACATTTTCATAATATGAGATCATTGGGGAAAGGAAAGGAGACAGTTGGAGAGAGACAGAGAGAAAGAGAGACAGAAACGGAGAAGAGACAGGTAGAGACAGACAACCAGATACACACACACACACACACACACACACACACAGACAGAGAGAGAGAGAGACAGAGACAGAGACAGAGACAGAGACAGAGAAACACAGAGAGAGACAGGACAGAGAGAGACAGAGAAAATTTAGCTAACATAGCATAAACCTAAACATTTTAAATCCGTTAGAGACTTTAATCAAACAATATATCCTGGTAGATAATAGAGGGTCATCTTTGGAATTAGGAAATCCTATTTCTTATCTACGATAGCTGTGTGATTGACCAAATCATCTTTTAATCTCTAAAATGATATGTTATAGGTGAGTTACATCTTTATTGGAGGAATAAGTTTCTACACTGAGAGTTCCCTATTCCAATACAATCACAGATATAAATTAAAATGAAGCTATTCTCAGGAGTTATCTAGAACCCTTATTTTAAAGATGATGACCTGAGACCTAGAAAGATTAAATGTTTTACTAGAGTCTTATGATTATTAATTATTGATCAATTAATTCTTTAGTGTATTCTTTGGTAATACTCTAATGCCTGAAATTATCAGTGATTTATGTGTTTCAGAAAAATTAAATTCTGATCTAGCTATTAATACTAGGGTCCTATTAAGGGAAGCTACAGGGACCACTTGTTTCATCAGCATATTTCAAGACTTAAAACCCTTTGGGATGGAACAAAGGACCATCACCTGATTTCCTGAACATAAAGTCTGAGTCTCTCCCCTATCTCCTAATTCTGACTAATTGTTTTAGTGCTCCCAGATGCAAAGTCTATCTAGCCGCAACAATAGCAACAACAATAGCAAATTTTAGTTAGTATTTAATGTTGTAAGTGGTATTGCTGTTTTGTTATAACCCTCATATCCCAGAATTTAATTTGATTCCTCCTGTATGATTTCTACCTTTGATGCTATTTTCTGATAAGCAAAGATTCTCTCTTTTTATTGAAGTTAAATTGTTGACTTTTGAGTATATTTGTTGAATCTGTTCATTGTTCACTATTTAATTTGTAATGGCCTTTCAGCTAGAATCAGTTTGGTGTCTCCATTACCTCCAAAATGATCATTCAGGATAGAATAGGGACATTCTAAGGTCTTTGGAAAGACTAAGCTCTAGTTGGAGATTGTCTTGCCTAAGGAATTTTCATGTAAGGGAAATCTGATTTCCCCAAATCTGATTGTGGTGTGAATACTGAACTTGTAGTCAAGAAATACTGAGTTCAAATTCAGCCTCAGATACTTATTAACTGGGCAAATCACTCTTTTTAGGCCTGAGTTTCTTACTTTGTAAAATGAGGAGGTCCTGGGCTTTGAGTTAAAGTACAGTGGGTAGCTTAGTTACTTTCCTTTTATCTATTCATCTCCCCTAGTAATATTGATCCAGAATCTTCCTGGGATGCCTGGGAGGGAAGGACACCATCACTGGGAGCATCCTACCTACTCTTCCTCCTCATTGTCTAAAATTGTTTGATTGCTCCTAAGGTTTGAATAAGATAGAAGATAAAAACTCCATTCTTTCTGATAAGAAGAAGGTTCACCAAGGCTTACTACCTTCTCTGAAACTCCCTTCTAAGACCTTCTAGGTCTTTCCATCTACCCTGAGATCACCACCACTGCAATCTTAAATATTTCAGTAGGCTGAGGACCTTGAGGCTTTATCATCCCAAGCACCACAAATGGAATCCTCAAGACTCTCAATTTGTTCTACAGCTGAAGTTTTTTTTTTTTTTTTTAATATTCTTTATCTTTTCCAATTAGTGTTTGCTCCTTGAAAATAAGAACTTCCTAGCTTTTTATAGCTATATCTCCAGAATTTAGCACTTAGTAGTAAGCATGTAATAAATGCTTTTTAATTCATTCATTTTTAAAAAATCCTATTATTTTATAAGACTGCGTAGTTTAGAGTCAGAAGACTTGAATTTAAGATCCAAAACATGTATTTCCTTGTCTCTTGGACAAGAACTTCATTTTCTCTATACGTGTAAAGCAGGTTACCTAATTTAAATCTAATAAATATTTATTAAAAGTCTACTATCGACAAGGCATTGTGTTAGACCCTAGGAATACCAAAGAGAAAAAAAAAAGCAGTAGTTATTTCATTTAAGGATCTTGCAGGCTCTGGTGGGATGTGATATGCTAACAAAATAGCATAAGCATACCCTCACAACTATAGAGATCAGAAAAGGCTTGATCTCTTTCTATCATATATTATACCTGCTCTACCTGCCTTACAATGATGAATTCCCCAGCTACAAATAGAGTTATTGAAATATTCTGTGCTAATGCCAGGCATAGAATCATTGAAAGGAAACCCAGAGGACATCCAGTCCACCATACCAAGCAGGATTCTTCTCTAACACACACACACACACACACACACAAAAAAAAAAAAAAAAAAAAAAAAAAGGAAAGAAGGAAGGAAGGATGAAGGAAGGAAGGATATCCAGCCTTTACTTGAAATGATGGGAAATCCTGTTACCTTCTAAGGAAACTCATTCCACTTTTGAATATCTGTAGTTACTAATAAGTTTTACCCTGATTTCTATCAATCCACAAGCATTTATTAAATGACTGTAAGTCATTTAATAATAATAATGCAATAATGTAATAATAGTAATGATAAGTATTCATTCTATAAAGACAATGAAGAAACAATATCCCCCCATAAGTAATTTCTATACTTGGATGGAGTGACAGGAAGAGATAACATGTACACATATAAGCATCTACAAAATATGTGCAAAGTAGACAGCAACAAAATTTTTAATCAAATTCGAATGCCTATTTGAAAATAAATCAATTAATAATTAATGAAAATTGGTTAAGTATCTGGCACTGTATTAAGTATTGGGGATACAAAGACAAAATGAAATAGTTTCTACTCTGAAGGAGTAGATAGAAGAATTTGAACAGTGAAGAGGACTCTTTAAAGGCATGCTCAAGAAAATAAATGAAATCACTTGGATACTTTTATTGTTATGTTCCAGATGAACTTTTAACTTCTGCTGACAGTTTTAGCATAGTCATTTTGAGAATAAACAAGAAGGTGTCACTAATATACATCAAAAGGAAGGCTTACTGGGAATACATGAAAAATACAAATTGAAGGTAACTTTGCAAATATTTTAGCTTGAGAAGTAAGTAATTTTAAATCCAATAGGCCATTATCCAACACCCCAATATGCTCCTTCTTATGCTACCTCTTTCTTTTTTTACTAGATATTCCTATACTTCCTTAGAATTAAAAGGGAACAAAAGCACAAATCAAAAAGGGAGCATCAGAGATATAACAACTATACCAAGAATAGTTAGGGGACCTAACCATTCCTAGTCTTAAATTACAGATGGAAATGAACACTTCATACAATGCTCTGTACTTGATTCTTCAGATTCTGAAAATATTTGCAAACAATAACATCATTAGAAAATGCTATTTGGGGAATTGTGTGTGTAAATGCACTTTCATGAAGGTTTCCAGGTTGTGGGTAACAGTCGGTTTGAGTGGTTGTCCTTGACAAGTATGTGCCTGCCTTTGGAATCCTCATCACATTCCAGGGAAATCACATCCTCACTGGTTCAGATGTTGACTTTGAGAAAACACATTTGCACCTCATTTTTCAGCTATTTAGCTTGTTTACTCTGCAGCAAAGCATTCTCACACAGAAATAGGCGAAGTCAGGAAAAAACAAATCCTATTTCTCAATGGGTGGAAGCCTTTGCCTTCCAGTCTTAGAATTTTGTCACTGAAGTTAGGTGAGTATAAGGAGATTGGAGATTCTATGCCTGTTGATACCATTTTTGCATTTCTGCTCTTTTTTAAATATTGGAAAGCAATGTGGTATGGGGGAACATTCAATGGATTTAGAGTTTACTCATATATAAAACCAAAACAATAAATACATTATGTACCTACAGTGTCAAGCAAGCATTGTGCTAAATACTGGGGATACAAAAAGAGGAAAAACACTGTTTTTGTCCTCTAGGAGTTCACAGTCTATTGAGGGAATTGGATTAAAATGTCCAATGAGATCCTCTAGCTATGATTCTCAAGTTCTGAGTGAGAAAAATAAAGGGTTAACACTGAAATGGTTCTTCTAGTCTTTTTTTTTCTTTGATACTTTACTGGCACAGGATTCACCCATAAAATAAGTACTTTATTGGTCTTCAAGAGCATATGTTCTGAAAATGAATATAACCAGGTTCAGAAATGGTGCCCTGTGGGATGATTGTCCAATTTACCTTTGTGATTGGAAGTTCCTGCTGCTGGGTTTGTTGTTACAAAAATCCTTCTGTCTCCAAACAAACCTGAGATGAGGAAAAAAAGAATCTGTCATTTTCTTTCTTATCTATATGACCCTAGATTTCATCCATACAAATTCAAAGAGGATAGAATGTTCCTAGTAATAGTAACATTCTTTAGAAAAAGAATAATTTCAATGCTTGATTTTCCTTCTTGTCTACTATTAGACTAGCCACCTAAGAACCAGGACAGCAGGCATCTCAGAAATGATTATAGTTGTCTCTATTCATTTGTGCCTTTTATTGAAATACTTGCCAGGTAGCAATAACTCACACAGAACCCCTGTGAGCAAAGAAGAAAATGGCATTTGTCACAAATTTAATTAAATTGATACAAAGAATGTGGTTACTATAACTGTTTTTTTTAATTTACTTCAATTTAACAAACATTTATAAAGTACTTATTGTGTGTAGACATTATATTTTAGGTGCTGAGGAAGCTAAAAAGTTTTGGTCAAGCATAATTCTGGCCCTCTTTGAACTTACTATATGGGGAAGATGGTGGATGGAAAAGACACAAAATTTCAGAGTTGGAAGAACCTCCTCCCCTCCAAATCACTTGGTCCAACATGAACTTGAAAAAAAATCCAGTTACAACATATCTGATGAGAGGTCATCCAACTTTTGTTTGAAAGCCTTCAGAGGGGAGGACCCCATCAACTTCTAGGATAGGTCATATTACTTGGGATCACACATTGTTCAGTAGTTCTTAACCTTTTTGTGTGTCATAGATTCCTTTGGAAGCTCATTGAACCATTGGATCATATTTCAAAGTAATGTTTTTACATGCATATGATAAAATATATTGCAAAGCAAATCAATTTTACTGAAACACTCTATCTGTTTATTTACTTCTCATTCTATAGATTGAGATAGTTGTAAAGATATCTCTATCTATAGCACTATCAGAAAAGCTAGATATGATAGAGTTCCCTGGGAATGAAGTCATGAAGATTCATCTTGAGTTCAAATCTGGTCTCAAACATTTATTTGCTGTGTAAACCTAGGCAAGTCACTCAACACTGTTTGCCTCAGTTCCTCATCTATAAAATGAGCTTGAGGAAGAAATGCCAAGAAAATCCAAAATGAGGTTACAAAGACTGAAAAGTTAAATAACTCTCTATCTGTAGATATAGAAATATCTATGTCATTAAGGATTTATGTGTAGATATCTTTATCTATCATCTTTCTCTATCTCTAAAGATTGTGACTTTTTACAACCATCCCTCACTAGGATATTATACCCTTACCAGCAGGTGCTCTGCCCAAAGGAATAGAAATTTTGATTGCTGAAATCTTGCATGGTATATTGTAGTTTACAAATTAAATTTCTTTCTTAAGGACCAAGCCTTAAACCCAATTCATTATGGCTCTTGTTGATTAGCCATCAATGGATAATAGCACACCCAACTTGGCCATTGTTTAAACCAGATGGCTCAGTGAATAGAAAGAGCAATTGTTTCTGGTTTTGGCTAGAAACTCTGAGGATCTTCTCACAGACTGGCTTTTTTTTTTTTTGAGTAGGTGAAAGAATCTATTCTTTTCCTCATTTCTTACCTAACTTTAATCACATATTGGGCATTGCCTCAAACGAACTGAGACCTGGGAAAATCTTTAGCTTAAAAAGGCCACAGTCTCCCACTACATCTGGGGCTATCTCCAGTCATTGTGATTTATATTTTGCTACTGCTTTCAGATGACTGTGGAGGAGTCTGGAGACTTTGCACAGGCCTCTCTCATTTAAATCCAAGTTATTTGCAAGTCATGGCTCAACTTTCTGATGTCATGTGCCTCTTTGAGAAAGGACAAACTACAGATAGAGGTAGATCAATGTCATCATAGATATATCTATGTACAGTATCTATGTACAGTACAATAGTTATCTCTATTTGTTTCTCTGTTTTTTTATTAACTCTCTGTCATCGATTTAAACAAATTTACAGAAGGTTTAAAAATCCTAATTGAGTCTAATGGTATTACTTTCAAAAACACAGGGTAGCCTCAAGGAAGATCTTGAGTAGGACTGCAGTTGATAATTCCTTGATTGAGTCCCATTACTCTATTTATGGCTTCCTTCAACAAACTAACAGCTGTGGAAAGCTGAAAGCTCTCATTTGTGACAATGAGTATTTTATTCTGCTACTGCATTGTTATAACAAACCCAAGTGCTAGTGCAAAAGAGGATAATAAGAAGAAAAGAAGACTGGAAGATACAGACAGACACTGGTACTGTGGACACTTTTTTCAAGAGTCAAAAGATAGACAATATATACTATAGGGGAAGGAATATTTGTTTTCTTATCAGAGGACCTGGGTTCAAATAACACTTTTCTCATTTACTGATTTTGCCATTGTAGTTTTTGAGAATCAATAAAACTCAAGATCGAATTACATGGATATTGGCTAAATGACCTTAGATGATTCACAATTTCTCAGTGTTCCAGGCACTTTGCCAAGGCATATATTTGCAGAAAAATTGCTGATCTGTATTGATGGAGGGGTTTCTTTGGGGGGAATTCCCTAAACAACTGAAAAAATAGATCTGGAGAAAACAACAAAGTTAAGTTATAGACTAAAACAAGTAGAAGATTTTTTTTTTTATAATCTGATGATTCTGCCCTGGGTTGACATTTCTCATTTCTTGACTCAATTGAACAATGAAAACCCCAACTGTCCAAGGGACTTTCTTTTTTCTTTTTTTTTTTTTTTAATAATAACATGTGGAGTCTTTTGCTTGATTATTGTTGGTTTGAAATCAGGCAGTCAATTCATCTTTTGTCTGACTGGACTCAGTAGCTAATAAGAAGCTTTGGCAATAGTGATATCCAAAATCCCAAAGTATCAACTCTTTTGGAGGAAATGTAGGAAGACCCTACACTACTTTGGTCTTTTCTGGGGATATTTGGAAGACATTGAGAGTAAGTGTGGAGAACGGTATATATTACCTTTTCAGATCTGTGTTTTATCTATAGATAAAACAGAACTTATAGGGCTGACAATTTGACACCTCTCCCAAAAACTGTATTTACTTAGAAAATGGAAATCTGGAAATTCTTGGTTATGGAACATCTGAACAAGCACAAATGCTTCTACAACCCATAATTTCCAGTGTAGACCATAGAAAACATGGCTTTGTGGATTAAAGACTTAGATTTCATGCACTGCCAAAAAAAAAAATCTAGCAGTCTTATAAATAAAACATAAATTCTCATGCACTATAATTACTGTGGTCAATTATGCTAAACCAAGCACATAGCTTTTCTTCAAACAAACATTTTTATAGGAAAGCGAGACATTACCCTCACTATTCATTTGTTAGGGATGGGCTAACAACATCTGAATGAGTAAGAACTTACTTCTTTGTCTCCATGTCTGAAAAGTGGTCATGGTTTTCTTTAGTGTCTTAACGGGCAACAAGTGACCATTACAATACATTTTGCAATCAGGACTTATTAAGGCTTTCAGTAAAGATATGGAAGTATAGTCTAAATCTGGAAGGCATCCAATCTCACTTCTCATTTTACAGGTAAGAAAATTGAGGCCCAGGATGGGTTAGGTTACTTGCTCAAGGTCACACTGATAACATGTATATCAAAGACAAGTCTTGATTTCAAGTCTGACTTTCATAGGCCACATGCAAGACAGTAAGGGACAGAGGTAGAACTTCAACCATGGCCTTCTGATTACAAAAGAAAGTGCTTTTTTTCAATGTACCTCATTGCCCCTTTTCTCATGTTTGATGATTCTATAGTTCCCATAGCATTTTCTTTGAGTCTTTTGACTCTAGGGCTAGTACTATTTCCACCACAATATTAACAAGTAGTAAGAGGTTGTACAGACTTCAAGAACTTATTAAATGTGTGACCTTGGGCAAATCACTTAACCCCTCTGCCTCAGTGTCCTTAACTGTAAAATGAAAAGATTAATAACACCTACCTTGAGGATCAAATGAGACAACATTTGAAAACCACTAATCACAGGTCTTGCATATGCTGTTGTTGTTCAGTGACCCCATTTGGAGATTTTCTGGGCAAGGATACTGGAGTGGTTTTCTATTTCCTTCTCTGTAGATGGACAACTTAAGCAAACAGGGTCAAGTGACTTGCCTAGGATCACAGAGCTAATAAGTATCTGAGGCTAGATTTGAACTCATGAAGATAAGTCTTCTTGATCCCCAATCCTGCTCTGCTACGTTACCTAGCTGTCTTGCTTGTCATATACGGCACTATATAGATGCTTTTCTCTTTATATATTGAAAAACTGCTTGCTCTGACAACAGGTGATAAATACTAAACTAGTGATATCTATTTATACAATAACCACTTAATGAGATACCAGTCAAATAGTAGTCTGAGCCAAAAAAAGAAGGTCTTAGGAATATGGTCCTTGTAGCTCTAGGTCTGGAGTATATAGGTACAATGTCCTATTGATGACAGAGAAGATTCTTTCTGATACAAATTGGTCGTATCTCTTAAAGGACAATAAGATATATCCAGACCTTGAAGTATTGCCTTGGAATGTAGAAAGTGTAATTTTACTCCCTTGTCTCAAGGAATAGCTGGAGAGCAGATCTTAGAGAAATTCAGAATCAAAGAGAATCTCAGAGAGATTCAGAGCTGTAAGTGACGTCAGGCATTCTCAGACCCTTCTCAGTAAGGAAACTTCCTCTGCCAATACAGATCACCATCTGCTCTATAACATATAGTCTTATAGAGAATTGTCTCACTAAGTCTCTATGCAAGTAGAAGGTAGTTAATGTGTTTGTTCAACTAAACTGAAACAAGTACCAATTAGAAGTATTCATTTTCCTTAAAATTTTATTCATTGTTCTTCATTTCCTTTTTTGTTTGCCAACCTTAATGTACCACATTATTTTAAATATAGGCCATGTTCCTAAAAAAGGGAACTTCTTTGAAAGGAGAGAAAAATATGAAGATTTATATTGAAAATAATAACACAAAAGACCAAGTCACAAAAGGTAGACTAGAGTCAGACAGTGAAGGACTTTAAATATAAAACAGAGCAGTTTGCTTTTTATCCTAGAGGCAATCAGAAGATCTGGAACTTATAGACTATGATTGCTAGGCAGTTGGATGGTTGAGAACAAGGATATAAAACTATGCTTTGGCCTGAAGTTGCTATTCTGAAGCCAACAGCTGCAGCTCCAGGATCTTTGAAGGGCAACAACTACTAGCAGGCTTTTGGAGAATGGGAAAAATAGATCAATTAGATACGAGTCAAATTACAGGGTCTACCTTTCTGGTCCCCTTTTAGGGGGCAAAGGCTAATCAAAATTTATTGATAAGCCACACTAGGGTTTATATAAGCTAGACTTTTAAGGGAAAATATCCTAGTGTTTGGCCCAAGATTAACTATTCAGGCAAAAGGTCCCTTTGATTGATCCCTTCCATATCCAAAAGCCACTTGAATCAGGGTTTGTGTCACTTTAAGAACAATTGCTTCTGAGGACCAAGATCCTAAATACTGAGACCTGCGATGAGGAGGTCCAGGTGCAAATTGCAAGAACTATTTCAGCTCCTACCCTAGTCACTTTCATCTCTCAACTACAGCCAAATACTCAGAATGCCTCAATAGTCTATTAAAGGCTAAGAGTCAAATAAGGCAATAACTAATGTACTTTAAAATGCTGTGGTTAATCTAGGACACAAACTATTTTAACATGCAGAAAAAGTATGCAAGTATAGACCAAAGAGATTACAGGCCATAGCCCCAAAAGACAAGCACTGACCCCTGTCAGAACATTGGAATGACTATCAAGGGATGGAATCTTGCTGTGCTAGGTATGGAAACAGGATTTGGAGAGTGAGCCTACTTGAAACCAAATTCCTAAGAGTTGAATATAATTCTGTATTTTCAATAGGGGAAACTACTAAGCTGGTTTGGCCTGTGTATTGGAGCATTTTCTGTGGCTATGTGCTTTTGCAAAATCAAATAGCAAAGTAATGAATTGGTCTCCCAGTGGAAGCTAGGAAGCAGTATTTGTTTCAAATATACCACACCAAAAGGGGATGAATATCTCAAGGGTCTCTTAGCAGGGCAGTGCCCTTAGGAAATTCTAGGAAAAATGCACTGTTTTTAGCTCTAGTTTAACTGATAAAGGGTATGGGTTAAGAATTATCTTTTTACTTCCTTTTTCCACGAATTGCAAAAAGCTCACTGGCTCAAGATGTCTAAGTTTAAACTGTATTTTCTCCCTTTGATTATCATATTTGTGATCTTTCATCAATTTAGAAGCCTTGAAAAACTGAGATTCTTATTATTCAATTGATAAGGTGATTTTTAGTTTGTCTCTGTCATCTGGAAATTTGGTTATTATTATTTATAGTTTAATATGTTGGTGGAATCTCCATCATACAGAAAGCACACCATTCAAAATGAAGCACTAAGGATTATTCATTGGATCAAATATGCAGTGAATTTAAAGTTTAGAATCCTTGGGAGAAAGGATATTAGAAATCACAAAACTGTGATATATTCAGTTCAATGAAAAACAGTATTTTGTGTATTAGTTGTGAAGGTACAGTGCTAGCTGCTGGGGGTACAGAGATGGAGTAGAACACAGAGCCTGTCCTCAAGGAACTTATAATTGAATGGATGGTTATATTTAGGCTGATTCTGAAGAGAATAGGGGCAGTATAGTGTAAAGAGCTGAAACTCTGAATAGGTGCACTTGAATCAGACAACCAAGCACTTAAGGCTAATTACCTATTGGACAATTACTCTATTATCATGCTTGGAATTTCTCTTCTCACAGTTAATACTAGCTCAATGCTTGGGGTTAAGAGAATTGTAAAGAGGAATTAGAGGATGGAGTGAGAGGAGCCAGAGTCACTTTGGAGGTGGACAAAGAGAAGGGAGGTTGTGGAGCACTTGTGGAAGTCTTGTCTATCCCCTTCACTTCTCCCCCTAAAGACCAAGGACTTTTGCTTATCCTGACTCTGGCTGATTCTGAGGCCTCCATGGGGCTAATCCGGACTTCACACTATAGCATGGAGGATAAAGTCATAGATAAAGTCAGCCAACAAGTATTTATTGAATGCTTCCTACATGCAAACATTATGTTAGGATCCCCTTAATGTTAATGACTACTCTCTGTTGATTATATTCAATCTATCTCATACCCATCTTTATTGTACATAGTTGTTTGAATATTGTTTTCACTAGAATTGGAGATGTTTGAGAGTAGGGATCATGAACGTGTCTTTTTTTTTTTTTTTTTTTTTTTTTTTTTTTTTTAGTAAGTTTATCACTTTATACAGTAGCTGGCTCATGATAAATAATAGTAAATGCTTTCGGACTAGATTAGGAACAGAGAATATATGGAAAAATGATAAAATCCCTGCCTTCAGGGGATCTTGCATTTTCCTGTAAGGGATAAAGCATGCTCACAAATAAGTAACTATGGCACATATACTGTATAAGTATTGGGATGATTGGGAAAGGACATTATCAGTTGTCAGAATCAGAGCAAGTCTCTTGAAGGAGATGATATTTGAAATGAATCTTGTGGTATGAAATCATATTTAAGAAACTGCCCATGAATTCTATAGTTTTTTGATTCTTTCAAGCATGACAGAGTCCTCTATCAATAATAGATTTTCCTATGATATCAGTACTAGCAGGTTTGCGAGTGATTGAAACCTACCAGTAGGACTGAGAGGATAGGCAAGGTATTTGTTTCTTAATACTCCCAGAGACAGAGTCATCTGCTCACTTAATAATTGAGAAATGTGAACCCAGGAAAGATTTGAATTTAATATCAGACACATATTAGCTTTGTGTCTGTGGATCACCCAATCTCCCAATGGCTGGCAGAACTCTTTTTAGAGTTGTCAATTTGTATCAGAGAAAGGTGATTTAGGAGTTCTACCCACTGATAAAATCATAGATCTGAGTTTATGTTTTAAAAGGAAGAGATTTAAATGCTTTAGAGGTATGTGTGTTAAAATAGTTATTTAAAAATATCACATTTTGAAATGAGTGGATTATAACCAGATAGGTAAAAATGAGGGGCAGTTAGGTAGCAAAGTGGATAAAGTGCCAACTCTGGAGTCAGAAAGAGTCATCTTTCCAACTTCAAATATGGCCTTAGACACTTACTATTTGACTCTGAACAAATCATTTAACCCTGTTTGACTCAATTCCTCATCTGCAAAGTTAACTGGAGAAGGAAATGGCAAACCACTCTAGTGTTGCTAAGAAAACCCCAAAAGAAGTCAAAAAGAATCAGACAGGATTGAAATGATAGAACAAAAATAAAATGCAAAAATAAAAGATAGGAAAGAATATAATACAGGTCAAGTAATAGTGTAAAATAATAGATCTGGGAATTCAAGAGACCTGAACCTAGCTAGTCTGCTACTGGTTCTCTGAGTAATGATGAACCTGTCTTAATTACTTTAACTGTAAAATTTGGAGGCAGTCTTGGATATCCTCTGAGGTACCTTGTGGCTCTGAAGTTTCAGGATTCTAAGAACAGTTTTAAGTCTCAGGTCCCAAATTGAATGAGTATTTTTCTCTCTGCTGGTTTCTCCCTGGCAACATTTACTATTCTTTTTCCATCTGAGTGATTTCAAGTCATGATTACACCTAGAGAAAGGTAGAAGAAATATTTTTAAAAATGAGAAGCCCACTCTCATTTTTTTCTGGAAAGATGAAGGCTGTTTTTCATCATCCAAATACAACAGAACACTGTAAATTTCAAAAATCTGATTCTCTTAGACACTCCCAGGCTAACTGAGTCAGAGCCTGGGTCACTTTGTCATGTAGGTGAGAGGGAAATCACAATTTCAAGCAGTACTTTGCCAGGATAATCCTCTTGAGAGATCCAGGATCCAAGAAAGCAGCTTTAATCAGGAAATTGAAAGAACTACTATTTGTTTGTATAAACATATTAGTCTGTCCTGGCCTCTGCATTTTCAGAAAGGCAGCATAACATAATAGGTCTAGATTCATATCCTTCCACAGGGCCTAATTAGCTTTTTCAACTTAGGTCAGTTCTTTAATTTCTCTGAGCTGTTTGCTTATCTGTAAAATCAGTCATTTCACTTATATCTGACTATTTGTGTGACCCAATTTGGGGTTTTCTTGGCAGAAATACTGGAGTGGTTTGCTATTTCCTTCTGCAGCTCATATTACAGATGAGAAAACTGAGGCAAACGGGATTAAGTGACTTGCTCAGGATCTCAAGTCTGTTTCTGGTAAGTATCTGAAGCCATATTTGAACTTAGGAAAATGAGTCAGTCAGGTCCAGAACAATACTCACTTCCCCACTTAGGTACTCCTACCTGTAAAGTGGAGATAGTCAAGAGTACTTGCATCACAGGGTTGTTGATGAAATGAGATAACGCAGGCCAAGTGTTTTGCAAAACTTCAAGAGCTACATAAATGTGAACTGTAACTATTATATTTAGGTAGTCTTAAAGAAATAGCAAAATAAAAGAGGTTGGTTTAGGTTTTCCTTAGTTAGTGAACTAGGACATAGGGACTAGGATCTTACACAAGGCAGCTCCGTTGTCACTATTTGCTGTCATTTTTAGGAGTAAAGTAGGGCAAAATAAGTGGCTATTTAAGACATAAGCTTTGGGTATCTCTGCAACTAGCATGCTTAAGGAAAAACTATGGAAGAAAGTAGAAAAGGAGTGATTAGAGAGAGGAAGAGGGAGAGAACACGAAGGAAGGAGGTAGAAAGGATGAGAAAAGAACAAAAGAAGAACAAAAAGGAACATTACCAAAGCACTCACAAGTCTTTTAAATTTCTCAAAGTTTAGGCCTCCCTCATCCCAAAATCTTCTCTCCAAAAATATCAAGTTCTTCTAATTCAAAAAGAATGTAGTATATTTACAGTATTTTAAGAGAGTTCCACAGTTGCCAATGAATTCTGCTGTTATATATTATATTCACTTAAACTCAAAACACCAAGCTTCCATGAAGGCTAATTTGCAAATCATTATTTAGCTTTTTAAGGACTAAGTATACATGTATCTTTGCTCTACTCGGGTGAATGGAAACCATTTTCCTTTATTTTCTTCCTATATTCTTAAACTTTTGTATATATACCATGGATTCCTTTAACAATATGGTAAAGCCTATGAATACCTCAAAATAATGTTTTAAAGACAAAATAGATAGGATTACAAAGAGAACCAATTATAATGAAACATAGTTTTTTTTAAAAGGTCATAAATTTTAAATTAAAGAATCATGATTTACAGGTTTATCAAAACAGTTTAAGGCCCTAGAAATGCAGTGAGGGTAGATAGTGTCTATTTTTAATTTTTTTTTTTAACAATTAAAAAGATGCCAAAAGAAAGTCTTCCTGAAATTTGTGCTTTCAAGGTATACATTTCTAGCTTTTCTGTTTAAAGTAATATATGTAAATGGAGCAGACAGAATGTGTACTATCTCAGTTACCTTTGGCGACACAGACTATTGCCAAAGTGTTTTGCAAACCTTTAAGAACTACATAAATGTGAATTGTAACTATTATATTTAGGCAGTCTTAGAGAAATAACCAAGTAAATGAGATTTCCATTCTATAAGAAGACTGATTTTTATGCCCAGTGCTCACTTGATTTTATTACCAAAATTTCTATAGATAAAAGAAGAAAAATGTAAAAGGGAAAATCAGGGAGTTTGTAAAAGATTATAAAATGAGAGTTGGAAAGACCTTTAGGAGTTATTTAAACTGATCCATTGTCAGATAGCTTGCCATTAGCTATGACATTAAGGTAAAAAAGTGATAATATAAGTAAGGATAACTAAAGAAGGCTCTTCTTGAACTGTCTAGGGGACTTCAATTCAATTTAGCAAATATTAAACCAGCATTTCCTAAGTGTATGACACTGTGCTAGATGAATGGGATAAAAAAAAAAATGGACTACACTTCTCTCAAGGAAGTTATATTCAAATGCGATATTACCTTATGTGTACAGATAAATTAAAACAAGATAATTGAAAGAGGGAGACAGAATTAATGAGTCTGGACAAATAGAGTTTTGTATCAAGGGTGGCAGAATGCTAAGAGACTTAAATGAAGACAGAAAATATTCTAGGTACATTTGAATGATTAATATGATAAGGTATTAAGATCTGGGATAGGTTATGAAGTTTGGAAAGTCATTAATGGTCTAGTGAGATTGAAATGGACAGTATATGAAGATGAGAGATACGAAATAAATTCCAAGTGTAAGGCAGCAGAACTAGGAAGACAATACTTTATATATAATGATTACAGCAATGTAAATTAAAAAAATAACAAAGCAATCAAAACTGAAATCTATGAAACTATAAAAGCCAAGCTTTACCAGAAGAAGTGATATGAGAAGGTGCCTCTCTATCTTCTTTGAATATATGGGGGTATTATGGTTGAATGATGCTATATGTAGATAATGCCAGACTTTTTAAAAAAATGTATTGGCTAGTTTTTCTGAGCTTCTTTTCCTCTGTTTTTATTCTTTGTTATAAGAGATGGTTCTCAGAGAGGGAGAGGGACACACTAAGAAATGAGGAAGATGTAAAAAGAAAAGATATCAGTAATATTTAACAAAAATGTTTTCAAACATCAAGGGTTATTTCTTGCCACCTTTTCTGTTCACCTCAGTTGCTAATATCTTTCTAAATTTTTCTTACAAATCAACTTGGGTGTTTACATATTGTTTTACTGTAAAGAATATATAATCTTTTAGAACAGGAATTATTTCATCCCTTTCTTTGTATTTCTAATACTGAGCACAGTGTTGGGCACATGATAGGTACTTAAGAAATGATTGATTAAAAAATTTGGAAAAGCAGACTACAGTTATATTGTAGAAGACTTCTTCTTACCAGAAAGCCTTAGTATTTCTTTTCATTTTTGCATTACACTATGTGGATACTGAGGTCCCTTCTAACTTTCAAATTCTGTGATTTTTATGATTTCAAAGGTTATATACTAATTGTTGTACATTTTCCATAAAATGGCGAATGTTTTTTATATCTTAAGTTGCCTGAAAATTTTGGGAATAAATCTAGTTTTAGGTAAAACTTTGATTCCCTGAAGAACAGAGCAGCAGACACATCCTTTGTTAAATATCCAAAATCTCAACTATTTGACTCCTCTACTTTTAAAACAGATACATCATAAAAAATCAAATTTGCTTCTAAAATTTACTTTTTTTCAATTCATTTATATGTACATGGAAAAGCAGCTTGGTGTTGAAAGTATGTTGGATCTGAAATCAGTGGACTTGAGTTCAAATCCTAGCTCTGACAAATTACTGTGTAATCTTGATGAAATCATTTTTTCTCCTTGTACCTCAGTTTCCTTATCCTTAAAATGAGGCTAAAAAATATTGTTTACCTTTGAAGGTAATTCTGTGAAGAAAATTCTAGAGGTTTATACAAACATAAAATGTTATTAATTCAATATTTTCTCCAGTTGATCTTAAGCTGTTTTTTGACCAATAATAAATGATTAATACTTTTCAATCACACATAATTTAGAGATCTGGGAAATGTCTGCATAATTCTCTTTGGTCACAGTCCTGTGCTTATTAGATGTTTTTATTATTATATAGTATTTTTTCCCCTAGTTACGTGACAAGAAAATTTTTTAGCATTCATTGTTCCAAGATTTTGAGTTCCTAATTTTTCTCCTTTCCTTTCCCACTTTAGAAGATGGTAAGCAGGGACAGCTAGGTGGCGCAGTGGATAGAGCACCTGCCCTGAAGTCAGGAGGACCTGAATTCATTTTTTTTTTTTTTTTTTTGTGAGTAATGTTTTCTTTTTCTTTTTCTTTATTTAAAAGCCTTTTATTTACAGGTTATATGCATGGGTAACTTTACAGCATTAACAATTGCCAAACCTCTTGTTCCAATTTTTCACCTCTTACCTCCCACCCCCTCCCCCAGATGGCAGGATGACCAGTAGATGTTAAATATATTAAAATATAAATTAGATACACAATAAGTATACATGACCAAACCGTTATTTTGCTGTACAAAAAGAATCAGACTCTGAAATATTGTACAATTAGCCTGTGAAGGAAATCAAAAATGCAGGTGGACAAAAATATAGGGATTGGGAATTCAATGTAATGGTTTTTAGTCATCACCCAGAGTTCTTTCTCTGGGTGTAGCTGGATCAGTTCATTACTGCTCCATTGGAAATGATTTGGTTGATCTCGTTGCTGAGGATGGCCAGGTCCATCAGAACTGGTCATCATATAGTATTGTTGTTGAAGTATATAATGATCTCCTGGTCCTGCTCATTTCTCAGCATCAGTTCGTGTAAGTCTCTCCAGGCCTTTCTGAAATCATCCTGTTGGTCATTTCTTACAGAACAATAATATTCCATAATATTCATATACCACAATTTATTCAGCCATTCTCCAACTGATGGGCATCCACTCAGTTTCCAGTTTCTAGCCACTACAAAGAGGGCTGCCACAAACATTCGTGCACATACAGGTCCCTTTCCCTTCTTTATGATCTCTTTGGGATATAAGCCCAGTAGAAACACTGCTGGATCAAAGGGTATGCACAGTTTGATAACTTTTTGAGCATAGTTCCAAACTACTCTCCAGAATGGTTGGATTCGTTCACAACTCCACCAACAATGCATCAATAGGACCTGAATTCAAATCTGACCTCAGACACTTATCACTTCCTAGCTGTGTGACCCTGGGCAAGTCACTTAACCCCAATTGCCTCAGCAAAAATAAATAAATAAAAAAAAGATGCCAGGCAGTTTGATTGCTATTTAATCAATTTTACTATTTCCGGCTTGCTTGTCAGGTGGAACACATGTTGGGAGCTGGGATGCCTCCTGGGTGTGTCCCCTGCAGGGACTGAATAAATGCTTTTTCTTTCTACCTGAAGATATCTCTGATTAGTTAATTTGAATAAGGGGGTCTAGCACCCGTCCCCCCCACAGAGAACTGAATCATGAAGTGATTGAAACAAAAATCTTTCCTTAATGTAAAGGAACATATGATCATAGTTATAGATTATATTTCTAGAGCTAAAAGGAGCTCAGAGTCTCTCTAGTTTGAATTCCTCATTTTATATTTTACCCCCATCAAGAGTCTAAGTTCACATAAGTAGTAAATAAAGCTTAGAGATAGATTTCAACTTGTGCCCTCTGGCTCCCTAGCTTTTTCCCACATTGCTTTCTTAAGGAAATAGAAGTTTAGCCAAGCCAACTTATATCTTGTCAGCGAGCCTGAAAAAATGGAGTCTCTTTCTGTGCTTTTCGAAATCAGTGTAACATCTTGGCTTTGTCATTCAAGACATACTTTCAGCAATGGACAAAGGGGAGTAAAATCAAATCTACCCCTGGCCCACAATGTGGATATACACTGGATTTCTGGTTCAACACAATTTCAACACAAGATAGTAGGTATATACATACTTTTCCTAATTTGGCTTAGTTTAATAGTGATTTGGTGTGATAAAAAGTTAAGATTGCTGTCCCAGGATCCAGGGCTCATCTGCCAGGAGGAATGTGCTGATATCAACAACCTGGGATTGTCATTGTTGGGCTCTGGAATGCAGTGACTCAACTACCTAAACCGGTCTGAATAATTGAGGCATCTCTTCTCTTCCATCAGAGACAGCTCCCTCGGAGGTTAGTCTGTGTTTTTCCTGTATTTTCCTAGCAGAAGCACCACCTAATGGTGGATCTTTAGCCGCATCTTCAGAGACTTTAGATCCTGTTCAGTCTTTGAAAAACAGGAGTCTTGTCTCTTGCTGCTAGCCAACAGTAGGCTGGCAATGGCCTTTGTCTTTTACATAGTTCCTTCTTCTCACTATTCTGTATTTAGTGGAAGAAACAAAGCCCTGGGAGGTAGAATCTGGAAAGTTAGAAGCTCCAAGGCAGGCTGGTGGTTGCTGTGGCTGCTGCTGCTGAACTGAGGTCAAAATTCCCTCCTACCCCATTCTCTTTATGCACTATTTAGTCCATGAGTGTCTGGAAGTGACATGAAACAGCTACTTATCCGTACTGATTCTATATTATTCATCACAGAGTCTTGATTACACACTGTGCATATTTGCTTCAATTAAAATCCTATAGATATTGATGCTTTTTATCTGTTTATAGAAGACCAACAATTCTTTCCTACATGTAGAGTAAACTAAAAAGATTGTTTATAACTCGAGAATGGCATCGGTCAGTAGCATACCATGGAGTTCTCAGACTCACCATGCAGAAAATGTTCCAGTCTATCCTCTACCCTCTCTTGGGGATACTCTGCCCTGTGTCTGACTTTTCACTCTTTCACCATCATCCATAAATCATGATGAATGTAAAGTCTCATTTCTCCTTGGGTTAGACCTGACACAAGCCACTGCTTTTTCTGTCACATTGATTTTTCTGTCCTTATAGACTCAAATCCTGGTGGAGCAGACTCTAACACAGGATTGAGTCTTCCCACTAGAAAGTTTTGCAATCTTATTTACAGCTGGAATCTAGCTTGGCAGGGAAGGCCAGAAGGGAACTGCAGTCTTGCACTGCTGAAGCATGCATTTAGTCATGTTTATCCAAGCTGAGATTATGATTCCCTAGCTGTCCCAAAACATAAGCATTTGGAAATGCAAATCTACTAGAATCTCAGTATTTGGAGGATGAATGGCTTAATTGGTGGGGGTGAAGTATATTGTAATTTCCTAGGTATATTAGTTTTAAAAGTGGATTCTCAAAATAACTTTACAAATGATCTTTTCAAATGATTTCTTGTCCCAGTGACCATGATTTAATCTTCAAAGCAAACAAGGTAATCTTTTCAAATAAACATTCTCAAGGATGTTTAGAAAGAACCCCAAAGCTCAAAAGCTAGTCCTCTCATGTATAAATCTTGAGATATATCCAAACTATGGTATTCTGGATTGTAGGCATATACTTGTAATAAACACAAATATTTGTAAGCATTGCAGTTTTTCATATGTAGAAGAAATAAAAAAGTCTGCAAACAAAATGAGTGTAAAAAGAAGTTACTCAAATGTTTATTTTTCAGTCTAATGGGGTTGGAGAAGTGTGGGGTGTTCCTGGTTTTAATTCAAGCTTGCCAAACTTTTTAAAGTTAGATATTAAATATCCTCCCATGTTAAATACCTTATCCTTAGAGCCATAGTTTTAAAACTGCAAGAGACTTTGAGATAATCAAATCTGACTTCCTCATTTTAAAGAGAAAGGTAATTGAGTATTGTTTTTCTTGTAATTACAGCATCATTAATAAATATCTAAGCACCCACAAAGTCTACTGTGCCCATAGAAATCTAGGCTTCCCTAGGAGAAACCTTATTCCATACCTCCTTGTCTAATCAGTGCCCTTCCTTTCAAGATGCCTGACTCACTAGATCAGATAGAGTTGGTATAGTCTCAGCTCCCTATTGCTCTTTCCACAATTCCTTTTTTTTTTTTGGCCACCATTCCTGAGAGTCATATCTTTATTTCAGGTTTCTTTTTATGCCTACATCCTTTGTATAGATCCTTGTTGCTTTCATCTCCTGTTTTCTGTTATTCTCCATCTTTCCCCCCCCCCCATAATATTCATTATCTGATTCGCAATATTTTTTCCTATCCCAATATTCATTATTAGTTAATTTACTCTTCTCATTGAATATCTTGACTTTCTACTTCATTAAGAATTTTTACTCACAGCACTTCCATCTTCACTTTATCTAAACTAATTATGTAGTCATCACCACTTAGTCCTTGCCCTAACTCACAATGTTCCATATCTATGAAAGTGAATTTTGAAATCTTTTTCCTCTTCCCATCTTCCTTTTTTTCATTATTCCTCTGAACTTACTCTTTTTCGTTATTTGACTTTACTTTTCTCCCTTCTCAGGGAATTAGTTAAACTATTCATCAAGGAACCAAGCTTCACATTTAAATGCTTACTTGTTCTCCTACTAAATGCTCTGCCAGTTATGAACTCTAGGATACTCCTCTTGTTGTTAAGTTGTTTTTCAGTTGTATCTAACTCTTAATGACTCCATTTAGGGTTTTCTTGGCAAAGAAAACTTGTTGGTTTTTTTTAATTGGGATTCTTGTTAAGACACAATTGTGTTTTGTTAAGACACAATTAAGACACAAATTAAAAAATGATGGCCTCTGAAGTCTTTTCCAACTCTGAGATTTTGTAATATTGATCCTATGATGTTAAAAGCATTCATATTCAAACAGATAATTCATATTAACCCCATTCTGGTGACCAAGAGCCATTTCTTTTTAATGGAAAGCAAGTGGTGTAAATTAAGAAAGTAATATATATCCAACATATCCAGAATTTTTCTTTGAGGTCAAAGTTGATCAGTTAAGAGTTATTTGATGTCCAATCTGATATCAGAAACTTTTATAAATGTTTAAAATAGGGAATAAAATGTAGTTATAAATAAAGGGAATAAGAATTGCTTCCCTTCTCCCATTCCCCCATCCCCTGCTATCCCAACTCTGTTACCAAATGGAATTGGATTCCAGAGACTTTTTATGTCATTGGGAACCGGGGGAAGAGGAAGAGTTGACCAGGACATCTCTAATCAATTGACTTTTCCCCAAGCCACTTAATTAAAGCATATATTAGGGACAGATAACAGAGAGAACAGTATGTTAAAATATTGAATGAAGTATAAAGAAGATCTATAGTCAAGCTAGATGGAATTAGATGGTAGAACAATGAAAGACTGAATTTCTCTTTCCTTCTCCCTACAAGTGACCATGGTAAATTATGATAAAGTTTACCCAGGAAGGAGCAAGTCAAGAGAATTGAAGTAGGAAGCAATTTTGTAGAATGTGACCATTGGTAGTAGAGAAGAGAACCAGCTAGAGTGCAGGTATAAACTATATGAGTTCCAACAAGTTTTCCTCTCTACTAGTGGTCTACATATGTGATCATTTTATCCACTGACATTGCATATTTGTGGGACAGTGAACCCCAGATTTATGAGAAGAATATCTTTTTAACATTTTTTCCTATATCTCACAAATGTTTTTGGTTTTCACTAATTGTATCTAATAATTGCCTATTAAAGGGAAGTACAGTAATAGTTTTAGGAGTATAGATCCATAGAGTACCTTGAATCCTTGGTACCACTGGCATCCTCTAGCCCCCAAAAGGAGATAATTAGAAAAAGCTTTGAAAATTGGGTAACCTAGAGGGATAACTATACCTCACAGTTATACTGTACTTTCTAAAAGACTGAATAAATATGGAAGTTAAAAAAGAGGAAGTTTTCACTTTCATAGTGAGCTATGCTTTACAGAAGATAAACATTATTGAAAATTTTAGCACATAGTAAATGATCATTTAAATTCATAAGAAAAATGATATTTCAAGGAGATTTTCATTGACTCTTTGATAAGCACATTCTAATATACTTCTTTTATAACTTCTTATTTTTCTATGTTTAGTTTTCTTATAGCAAGGGACACATTATCATTATAAAAGTAGAGGGAACATCAGTAAGGTTTGCTTGACCCTAGGAAATTTACTGACTTTCAAATAAGTTTTGACAGAGGCTGTTTATTCTAGTCAATTCAGTTTGTATCTAGCAAGTCCCCAATTTGGAAGCTAATTGTATGGATAGAATCATATTTTAAGCCTCAAGCTTTACAATTGGAAATAATCCCAAGGTTAATAAAAGTTTGTCGAATTGAATTGTTTCAACATTTTCAAAATTATGTCTTTTATGTAAATACATAAAAATTATTTTGGCCATACTTTCAACTTCTACTTCAAGGAACTCTAAATTTTTTGTGTTATGAATGCCTTTGGCAATCTGATGAAATCTATGGGCTCCTTGTCAGAATAATAGTTTTAAAATCAAAAAATAAAATATAAGAAATTATAAAGGAAATCAATTATATTGATATAAGGAATAATTTGTTTAGAGAAGAAAAAAGTTTATTTCATCCAAATAGATGGACTCCCTAAAATCTAGCCATAGACCATTCCCCTCCTCTCCTCCCACACTGGTTAAAAATTCTTGGTCTCCTTTAGAAAGGCTCCTTTAGTTTGGTTCTCAACTAGAACTTCTGACTGCCAACTTATTTTTTTTTTCTTAAAAATGATCTTAAAATGATACTTTTAGGGTACTTCTAGCAAACAACCTCAATAGTAAAAATAAACCTTCTCACTTTGTAGTCCTATTATTGAATATAATAACTAAATTTCAGTTTTGGAGAAAAACTTCCTACTTTTTTCCTAACTTCAGATCAGTTTTATGATACCAAGACTGAACTGACATGTAGGTATTTGAACAAGGAATTCCCTGATTAACTATTTTAGGTTTAAGGGAAGTGAGCCTTTGTTTCTATAACTATCTACTGAATAATCTTTCTATAGTATCTTCTTCCATCAAGGACTTTAATTCAATGTTTTTAGTCCTTTCACTGAGTGAAATCAAATATTGCAGGAGTGTCATAAATATCTGTTTTCTGCAAATAGCAAACCTTACCCAAAGTTCATCAGAATATTTAGAATTTGTCTGCTCCAAGAATGCAATCTTTTATTTGTTTAAGCTCAACCTTTTGGTCTCAAGATCCCTTTACACTCTTAAAAATCCTTGAGGATCTTGAAAAACTTTAGTTTATCTGGGTTACAGATACTGAGTTTTATCATATTAGAAGTTAAAACATCTAATTAAAATGTTTATTTATTATTCATTCTATATTAATATAACAATGAAAAATATTGATATTTCCAAGATAAAACTAATAAGAAGAATGGCATTGTTTTGCATATTTTGACAAATTTCTTTAATATCTGGCTTAATAGAAGATAGCGAAATTCTCTTATCTGGTTCTGCATTCAATTGGTTCCAATATGTTGCTTTGGTTTCAGTGTGTGAGGAAAATCTGACCTCTCAGATATGTATCTAGGAAAGGGAAGGGTATTTTAATAGGCAAATAACATGTTAGTTTATTATAAAAATAGTTTTGATTTCATGGGCCTCCTATAAAAGTTTTAGAGACCCCAGGGGTCTTGAGACCACACTTTGAGAACTGCCAATATAATCAATTGTAGGCATCCTGTAACACTTCCTGAGCATAGCAAAAAATCCAGTGTAGCAAACTATGTACTGCTTAATGTATGTAATGACTGGAATTCAGGTTAGAAAGTCAGCTTAGAGGAAATTCTCTAGAAGGAAAAATCACAACTGGGTTGTTTACTTCTGACAATATAGTTTTCTTGGGACAAAAGTTTTGGATTATCCTCAAGTAATTTTATTTAATCCTTTTGATTTCAAAGAAGGAAGAACATGTTTCAAAAGAGAAAGTTGCAGCATATAATGCAAGTGATTTATTATGGCACTATAATATAGAGAAGAATCTACTCATTTTTCCCAAAATGGAAGTTTTTCTTATCTTAAAATCTGAGCTGGAAAGTAATTTTTTTTAAATGAACCCCAAAGTCTTTGGGATATAGAGAGAGCACATGAGAAAGATTCCTAGATTAGCTCTTGTAATGAATGGTGCTTCCCTTTGATACTTCCTAAAATGGAGAAAGCCACAGGACTGGGCTTTGAGTCAGAACTCAGCATGGTGCTCCATCTGGAACAGGCTCTGAAGTGTCATGTCAGAAGTACACAACCCATGAATGGTTCATCCAAAGCTACAAAGATGAATGTAGAGATTTCCTCCTGTAGCTATTGGGTAAAATATCAATAATCCTCACTGATATATATCATTTTTTAAACTATAACTTTCATGGTTTGCTATTTGACCACTTTTAGTTGTGCTTTTTCTAAGTAGATGAAAAAAAAAAACTATTTTCATCTGGATCAACAGCATTTATGCAGAACCAATGCAGCCCCTTTCTTCCTAAGAAAATTAAGATCAGACCATCTGGCTCCATAAGTAGAGAGACCACATAGTGGTCACATTCTAAAAATTATTTTTGATTTGAGAAATTTTCATAAGCATTTGCTACTCTCTTCAGATCAGGAATTCTTTAACCTTTTCTGTCAGCAAATTCTTCACAGAATAATATTTTAAAATATAATACGTATGTATATATACATATACATACACATATGATTGCAAAGGAAACCAATTATACTGAAATATAATTTTTGAAATACAATGCAAAAATTTTAAAATATAAACAAATTCATGGACCCTAGATTAAGAATTTCTGCTTTAAACCTAACCTCTTGTTAAACATAAATCAGAGTGTAATTATTAAGGAATATTTTATTTTAGTGTATTTTAGTATATATTTTATTGAATTTTATATTTTCATAACCTGAAGGGAAACAGAGGTGTTGGAACTGGGATGGATTGCTTGGATATCGAATTTTCCCTGAGTATGATTCCTGACAATTATGAGGTTCACACAAAATATTTACATCAAAGAAGTAAATCCACGAAGTGGGATCAGTGAACAAAAGATACATTTGAGAGGGCAGGTTGATGGTATCCCAGTGCTATATTTATTTGTCTTTCTCTAACTATGCTTGAAATCTTAGCTGAAGCTTTGCTTTAATTAAAAACATTCTTATAAGGACATATGCAGAAAAAAAGAAAGGTCAATGGCATGAAAGGTGGGGAGAAAAAACTTAGAGAGCATTGGAAGTAAAGACTTGAAAGTTCCTCCAAATAACAACTTGTGTGGTACCTCCTTACTCTTTCCAAGTCAGCCTGTTTTTTTAAAAAAAATTGACTCTGTTCTTTTGTATGGAAAAACAACAAAACAATAAACAACAGCTCAAAACATCAGATGAGTGTGAAAAATGGGGCATGGACACAAACCAGCAAGGCAGCTGTGGAGATTATTGATTTCAGAGATGCTATTTGACCCTTAAATCATTTGCATACTTTAAGACTTTCATAAAGGACCATTTGGCACATTCTTTATATATTTTCTCTATTTTGCACATGTCCAAATTTATGCCATAAAGTAAATTGTCAACTAAGTATAAAAAGTATCGCATTTAGATTGGTGATAATGTTCTTTCATGGCTTAGTCAGTTGGTCGGGGAATGTTGCTATAAAGGTCAAAGTCAAAGTTAACTTTATTTTGTTTTATAACTAAAGAATGCAAAAGTGACCCCACCTAACTATATTGCAAATGGATTAATTGATTTTAAGGGAAATTGATCAGAAAATTAAAATGGGTGAGCACAGATTAATCATCTGTAAAATGGATCAAGTAACCCTGCTTTAATTTATTTTTTCTAGTGTAGCTTTGGACACAAGAGTTTCAATGCAGGCAAAGTAGATAATTATTGAAGAAAGATCCATGATATGAGATTTCCTGTATGCCTTTTCATTGAATTGAAGATTACATAAGGTAGGGAAAGACTGGGAAGAAGATAATAGCTGTTATAGAGAAGAATGAATAGCTGCATGAAGAGGAAGAACAGGTAGGCAGTGATAACACAAAGATAACCAGTCAGTTGAAAAGAGAATAGGTACTACATACTGGTAACTCTATGGAGAAGGGACAGCAGAAAGAACCAGAAATGAAGTTAAGAGGGAATCCCACATTGAGATGTTAGCATTGCCTTAGCCTGCTTCCCTGATATTCAAGAGAAAGTCAAGAGACAGATGGCATACTAACATAATCTTCAACACAGGTGCTATGAGTCTAAACTGATTATAAATTCCTGCCACTATGGTGAGGAAGCAGAAGGCTTAAAGGGAAATTAAGTATTGCCCACTGAGTTGTATTGAGGTGGGGAGAACACCTAATCTTTGTATGGTTGCAGAAAATCTTATGACCCTCCTCAAATCTGTATCATTTATTTTGCTACTCTGTCTTAATTAAATGCCTTTTCATATTTGAATTCATGATCTTTTATGTGTAGCCTAACATACAAATGCACTAGCAAAGGCTTAAGCTGAGAATTTGGAAAGTTGACAAACTGAAGAACTTGAATCAAGGAAGCAGTGAAGTATCCTAGAATTGTTTCAGAATATACAGTGGTCCAGATAAGGCTGTTTCCTTTTCTAGCATTTTTCATTCTTCAAATATTTGAATCTTTGCATTGTTTGAATCCAAAATTTCTGGAGGCAATAATAAGAAAGTCTCAATTCTTTTAGGGTCTATCAAACTATAATTATCTTTGAATTTGGGCATGATGATGAATTTCTAAGTATCTGCCAGCTAAATTCAGAGAAACTTTTATTATACAACTGATCACCAGATGATGAATATTTTTGGTCACAAAACTATGAAACAATCTTCTAAGGTATAGAGAAATTAAGATCTTCATTGATAGAAAGAAAATCTATATTAGTGAAATAACAGATCTTTTGAAGCATATATTATATGTGTATATATTTGTAAATATACATATGTGTAACATGTTATAGATGTATATATATAATACTGTACATACATACCATATATGTATATAGATATACGCTATTTATACATGTCATAATAGTATACACACATACATATATATCTACATAAATACACACAAACACACACACACTTTAAAAGTTAAATATTAGTATGTCAGTATAAAATGGAAGTGCCATTAGTGATACTGACAAGTGCTGAAGAAGGCTAAGAAAAGGAAAGATGATTTTAAGATGGAGAAGTCATGGAAGGAATCATAGGAGTGACACTTGAATGAAAACTTAGAAGAAAGGAAGGGTATCATTTTATATAAGGTAGTGATATTAGCATAGTTGGAAAAGTACAAACTACATTCAGAGGATATCAGGTAAATCAGTTTTACAGTGATATAAGACAGCTAGATGAAACAATGAATAGAATGCCAGGTTTTTGGAATCAGGAAACTCATTTTTGTTAAAACTGGCCTCAGACATTTACAAACTATATGTTCATGGGCAAGTCACTTAACCCTGTTTGCCTCAGTTTCCTCATCTGTAAAATAAGCTGGAGAAAGACATGGCAAACCATTTTGGTATCTTTGCAAAACAAAACACAAAACCTAAATAGATCCATGAAGAGTTGGACATGACTGAATATGACTAAACAACAATAATAACAAAAGAATTAGCAAAAGGAAAACCTGAAAAATAGGTGTCAGATTGTGGAGGACTTTGAGTGCTGTGAAAAGAGTGTAGAAGGAGCAGTTAAGTAGCCCAGTGGATAGAGCTCTAGCCCTGAAGTCAGGAAGATTTGAGTTCAAATATGGTTTCAGACACTTAATACTTCCTAGCTTTGTGATCCTGGCCAAGTCACTTAACCCCAATTGCCACAGGGGGAAAAAAGAGTTTAAAATTTATCTTCTAGTTACAGGGGAACTTTCCCTAAAAGGGAGAGTATCCTAATGAAAGCAGTGTTAGGGAAAAATTACTTTAATGGTTGTAAGGATGGATTGGATGAGGGGGAGATAAAGGGAGACCAATTAAAAGTATTATACATTAATTGAGATGGGAAATGTTGAGAACCTTCTATAAATTAGTGGCAGAATGAAACTGAAAGGAAAGATATATATATATTATATATATATATATATATATATATATATATACACATTAATAAGGAAGAATGAACAGATTTCAGTAAAAGATTACATGAAGATGAAAGACAGGGTGAGATTGAGAAAGATGACTTGAAAATATCAGGTCTGGGTGACTGAAAGAATGATGAATGGAAATTAACATGTCAGAGAGGCAAGACAGTCTTGGAGAACTAAATTAGGTTTTAGACAGTTTTAAGCTGAGGTGTCAGTGAGACATAGAAATGGCAAGATCTAGCCTTCAGTTTAAGATGTAGGACCAGAACTCAGTTAACAGCTTAGATTTTAGTATATAGACTGATAGAACTTCAGATTGAAAAGTATAAAGTACAATATAAATATAAAGTATCATTATAAAATATCCAGTGTCTTATAAGATTATCTTAAAACATTAATCAAATATTTTTTCAATAAAAGATTTTTTTGATTGGGGCTTTTCAACTGTTTGCTTTTTTCTATTGTTTTAAATAATTTCTTTTATTATTATTAAATAAATTCATTTTATAGGAATTCTATCTTAATTTTTCTATTTGATAAAAATATAAAAACCACAGAATGGATTAGTGGATAAATGATAAGCCTTAGAATCAGGAAGACCTGGATTCAAGTCTTGCCTCTAAAGGGTAGGGCCATGGATAAGTCACTTGACTATTTAATGCTCCCAGGCAACTCTCTAAGACTGTAAATTTTATATCTATCATCTATCTATCTTTCTATCTATCTATCTATCTATCTAGATATGTATACATCTCTCTCTCTATATATATAGAGAGATATTAGTTGACCAGGGTTATCACATCAGGAATTCCTCACACCTATAAAATCAACATTGTGATTTTGTGCCCTGCCTCCCCACTAATGCCTTGTCAGCCCCCCTACACCTCCCTCTGTTTACTGCTGCCTACTCTCCTTATAATGTATCTTTGAGATTAGTTTTCTTTTCTTTCTTTTTCTAGTAGGAATTTTGGTATCCTGTCTTTAAGAAGAAGGATTGCATCCTATGTGATGGATTGCTCCAATGTAGCAGCAGTGACAGCCCCTACTTAAAGATTATCAGCCCTTTTAGACAATTTTAATTCCACCAAAGATGGTGGAATGGGAAAAAAGTTAAAGAAAAAATGAAGAAGGTATTTAAATACCAGAGGAAATTCCTCACTCACTCCTCAGAACATGGGATCAAATTTTCATGTACATTTCTTGAGAGCATCACTTTAATCACTTATGACTGAAGTACTTGGCAAACCAGATTCCAAGCAAATGATGTTAGATGAGTGATATTTTATACCAACAGCTGTACAGCATAAACATGGGTGTCTGGACTGTTTAATCAAAGGCTTCTAAGGCAGTTATGAACTGCATACTGCGCCCTGTAGGAAACTGTGGCTTTCAAGACTGTAACAGCTGTGAGGGCTTATTTGTAAATCTTCAAACACTCTGCAGCATTGTGGAATGGTGGATTGCTACCTGTGAACTTGATCAGAAGAGAAATGAAGGGAGTTCAGAATGTATGAAACCTTGTGTCAGCATCATGAAGGAAACAACTGAAATGTATATGATAACTATTATGACATCTCCTTCTCTATTTGGAAGAGTTTTTTGTTGCTGTTGTTGTTTTGTTTTGCTTTGTGGGCTGCTTTCCAACTTTTGATCACATTTAGCTAAACAAATCAGTTCATACTCAGTAAAAAAAAAAAGAGTGGGCTAAGGCAGTCAATATATCAGTAAACCTTTATCAGACATCTACTATATGCTAGGTTGTGCTAAATTCTTAGTTTGTATAGAAAGGCAAAATAAAGTCCCTGCTCTCACAGATCTTATCATCTATAAGTTAAATGATTCATCCAGGATCATATATCCAAAAATATCTGACACAGGTGAATTAGGGGAATATCTACCCCAAACAAATGAAGACTTCCCCTGGAGGAATGGGTAGATGAGAACCCAATGGTCCAATGGCCATAAAGGTGTCTTATTTGAGCACTTAGGATTTAGTCACACATCAAAAATGCCAAGATCATCCAATGCGTCCTGGGCCATCACAAGTTCACCTTGACTTTTGTACTAGCATTGTACTTCAAAGAAAGAGTAAGGCTGATGACTTTGTGCAATTCTGCCTCACTTAAATCCAATTTATGTATGAATCAAGACATGATTTTATGATGAAATTTTTATTTGTCCATTATTGAAGAGGATATTGACATTGGTCATCTTCAAGAATGAAGGATGAACAATAATGTTTGGGGCAGAAATTTAACTCACCTCATTGGGATGCTAAGATCAACTCTCTTTCCACTATTCCATGATGTCCTAGTTGTCACTGACATGAACCAAATTTGGAACTGGGTGTAATATGCTTTCCATTGGATTCATGGTGCTTTCTCACTTGAGGCAGACTTGTTTTAAATTTCTCCTCTAACTTTTCATATATTCTGTTCCACAGAATCCTTGGAACAAGTTCATAAAATGGGAACAAGTGGAATATCTGTAAAAACAAACCAATAAAAAACCCACCTTTGTCACCCTTATTCCTGAATTATCTATAATGTGCTTTAAAAGAAGACTTGGTAAAAAGTTACTGATTCATATGAAGGCATAGCTATTCATGACAATGGATATCAAATAGTACATAAAGATATTCATTTCATAAGTAATAAGGTCAGCAATAAAAAATCCACCCACAAAGCAGCCTTAGGGGAGTTAAAATATTGACCCCTTATATGCCTTTCTATCTTTGATATATAACAAACTTGATCCTGGTTGAAAAAATAAAAATAAAATTAAATGTCAAAATTTCCACTTTGAAGGGCTTTAAAAGTTGGGGGCTGGGATTGGGTAAGGCAAGATAGAATTAAACCAGAATATTTAACTTTATAATGATGGCTTTTCTCATTTTAAGTATTGTCCTTATATTTTTCATTTGTATTTTATTTGAGATACTGTTGCTCTTATATTTTTTCATTTGTATTTTATTTGAGATACTGTTGCTCTTCTAAGACAGGGCTTCTTCATTGTGATCCTTTTTTAACCTGAGAAATATTTATGTGACTATGGGTATATAGGTATATAAAATAGGTATATATTATTACTGATAATGAATAATTTCATGACCCCCAATTCAGTTATGAGACCCCTATAGGGTCATGATCTACAGTTAAAGAAGTAGAAGGTTGCTGACTTTACCCACACACTATCTAGTATTAACTCAATGAGACTTTTTTTTTTTTAAGAACTCCATTACGTATCAAATCATTTGATACTTGTCATTTTATTAGAATGGTGACATTTTTAGTACTGGTCATGGAATCAGAGATCAGGTTTTGAGTCCTGTTGAATCCCTAGAGAGTTAGTTTATTTTGTCAAATTTGGTTTCCCAATGAGAATAGCAATATATCTGCTATCTTACAGGCTTGAAATAAAGAAAGCAAACTTTTTAGCAGCTGACAAAGTAGATAATGATTTAGTTGTCTTTGGAGTCAAAAGCGCTTGAGTTCAAATCCTGCTTTTTGATATCCATTGAATGTAACTTTGGGCAAGTCACATAAACTCTCCAGGCAACTAGGTAAGACAGAAAGTTGTCAAAAAGTTTCCAAACTGCTCTGCAAAAGTTGAGATAGTCTGCTAATTTAGCCTAAGAAATGACAATACAGATCTTGATAAGAATAATAACAATAACAACAAAATAGCAATAATGATGATGATGATCATAAATGGAGATTGCAGTGAACAGAAGGGGAAATGAAGTTTACAGTTTAAATACTTGGAGTTTAGTTAGTTATTAACAACTTTAATTCCATTTCCCTTTCTCTTCCTGGCTTAGGTAGCTTCCTTGATATTCTGTACTTACTGTCCCTACTTAGAGACCCTGTCTTAAGACCCTCCTAGTTCTCACATTACCTCACTCCCACCCCTAAGCTTGAATGATCTTTGATGAGGAGGATAAGAGTAGCAGGGGGAGGTTAGAGCAGAGAAGGGAGAATTTATGGATTTCCCTGCTTTAGAACCTTGGATTAGGATCAACCTAGGGTTTATAATCAACACAGTATGCTTTAGTTTAATGATTCTGTTCCATCAATCAGCCAATTCTCAATGAACAAACATTTATTAAGCTCTATGGGTTGGGCACTATGCTCCATCCTGAGGATACAAATAAAATGAGTGAAAAATTCCTAAGGGCAAGGACCTTATGAGTATCTGTGTGTTTCAGCATATGCGGTCTGTTTATGTTATATGTGCATATATGTTTAAAGTAAATACAAAAGAGTAGACCACAAAGTAGTTTGGAAAATAATTTCAAATGTAAACTTGACATAAACTTGATATTGAAATGTTTTGTGTATATATGTATATATATACACACACATATATTTTGCCAGAAAATCACTTTAATTTGCTTCTATTTTGAACTTCGTAACTAATTCTGGTTTACCTTGAATTTTATTTTTGTATTGACAGCAAATGACCTCGATATGATTTCTCAGAGTTAGAGACTGCTTCACTGGCACTATGTCAGGAGGAGATGAAGACCTTCAGAATATGGGAAAGCACCTGCTGGTAAACTCTGGGAACAACATGGATGAGACTCACTAAGATTGGCTGATATAAGTGGGTTGCAACTTAAATGATTGGAAGGGACTCTTTAATCAGTGAGGTAACAGATCCATTTGTATATTTGAAAAAGGCAGTTAAGCAAAATTATAAAAAAAAATTCCTTTCAGGAGAGGAGGGTTCTAATCCTAGCACTAATGGGATTTTTAAAATCAGCTGTATTTAACTGGCTCTGTGATCTTTGATAATCACTTAACATTTCTGTATCATCATCAGTAAAATAAAAATACTTATAGAGTATACAACTATCTTATTAAATGGTTTGAAGAAACTACATTGAAGTTTATGTAGAAAGATGCTAATATTTTTAGTGTTCTGAAAGTTTTATGATTGACTTTGGCAAGAAAACTCTGACCTATAATTTCTTTTCTTTATTCAGTCTTTTTGGTCCTGTTGACTTTCTGACTACTTTGGGGTTTTCTTGGCAAAGGTACTGAAAGTGTTTGCCATTTCCTTCTTCAGTTCATTTTATAAATGAGGAAACTGAGGCAAACAGAATTAAGTGATTTGCCCAGATTCACACAGCAAGTAAGGGTTCGAGGCTAGATTTGAACTCAGGAAGCCTTCCTGTCTCTATGCTCTACTGACTAGCTTTCCCTATATCTCTGGTCCCCAGAATAGCTATATTCTAGACTGATTCCTGCTCTAACAAGATATGTAAGAGTAGCATAAGCTTGTCTTTAATTTAACAAAAACACATTTTTTTTTTTATATTGCTGTCTCCCATCTATTTTCTTATCAGCTTTGCCTTATCCTTTCAGTTATTGTGGATCTGGTTCCTCACAGTCTGCTTCCTAGACTTTGGGCACTGACTGCTTTATGCTCCATGTCAGTATTTGCGTTTTCTGCTTCTTATCTGCCTATTTAGATTCTGATCCACAACCTGACCTCCCTTTTATGTGTTCTGATTGCTCCTTGCCTGCCTGGCTTTTTGATTTAATAGCTTCATGGTGACCTTGAAGTCCTGCATGTATCTAGTGTTCTTACCATCAAATCTATTGCTTGCCATATTTAGGTTAGACCCCCTGACTTTTAGATCTCCTTGCCAGTCCTGAATTCTAATACCATATCCATCTCTACAACCACCTATAATCCTGGAACTGATATTTAATTTAATTTAATTTTTATTTAAATATTAAAAAAATTATGTTCTGACATTAGCTTGGATTTACTGTAAGTATAATGAAATTAATTGTACCTCTATAATAAAAACATAGTCTCAATTAGAAGACTGCTTACAAAACTTGTAGGTTGCTAGTACTATGTTTAGGAGCTATGAGAGTGCTATCAAATTTAAATTCATCCTATGCCTAGCTAAAAAAAATGCTAAGTATTCTTTCATTTGGAAATTGGAAGTACCTTATTGTTCAGTTTTCTGAGTCTTCATGATGCCATGGATCATACTGTTTATGGGGTTTTCTTGGCAAAGACATGGGAGTAGTTTGCCATTTCATTTGTCAGTAAATGATGACAAATAGAAATTAAGGGTTTAGTCCTCATCATATAACTAGTAAAGTGTCTGAAGTCAGATTTGAACTCTAGGCCCAGGGCTCTATTTATTGAGATACCTAGTTCTCTTTCACTAAGTAGGCTCATTGTTGTTGTAGTTCAGTCACCTCCCACTCTTTATGACTCCATTTGTGCTTTTCCGGGCAAAGATATAAGTAGTCTCCAGCTTATTGTACAGAAAAGGAAACTGAGGCAAAAAGGGTTAAATGTCTTGCCAAGGGTCACCCAGCTACTAAGTATGTGAGGCTAAATTTTAGTTTAGGGCTTCTTGACTGTAGTTCCAGATTTTTGTCCACTGAACCTCCAGGTAACTGTCTCTAAGTTCCTTAGAGAGCACTTACTCTATTTATTATTTTGCAGGTGAGACTATTAGAATCCAGGCAAATTAAGTGACTTGCCCAAATGCAAAGATACAGCAAGAAGCAGAAGCAGGATTTTGTTTGGGTCCTTTGAATTACATTTATACTAAGACAATGAAGTGAATCAGGTAAGCCATAAGAATCTTTCTAACTCCATATTCCTTCTTCTCCACCCTAGATTCTGGTCCCAAATTAGAAATATTGGTCCTATAAGCTTGGTGTGGCTGAATCACAGAGAAATGCAGGTCTTTGGCTAGTTTTTCTTTTTCTAGTCCCAAGGTTACCCTGTATCCATATTTTCCTAAAAGCCTCCTACTTTAGCCTAGATCTAAGGAAATTGTTGGGCCCAATGACTGAGTGATTCACATTAGAAACACAGGATCTTCTCATATACAGGTAAGGTTAGTATAGCCATCCCTTAGGGCAGTAGTCTCCAAAGTGGGGTCTGGATTATGACTCTAACATGTCTACAATCAACGAATAAAATAGTGGGAAGATGAAGTTGTATCCTATGCTTCCTGAGATAGCTATGTGCAGGGTTTGTCTGCAACATCATGAAACTCTCCTACTTTTCTCTCTCTTCCACCTGTGTAAACTCCTACCCTCTCTCTTTGTGTTCAGTTAAGGGACCCTTCAGAATAGTTATTATTGAACTTCTACCCAGGAGCCACATGTCCCCAGCATCAACAAGATCATAGTTGGGATTAGAAAAATTCCCTTTCTTCCCCCACTCCTGACCTATCTACCCAAATTCACAAATACCAGATCAACTTATTGCTTTTGCAATTATCTTTAACTGGCTTTGTGCTCTTTGGCAGGTTTAATACCAGCAAAACTTCTTAAACTGTGGGTCATGAGCCCATATTGGGTCACACAATGAAATGTGGGAACCACAAAATATTATTTATTGTCAGTAAATGTTTGGTTTGTTTACTTATTTTATATACCTATATACTTAGGGTAGTGTAAAAACTTCTTTTCTTTTTCATAGTTAATGCCATCATTTAATTTTCTATCTTTCTGTTAAAATCATTAAATCAATTAATTTTCCTATATGTTCATCTTTTTTATTTATAGCTTTTTATTTGCAAAACAAATGCATGAGTGATTTTTTTCAAAACTGACCCTTGCAAAACCTTCTGTTCCAAATTCTGTTCCAAATTTTTCCACTCTCTCCCCTAAGATGGCAGGTATTACATTACATGTTAAAATATATGTTAAATCCAATATATGTATACATATCCACACAGTTATCTTGCTGCACAAGAAAAAATGGATCTAGAAAGAAAAAAAAAACTGAGAAGGAAAACAAAAATGCAAGCAAACAATAACAGAAAGAGTGAAAATGCTATGTTGTGGTCCATAATCAGTCCCCATAGTCCTCTCTCTGTGTGTAGATGGTTGTCTTCGTTACTGAACAATTGGAACTGGTTTGAATTATCTCACTGTTGAAGAGAGCCATGTCCATCAGAATTGATCTCTGTATAGTGTTATTGTTGCCAACTACAATGATCTCCTGGTTCTGCTCATTTCACTTAGCAGCAATTCATTTAAGTTTCTCCAGGTCTCTCTGAAATCATCCTGCTGGTCATTTCTTACAGAACAATAATATTCCATAACATTCATATACCTTAACTTATTCAGCCATTCCCCTAATGATGAGCAACCACTCAGTTTCCAGTTTCTAGCCACTACAAAAAGGGCTGCCACAAACAGTTTTTGCACATACAGGTCCCTTTTCCTTCTTTAAGAGATCTTTGGGATTGAAGTCCAATAGTAACACTGCTCAGCCAAAGGGTATGCACAGTTTGATAACTCTCTGGGTATAGTTCCAAATTGCTCTCCAGACTGGTTGGATGCATTCACAGTTCCACCAATAATTTATCAGTGTCCCACTTTTCCCACATCCTCACCAATATTCATTATTATTTTTTCCTGTCATTTTAGCTAATCTGAGAGATGGGTAGTGGTATCTCAGAGTTGTCTTAATTTTAATTTCTCTGATCAATAGTGATTTGGAGCAACTTTTCATGACCAGAAATAGTTCCAATTTCTTTGTCTGAAAAATTGTCTGTTCATATCCTTTGATAATTTATCAATTGGAGAATGGCTTGATTTCTTATAAATTTGAGTCAATTCTCTATATATTTTGGAAATGAAATCTTTATCAGAACCTTTGAATGTAAAAATATTTTCTCAGTTCATTGCTTCCCTTCTAAACTTATCTGCATTCGTTTTATTTGTACAAAACCTTTTTAACTTAATATAATCAAAATTATCTACTTTGTGATCAATAATGATCTCTAGTTGTTTTTGGTCACAATTCCTTCCTCCTCCACAGGTCTGAGAGATAAACTATCCTATATTCTTGTAATTAATTTATATCATTCTTTATGTCTAGATCATGAATCCATTTTGACCTTATCTTGGTATACAGTTTTAAGTGTGGGTCAATGCCTAGTTTCTGCAATACTAGTGTCCAATTTTCCCAGCAGTTTTTGTCAAATAGTGAATTCTTTTCCCAAAAGCTGTGGTCTTTGCATTTGTCAAACACTAGATTGCTATAGTTATTGATTATTTTGTCCTGTGAACCTAACTTGTTTTACTGGTGAAATAGTCTTATTTCTTAGCCGATACCAAGTGGTTTTGATGACCGCTTATTTATAATATACTTTTAGATATGGTAGAGCTAGGCCATCTTCATTTGATTTTTTTTTTCCATTAGTTCTCTTGAAATTCATGACCTTTTGTTCTTCCAGATGAATTTTGTTATTATTTTTTTTCTAGGTCAGTAAAATAGTTTCTTGGGAGTTTGATTGGTATATCACTAAATAAATAGATAAATTTAGGCAGTATTTTCATTTTTATTATATTTGCTTGACTTATGCAAGAGCATTTGATATTTTTCCAATTGTTTAGATCTGACTTTATTTGTATGGAAAGTGTTTTGTAGTTTTGCTCATATAGTTCCTGACTTTCCCTTGGGGGATAGATTCCCGAATATTTTATACTATTGACAGTTATTTTAAATAGAATTTCTCTTTATATCTCTTGCTTTTGGATTTTGATAGTGATGTATAAAAATGCTGATGATTTATGTGGATTTATTTTGTATCCTTCAACTTTGCTAAAGTTGTGGATTGTTTCTAATTGCCATTATATCATCTGCAAAGAGTGATAATTTGGTTTCCTCATTACTTACTCTAATTCCGTTAATCTTTTTTTCATCTCTTATTGTCAAAGTTAGCATTTATAATATTGAATAGTATTATTGAATATTGAATAGTAATGGTGATAGTGGGTAACCTTATTTTATCCCTGATCTTATTGGGAATGGTTCCAGTTTATCCCCATTACTGGAATGTTTATTGATGGTTTTAAACAGGTGCTACTGACCATTTTAAGGAAAAGTGCATTTATTCCTATCCTCTCTAGTTGTAAACAACGTATTGTAGGATTCTGGATTTTAATCCAGTTTGCTTTCTGCCTCCACTTTATGGGAGAATTCACCCCATTCACATTTAGGGTTAAAACTACTAATTCTGTATTTCCTGCCATTTTATTATCCCTAGATTATACTTTTCTCTTTCCTTTTTCCCTTATCTCCCTCCCTAATATTTAACTTATGAGCACCATTTGCTTCAAGCAGCCCTTTCCCTTTGGAATCCCTCCCCTTTTAGATTCCCCCCTTCTTTCTTATACCTTTCCCCTACTATTTCTGTTTTTCCTTCCACTTAGCCTACCCCTTCCTTTTTGCCTTTCCCCTCCCTCTTTTCAGTAAGGTGAGAGATGTTTCTCTGTAAATCAAATATGTCTAATATTTTCTGTTTGAGCCAAATCTGATCAAAGTAAGATTTGCACAATGTTTATCCCTCTCTCTTCTTTCCCTCAAATATAATAAGTTTCCTTTGCCTCTTCATGAGATGTAATTTCCCTCTTTTCACACTGACTTTTCTGTTATTCTGGTACACTCCCCTTTCTACCTCTAGTTCCTTTTTTTATTATAACATTAAAATCAAATTATACATACACTCTCTATGTATACCCATAACAAAAATACAGTTCTCAAGAGTTCTTTTTACCTTTTTATGCTTCTCTTGAGTCCTATATTTTGAGGTCAAGTTTTTTGTTCAGCTCTTGTCTTTTCATCGGAAATAAATGAAATTCACCTGTTTCACTGAATGCCCATTTTCTTCCCTGGAAGAAAGTGCTCAGTTTAGCAGAGTAGTTTATTCTTGGCTGCATTCCAAGTTCCTTTGCCTTTTAGAATGTCAGATTCCAGGCCCTTCAATCCTTTGATGTGGAAGCTGCTAGATCCTGAGTAATTTTATTATGGCTCCTCTATATTTGAATTGTTTTTTTTCTGGCTGCTTGTAATATTTTTTCCTTGGTCCAATAGTTCTGAAATTTAGCCACTATATTCCTTGGAGTTTTAATTTTGGTGCCTTTCGGGATGTGTTTGGTGAATTCTTTAAATGGCTGCTTTACCTTCTGATTCTATGAGATCAGGGCAGTTCTCTTTGATGATTTCCTGTCATTTGTCAGTAAATGATGACAAATAGAAATTAAGGGCTTAGTCCTCATCATATAACTAGTAAAGTGTCTGAAGTCAGATTTGAACTCTAGGCCCAGGGCTCTATTTATTGAGATACCTAGTGTCAATGAACTTTTTTTCTTCATGGTTTTCAGGGAGTACTATAATCCTTAAATTGTCTCTCCTATTTTCCTGGAAAATCTATTTTCCAGGTCAGTTGTTTTCCCAAGTAGTTATCTTATCTTTTTTCTATTTTTTCTTTTTTTTTTTTTTTTTGGTTTTGCTTGACTGATTCTTGATGTCTTATTGAGTCATTGATTTCTATTTGTTCAGTTCTGATTCATAGTGAATTATTTTATTTTCTTCATTTACTTTTTTTTTATTTCTTTTTGTATTTGTCCACTTGAATTTTTAAATGAGTTGTTTTGTTCCATGGAATCTTTTTTTCCATTTCACAAATTCTGTTTTTTTCCTTTTCCATTTCACAAATTCTGTTTTTCTTTAAGTTGTTTTCTTTTTCGATTTTGTCAAATCTAGCTTTTAATGAGTTATATACCTTTTCCAAACCCTCTTACAAAGTTTTCCTTTCCTTTCCCCATTTTTCTTCTATCTCTCCTTTAAGATTCTTTTTAATTTCTTCTAGGAGAGTCTTGTGTGATGGGGGGGCCAGGTTATATCACCTTTTGAGGCTTTATCTGGAGACAGTCTGCTTTTAGTCTTCTCAGGGTTTGAAATCTATTCTCTTTCATCATAAAACGTATCTATGCTCAGAGTTATTTTGGCCTTTTTAGTCATTTAAAAAAATGTTGGGATCTGCTTTTAGGACAAGGAAGGTTTTCCAAGCTTCCTCTACAAAAAGCAACTTCTTCTATAAGCAGCTGTGGCTGCACTGGGTTCCTGCTGACTTACTCTGGGTGCTGGGTGGGCGTGGCCAGGTCCTGTGAGACGCTGACATTTCAGGATTCACTATTTACCTTTTGGATTTGTGTTGAATGTTGTAAAACTTCTCTGCTAATCTACTGGCTTGCAATCAGGGCAGAGTAGCCAATACTGTAATAGAGTTCTCCCTGTAGATTCTCCATAGTGCAGAGTCTGCAATGCCCCATGGAGACCGCACCTTGCCCTGGGTCTGCACAGTGTGCACTGGTGTTCATGTTCTGCTTTGCCTGCTTGCTCCTGGCCTCTTCCCTGTGCCCAACCAAAATAGACCTTTTCTGGTGATGTTCAAAATTATCTTCTGTTCATAATTTTCTGCACTCCCAAAATTTGTGGATTCTGCCAATCCAGAACTAATTCAGAGACTGAATTTTCTAATTAGTTGAGGGTCCTGGGAGAAGATCAAAAAGAAGCAAGTGTTCCCTCCACCATCTTGGCTCCGCTCCCGCCTTGGCTTTGCCTCTTAGTGTAAAAATTTCTTGAGTGAAAAGGGTCCTGAATAGACTAAGAAGTCCTGCTCTTGAATAATGTATAGTAAGTAGGAGTCCTTTCATCCCTGACCCTTTAGTTTTCACTGAGTTGTATAACATAAGCCAAGAAAGATGGGTGGCAGTATATCTGTGGATTACATTATGTTATTTTTTTTCTCCTCCAAACCTATCCTTTTTCTGAACTTCTCTTTTACTGTCCAAGGGACCATTAACCTTCTAATCTCTCAAATTTGAAACTTCTATTTCAGAAATTCTTGCTTATTCTCCACAGTGAATCAGCCACCAGATTCTATTGTTTTTAGCCTTCACACATTTCTTTGAACTCATATTGCCAACATCCTACTTCAAACCTACATCACATCTTTCCTGGACACTGGCAATAGGATTCTAAGTGGTTCCCTCTATTCTGATTTCTCCCCACCCCAATCTGACCTCCCTATAGCTGCTAAAGTAAAATTTGTAAACTATAGGTCTGTCCACGTCATTCCTTTGCTCAATATTCTCTAGTTAATCCCTATTAACTCAAATCAAATATTATTTAATTTTTATCTCATCTTTTAAAATTTCTATTGTTTTATGAGCTATAGAATTACTATAATAGTCTGTGTATGTGACATAGATAAGTAAATATACATATATTTGAGAGAATGTTCATGTTCAAAATTTGTTTTTATTGACAGAAATATGCAATCAAAGAAGTCTGGCAACCATTGCCTTAGAATACTGTAATCTTTGACTTTCCTCAAGTTGTAATTATTGATCACAAAGTAGTTCCCCCTCTCCCCCCGAGGCAGTTGGGGTTAAGTGACTTGCCCAAGGTCACACAGCTAGGAAGTGTTAAGTGTCTGAGACCAAATTTGAACTTAAGTCTTCTTGATTTCAGGGCTGGTGCTCTATCTACTGTGCTACCTAGCTGCCCCCCCCCCCCCAAGTACATAATTTTGATTATATTAAGTTGAAAAGTTTTTGTTCAACTGAAACTAATGCAGAGAAGATTAGAAGGGAAACAATAAACTGGGATAAAATTTTTTACATTCAAGGGTTCTGATAAAGGCCTCATTTCTAAAATATATAGAGAATTGACCTAAATTTATAAGAATCAAGCCATTCTCTAATTGAGAAATGGTCAAAGGATATGAACAGACAATTTTCAGATGAAGAAATTGAAACAATCGCTAGTCATATGAAAAGGTGTTCTAAATCACTACTGCTCAGAGAAATGCAAATTTAGACAACTCTGAGATACCACTACACACTTGTCAGATTGGCTAAGATAACAGAAAAAATAATGATGAATGTTGGAGGGATGTGGTAAAACTGGAGCACTGAAGCATTGTTGGTAGAATTGTGAATGCATCTAACCATTCTGGAAAGCAATTTGGAACTAGGCCCCAAAAGTTATCAAACTGTGCATACCCTTTGATCCAGCAGTGTTTCTACTGGGTCTATATCCCAAAGAGAGCTTAAAGGAGGGAAAGGGACCCTTATGTGCAAAAATGTGGCAGTCCTTTTTGTAGTGGCAAGAAACTGGAAACTGAGTGGATGCCCATCATTTGGAGAATGGCTGAATGAATGATGGTATATGAATGTTATGGAATATTATTGTTCCATAAGAAAGATCAACAGGATTGTTTCAGAGACGTCTGGAAAGACTTACCCGAACTGATGCTAAGTGAAGGGACCAGAACAAGAAAATCATTGTACAGGGCAACAACAAGATGATATGATGATCAATTCTGATGGACATGGCTCTTTTCAACAATGAGATAACTGAGGCCAGTTACAATGTAATGAAGAGAGCCATCTACAGCCAGTGATAAAATTGTAGAAACTAAATGCGGATCACAACATAACATTCTCACTCTTTTTGTTGTTGTTTGCTTGCATTTTATTTTCTTCATCATTTTCTTTTCTGGTTTGATATGATTTTTCTTGTACAGAAAGATAATTGTATAAATATGTATGCATATATTGAATTTAGCATATATTTCTACCATATTTAACCTATATTGGACTTGCCATCTAGGAGGCAGGAATGGGAGAAGGAGGGGGAAAACTGAACACAAGGTTTTGCAAGGGCTAATGTTGCAGACTTATCTATACACATGTTTTGAAAAATAAAAATCTTTAATAAAAAAAGATTTTTCCTTTTCTTTAGATTTCGATTTAGAAGATGGGAAGGACAGAGATCTTTGTTATTTAATAATTAAATTAAATTTAAAAATATAATTTCCTTGGTTGCAAGAGTTAAATCTGGTTTTTAGTGCTTACATTTAATAAATTTTCTTCCTCTTTATCTCTCCTTCCTTCCTTCCTTCCTTCCTTCCTTCCTTCCTTCCTTCCTTCCTTCCTTCCTTCCTTCCTTCCTTCCTTCCTTCCTTCCTTCCTTCCTTCCTTCCTTCCTTCCTTCCTTCCTTCCTTCCTTCCTTCCTTCTTTCCTTCCTTTCTTCCTTTTTGCCTTCCTTTTCTTTTCTTTTTTTTCCTCTGTAATACATTTGACCATATTTCATTTGAACTAGCATGGCTAATAAACTTGTGTTGTGACATTATGTTGAGCCAAGAAATCTTGTTTTGTACATAGGTGAACCTAGAGTTTTTTTTGTTTATCAAACAATACAAATTTTGCAACAATTACTTTTATTTTATGAAATGAGTTTTTATGCTATAGCAATTTTAAAGACAACGTTATCAATTTTTATTAGTGGTTAAAATAGTTAAACAGAGAGATCATCAATGACTACTATATTTAGAGAAAATTTGTCCCCTAAACCTAGCTCACCTTTTAAAATAAATTGGGGATAGGGACTACACCTGTCATTGACACAGTGCTTTCCTTCTACCAAAAAAGTCCCACAATGACTTTGCAATTTAAAGTTTCTAAAAAAATTGTGTAGAATATTAAAATGTTAAGTGACTCACTCGGGATCACACAGCTAATATGGGTCAGAGATGGGACCTCTCTGGTTTCAATGCCAGTCCTCTAGTTTCCTTTCATTCAATTAATAACAGTATTAATAAGTTGTTATGGTACAAATATTAATATTGTTAAGGAAGTCACCAATAAGTCAACATAAGCAACATTTTTATTGTTTAAGATTAATGTGAGAAACACTGCAATAATTATAAATTTTATTTGACTAAAATATGAGCTAAAATTATTTACATAAGTCATTTAATGAAAAGTGAGTGGCAACTGTTTTTTAAAAGAAGTTTGTGAATGTATAATTTTTACAAAGTATTGTTCTAAAGTTTGCAAAGTACTTTACAACTACTATCTCAATTAATTCTTACAGTTATCTTTGTGGTAAATGCTATAGTTCTTATTATACTTCCATGTTTGATATGGAGAAAATGATGGGGCAGCTAGATGATACAGTGTACCAGCCCTGGTGTCATGAGGACCCGATTTCAAATCTGATTTCACACACTTAATAGAATGGGGGTTGAATCCTGTCAAATGCTTTTTCTGCATTATTGAGACAATCCTATGATTTCTGATGGTCTGTTATTGATATAGCAGTTAAGCTACTAGTTTTGCTAATATTGAACCAACGCTGTATTCCTGGTGTAAATCCTACTTGATCATGGTATATTATCCTGATAATAACTTGATGCAATCCATTTACTAATATTTTATTTAAGGTTTTTGCATCAACATTCATTAGGGAAATTGGCCTATAATTGTTTGTCTCTGTTTTGACCCCACTTGATTTAGGTATCGGCACCATAACTGTGTCATAAAAGGAATTTGATAGGACTTGTTTCTCTATTTTTCCAAATAGTTTTCATAGTATTGGAATTAATTGTTCTTTAAATGTTTGGTAGAATTCACTTGTAAATCTATCTAAGCTTCAGACACTTAATATTACTAGCTGTATGACCTTGGGCAAGTCATTCAACTCCAGTTGCCTTGGGGAAAAAAAGAAATGGGGAAAATGAGGCAGGGATGTTAAGTCTCTTGTCAAGGTCATAGAGATAAAGAAGTATTTTTTCAATCAATTTCACTTGACTCCAAATACAGAATTTCACATATTATGTTTTGTAATTTCCCATGTGTTTAACAATATTATGACTGGAATTTCAACAAATGGACACTATTAACAGATTTTATTCAAAAATAGGAAAAATACAAATCTGAACCTAACTGTTAACAATAAGTTTCACTGGAGCAAAACCAATCTAATGCCATATGGGTATTAAATTTTATTTCTGTGCTAATGTGTGTTGGTAAATGTGTAAGTACCAGTTCTCCAAATTAAAAAGAAAGATAAACATAATAAACTTTTAAGTTTAATTTGCAATATTAATATTTTCTGTCACTTTCTTAATTTTTAAAATCAACCAAAAAAAACCCCAAAAAACAAAAACTCAAGCCCTAATTTATAATTTGCCAGTTTTCAAAGTGTAAATGCACACTCCTAAATTTTAACAATTGAGTCCATTAAATGTTGGCCCTATCAAAATTCTAACAATGTTGAACTTAAATGATTTCCCATTGTCTCATTCTAGTGTCATATTTTGCTTTCATTTCTAAGGTTACCTATGGACAAAAATATTTTGAATGATGTCATAGAAAGAATAAAAATGATAGTTTCCCCAAAAGTGACTATACCTCCAAATGAAAGTGGAATGGACCAGTATGAACCTCCTTGTGGACTCTAATGAAATCCCTCAAGAAAATTATCATAAATTAACAGCTATTATAACTAGAAAAATTTGAAATATGTTATTATTCTAAAGACCAGGTACCAATACTTTTTATGGACTTGCTGTTCTTTTTCCATAGATTCCAATGGAATAGTTTGACTATGCATATGTTATATACCATTTGCTTGCAAAAAAATTTCCAATAAATTTTCAGGTAATGATTGTATTCTACTTAAATGACTTTTTACAATGGCTTACAATTTCAAATAAAAGAAGTGAGCAAATGTAATACAATTGTTCAATTGTTTTTCAGTCATATATGACCCTTCATGACTCCATTTGGAGTTTTTTCAGCAAAGACTAGAATGATTTGACATTTCCTTCTTTAGCTCACTTGACAGATGAGAAAACTGAGGCAAACTGAGTTAAGTGATTTGCCCAGGGTCACACAATTAGTAAATATCTGAGTTCAATTTTGAACTCAGGATGGATGTCTTCCTGATTTCCGTTTCAGCTCTCTATCCACTACATCATCTCACAACTATTAATATAATATTTATGCTTTTAGAGGAAAACTTTTGTTTCAAGATTTATTGTGAAAATCTTTCTAAAGTTATCAGTACTCTTTTTTGCCTTGACAAACTTGGTGTATTGAATATTATTTCATCTTTAATGCTCAAGAATCTTGCAACTTTCAAGTCAATGTCATGAATTAGATTTCTTATTGGGTAGGATTATAGATGTGGAAAATGTAGAAGATTGGGTTATTTCTTGACTCTAGCAGCTATCTTGGATTTTCTTTCAAAAACAAATTCATCAGGCCTTGATTCTTATGTTTTGTTTTTTAATTCCATGAGGGGATTTTAAAAAATCTTATGTAATTGAGGGTATTAGTTATTTGGATTGTGATTAACTAAGGGTTTTTTTTTGTTTCAAAATTAGCATTTATATCCTTTTTTAAAAAATTATAATAACTTTTTTATTGACAGAACCCATGCCAGGATAATTTTTTACAACATTATCCCTTGCACTCACTTCTGTTCCGATTTTTCCCTCTCTCCCTCCACCCCCTCCCCCAGATGGCAAGCAGTCCTATACATGTTAAATAGGTTACAGTATATCCTAGATACAATATAGGTGTGCAGAACCAAACAGTTTTCTTATTGCACGGGGAGAATTGGATTCAGAAGGTAAAAATAACCCGGGAAGAAAAACAAAAATGCAAACAGTTTACATTCATTTCCCAGTGTTCTTTCTTTGGGTGTAGCTGCTTCTGTCCATCATTGATCAATTGAAACTGAATTAGGTCTCTTTGTCAAAGAAATCCACTTCCATCAGAATACATCCTCATACAGTATCGTTGTTGAAGTATATAATGATCTCCTGGTTCTGCTCATTTCACTTATCATCAGTTCATGTAAGTCTCTCCAAGCCTCTCTGTATTCATCCTGCTGGTCATTTCTTACAGAACAATAATATTCCATAACATTCATATACCATAATTTACCCAACCATTCTCCAACTGATGGGCATCTATTCATTTTCCAGTTTCTAGCCACTACAAACAGGGCTGCCACATTTTGGCATATACAGGTCCCTTTTCTTTCTTTAGTATTTCTTTGGGGTACAAGCCCAGTAGTAGCACTGCTGGGTCAGAGGGTATGCACAGTTTGATAACTTTTGGGGCATAATTCCAGATTAGCATTTATATCCTTGATGAACACAAATGTATTGATGAAATGAGTTACTTAACTATAAATTTCTATTTTTCATCATAAAGAAAAGAGAGTCAGCCCAAATCTTTTTATGTTACTGTTCCACTGACTTTTAAGGCAATTAATATACATGATTGTTTATTATTTTTCTCAAACTTGGGTGTTATTGGTAGTACCAACTCCTACCGAAAAAAAAAGCCCAATAATGTATATTTCTCATATATAAGAGAAAAAACATTGAAATATTTTCTATTTTTTTGGAAGATATATTTACATGTCATTTACAACTTCTATGCTTGTTATCTTTGTAGTCCTTTGAGCTGTACTCTTTTTTTCCCCTTAAGCTTTTTAAATTTATTTTTTATAACAGAACTGTAGGTCTTGAGAAAGGTGGATGTTGACTTTACTGTTTCCTCAAAGGAAAAAAAAGGAGGTTCAGTAATTAAATATAGTGTTATGGCAAGATGAAAAGTAACCTCCCAACTGGGATTAATAGTGAAAAGCAAAAGTGAAATTGGTAAAAACGTAGAACTTTGATGAAAGGGAACAGAATCCGATGTCGACATATTAAACAGTGTTGAGTGATAAATGATAATGGGACAACATTTGTGTCCTTTTCAGGACTATACACAGTTGGGGGAATGTAAAAGGGGTTTGCACATGCTGAGCTGAGTTAAAGGCATCAAAGAGAACAGCAAGACATGGTATGGTATGAATCATTTAGAGAATTATCCTGAAACTTCCCTTTGTTTCTCCATTAGACAAAAATAAATTCACCCAAATAGCATGAGCTCACAGGAAACAAGCTATTGTGTGCATCTTTCTCAACTATGTGACCCAGTAGATAGAATACAGTTCTTGAAATTAGGAAAGCTTGAGTTTGAATTTTACTTCAGAAACTTAGTAGCTGTGTGAGCAAGTCATTTAACTTCTTTCAACCTCAGTTTCCTTATCTGTAAAATGGGGATTGTCATAGCACCTATATCTTAGAATGGTTGTAAGGATAAAATGAGATAAACTTTGTAAAGCTCTTTACAAAACTTAGAGTTTTATATAAATGTGATTATTACTATTATCATCATTATTATATAAAAATCTGGGTCAGCAAGATGGTTCATTGGGTAGAGTGTCAGATCTGGAGTCAGGAAGACTTGAGTTCAAATATGGCCTTAGATATGATGTGACCTTGGGCAAGTTGCTTAACCTTGCTTGCCTCAGTTTCCTTATCTTTAAACTGAGCTGAAGAAAATGGCAAACCACTCCAGTATCTTTGCCAAGAAAACCCAAATGGGATCATGAAGAGTTGGATACGAATGAAATGACTAAACAACAACAAAAGTAAAAATCCTCATTCTGATGTTTTTATTTGCTTTGATGATATACTAGATATTTCAACAACAAAAGAAAAGGGAAGATGACTAATAATGGAAAGACATGTTTGACTTAAGTTTCAGGGAACTCTAAGATAAAATGAGATATGTAGTCAAACAATCATGGAGATGCATTGTAAAAGTGTAGCAATTTCCCTCAATTTATATTTCTATTATTACATAGAAGCATAATTTCATCAGTATGCTCTCAAATATTAGTATACAGCATGAGTTGAAGTGTACTTTTATCAGTGACTCCTGAAAAGCAACATGACCAATTTAGGACATTGTTTTGAAATATCTTCATTCTCACAGAAATACATAGGAATATACAAATATACAAAATATACAAATCTACAAAGAAATTGTAGGCACATAAATGGGTTGGATCCATTTCCTTTGGATTTGGGATCAAGAAATAGAACCAGAAGGAAATAAATCTTCCAGCAAAGGGAAAATAAGACATTAGCACAAGATTCTTCTGGGTGAAGTTCCATTTTCATAAACAACTTATCAGAGACTATCTTCCTTTCTCCTCTTTGCACAAGACATTCCCCCTTTTAATTCAGGCCATTTTCACTGGCTCTCTCACATGCCTGAAATTCTCTGTTTCCTCATCTCTAAATCCTGGTTTTCCTGGTTTTCTTCAAATTCCAGTTAAAATACCATGTACAAAAAGCATTTTCTGATTCCCTTTAATTGTTCCTTCCCTGTGGATCATCTGTACAATTCTGGACAATGATCTATATATAATTCTGTACAATTTTCTGTACAATTCATCCTGTATATAGTTTTATGGTACATCGTTATTGGCATATTGCTCCCTCATCAGAACATGAAATCATTGAAAGCTTCAGTTTATCTTTGTATCTTCAGTTTCTTAGCATAATGCCTGGCACATAATCTAAACTTAATAAATGCTTATTGATTTACCAACATGGCTCCCTAGTAACTTTCCAGAAGTCTGGAGAAAGCATAGTTATTTATAACCATCTCAGAATATCATTTTATTTTGGATTTTATAAAAAAAAAAGTACATTATACTGAAACTTCCAGATGAAAAGGATTGTTTCTTGAAGGATAGCTAAAGGCATGGGGCATGTTCTATATTCTCCTAAGAATGAGTTTTTTTTTATGAGATTATAAGAATACTAGATTTAGATGTGACATCTTTAACTCCCTGTCACTCAGAAGTTTTATTTTTGTTTTTTATTTTCTTCTCGATCAAAAACAAATTCATCAACATTTGTGGGATGTTCAGGAGGAAATTGTCAGTAGCCTCTTAGAAATGTGGGTCTGGAATGAGGGAGGAGAATAAAGGGTAGAGATAAAGCATGTGAGTTGTCTGTGATTCATTTGCTCATTTAGATGGGAGGTTGGAAGAAGATGGTGGAAAAACAGTATAGCATCAGAATGCTTCTATTAGGATTATGAATTATGGTGTTAGATATGGGAGAAAGGATATTTTTTCTCTTCATTTTAAAATCTTGTTCTATTTTGCTGAAATATTTTTAAAAAGTTATGTACTTTAAAAACTAGAAAAAGGATGTAGTAAGAACCATGATTCTAAATTTTTGCTTCATAGAGCCTTTTTGTAAACCTCTAGAACTCTTTTTAAAATAACATTTTTAAATGCATAAAATGAGATACTCAGAATTACAAAGAAAACCAATTATGTTGAAATGAAATAAAAATCTATTTTTAGAAATTTCAAGGAACTAGGTTAAGAGCTTCTAGATAAGAGTGACTGTGAGAGGAATAAGATAAGAACTGTGTAATGTACAAATTACATATTTCTTTTAAATGGTAATAATACAAGCTCTAGCTTCAAATAACTTGGAGTTGGCAAGGAAATCAATTATTGTTACCAGAGGTTCTCATAATAGGCCCTATATTATGACATAACTGCACATAGTAGGTGCTTAGTCAATTCTTATTAACTCTTGCTGCTTTTCCTTTGGGGAAAGAGCAATTTCAAGGAAGTCAAAAGAAAAAGAGAAGGGGACTTCTAACTGTGATTAGGAAAATGAAAAGTATATTGAAAATGTGCAAAAAGCAGGTGAGTCTATGCCTTCTACTTTTAAAAAATGTAATTGGAGTAAATAATTTGTAATTCAGACAGAAGAAAATGAAATCCTGAAATTGCCAGAAAGTTTTTTTTAAAAGCACTCTTTCAGCAAGGTGCTTAGAGGCTTACAAATTCAGAAAAATCTTGAGAGGATTTAACTTCAAAAATTAAAAATGGGAAAAAAATTAAAAAATGGGATAGGTATTTTGGAACAGCAGTGAATTCCCTATTACAATTGCAACAGTAACATTCATGTAGCATTAAAATAGCTTTGCAAATATTATTTCATTTTATCTTCAGAACAATGCTGAGGTAGATGTATTATTACTTCCCATTTTATAGGTAAGAAAACTGAAACAGAAGATAAATGACTTGCCCAGTATCACACAGCTCAAACATGTCTGAAGTAGGATTTGAACTCAAATTCTTGACTCCTTGTGCAATGCATTTCCCAGATGCACTTATAACTGGGAGCCTTCAAATGGAAAGTTGGAAGACTAATGGCTAGGGAAAATATAGAGGGACTTCCTATTTAATAGTTAGATAAAATGATCCCTTCTATCTCAGAGAGTATGATTCTATGAAAGGTTTAGCCATTGAAGTTTGATTTTTGATATGTCAAGTAATCTAAAAATCCTTGTATCCAATTTAAATATTATATTAATATATATGCTAATTTGAATAAGGAACCATATAAATATAAAAATGCAGAACAGATTTGTTGTTCTGGTTTTTATTTGAGTCATAGAATCATAAGATTTTAGAATTGGAAGGGACTTCAGTTGATTGATAACTAGTCCAACCCCTATTTTAAAGAAATCCAAGTCAAAACAGGAAATAGTCCTTCAGTTTCTGCTTGAATCTTTCCAATAACTAGGAATTCACTACTTTCTTGGGCAATTCATTCCATGTTCACATAGCTTTCATTGTTTGCAATATTTTCCTGACAAACTGCCAAAATTTACCTCTTTATTTTCTACCCATTTATCTTGATTCTGCCCTCTATGGCCTAGCAGAACAAGATGAAACTTTCACTACAACAGACTTTCAAATACTCAAGTGTAGTTGTCATATCCCTTTGGAGTTTTTTCTTTCCCAGGCTAAATATCCTTCATTCTTTCAAAGATTACTCATAGAACTTAGACCCAAGTTCTTTTATATACCATACTTCTTATCCTATAGGTCACTTCTATATTATTAATTTTTTTTTGCCTTGTTATTTAGTCATTTTAAAATCATAGCTAACTCTTTGTAATCTTTTTTTTTTTAGGATTCTCTTGGCAAATATAATGGAATGATTTGCCATTCCGTTCTTCAGTTCCTTTTTATGGACTAGAAAATGGAGACAAGCAGAATTAAGTGACTTGCCCAGGGTCACATAACTATATAGACTATATAATTTGAGACTGGATTTGAACTTAAGTCCTCTTGACTATATAGTCTCTGTGCTTTGCTCACCTTATCACCTATCTATCTTCAACCTTTCATTAGAATTACTGACATATAACAATAAGGTGATTCAGACCAGTTCCAAAGGGCTTGTGATGAAGAAAGCCATCTGTACCCAGAGAGTCAGTGGGAACTGAATATGTACCACAACATAGTATTTTCACTCTTTTTGTTGTTGTTTATGTATATTCTGTTTTCTTTCTCATTTTTTCCCCCTTTTGGATCTGATTTTTCTTGTGCAGCATGATATCTGTGGAGAAATATATATATATATATATAAATATATATATATATATATATATAGAGAGAGAGAGAGAGAGAGAGAGAGAGAGGAATTGCACTTTTTTATTTTTTTTTTTTATTTAATAGCCTTTTATTTACAGGATATATGCATGGGTAACTTTACAGCATTAACAATTGCCAAACCTCTGGTTCCAATTTTTTTTTAATATTTTTTTATTTTTATTTAATAGCCTTTTATTTACAGGATATATACATGGGTAACTTTACAGGATTAACAATTGCCAAACCTCTTGTTCCAATTTTTCACCTCTTACCCCACCCACTCCCTAGATGGCAGGATGACCAGTAGATGTTAAATATATTAAAATATAAATTAGATACACAATAAGTATACATGACCAAAACGTTATTTTGCTGTAGAAAAAGAATCAGACTCTGAAATATTGTACAATTAGCTTGTGAAGGAAATCAAAAATGCAGGTGTGCATAAATATAGGGATTGGGAATTCAATGTAATGGTTTTTAGTCATCTCCCAGAGTTCTTTTTCTGGGCATAGCTAGTTCAGTTCATTACTGCTCCATTAGAAATGATTTGGTTGATCTCGTTGCTGAGGATGGCCTGGACCATCAGAACTGGTCATCATATAGTATTGTTGTTGAAGTATATAATGATCTCCTGGTCCTGCTCATTTCACTCAGCATCAGTTCATGTAAGTCTCTCCAGGCCTTTCTGAAATTATCCTGTTGGTCATTTCTTACAGAACAGTAATATTCCATAATTTTCATATACCACAATTTATTCAACCATTCTCCAACTGATGGACATCCATTCAGTTTCCAGTTTTTAGCCACTACAAAAAGGGCTGCCACAAACATTCGTGCACATACAGGTCCCTTTCCCTTCTTTATAATCTCTTTGGGATATAATCCCAGTAGTAACACTGCTGGATCAAAGGGTATGCACAGTTTGATAGCTTTTTGAGCATAGTTCCAAACTACTCTCCAAAATGGTTGGATTCGTTCACAACTCCACCAACAATGCATCAATGTCCCAGTTTTCCCGCATCGCCTCCAACAATCATCATTATCTTTTCCTGTCATCTTAGCCAATCTGACAGGTGTGTAGTGGTATCTTAGAGTTGTCTTAATTTGCATTTCTCTGATTAATAATGACTTGGAGCATCTTTTCATATGACTAGAAATAGTTTCAATTTCTTCATCTGAGAATTGTCTGTTCATATCCTTTGACCATTTTTCAACTGGAGAATGGCTTGATTTTTTATAAATTAGAGTTAATTCTCTATATATTTTGGAAATGAGGCCTTTATCAGAACCTTTGGTGTAAAAATATTTTCCCAGTTTATTGCTTCCTTCTAATCTTGTCTGCATTAGTTTTGTTTGTACAAAAACTTTTCAGTTTGGTATAATCGAAATTTTCTATTTTGTGATCAGTAATGATCTCTAGTTCTGCTTTGGTCATAAAGACCTTCGCCTTCCACAGGTCTGAGACGTAAACTATCCTATGTTCCTCTAATTTATTAATAATTTCATTCTTTATGCCTAGGTCATGAACCCATTTTGACCTTATCTTGGTGTACGGCGTTAAGTATGGATCAATGCCTAGTTTCTGCCATATTAGTTTCCAATTTTCCCAGCAATTTTTATCAAACAGTAAGTTCTTATCCCAAAAGCTAGGATCTTTGGGTTTGTCAAAAACTAGGTTGCTATATTTGTTGACTGTTTTATCCCTTGAACCTAATCTATTCCACTGATCAACTAATCTATTCCTTAGCCAATACCAAATAGTTTTGGTAACTGCTGCTCTATAATATAATTTTAGATCTGGTACAGCTAAGCCACCTTCACTTGATTTTTTTTCATTAATTCCCTTGAAATTCTTGACCTTTTGTTTTTCCATATGAACTTTGTTGTTATTTTTTCTAGGTCATTAAAATAGTTTTTTGGGAGTCTGATTGGTATAGTGCTAAATAAATAGATTAGTTTAGGTAATATTGTCATCTTTATTATATTTGCTCGCCCTATCCAAGAGCATTTAATATTTTTCCAATTGGTTAGATCAGACTTAATTTGTGTGAAAAGTGGTCTGTAATTTTGCTCATAAAGTTTCTGATTTTCCCTTGGCAGATAGATTCCTAAATGAATTGCACATTTTTAATATATACTGGATCACCTGCTGACTGTGGGAGAAGAAGAAGGGAAGGAAAAAAATTAGAACATAAGGTTTTGTAGGGGTGAATGTCAAAAATTATCCATGTATATATTTTGAAAATAAAAACTTTTAATTAAAAAATTACTGACATTTTAAATTTATACTTCACTAAACCTCTTAGATTTTTTTTTCAGAAAAACAATTCAAATAACTAAGTCTTGATCTAGTTAGTTGATGCATTATGCCATAACCAAGGTACCAATATCTAACTAGTGGTACATTATTCAAATTTCAGTTCAACTACCTAGAATGAAATCTATAGGTAGCATTCTAGAGTTTGTAAATGCAAAGCCAATAAAATGATGACAAATTTCACATCATTTACAATAGTAGTATTAAAATACTACAGTAGTTCTTGAAAAGAAAACTTGAAGGACAGAGGAAGAGTGTAATTACTGCCAGTTCTAATTCAGTCTCATAATGACTTAGTTTGAATTAAAACTGGATTAGCATTCAATTGAAATAATGTCTAATATATGCAAGCAACAAAACATATGTCATTGATAGCGGAATTATATGGTGGATAGACAAGTCTTGGAATCAAGGAGATTTGGATAAAAAAATCAAACTTCTGATTTGCATTGATTATGTGGTCCTGGATAAGTACCTTAACTTCTCAATACTTCAGGCTTCCCTACTAAATTTTTAAATTTCTTAACAATTTTTAAGTTTCAGAACAGTTATTAATTTGCTTTGATAGAAGTCACAGACTGAGAACAAAAAAATCTCAAACAAAATCTCAATCCCAAACTGAAGTATTGCAAGGTGCTGTCCCCTGTTGGAAATAGATAATAAAAACCTCTTGAGAGGAAATATGATGTAGTGAATTATTGTAGCTGTTTATTTTTTGTGATAAGTAATAGAATTTGGAGTTGGGTAGATGTTTTTCTTTCTCATTTTTTCCCCCTTTTGGATCTGATTTTTCTTGTGCAGCATGATATCTGTGGAGAAATATATATATATATATGGAGAGAGAGAGAGAGAGAGAGAGAGAGAGAGAGAGAGAGAGAGAGAGAAATTGCACATTTTTAATATATATTGGATCACCTGCTGACTGGGGGAGGAGAAGAAGGGTTTTGACCCATACAAAATGGGTTTTGAATACCATTTAAAATTTTCAAAGAATAAATAACAATCCCATATTTTAACCAGGTTATGGCAGATAAGATGGGCCTCCAAGAAGGAGTTTCCTGATATCCATCATATACTCTTGAATGCCAGCAGTCCAGCATTTAAAGTGTTTACTGAAACAACTTTGTGTTTGGTAAGTTGAAGCAAAATTATTGTTGAGTATATAGTTAGGCATATCCTCTGAAAACAAAAACCACATAAGTCAAAATCACAGAACTGAATTGTGTGTGTGTGTGTGTGTGTGTGTGTGTGTCTTCAAGGAGAGCTGAAAGTCAAAATCAGAGCTGAGAAGAGCACCAATTATTGATAGAAGCTGCTCATTGATGACTTTTTAAAAAGGCTTCAATCAAATGTATCAATTCACATTGTTTAACTATAAAAGGACATTTCATTTTCCATTGATTAGGGAAATAAAATGATTTAGAAGAAAATAATTTGACTAACTAACCAAACAATAGAGTCGGTACTTACATGAATCTGAAATCACTTAGGAGTCAGGTCTGACAATCTATTTATTCCTTTTCAGAGTACATTGTCCAAGGTTAGGGATTTTTTGTTTTGTTTTGAGTTATCATGGTAGAAACTCTTGATGTGGAAATTCCCTTTGCAAGGCCTCTACATTTTATATTTAGCATATATTTACATTTAAAAAATATTTTATTTCAGTTGATTGTGAGTTCTTTGACCTCACTATTTGGCTGTTATTTTTTGGCACATGGTAGGCATTAAATAAATGCTTGCTGAGTCAGATTAAATTGAATTATCCATAGTCACATATGTTTTAGAAATAGGACTTGAATCCAAGTCTTTCTAATTCTAAATTTCTATCCGAACTACCTCAAATTCAGTATGACTTGCTAGGATATTAAAACTGACACCTGTCCTAAAATTATTTGTGGAAATCTAACATTTCACAAGAGGTTTTCTAAGCCATCTTTTTTTTCCTCTAAAATACAGTTATCCTTTTCACATCCGGGAGTGGGAGATGGAGTGCCTCCATGATCTGGAAAATTCATGTAAAATTTCTTTGGTCCTCCCGTCATACCAGAGAAGAAATCTGAACTGTGATGGTATTAAAAAGCAAAATATGCTGATATTATATAATATTATACACATATTTTATGCATTTCTAATTTATTAAACTTTTTCTGTGTTGTCTGCTGACATTCATGTGTCATCCGTGATTATCACAAAATCCGCCAAATTTTCTTTATTGTCTTATGCTGACCCAAGATATATTGAAACTATAATGGAGAAAGTCACAGTGTGAAAGGGATAACTATATTGTGGGTTTTAAGAGCAAAGACTAGGATCAGGGGAGAATTAAACCAGGATACTTATAGAAAATTTGTCATAAAAGGATTTGTCTTGTACTCAACTGTACTCATCAAATTCTGGCAAGATGCATGTTCAGTACTGTCAAACAGATTCAAAGACAGGACCCCAAATCTTCAGAGAAGGTCACCTTCACAAGTACTTCTCTAGTGTCCCCTTTTTATTTTCTCTTTCCAAAACATTCATTCCAAAAAATAGCAAGTTCTAAAAATCAGCCCCTTCTTGTGAAATGCAGCATATGCTTGTTTAAGGGCTCCATGTGGCCAAGGACAATCCAAACACAAAGTTTTCACATTTGCTTCTCATCATTTTTGACACTTAGACTCCCTTCTTTCAATAAACGTCTAACTCTTAAAGAGTGGTTCTTAAGTGCCATTTATCTTTTCTGGGGGTGGAGTAAAGATTTCCCATGAACTTGTGTTTCATAACCCATCCCTTTCCCCTGCAATAAATTCTTTGGAGAAAAACATTTGTTTCCCCCCTGATGGTTCAAGTCTATGGGTAATTCTACTGGGAAGTCAGGGAAAGATGTCAGAATACTTGAAGGTCTCCAAGTTTTTTATGTCTCCTCTAGTTTTGATATCTAGCAGAGCTTTTTGGATAATTGCCATATAATCATTTAGAACTTCGAAGGCAATCTATGCCCAACTTATCTGAAGAAGAATCCCCTTTACAACATGACTTGTTATTTCTTAATATAGATATATTTTAATATATTAATATACAATACAATATATTAATAATTATTATTAAAATACATTAATATATTTCTTAATAATTAATATAACAATTGTTGTTCAGTTGTTTTTTAGTCATATCCAAACCTTTGTGACCACATTTGGGGTTTTCTTGACAAAAAACTAGTGGTTTGCCACTTTCTTCTCCAGTTCATTTTATAGATGAGGAAACTGAGGCAAACAGTGTGAATGTGACTTGCCCAGGGTCCCACAGCAAGTAAGTGTCTGAGGCCAGAATTAAACAGAAGAAAGTAAGTCTTTTTGACTCCAGGCCCAGTATTTTATCCACTATGCTGTTTAGCTGTTCCATATTAATAGCTAGCATGTTGAAAATAAAAGCACCTTATAAATAATATCTCATTTGATCTTCACAACAATCCTGGCATGATAGGTGCTATTATTCTTTCCATTTAGTTGATGAGCAAGCTGAGGCAAACAGAAGTGAATTGACTTGGCCAAGATCAGACAATTAATGTCTGAAGCTGGATTTTAAACCAGATCTTTCTGATTTCATATCCAGCTCTCTATCCACTGTGCTACCTAACCATTTTGGTCTAGATATAGCATTTCATATATATGCAAAGAATTTGTATTCAGGGTAATCATATTCTAGTTATAGATAACCCGAAAACAGCGAGGCAATTGCACATTCACATGTCAAAGCAACTGGAAGTCATTGTGCTATTATTATTACTATTATTGTTATTCATTTAAAGTTTACCCAAATATGATGGTTCTTCAATTTATTAATTTCATTCTCATTAGATAAATTGAATTAATATGGCCCAAAGAAGTTTGGAAAGGATAAGTGAAAATGTTTGAAGACTGATGAGTTTGTGGGAGGAAAAATCCCAGAGGAAACTTTAAAACCATTTTGTTTTATTTTTACATTGCCAATAGGCTGTGGGATATTAATTGGGGCCTCCAGTTAACAATAAAAATAGTAATAATAGCTAACTTGTATAGTGTTAGGTAGTGTGTTAAGCACTTTGCACATATTTCATTTGATCTCACAACATCTCTAGAAGATAGGTGCTATTGTTATCATTCCCCTTTTACAGATGAGGAAGCTGAGGCAGACAGTGGGTTAGGGACTATACATACTGTGTCTCAGAACACATTTGAACTCAGGTCTTCCTGATGCTAGGCCCACTGGTCAATTGAGCAGTGATCCAGGGCCATAAAGTATTTGGGGTAATGATGATGCAAAAAAGATAAGGGATATGAATTGTGAGAGGAAAACAGCAATTAATATCAATAATTCTACCAAAAAAAACTTGATTCTTTCTATTCTGATAGTACCTATAGGGTACAGGGAGAATCTAAACCTCTGTTTTATTTTTCCTATTCTGGCCCTTCTATTATTAAGTGAAGAAATGACTGTATTGGTAGGAGTTTAAGTAAGAGAATCATAACATTTGTGTAACTAAGACAGCCTAGTTACGTTGGTAGATTTACTTTATCTGTTTTTTCCCCTCTGTTCTTTGTGCATTTCTGTTAGGAAGTCTTGTAGGTAGACTTGTATAGCAAGCTACTTGAGGTCTTCGGTACATAGTTCACTCAAAGGTTAGTAAAGGATAATTTTATCTTGTTGAATCCTTGCCAAAATCTTTCAAGCCCTTCCCTATTCTCTCAGGTATCTGGGGGTTATAGGTCATGGGATCATTGTATTCAGAGGTCATGGGAACAAATAAGGTGTTTCATCAGCCCAATAATATCTGCTCATAATCCTGCTATATTAATAGAGCAAAGCTTTGATAGCTCCTCCTCTTTGACACATACATTTTTCATTCTACTCTTTGGTGACTGTTTTTCCTTTGAGATTGATGGCTATCTTAATTGCTTTTCACCTGTATGAAAAAATGTACTTGTGTGGAAAATGGTGCTATTCACTGAGTACTGGATCTCACTAGAGATGGCCCTGACTATGTAATGAATGAATGAGTTTTAGCCACCAGGGTTAGAATAAGATATACTGAATATCTGTTTAGCAATGTAACTTAGCATATGGTTTCTTCCTTTGACTTTGTGTCTAGTCATGATAGTTGAGATAGCCCAATAGATAAATACATTGTACTGTAAGCCTAAAAGAAGATTTTAAATCCTGCCCTAAGTAATTATTAAATTATAAATTAAAATACTGTGTATTTTACTGGGGTATTATGAGGATCAAGTGACAATATATGTCAAGAACTTTGCAAAACTCAAAGCATTATCTAAATGTTAGCTATTGTTGCTGAAAAAAAGTATTAAAACTGTCTAAGTCTAAATGTGTAAACAAACTTTAGTGTAATTAACTGCCAATTGGACAGTCTTACAAAGGGTTTTCTTTATCTTTTATACAAGTTCAGGCCAAGTTCTCAAAGAATTTAAATTCTGCTTCTTATATAGATTACAAATAAGATTTGTTGTCATTTTCCTGAAATCATTTTGAAGACAGTTTAGACATAATTTCATGAATTCCACTTTAAGCCAAAGGGTGAGTTTTGCAAAGAGGAATTTTATTGTCTAAATTGCTTGGGTTTGGGTGTTTTCCCACTTCTCTCCTTTTCAGCATAGCAAACTGCTCCATAGGGTAATTCGTTCTCTGTTGGCAAGGATTCTTGAAATCCCAGCACTGTAGATTCCCCCTGGGGTGATGGGAGTGTCTCAGGTTGTTTTATATTGACCCCTCTCTGGTTGAGCAGTATTCTCATTTCCAATGGTGCCTGCCAACTGGCAGCCAGATACAAGAATAGCTTGGGCCAATTAGTGCGCTCTCATTCAGTTCTTGGACTTCCTATTTATTTTGTGTGCATGTCATGAGTGTTTCCATAGATGAACTAGGAATTGAGACCCTTGAGGCAAGGATTCAAGCCAAGGACCTTTGAGAGAACCTCCCCCAGATAATCCAATAGGAGGTGAATTAAGCTTTTTCTTTGGGCTGTTTCTTCTGAAAAATCACAATATAAGAGTCACATGGAGTCTCCTTGGATGACCTACTTAATGAACATGTGAATTTGCAGATGGTAGGAATGTATAAGTGCTGCTTAGCTTCTGGGATTCAAAAAGTTATATCTGGAGCTGAGAGAAAAAAACAACTTGACCCAGTTTGCATGGTCAGAAGAACTTCAAGACCTGTTCTATACAAGGAAGTCTATTAGAACACCCAAGTGGAGTATTCCCCACCTTGCTTACTTATTCAAAGTTCAGAGGGGGGACTTGTCATCTCCTGAAGTGATCCCTGATGACCTTCAAGCTGATCATCAAAACACTAGCCACTAGGAACAATGACATGGCTCCATCATTGACACAGATGGGAAGAAAGGGAGGCAAGAGATTTCTATGTTACATTCTTGAACACAATGACATGATCACAGTTAATAATACTAAAAAAAAAGAGAAACAATGAAGAGGGGTGCTACTACTCCCAACTTAATTTTGAAGCTCCCAGAAGTCTGGAGCTAGGAGAAAATGATCATGGTAGTTGAGATATGGGGAAGAGAGCTCAAGTTAGTGTCAGAGGAATTCAGCTTTACTGTCAACTCTTAATTATTAGCTCGGTGACTGTGAATAGAATATTGAAGCTTCTCTGCCCCTCTATTTTCTCATATGTAATTAAAATTTTTTATATTTCATTATTGATTTGTGATTTTGTCATTGAATCAAATTGGAATAGTGGAGAGAGATCCAGCTTTAAGGTTAAGAAGAGCTGATTGCTAATCCTGCCCCTGACATGTGATGACCAGATGACCACAAACAAGTCATATAAAAATGTCTATATCCCAGAGATCTTATTTACTAAGACTATAATTTACAGATATGTTGCTGATATATATATATATATATATATATATATATATATATCAATAAAAGAGGCTTCCATACTGAAGTTCATCTGTAATATGTTTATGTATCACTTTAAAGCTTTCAAATTTATATTTTATCACTTTTGACTCTCAAAACAGTGCTGTGAGATAGGTCCTACCATTATCCCTAGTTTAGAGATGAGGAAATTGAGATTGAGAGAGGCTAAATAATTTGCCTACAGCTAGTTAATGTCTGAGGCAGGATTTCTACTCAGGCTATGCTAATGTTAAGTTTCTCTCGACCTTACAGGATTTTTGTGAAGGTTAAGTGAGAAAATGTGAAATTCCTCCAAAAATGATAAACTACTATGAAGTATAAGATATGATTAAGGTCTTAGCATTTAAAACAGGATGGAAGGGAACAATGGATATAGTCAGATATGTATCTTACATTTTAGGAACATGTGCTTTAGAGATTGAAGGCAACGATAGATCCACTTGTATGATCTAATAGTCTAAAAAGGAAGATGTCGCAAGAAAAAAAAGAAACTAAAAATGACATTCCAGTTATAGGTTATATAATCATAAATTATCTCAATTAAGAGGGAAAAGGGGAGCATCTTAAGAAATAAAACAACCACAATTCTAGATCAAGATCTTATCACTTTTTACATAGACTAATAATGCAATAGCTTTCTAATTGGCTTTCCACACCCTACTTTAGTTGCCGAAGTGGTTTTTCCAGAGTGTATACTGATAACATTACCCTCTCACATGTACATTCCTTCTAAAAAGCTGAAGTTGTTACCTGTTCTCTCCAGGATGGAATATAAAGTTTTTTCTTTACTCTTCATAACTTGTCCCCTTCACACATTTTCATTCTTAAACTTGACATTCCAAACATCGTAGTCTATGATTTACTGCCTTTCTTGATATCCCTTGCACAGAACACTCTGTCTCCTAATTCAGATAATTTTCATTGGTTGTTTCTCATTCCTTGGAACATCCTTCCTCATCTTTACCTTCTACTTTCCCTCAATTCTTTCCAATCACAGAAGGTAAACTAATTCATCTTCTCTATGAAGTCTTTTTGGAATTACAGATGTAGGTGACATCAAAGATAATGATGTGTTTACATAAGTTACAGCATACTTCCAGTGGTGATGGGATGTCATTAAAGAAATAAATTATTGGAAAAAGTGGTTGACTGATAACATGGCAAGAGCAATGGATAATAGTTAGCTAAAACACCATAGTAATATCTATAAAATATCAAAATACTTAGAAGAAGGCCTTCTCAACATTAAGTATTTCCTTTCTGGATTATCTATGAAAGAAGAAAAGCACAGATCCCTTTGGATGACAGCATATTGATGAATTGCAGTCTGAACTAATGGAAGGAAAAATTTAGATGAATGAAATTCCATTTTCACTCTGGTATTATTTAACAATGATAGTTAACACTTATGTAGCACTCTATAGCTAATATAGTTTTTGCCGCCAAAATCATTGGTACTGTCAGATAGTTCAACATCAGAAAATAGTATCATTTTATCAGTAGAAATGATATAAAAAGAGGCATTGCTATCTGCTTTGTACCCTAAAGTAAATTGGACTTGTACATTGAACTTTTCCATCTGACTTGCAGCTGAAACTTTCCATGTATGTCATTTTTCCCATTAAAATGTGAGCTCCTTGAAAACAGGGAATGTCTTTTTTTTTTTATTTGTTTCTGTGTTTAGCACATTTGTTGTTCAGTTATTGTTCAGTCATTTTTCAATCATGTTCGACTCTTTTTGACCTCATTAAGCATTTTCTGAGCCAAGATACTGGAATGGTTTGCCATTTTCTTCTTTTGCTCATTTTACAGTTGAGGAAATAGAGGCAAAATGAGTTAAGTGACTTGCCTTGTGTTTAAGATAAGATTTGGATTTATAAAGATGAGTCTTCCTGATTCCAGCTCTGACACTCTATCTGGCACTCTATTATTTAGGACAATAAATTGCAGAGAAAATGCCAGACTGAATCGCTAGATGGAATTTCCTCACCTGGGAGTTCCCTATAACAATGGAATCACAGGTCTGGTTTCTATCTCTAGAGAATGGTGCATTTGGCATATATCCGCGGAAGATCTGGGGAAGAGATTATAAAATAATTTGTGAACATTTTGAGAGAAGGGAACATTATTCATTGGGAGTCATATAGGTTCAACAACAAGTTATGTCAAAGTAGCTTCATTTCCATTTTTGACAGGATTATTTGACTCGAAGATCAGAAAAATGGCAAAGACAATGCAGCTTAATTTCAGTAAGGCATTACATAAATTCTCTCATGATATCATTAGGAATGAGGCAGAGAAATGTGGGCTGACTGATAATATCAGCAGAGCAGATTTGTAACTGGTTGAACCACCATAGCTAAAGATAACAAAGGGGAAAAAAAACCAAAACAATAAATGTGGTACTACTTGTTCTCTCTTTTTCTCCCATGTATCTTTTATACCTTATTATCTTATTAACTAATCTTGGGATTTTAAGGTATCTTGTTTCTTCCTGCAATTTATATTCAGAGGGCTTTAGTTCTGTGCACTGATTTGATTCTCATTACCTCATCAGATCATCCATAAAACCCTTTTTATTTTGGAGGTAATTCACTTCTACAGGCTGTTTTTGCTCTCTTCTTTAAAGCCTTTCTTCTTTTCTAACATTTCATCTAAATGCTCCATGTACTATATTTATAGAGGTTTCGGGTTGTTGATCAGTTCCCAGATTCTCCCTCTCTGTGACATCAGAAGCAGAAAATCAATTGACACATCTGAATGAGAATAAACTTCTCCTTGTAACACTCCTGGATTTTCCTTATATCACTGAGCTGTTCTATTGTGGAGGAAGGATTCATAGTCTTACCCATAAAATAAGGTGATTAATTAAAGCATGGAAGAATTTGAACTTGTTAAGTCTGAATAATCTATTAGTCCTCTAAGAAGTGAAACTGGTAACATACTTTCCCCTGGACCAATCTTAACTTAATATTTTTTTGCTCATGTTTGTGCTTCTTGGATATCTCATTTTAGGCCTTGAGCTTTTCCTTGTCTGAATTAAAACGAGTTTTAATTAACTGAACTTTTATTAAAGTCTATTGCTTCAAGCATTTTTTGGCCTGTCTTAATCTTTTGTAAAACTCTTAATTATCTAAATAATAATATTAGTTAGCATTTATCTAATCCTTTAAGGTTTGCAAAATGCCTTATCATCTCATTTGATCTTCACAGCAGCCTGGGTAAAGTAGGTGCTATTAGTATTCCATTTTACAGATGAGGAAATTGAGACTGAGTTCTATTAAATGACTAGGCTAGGAACACAATTTAGTAAGTGATAGAGGCAAATTTTGAATTCAGGTCCTCCTGACTCCAACTCTATGAAATATATCATGTCGCTGACCTATGACACCTCACTATTTACCCACTCTCATTCTCAGCGTTGAATTTTGGGAGCTCCCTTTATTCATATATAATTAAAGGGCAGCTCAAATTGAACATCATCTATGAATAGATAGAAAATCCCATATTTTGAATCAGAATATCTGCAGTCATAAAATTAACATTCAATACCTTCAATGATCAAGTTGTTGTGTTTTCTAGGTACAAATGAAACACAATTAACACAACAACATGCAACACACAAATTAAACAAAGAATGACATAGTCTGTATCATGTGGGAGCTTATAGTCTATTAAGGGTGCTAGGTATAAATATGTGAAAAGAGAAATAATTAAGAAATGAAAGCAAAATAATAAAGGCGAATATACTCAATTTACAAATGAGTGTTAAACATCATCACCATTGTCATTATCATCACTGACATAGGTAACATTTATATACTCATTTGTAATTTCCCAAGTACTTTACATATCATCTTATTTTGATCCTGATAACCACTGTGTGAGATGGGTGCACTGATTACTGTCATTTTGCAAATGAGAAAAGTGAGCCTGTGGGGAGTTAAGTGGCTTGGTTAAGGTCAAGGTCCCATATAAGTAATAATAAATAGAATACTAGACTTGGATTCAGAAGGACCCAAGTTCAAATTCCACCTCAATCATTTACAAGCTCTCTCAGCCTCAGTTTCCTCATCTATAAAATGGAGACAGTAATAGCATTTACCTACAGATTAAATGTGTGCAACTTAAATGAGATAACACATGTAAAGTACTTTGTAAAACTTCAAGTGCTATATATAGTTATTATTATTGCTGTTGATATTAACATACTTGTATTTCTCATTGGATTTCTTGGCATAAAGATTAACTTGGATATAACTGAAAGGCTGGGAATCAATGAAATATAATGTATGCAAAGGCATGAGAGAAATCAGATTTTGTGGGTCTAATAAATGAGATTGGGGCATTCTACAGAACTATGTAGGGTTTATAGTATTTCTGAAAATGCACTTTTGGAGACAGGGAAGATGAAAATCTGGTGTGAGTTTACATGGGCATTTATATATGTATCTAATCCCAGGCTAGTTGCAGATTCCAGGCGTATCCATGGAGTCAGTCACACATGTGAGTAACCTTTCTAGTACAACCACAATTCAATTTCCCTGCATTGTTTAGTCATTTACAGAAATATTCTTGGAAGTATAACTCTTCAGAACATTGTGGAATCTATATATAATGTAAAGCAATATTTTCTTAAAGAGAAAATTTTTAATCTTAGTATATGGAATTAGTTTCAGTATATTTTACCTATGTTCTACCAAATTGTTTAACTATCCATTTCCAAAGGTTGGAAAAAGGATAGTTTTTAGGTGACAGTGAGTAAAAGGTAATTTTTAATATTTATTAAAAATCATTTTAATGTTCATTCTCCCATTTGCTATAGTCTACATTGTATCCCAAGGAAAGCAGCCAAGAGAAAAAGAAATAATTAAAACCTTCTTTGCAAAGGAACATTGCAATAGATATGAGTCTGAAAAATGGGTTTTGCTATCTTCAGACAATTGGCCAGTACTTACTGCATATCTATTTTGTGCCAGGTATTGGAAGAGATACTAGCGATTACTCTGCTTTCAAAGAATTTATGTTCTTTTTAAAAATTAAAGCTTTTTATTTTCAAAATTTATGTGTGGATAATGTTCAACCCTTACCCTTGCAAAATCTTGTGTTCCAATTTTTTCCCTCCCTTGCCCTCATTCTTTTTCCTAGATGGCAAATAATTCAATATATGTTAAACACGTGCAATTCTTCTAAACAAATATCATTCTGTACAAGAAAAATCAGATCAAAAAGGAAAAATAAATGAGAAAGAAAACAAAATACAAGCAACCATTAACAAAAAGAGTGAAAATACTATGTTGTGGTCCACATTCATTTCCCAGTCTTCTCTCTGGATATAGATGGCTTTTTATCACAAGACCATTGGCCTGAATCACTTCATTGTTGAAGAAAGCCATGTCCATCAGAATTGATCATCATATTATCTTGTAGTTGCCTTGTACAATGATCTCCTGGTTCTGCTCGTTTCACTTAGCATCAGTTCCTGTAAGTCTCTCCAGGCCTCTCTGTAATCATCCTGCTGATCATTTCTTATACAACAATATTTTCCATAACACTAACATACCACAATTTACCCAGCCATTCTCCAATTGATGGGCATTCACTCAATTTCCAGTTTCTGTCCACTTTGTAATGGCTGCCAGAAACATTTTTGCACATATGGGTCTTTTTTCTTTTTTATGATATGTTTAGGATACAGGTCCAGTTAAGACATTACTGAATCAAAGGATATGTACAGTTTGATAGCCCTTTAGGCATAGTTCCAAATTGTTCTCCAGAATGGTTAAATCAGTTCACAGCTCTGCCAACAATGTATTAGTGTCCCAGTTTTTCCACATCCTCTCCAGCTTTTATCCCAGTTTTTCCACATCCCCTCCAGCTTTTATCATTATCTTTTCCTGTCATCTTAGCCAATCTGAGAGATGTGTAATGGTACCTCTTTGTCTTAATTTGCATTTCTCTGATCAATAGTGATTTAGAGCATCTTTTAATATGACTAGAAAGGTTTTAATTTCTTCATCTGAAAATTATCTGTTCATATCTTTTGACCATTTATCCAATGGAAAATGGTTTAAAGAATTTATGTTCTAATAGGGAAGACATTAAGTATATTAATATATATCTATATACAAAATGAATTGAAAAAGAAGAAATGCACATAAATATAAGGTACGGGGGGGTAGCATAAGTAGCTGAGGGGACCAAGAAAGGTTTATGCAGTTGTATGAGGTGGTGCTTTGATTCTTGAAGGAATTATGTGAGACAGAGGTTAAAGAGGCTTCTACTGCTGGTATGGAAATGAGCAAAACAGTGCCATATGTGAAAGAAAGAAAGAAAACCATCATAGATACGATCCATTCCTGGATGTATGGTTCTAATAAAAGCCTCATTTCTAAAACATATATAGAAAGTACAGTATTATTCAAAAGCTCCAACAGATTTGTGATTTTCTTCCAATGAGGCAGATCCACTATTCATTCTCTGCGATACCTGGCCATGTTCCCTTTAGAAGTTCATCCCAGGAAATTCATCAAGCCCATGATATCATAACAGTTTGAAAAATCAGTAGTCTTAGATGTGAAGAACATTATATTAGAAATGTAACTTTAAAGATATTTCAATTCATAAGGCTGTAAACAATCTTCCAATCTGTCCTTGAGTGATCATAAATTTGCAATCTCAGAATGCAGTTTATGAATTACTTAGATTATTATAAAGTGGTTATTAATTTGCTAGTGGAAGTTAGATTATATGCTTTGTAGCAGCAGATGTGGGGTGAGAGAAAGGGAGAAGAGCTGTGTCTGTTTGCTCCAGAACAATGCATTAGTGTTCTTTCCAACCTGGAGTTATGTAAAGCCAGGGTACTCTTTAGAAGGAGTCCATTCTTCAAATTGTCCATTGCATCTCTGAACCTATAGTGCAGACATTTCCTTTAGTGACACAGATCATAAACTATCCATGCCCATCCATCTTGTCTAACTCTTTTCTATGTCTTCTCATGTTTTCCACAAGAAACCATCCAATATCGTAGGGGCTTCCTTGTGCTCTCGTTATATTGTGGGCATTACAGTTAAGACCATAAGCTATTCTTGTTTCAACTACATGAGTAATTTTCCCCTCTACTCATTCATTCATTTAATGATGTCCTTTATATTATTTTCCCTATGTAATTCCTTATTTATAATCAACTTATTGCACTGGGTGATGCTTGACACGTTTCTAAACAGGGTAATTTCATGATGTAGGGATTATCTTTTCAACTTTAACTGTGTAATAGACTTTCTCCATAACAATGCTATGCATCTTTGATGATCATATGTCTCCTTATTTTAAAACTAGCTTGATCCAACAGCCAAGCATACCTCTGTTTTTACATCTTTCAACGAATCCTAATTCAGACATAAGCAAGGAAGATTCTTTTTTAGAGACTCTTTAAGAAAGTGTTTTGTATTTTATATGTGCAGGGACATAGTAAAAGCCTAAAAGATGCTTTGTCTATCTAATCAAATGTTTTTTTTTTTTCCCGTCAAAAATGATAAGCACCATGGGAATGTATATTCTCTGTATAGGTCAGTCATTTGGGTGATGGTAAATATGGTAGTACATCTCTTGTGAAAGTGTAAAAATTGACACTCATTAAAGATACTTAATATCTATGGATCAATAGTTATAAATGTTACAAAGAATATCTGTAAGTCTTTATTTTTTATTTTGATAGTAATGTTTAAGAATTCCCCTGATTTTGGTAGCCTTCTTTATTCATGTAGCTTTGGAATCCATCCTTTAACACTACTGAAACTGTTACTTTTGGTAAAGAGCTTCTCCATAAATTATTGTCCATTCAATTTTGCGTGAAATTTAGTGTGAAAAGAAAGAGGGTTGATGACGTAGTTAAGGTTCTGGTATTGTGGACTATAAGTTTGTTTGGGGTGCCTGGATATTTTATCCTTCATGTGTGTTACTATGTCTTATTGGTGGCATTGGTCATTCTGGAGGGCTATGAACAAAATGTATAATATATATGTTTCACTAATAACATCCATATGCTGCTCTGGACTCTGAGAACATTTTCTCTATCTGTCTTCCATTTCTGAGATGATCTTCCTCCTTATCTCTTCTCCTGGCTCCCCTGACTTCTTTCAGTCCCAGTTTTAAACTCACTTTTTACAAGAAGTTTCTCCCAATCCTTCTTTATTGTAGGGCCTTCCTGTATAAAGCTTATGCATATATATTTGCTCCTTGTCTCTCCCATTAGATTGTAACCTCTCTGAGAATAGGACTTCCTTTGTATTCTCAGGGCTAAGCACAGTGCCTGATGCATAGTAAGCACTTAAATAATGTGTATTGACTGATTGACTACTGCTCTATTTTTTTTTTTTTTAACCTTATTGTTGTGACTGTTTTCTGGTCATAACATCAAGGAATCAGTTTGTCATAATTTCAGTGCCATCAAGATCAACAGAAGCTGTAGCCATGATTATGCCTTCTGAGACCAATCTCTGCCTACAAAGCATGCCCTATGGTGAATAGAAATATTTAATTTATGTTGATTAAAAATTTACACCTCCCTGAAACTTCTCATCATCAGTCCTAATTCTGCCCTCTAGGGGCAGTGCAAGCCTCTTGAAAGATTTTTACATGAGCTTGTGACAGTTATTAAAGAAAGTTATTATGTGCCTCAGGCTACTACAACTTAATACTGCAGTCCTCAATTTACTTCAACTATCCCTCATATGACATGATTTCTAGAGAATTTCACTATCCTAATTTCCCCCCTTTGAATAAGAATGCGCACTGCTGCTGCTGCTGATAACAATAATGATAGAACTTATTTAATACTTTAAAATTTGCAGAGTACTTTTAAAATAATATATCATTTTATCCTTACTGCAAGCTTGTGAGATACTATTATTATTATCATCTCAATTTTTATATATGAGGAAACTGAGGCAGTTAAATGACTTGTCCAAAAAGTTGTTCAGTTGATTAATTTGTGTCTAATCATACTGTCTATGGAGTTTTCTTGGCAAAGATGCTGGAACAGTTTGCCACTTCCTTCTCCAGTAGAATAAGGTAAATTGTGGTTAAGTGACTTGCCCAGAATTACTAGACTAATGAGTGTCAGAAGCCACTGATTTACTTAATCACCTGACTTCCTCTGTTCTATCCACTGTATCTGACAAGGTATATTTATTCCTCTTTTTCCCTCTTACAATGTGATGTCCAAAAAGAAGTATGAACTCTAGTTATGGTCTGACAGAAGTAGAATATATAAGGACTATCATCTTTCTAAATATGGGCACTTTATTTCCAGTGATGAAATCTGTGACTAAGAACTGGTCAGTACTTTGTTTTGTTTTGTTTTTGCTGTGAATATTCTTTTTTATGTATGATTTTGCTCATCCTAGAAACCCTTGGGATGTAAAGCAGAATCACAAATAACCAAGGAGAGCAACGAACCACTTTGGAAATATGATGGGGGGACACATGTAAAATGCCACTAGGAAAATGTGGGGGAATTCAGAGAATTTCTCTGTTTTCCTCATCCTGTCCCCTCCCCCTCCCCCACCATTCACACTTAATGTTCCTTGTGTTTTGGTTTTTGGGTGCTCACCAGAAAGTCAGAAACCTCACAGGAAAAGCGGTTCCTGTACAATTTGATTTCTGCCAGCTCAGGAAGTACTCTAACATTCACCGGAGACTCTGTTACTGAGAGATTTCTATCTGAGTTCTGTAAGAAAGGAAATTGATCATTCTAACAGCTGTTAGGAGTACCTAATGGCTTCTCATACCAAGCCTCTGACAAGAATCACTTAAGAAGTACCCATTTTTACCATTTTTAACCTGACATAAAAAGGTAATTTGTAATACACTATAGAATACAAGAAAAGCTTTTTGAAATGATAGTACTATCTGTACATGGAGCTGCACGTTTCGACCCAGCATTATAAATATTGGATATATACCCTAAGGAGGCCAAAGACAAAAGGGAAATTCTCTGTGTGTGTGTGTACATATGTATATATGTATGTGTGTGTAAGTAATATATAAAAATGAATCATTATACATGATATTAAATGAATGATTAATGTTATAAATAGTAACGTATGTATGAATAATTTATAAATATAAATGTTGTTGTTCAGTCATTTCAATTATGTCTGGCTCCTTATGACCCCATTTAAGATTTTCTTGGCAAAGATACTAGAGTAGTTTGCCATTTCTTACTCTACCTCATTTTAAAGATAAGGAAACTGAAGCAGACAGGGTTAAGTGATGTGCTCTGGGTCATACAGCTAGTAACTGCTTGAGGCCAGATTTGAACTAAAGAAAATGACTTCCTGACTCCAGGCCTAGCACTGTACTATACCACCTACCTGATACACATATGCACTCACCCACCCACACCCACACACATGTGTGTATAGTATATGTGTGCATATTAAACACAACTTTTATGGTAGTAAGCAAAAATGAAATGAATGCCTATTGAATAGCAAATAGGTAGACAAATATTGCCATATAATATTGCATTATAATAAATGAATATGAGGAATTCAAACAGAAATAATATGAACTCAAATACTGTAACCAGTTCTTCAATCTACTCTTTTCCCATGATCTACTCCTCTATTCCACCTCAGTCACTTACAAAGGTGGTCATACTCTTGAGCTTACTATTACTCATAAATGTACTGCTCTCCATGTTCAAGAATACTAAAATTCTCTTATTAGATTATAATATGTTTTTCCCATTTGTTTTCTCTGCTTTTTCTTATCAAACCCCATATTCATTTAAATTATGACCTTCAAACACCCACCCCTTCCTCTGTCTCTCTCTCTCTGTCTCTGTCTGTCTGTCTGTCTCTCTCTCTCTCTCGTCATTTTGATCCTTCACTAATACTCAAAGTGGAGACCTTGAGAGAAACTTCACAATGGAAGAAGGGGAACACAAGGCTGGAGAGATATTGGCTATCGTTCATTCTTCTCATGATTCTAAGTTAGATATTCAAGATTTTGTAATTATTGCCCTTCTGTGTCTTTTCATATCTCCCTCTATCACTCCCACTCTCAGTCTACCTTTTATGAATTGCCTTTCTCCATCAGAATATAAGCTACTTCAGGGCAAATAATGTTTTTATTTTTGCTTGTATTTGTATTCCCAGAGTTCATTGCATTGTCTGACAGTGTTTAATATGTACTTGTTGACTTACAAATATAATGATCAATTTTGATTCTAGAAGATTGATGATGATATTTCTCTCCTCTTGTTAGAGGATTGACAATGGAGCTCAGTGCTGTCACACATTTTCATCTCTCAATTTCATCAGATTAATGATTCTTCTTTGTTATTAGAAATGTTCTAGAGTAAGTAAAGATCTAGCCATCAGCCTACTGGAAGGGACAGAGACCTACCATCTTAAATAGAGGAAGAGCTATCCTTTTAAGTGTTCTTTTCTGCAAAGCAAAATAGCAAATTCTATAATGCAACCCCAATTTTTTGGAAAACTGGGAAGAGAGTCCCAAAGGAACTAGAAAAAAAAAACCCATGCCAGTGCCACTAATTTGGGCTGTCTCTGAAAACCCATTAGTGGCCTCAGAAATTATTCCTGCTATTATATTGAGGGTTTTTATTTTATGAAGACAGGAACCATAAATGCAGTAAAGAACTCCAGTATCTAGATTAAAACATGAATATGGCTGTGGTGAAAGAAACTATGTTAACAATGCATTTGGAAATATATTTCCGTCTTTGAACTTTATTTCTACATCACTGTGGGCCTCAGCTGCTAGCATTTAGCACCAGCACGGTCCTTTCTTATGTAAGCATTTGCCAAAGGCAAAAAGAAAATACTACTAATAATACCCTGACCCCCAGATATGATTTCCTTTCCTTAGAAAAGTGATCTTGGAGAGAAAAAAAAACCAGAAAAACGCGTTGCATTTTTCTTTTCTAAAGACATTATATTGTCCTTCAATGTTTCACATATGTTTTTAGGAACAAAAAGTAATGGTTTTTTTTTTTTTTTTTTTTTTTTTTTTTTTTTTTTTTTTTAATTTAATAGCCTTTTATTTACAGGATATATACATGGTAACTTTACAGCATTAACAATTGCCAAACCTCTTGTTCCAATTTTCACCTCTTACCCCCACCCTCCCTAAATGGCAGGATGACCAGTAGATGTTAAATATATTAAAATATAACTTAGATACATAATAAGTATACATGACCAAAACATTATTTTGCTGTACAAAAGAATCAGACTCTGAATTATTGTACAATTAGCTTGTGAAGGAAATCAAAAATGCAGGTGTGCATAAATATAGGGATTGGGAATTCAATGTAATGGTTTTTAGTCATCCCCAGAGTTCTTTTTCTGGGTATAGCTGGTTCAGTTCATTACTGCTCCATTAGAAATGATTTGGTTGATCTTGTTGCTGAGGATGGCCTGATCCATCAGAACTGGTCATCATCTAGTATTGTTGTTGAAGTATATAATGATCTCCTGGTCCTGCTCATTTCACTCAGCATCAGTTGTGTAAGTCTCTCCAGGCCTTTCTGAAATCATCCTGTTGGTCATTTCTTACAGAACAGTAATATTCCATAATTTTCATATACCACAATTTATTCAGCCATTCTCCAACTGATGGACATCCATTCAGTTTCCAGTTTCTAGCCACTACAAAAGGGCTGCCACAAACATTCGTGCACATACAGGTCCTTTCCCTTCTTTATAATCTCTTTGGGATATAATCCCAGTAGTAACACTGCTGGATCAAAGGGTATGCACAGTTTGATAACTTTTTGAGCATAGTTCCAAACTACTCTCCAAAATGGTTGGATTCGTTCACAACTCCACCAACAATGAATCAATGTCCCAGTTTTCCCACATCCCTCCAACAATCATCATTATTTTTTCCTGTCATTTTAGCCAATCTGACAGGTGTGTAGTGGTATCTTAGAGTTGTCTTAATTTGCATTTCTCTGATTAATAATGACTTGGAGCATCTTTTCATATGACTAGAAATAGTTTCAATTTCTTCATCTGAGAATTGTCTGTTCATATCCTTTGACCATTTTCAATTGGAGAATGGCTTGATTTTTATAAATTAGAGTTAATTCTCTATATATTTTGGAAATGAGGCCTTTATCAGAACCTTTGACTGTAAAAATATTTTCCCAGTTTATTGCTTCCTTCTAATCTTGTCTGCATTAGATTTGTTTGTACAAAAACTTTTCAGTTTGGTATAATCAAAATTTTCTATTTTGTGGTCAGTAATGATCTCTAGTTCTGCTTTGGTCATAAAGACCTTCCCTTCCACAGGTCTGAGATGTAAACTATCCTATGTTCCTCTAATTTATTAATGATTTCATTCTTTATGCCTAGGTCATGAACCCATTTTGACCTTATCTTGGTGTCTGCGTTAAGTATGGATCAATGCCTAGTTTCTGCCATATTAGTTTCCAATTTTCCCAGCAATTTTTATCAAACAGTAAGTTCTTATCCCAAAAGCTGGGATCTTTGGGTTTGTCAAAGACTAGGTTGCTATATTTGTTGACTGTTTTATCCCTTGAACCTACTCTATTCCACTGATCAACTACTCTATTCCTTAGCCAATACCAAATAGTTTTGGTAACTGCTGCTCTATAATATAATTTTAGATCTGGTACAGCTAAGCCACCATCATTTGATTTTTTTCATTAATTCCTTGAAATTCTTGACCTTTTGTTTTTCCATATGAACTTTGTTTTATTTTTCTAGGTCATTAAAATAGTTTTTGGGAGTCTGATTGGTATAGCTAAATAAATAGATTAGTTTAGGTAATATTGTCATCTTTATTATATTTGCTCGCCTATCCAAGAGCATTTAATATTTTTCAATTGGTTAGATCAGACTTAATTTGTGTGAAAAGTGGTCTGTAATTTTGCTCATAAAGTTTCTGATTTTCCCTTGGCAGATAGATTCCTAAATATTTTATATTATCAGTAGTTACTTTAAATGGAATTTCTCTTTGTAACTCTGACTGTTGGATTTTGTTAGTGATATATAAGAATGCTGATGACTTATGTGGGTTTATTTTATAACCAGCAACTTTGCTAAAGTTGTGGATTATTTCTAATAACTTTTTAGCAGAATCTCTGGGGTTCTCTAAGTATACCATCATGTCATCGGCAAAGAGTGATAATTTGGCTTCCTCATTGCCTATTCTTATTCCTTTAATCTCTTTCTCAGCTCTTATTGCTATAGCTAGCGTTTCTAATACAATATTAAATAGTAACGGTGATAGTGGGCAACCTTGTTTCACTCCAGATCTTATTGGGAATGGTTGCAGTTTGTCTCCAAAAGTAATGGGTTTTTACTTCCCCACACGTCTCAGGAATGGGAGACCTGTACTGAGAGGTTTTCAGCTGAAGAAACCCAGTCCCAAAGGCCAATCGTTTCATATGAGATCAATAAAAGTGCCCCAATCCTATCTATGTATATGTTTAAAGTAAACATTTTCAGACATCCCACACATGTGTTTCTCAAATGTCACTAGCTCATAGAAAACAGCAAATCCCCCAGTTTTCTAGGAACCCAATCAATATTGTGTGGAATCTTCATCAGGACAGAGCCAAGTGCTTTGAAGTATTCATACACAGACCAGCTGCCAGAAACATACCATTGCTGTACTTAAACCCAAACATATGTAGTGCACAACATTAATATTAATAAGGATATATTGAGGAGCCAAGATTCCCCAGAAAGAACTGAGAGGACTTATGCAATCTGTATAATACTAAGAAGTAAGTAAAGAAAGGAAGTAAAGTATTTTATCTGATTTTTCTTTATTTAGAGAAAATGATTTTCAACATGATGATAACCTGACTGAGACAGTTCTTTCCAGGATTTGTGCCTCCAGTTGGTTGTCTGGTAGTGGATGGTTTGCCCTGACCTAATTCCTCTTGTGGACACATTTATGAGGCAGCTGGTCAGGGTGAGAGAGGCTGCTGTCTGTGGTTGGGCAACGGTTTTTTTTTTCCTCTGTGCAAAGCAAACTTGCCCATGTGGCAGCTGACCCAATAACCCTGGCCACATTAGCACCATGTTCTAATCAAGCCCAGAACGAATGCTTCAGTACTCCCCTGCCAAATCTGAGATACTATATTTTCTTGTACATACTTCTTCACATTTAGAGTGAAAAATCAAGAAAAAATCTGTACCCCTTTATATTTATTTCTCCACTTACATTTGGAAATAGGATATTCTTCTGCCATCAAAGGGAACCTGCTTTCAAAGACGCATGGCTTCAAAGAATTCCAAAATCTCAGAGTTGGAAGGTATCCCAGTGGACACTTAGTCCAATTAATACCTGAGGAGTTTTTGACATTGGCTGACAAGTAGTCACTGTTTAATGAAGGCAATCATACCCCTAGTAAATTTTCTCTTGACCAGCATAAACATCTCCAATTTCTCCATATGACTGATCATTCTTCCCTGGTTCCTTCCCCTCCCCTTTTGTTTGAGTGGGTAATACTCTTCTCAGATATTATTAGAATTTTCTGACTAGTTTTCATTTGTCTTTATCATCTCTAAAAAATATTATATTTATCTGTGTACATGCTATAACATCCTAGAAAAATAAAGGTTTTCAAAGGTCAGGGACTATTGTTGTAGACATCTCAATCTCACAGTCAAAACAGAACTAATTTTATTTTAGTTTGATTCCTCTTCTATTCTGCACTTCCTTATCACTTTTGAGACCCTCACCAGCCTTTCAGTTATTTTGCCGCATAATCTATTTTATCTTTGATTCTATTCTTTCTCAGTAATTCAACTAATTGCCAAATTTTATAATTTCTTTCCCCACACATTGTCTTTAAGATTCCTTATCTCCAGTTACACAGCCAGTACTCTAATTCAAGTATGTATCACCTTCTAATTGGACAATTGCAATACTCTTCCAATTGGTTTCTCTGTCTCAAGTTTCTTTCTACTCTAGTTGATTCTTCATAAAACTGTCAAAATGATTTTTCTTATGTAGATCTGATGATGTCACCTCATTACTCAATAAATTCCAATGGTTACCTATTACCTTGAATTTCAAATGAAAATTCCATAGTAGATATTTAAAGCTGTTTATAAACTAGTTTTTTTCCCCCTCAACATTTCAGTTGTCTTGTAAACTAATTTTCTCCACATACCCCATAGTACAACTGTACAAAGGACATACTTTTCCTTACACCACACCATTCCATTTCCCATCTCCTATGACTACATTAACTATTTTCCATGTTTAGAAGCTTTCTCTTCTAATATCTATTTTTTAAAAGCTCTGGCTTCTTTTAAGACACAATTTAAGTATCACCTTCTGCAGAAAACATTAAAAAGTCTTCTCCTTTCTCTCCCTCTCCAGCTATTACTGCCTTTCCTTTTAAAATTACTTTTATTCTACTCTGTATTTTGTATACAGTGATTCATGTTCATATTGTCTTCCAAATTAGAATGTAAGCTCCATAAAGACAGGAACTATTTTTTCTTTTTGTCTCTAAACAGTGGCTGATATATAGTAAATGTTTAATGAACAGTATTAATTCACAATCTCCTTCACCTTGCAAAATTCCTTGCACACAATAGCATTAAAATTTTATTTAAGAAATTGAATAAATTGAATTTTTCCTCACACTAGCCTTCCTTCTTTTGTTTAATTTTAACATTATACTAATTTTTCTATGTATGTTAGTATCCTTATTAGATTATAAACTTCTTAAGGCAAAGTTATGCCTTATTTATCTTTATGTCACTCCAAAACCCTAACATTGTGTTTCATACATAATTGATGCTTAAATATTTGGTGAATTTTGAATTGAATTGAGTATTCAAAGAACTATCATTGGTCTTTGGGGAATATAAACTTTAAACCTCAACTTGGAAACTTAAAAGAAAATTCAATTATAAATGTAATTACTACCTTTCATTTACTTCCAAAAAAATTATTTCTCATACCTCCTGCCAATTCCTCACAAGGACATCAGACACTGTTTAGAATATTCTTTTAGTCAATGAAGAGTTGCTGACAGAAGGGAGAAATGCTAGATGCCATATTCCTACCTTATATTGGCATCTTCCCCAGGATGGGTGTGGATTCAGGAAGCATTGATCAAGAATGCAGCTCCTGTTTTTCTTAGGGGCACAAAGTGATCACAGGGCATTCCTTACACTACTGGCTGTGCCTGAACTTTGAGAGCAATTTACAGGCACATATACATGGGATATCTTTATGATAACTCATGTAGCAATGATACCTCAATGATGAGTGGATTTTCAATAATACTGAAGGGAAAACAGTAATAAATCCCATCAAAACATAATTGCATTATGATGAGAAATTCCTATCAGATTCCATTCTATTTTCTCCCATCTGGCTCAAATTCTCAGTCTCTGTAGTATTCTGAACACTAGTTTCAAATATAAAAATGCTCATGCTGCTTAACCCATTTAAATATGTTGATCACATACAAAATGGGTAGTGTTGGAAATGCCACTTTCAACCCACATGTACAAAAATGTTTGTAGCAGCCCTCTTTGTAGTGCCTAGAAACTGGAAACTAAGTGCATGGATGGCTATCAATTGGAGAATGGCTAAATAAGTTATGGCATATGCATGCTATAGAAAATTATTTTTCTATAAGAAATGATCAGCAGGATGATTTCAGAGAGGCTTGGAGAGACTTACATGAACTGATACTAAGTGAAATGAGCAGAACCAGGAGATTATTGTACACAGCAACAAGATTATATGACAATCAATTCTGATGGACTCGAGTCTTTCCAACAATGAGATGACTGAGGCCAGTTCCACTGATCTTGTGATGATGAGAGCCATCTACATCCAGACAGGGGACTGTGGGAACTAAGTGTGGATCACAACCTAGCATTTTCACTCTTTTTGTTGTTTATTTGTATTTTGCTTTCTTTCTCATTTTTCCCTTTTTGATCTGATTTTTTTTTTGCAGTGTGATAATTGTGGAAATATGAATATAAGAATTTCCCATGTTTAACATATATTGGATTACTTGCTGTCTAGGGAAAGAGGTAGGGCAAAGGGAGGTAAAAATTTGGAACACAAGTTTAACAAAGGTAAATGTTGCAAATTATCTGTGCATATGTTTTGAAAATAAAAAAGCTTTAACAAAAAATTAAAAAAGAAACATCACACACACAGAGACAGAGAGAAATAGAAAGAGACAGAGAGAGAGAGAAGGAAAGACCCCCATAACAGAAAAATAATATCTGGAAGGAAGCTTAAGATTTTAAGATTTTTGAGGTGAGGAAGATGGGCTTTTCAGTTACTCAGGCACAACACCTGACTGAACTGGAAAAATAAAAGACCCAGTCATTTTTCTGTTTAGATCATCTTATCATCAACAAATATCCTTTTCCTCCTTCTATCCCCATCTGTTGTACTGAATATTTTCAGTCCATCAATAAGCATTTAGTAAGTGTATTTCTATGCTCTTGGTAGCCAGCTGGCACAATGTTTAAAGTGTGGGGGAAACCCATTTTCTGGTGTTCAAATCTGATTTCAGACACTTAATAGCTATGTGATCCTAGGCAAACACTCAACTGTTTTTTGCCTCAGTTTTCTCATCTGTCAACTAAGTTGGATGAAGAAACGGTAAACCACGTCCTATCTTTGCCAAGAAAACCCCAAAATGTTGTCATGGAGAGTTGTTGAACAACAATAGCAATGACAGCAACAAGAAATAATTTGGTAACTACATATATGTCATTGAGAGTTTGAATAGGTAATGGTAAAACTCTGCCTATATTCCTCAAACCAGAACTAACCTTATGTTGAAATTTGGCAACTCTTAGTCTAATTCATTCTTGAGGTGACTTAAGGACTGTGTATTCTACAGGAAGAATGGTGGTGAATGCAGGCTTTCAGATATCAATCCTAGTTACTCGATATCTCTAGAGAGTCTTAAAAAAAAGAAAGGAAAACAAAGGAAGAAAATTAAAGTACTCTTTTTGAAAAGGTCATCTAAAGTTAATTCTTTTCCTTCTGTCCTCCTCCTATAAAAATCAATAGAGCAAGAAGCACCATGCTGGGTATTAGCGGACCAAAGCTCAGTGGTGGATCTAACCAAGGCCCAATCCCTGCCCTCAAAAAGTTGTTGGTTTTTTTTTCCTTCTCTGTTAAGATGGACCACAGATGTGAAAAAAGAAAAGAAACAGATCAAAGACATGAACTCCTCCAAGAGGGTTTTTGCAAACATTCAATTCAACAACAAACACTTATTAAATGACTTTTATGTGTAATGCACTATGCAAGGAACCAAGGGAGAAAGGAAAAGATAAAATAAAACACAGACCTAATCGCAATGAGTTTGGTATAGCGAGATAGAGTATGTAATAAAGGCAAAACAAAGTAACTTAAAAAAGAGTTCCAGACAAGGTGATATGAAAAATTTTCATTTTCACCTAAGACACTGGGGGGTTTGAAGGAGAACGGAAAAGGCTTCAGGGATGAAGGGACATTGAGGTGGATATTATTCCTTGCAAGAAATTTGGAATTCTTATAGGCAGAAGGCATGGAACTAGTTACAGTTCGTGGGCATGGTGGATGGTGTGAAGAATGGACAAGGAAGCGAACATTAGGAGAATGAGTAGCAATGCATATTGACTTGAACACAGAATGTACCAAAAGTCATCAAATAATTGCTTTATGCTAAAGATGAAGCTTCACTAAGGCTTTTGAGACTTGCTAAACTTTAATATGATAAAAGTCTTGAATCTTTCCACTCTTTAACCAATACACATCAAACCTTGGAGCCAGGACAAGGCATTTACACCATATTTGGTTGACAGTGGAGATCAAACTACATTAAGATAATTTTAGCACTATTATGAAACAAAAATAGACAAGGAAGAGATTGGAAAGAGTGAAAACATGAAACTATAACAAAGATTTAAATGCAAATTGATAAAAACCTACATTATTAAAAGTAGAAGTAATAGTAGGAATAGTTGGAACAGTAGAAATAACAGGAGTAGTAATCTTCTTTATTCCCTATGGATTGGATAAGTGTTATAGGTTTTTCTTTTGGGATGTGCAAAATATTAGGATTAAGAGGTCAAAGGGGATTTAACTGCAAATTCTTTTGACAGAGCAGAGTTATATGACCATTTCTATGCTAAACCAAATTGTTGTATAGAATAACAGAGTTTTGCAAATGGGATATTAAAGAGCAAGTTCAACCTTTTCATTTTACCAAGGAGTAAACTGAATCCCAGAAAGGTAAAGTGATTTGCTCAGTCATCAACAATTAGAAGCAATAATTATACCTACTAGTTAGTAGAATAGTTCCAAAATTTTAATCTAAAATCCAAGTTTTCTGAATCTGAGTAGTTCTATACTAGATCCTACTGATTCCTCTTGAATTCAAAATATTGAAAGTACCTCAGTTAATGCAGTTATTCCACAATTTTGGTCTGTGACAGGCAGTAACTAAGACATTGTTTTAGGTCCCTCACAATCTATAATAGCAATAGAAACTTAAATTGGGTTTATCGAATGCTCCAGATGTTGCTGCATCTCAGCAATCAAATATCTTGGATCATTTGGCTTGCAAAGGACTTAATATGTCATGGTGTCAATAGAAAGGATGAGAGTTTAAGCTGCAGCAGTTATATTCTTACTTAATTCCCTCCCATTTGTCACAGGCTAGGATGTATTTTTGACAGCTGGGTGGGATTAAATATAGAAATCTATAACTGAAGAGCAGCCCCTCTAAGAACCTCAAAGCTTTGCCTCTAGGCAAGTCAAGAAATGAAAGGCAAATTTACTTTAAAAAATCATTTAGTTCTTTTTTTTTTTTTTTTGAGTTCCTTAAACACTGAGCACATTTATCCTTGTAAATGTTTTTGTTCTGAAGAGATCATTTACTGAGCAGTATTGGTACTCAAATCTTTCAATTATGAAGATCCTCAGTTAACCTCCCAAAATCTACATAGTTTTGTAAAGTATTGTATTTTATTCTGTTCATTGGAAAAGTGAATACTGACAAAACTCAACTATCAATTCAATGACACTTTAAATGATTTTTGTATTTTGTTAACAACAAAACATCTCTATATATTTTTGGTCTCAGATATTTATGCTGTAAAATCTGGACGAGTCATTTAACCTTGTTTATCTTTGTTTCATCATCTATAAAACTGGAGGAAAAATGGCAGACTACTTCAGCATCTTTGCCAAGAAAATCCAAATGGGGTCAAGGAGAATTGGACATGATTGTAAAACATCTAAACAACAACAACAAACACCACAACAAAACATATATAGTGAAATTCAAAAATGAAAATTAAAGAGGAAATAAATTTGAAAATAAAAATGTCTCTTAGATGGTATATAAAAGTGACACCTGCTTTTTTAAAAAGGTCAATAAAAACATAAAACATTACATTATTTAACTTTTGAGTGAGTAAAGAAAACTAAATAACCAAAATCAGAAATAAAAGGTGGGGGAGATTTACAAAAATATAGAGAGGAATTAAAGGAAATGATCAGAACATATTCTGTCCAAATAAATAACTATAGAAATGAAAAATAAAACAAAAAATAATTTAGGAAAAATACAAAATACCCCAAATAATAATATTTTAATAGCATAATATCTGAAACAGAAGACATTTAATTTGATCTCTGGACTCCAAAAGGGGGTCTTTTTGTTTTGTCAACAACTTTACCCAAGTTTATCCAGCACTTTTTCACTTCAATTTCACAGTTTTAGGACTCTGACCTACTAAGTCTGAAAGAAAGAGAGTATAGAATCCAAATTAAATTATCTAGGAAAAGAGGGAGGTTAAGCAGAGGTAAAGAAGGAAGAAACTTTTTCTTCTGCATTAATCTATGTCATTTTAAAATAGATTAATTCTGGCTTTGAGTATTTGTACTTCCTGGCTAAACCAAAAGACAACTTCATGCACAAAGCAGATTCAACTAAGACTGAACTGCTCTTAAAAACAAACAAAAAACGCTTATTTATTATAATGTTTTTTATAAATATAAAATTTTGAGTTCCAAATTTTCTTTCTCCCTGTGTACCTCCTTTATCTTACCTGTATCTAAATTCTACTTTCATGAACTTTTTGGACTTGTCTTGGATCAATGGTTTGCTGAGTACAGATAAGCCAATCATAGTTGATCATTATACAGTGTTGCTGATGTGGACAATATTGTTCACTTTGTATCAGTGTATGTAAATCCAGATTTTTCTGAAATTGGCCATTCTTATAACACAATTATATTCCATTACATTCACATACCACAACTTGTTTAGTCAAGTTAATCTTAATTGGCCTCCCCTCAATTTCCAATTTTTTGCCATCAAACAAAGATATAGTATAAATATTTTTGTACTTAGTGATTCTTTTCTTTTTTTTATGATGCATTTGGTAGCAGCTGCCTTTTTCCCTTTTCCCACCTTCCACCCCTAACTTCAGTCTCACTGGGAGCAAAGTGCTGCCCTGGAAAGAGATCTGCTTGACTCAATGTGGCAGTGAGGTGATCAGGCAGGCTAGATACCATATCCTACATATAAAGGAACAACTCCATCCATCTACTATGTCACATTTAGAACTTAATTTGGTTGGATGAAAGCCTGGTTGTACCTATTTTAAATTTGAACTCATTCTCAGCAGATACTGATTTGGCAGAGGGTATGCCCTTATTCTGAGGGTTGTTCTTGTATTTTGGTTATTGTTATTTCTTTTTAGTAAGTCTCCCTAGGAAAAACCTAATTTATTTTAATTGGTTAATTAATATAGAGACAATAGTCATTATTCGTTGATATTAGCATGGAGGCTCAAGTTAATACCATTAGAAAAAGCTTCACCATCCCACAGGAATAGCCTTGTAACCCTTAGTAGGGAAAACAGCCTGCTGTATTCTAGGCACCTTATCTACATTTTTCTGTTTGGATTGGAAGATATAATCCAGTATCTTGCTACACAAAATTCTAGCAACATTGCTATTCCACATAATCATTTGTCCTCTAAAGACAGACATAGAATTCATATTAATGCATAGGTCTCATTTTTGTGGTAGAATTTCTACAAATCCAAGAATAGGAAAGGATAGGGTCTATTCAGATCACTACCATGTTACCACAAACAGACTAAGATTCTGAGGGAGCATATGATTAACTTCCAAAATCATTTCTTGGACTGGAGACTTGGAAGGAGAGACAGATAGGAGAATCATTTCTTATTGGAAAACTTGGTCCTAATAGCCAGAACAATTACACTAAAAATAAAGTAGTTTGGCTACTGTTTCCTTCTGGTCTGTGAATGGTCTGGGCATTTAGAGCAATCTCCTGAAGATCAGAATGGCCAACTTCAATTATCTATAAGTTAAAGCCATCCAACTTTTTTGCTTCTTAGTCAGGAGAAGAGAAAAAGGCCTGATGGATATGTATAGTGAAGAACAATCACGTATTACTGATTATCAAAAACAGTTGTTATTACAGAAAGGGTTGAAGACTACCTAGTTGAGCACATCTTCATGTCTGACCTAATAGTGTTTATCCTAGACATAGCTATAAAAATCTTCCATAGCATTGCAAATAAAATTTTTGTTGACATGAAAAAAAATTAAGAAGACTACATTACTTGGGATGGTAGACACAGTGGACTCTTGGGATCATCTTTGTTTTCATTATCATATTAAAGTTATATATACAAATATGTATACATATATTATACTAACATATTTTAACTGGTTTAACATATATTGGATTATTTGTCATCTAGGGGAGGGAGTGGGGGTTAGGAGGAGAAAATTTGGAGCACAAGGTTTTTTAAGGGTCAATGTTGAAAAATTATTCATGCATAAGTATTGAACATAAAAAGCTTAATAAAAAATAAAGTTATACATACACACATACACACTCACACTTATACCAATATGTTGTGACTACATAGTATCTGAAATCATTATTGTACATTTAATATAATATTACAAAGCAATAGACATAGCAATTGGGCCATGAATTGCTATTGATATGTAGATACTATCCTAATGATAGATAGTTGATCATGTGATCTAGTGACTTTAGTTTATCTCTTCTTCAATCCATTCTTGAAACAGTGGACAAAATAACATAATAATAACCCTCCTGCCTAGAAGTTTAGTGGATGCACATCAGTTAGAGAATTACTGAATAAGATATGGCATATGAATGTTATGCAATATTGTTCTATAAGAAATTATCAGCAGGAGGATTCCAGAAATGCCTGGAGAGACTTACATGAATTGATGTTAAGTGAAATGAGCAGCACCAGGAGATCATTATACACTTCAACAACAAGATTACATAATGATCAATTCTGGTGGATTTGGCTTTTGTGAACAGCAAGGTGATTCAGGCCAATGGACTTGTGATAAAGAGAGTCATCTGTACCCAGAGAGAGGACTGTGGGAACTGAGTGTGGATCACAACAAAGTATTTTCAACTTTTTTGTTGTTTGCTTGCTTTTTCTTTCTTCTTATTTTTTCTTTTTGACCTGATTTTTCTTGTACAGCATGATAATTGTGGAAAAATGTATAGAAGAATGCACATATTTAATATATGTTGGATTACTTGCTGTCTAGGAGAGGCTCTGGGTAGAGGAAAGGGAGGGAGAAAAAAATTTGGAACACAAGGTTTTGGAAGGATTAATGTTGAAAACTATCTTTGCATATATTTTGAAAATAAAAATCTGTTATTTAACAAATAAAAAATCACCGTCCTGCTAGAATACTTTCAAAGATTCTTTATTGCCTATAGAATAAAATCCAAATTTAATGTGACCCCAATCTATTTTATCTGACTAATTTTGCATTACTCTACATCATGCATTCAATGTTTCAACCAAATTAAGCTGTTAGCACTTACCTAAATTTAATTCATTTTCATCTCTGTGTCTTTAAATAACCTGTAGGCCATTCCTAGAATAAATTCTCTGTTTCTTTTTAAAGAGGACCTGGTTGATATCAATAACGAAGTATTATCATGTGATAGTATTGTGATAGTATGATAGTATTGACTAACACTCTTCAATAATTTCTATTCCAGGGAGGGTTGAAGGGCACCTAGTTAAACACATGTTCATGTCTGGCCTTGTTTTTCTTAAAGAATCAGCTCAGATACCAACTCCTAAGGGAGGCCTTTTTTGACCTCTCCATGTATTAATATTCTCTCTTTCCTTGTATTTATTACTTTGTCCGCATGTTGATTCATTCCAGTACACAATGTATGTTTCTTGAGTTCAGGGTTTCACTCAGTTTTTGTTTTGGGACACCTAAATGTTAAATTCAAGGCAATTTTAATGTTGAATTCAATATTTCAGCTAGTTTGAAGTAAATATGTTTTATCATTTTTGGAGGGTGTATAATCTGAGAAAATAATCATCTTTTATAGCATTATCTTAATGAGAAAATGCATTCCAAACATTGCACAAATGAACCTTCTTAGATGTTGCAGGGTGTTGTCTGTGCTTCCAAATTTCTATTCATGGGGGTACATTTAGTGAACTCCATGTTCACCAAAGAAGAACTTTTGGGTTTTGTTCTGTTTTCTTCCATATTAAATGCTTCTTTGCTTAGCCACAGTAAGGAAAAGAAAAGGAAGGGGAAGAGAATAAATATTCATATAGCACCTATTATGTGTCAAACACTATGCTATGAAGTTTTTTAAAATATTATCTCATTTGATACCCATAACTTAGATGGGAAATGTTAATTCCAATTAGAGTTGAGGAAACTGAGGCAAACGGAAACCTGCCCAAAGGTCCCACAGGAAGTATTTGAGGTCATATTTGAATTCAGGTCTTCTGATTCCAGGCCCAGCACTATCCACTGTTACTACCAGCTACTTCATAAATAGTAGGTCCTTTTTGCCCAAACTTTATTTCCATCTCTCACTTCCAGAACCACAGAATTCAAAAGTCTCTTGCAGAATACAGAATAAATGGTACATGGATGTTCTGTAGTGATATCTATATATTCAGATGATTGGATAGGATGTTTATGGAAGGCTAGCTCATCTGGTATGAGGGCTCACCAATCCCTTTTCAGGCTGCTCAAACACCTCTGGTGTCCATCTTCACCCAGCTCAACTGTGTCTCCAAGAAGTTGTAGCCTGCATAGCAGACACACTTGGTAAGACCACTCTATGGACTAAACCAGGTATAGGGTAACTGAAAAGGCTTTAAATCTGTTGGTGAGCTGGGTGTCTACCCAAGCACTGGGTGCAACTAGTGGATGATAGTAGTTTATTTCAACAGTCATAAAGGTAGCTGAAGCAGGTACTGTGGAGCCTTTAGAGCTTGGTCAAACATCAAAAATGCCAGGGTCATTTAGTGCATCTTAGACCAATGTTAGTTGTCCTGATTTGACTTGCCACTGAACCCTAAAAATCCAGTGAGTCTGACAATTTTGTGCAATTCTGCTTCACTTAAATCCAATTCATGCAGGAGTCAAGTTATTGCCTGTTGGAATCTTTACAAACTGTTAAGCCATTGGAGCTGATTTGATCTTAGAAAGAGATATTTTGGGCCAGAACTTGAAACAAGGTACTAAGTGGAACTGATAGAAACAATGGTTAAATCTAGTTTAGCACTGATTTAATCCTACAACAAATAATGGTTTCCCAGTGATATAATGATGGGTGTGTACTCAGTGTACAGCATATAAGCAAGAAGCTCTCAGGGGCACAGGACACTCTGGAAGAAAGCTTACAAGCCCTATCTTCGAGGCAAGAGAGATTCAGCGTATCTTCTACCTTGGTGCTGGCTGGAGGCTGAAGAAAGCAGAGGCAGAAGCCAAGGGCAAAGCTGCAAGATCTCTTGGAACCAAGCAGAGAGTTAGACCTCAACTAACCGGGCTAATTTGGAAGGAGAAATAAACGTTTTCATTTTTACCAGCTGGCTGCATTTTGGAGTAATTATTGATTGGAACTGAAACTAAGGCTGCCTCCAGAAAACCCTCACAATTGCCCTTTGATATCATTGGTCCTTGAAGCAAAATTCATTCAAATATATTCAGATTTTAAATAAGTGATGAGAAAGCACTAATGGACAACTGGGTTTGCTGAGGAAGTATAACAACTATCATGTTTATCTGAGCTCTTTACATCTGTATTTATTCTTTTTTTGACTTAGTATCTTGAATTTTCTCAAGCATAGGAACCAATGGAAAAATGTTTTTCCTGTGAACTATGTGTGTGTGTGTGCTTGTGTATGTGTGTGTGTGTGTGTGTGTGTGTGTGTGTGTGTACAAAAGGGTAGAGTGAGAATAGGGACTAGTACTCAGAGAAATATGAATTGACAATCGTGGGAAATTAGATTGCAACAAAATTTATGTAAAAGAGATGACATATTGTAGAATAATGAACTGGAAGTCAAGTGTTTGATGTTAATCATTATTTTAGCAGATCTATTTAGAATGTGATCATCTGCTTGTACAAAAATACAGAATTCTACAATTAAATAGCTTCACCCTCCTCATTACTGACAATATTAAGAAAACAGAATTTGGCTGAATACAGAATAAAATCTGAGTTACAGTTAAGACTTCAGGGATACTATTTCCAATAGTATCTATTTAATATCCCATATACTTCTCCTCCCCCATTCTCACTAGTCTAGATTTTTTTTTTTCTATCCACCAGCATCATAGCAAGTAGAGCAAATTAAGAGAAAGAAAGTATCAAATTGAATATCTCATCAGATCGGATGTCAGCCCTTAGTGTCCTTCCCCAATGTTATAATTGTTTGACAAAATCAAGGATAATGGTAATAATATGAGTCATTTATCCACTACTTTGTATCTTACAAATATACTTATGTAAATATACTAAATATGCAAATATATTTATCTAATAAATAAAGCATAATTCTAGTCTTTGATTGAGAGTCACCTTTAAAAAATATTCCTTTTTTACTTTTCTAGGATTTGATCTAGGGAGATGATGTCTAGGGAGTGCTGTTATTTCAACTTTGCTAATGATAGGCATGGAGCAGAATAAGAAACTGGTCACCAAAAATAAAACATGAGAAGAATAATGAAATGCTTCTCATATATGTTATCTGTAAACTTGAAAAAATACAAAAGAATAAAGGCTTCAAAAGTATAAATACCTGGAGGGCAGATTTGGCATAAAATCTGGAAGGGAAGCTTGAAAAATGACCTTCTTTAAAAAAATCAAATAACAAGCAATTCCTTTTCTCTTTGGGAAAAACAAAACAAAACAAAAAAAGAACTCAAAGGAAGAGGAGTTCCATAAGCTTGACTGATTTCCTCATCTTACTCAGGGGAGCAGTTGAGTAGCGGGTGTGGGTAGAGTAGTGGTATATATGACTAATCTTATGAATGGATGAGTGAAATGGAGACAAAGGTCATGAAAATGAAGAATACTGAGGAAACTGAAAGGTCCATCTTTAGACATAGGATCTGGGTTTGAATATCAGTAAAGCAGATACTTTTGGGGAAGAAGAAGGAATGACCTGGAAAGCCAAGGATGACAACAACAATCATCTGAACAAGAAAAAGTAAACTTTAAAAGAGAAGAAATGATTATGGAGTGAAGGCAAGAAAAGGAGAATCTGAAAGTGGCAATGGGAATTAAGGAGTATGTCAATTCTTCTTTCTGATGAATAGCTTGAGAATAGGAGGAACCAATCTCAAAGAGGGAACCAAAAAGATGTTGTATACAGGGAAAAGTCAAGTTTCAGCGAATATTAGAAGATGAAAGGATAAAGCACATTTCCTCCTTATAACATATCCAGTGAGGAAGATAACATCATCCCTCTGAAGGTGAGGCTGAAAAAATTTAGCTAACTGGGCTAAGAGTCATACAGGATTTGACCTCATGTATATCTGGAGTCAGCAAGGGGACTCAAAAGATAGAATGGCAGACGTGAAGTTGGAAAGGCTCATCTTCTTGAGTCCAAATCTGGACTAAGATAGATACCTATTAGCTGTGTGACTCTGGGCAAAAACAGTTAATCCTGTTTGCCTCAGTTTTGTCATCTGGAAAATGAGTTGGAGAAGAAAACATTCAACTGCCTCTGTGTCTCTGCCAAGAAAACCCCAAATGAGGCCATGAAGGATTGGGTAGGATTCAAATGACTTGACAAAACTCCTTTACTTTGGTTCTAACAGTCTATCCAGATAGTTCAGAGTGTTTTTCAAAATGTATACCAAATGAATATACTCTAAAATATAAAGGAAGAAAGACATTGAAGAAATGTGCTAAAGAAATATAGTTATTATTTTAAAATAACAATATTTATTGATTGTCAAATAGATTATGGCATGTCACAAAATAGGAAATAGGTGTGAAATAAAAAATGTTCTTGGATGCTCTCAAAAATATTCATACAAATATAAAAAAAAATCCAAATAGCATTGCTCTGATGTATCCAACAAAGTGTAATTTCTCAGAGATAGCTTAGCAATTTCTCCCAGTTATCGCATTGTATAAAAATACATCATTGTCAACCCAACTCCATAAAGTACTGCAATAGAATTTGCTTAAGAAAGAGGCCTGAGAGTGGCACATCCAAAATGAACATCACACTGAGAAAAACAATATCTATTTCCATCAGTCATTCCATTTAGAGCTTTCAAGAAATGCTTTGCTGCTACAAAATGAAAAGTCATTCTTACTTTTTTCAAGTAACTTATAGTTTTATTTGGATGGTTAGTAATTTTTAGGAAGTGTAGGAATTCTTTAAAGGTCCATTACACTCTAGCTGTGCTGTATATGTAAAAACAAGAGATCTGATGATAGGATATCCCATCTACCCATAGAGAAAGCACTCTAGTGCTCATATACTCTCTCTGGGCCTCTTGGTTGAAGGAAATTATATGCTATCAATTTACAAGAGGAACAGAAAATTCCTTCTAAAACTTCTAGGGTGGTCTTGCTAAAACATTAGTATGAAAAATGCATGGGCACAACTGACAGATGGAGCCTGGCTTAATAGAGAGAACCTTGAACTTGAAGTTAAAAGAAATGTTTACTATACTACCCTGAAGAAGGCAATTTAATATCTCAGGGTTTCAGTTCCTCTTTCCATAAAAATTATCATAATATAATATTACTATCATATTATATTATCATATATTATAATTGTGTATAATTATAGTATATATATGGTTGTTGTGAGACACAATTGAAATAATGTAGATAAATCATTTTATAATCCACATTAATTTGTGATTATTAATGGTTGTCTGTAGTAATGTAGTTGTTTTATCTCATGGAAATCCATCTACAAAAGTGTGTGTCACTAAGTCTGACCTGAGTTAGGGATATGTGAGCTAGCTCAAGTGAGATTATTTTTTTCTTTTCCCTTGTTGTATTGGAATGAGGAGACAAAGATAACTATTTAGTGGGGAGAAAGACTTTATAGATTTTTTTTGGTTTAAGAAGGCATGACCCTGTTTCAGTTGTGTTTATTCTTCTTGCTTTTTAGCGAGAGAATATGCCAGGAACCAATTAATAGCCTGCATCTTCCCTGAAATAATTTTAAATGACCAAAAGTAATTATAAAATGCCCACACATTTTCTGAATTGGCAAAAAACACCCTTCCATTATATATCACCATGTCAATTTAGTAGCAAGTCTTATAGCTTTCATGTGAACTGGCAGTCTCTGAGAATGGATCTCTATAGCGAGACCATCATTAGGCTGAATAACTGAAGATACCAGAAACCTAGAAATATAATTTTTAACAAAAGGCATATTATAAACTTAACATTTATTACAAATTTAATATGAAACCAACAGATCCAATTAAATTTGCATTGCAACATCTACATTTAAATAAATGAATTTCAGTGCATAAAGTGCCATAAAAATGCATCAGTCACTCCCTCTAGATTTTCTTAAGATTTATTTAATCACTTTTCCTTTTGCATAATAGTAATTAGTATGCACTTTGTTATTCTGGTTCTCCTTTTTATACTTTATGTTATTTCATAAGGGTCCTTTCAGTTTTCTTTATAGTCTTCATACTTATTGATCTTAATTTCATTATAGTTTCTTATTACATTAATCTAGGTAGGAAAGTCATAATCGAAAAAAAGTTATCTGAATCCAATTTTCTCCCATCAGCAACCTAAGTGCTATTAAAATTCCTGACATTAAAATATGACTGTTCTTTCTTTTAAGAAAATAATTTGAAAAATGGACTTCTTTTAAATTCATAATCTCTTTTAAATCCTCATTCTAGTCTAGTTTTTATAATGACAATAAAATCTGATTATTAGCAAAGGTGATGGAGCATTGGCTAGCAACCAATTGCCCCACAGTTATGTTGGAAATGAAAACTTATGGCTCAATCACATACAAAAGAGCTTCTTGCTTCTCTTAGTCACATTCAAGGAGAGGCATAAAATGTTGAGTTCTAGACCAAAAGTGAAAGTTGGCAGTTTCTGTTCAGGTGAAGTGGATACTTAATAAAAATTTGACTACTGTGCCACCTTGAAGTGGCACACACATTGAGTTAAAGTCTAGGAACATTATTGATTATTCTAATCTAGGATTATTAATTCCCTGGATAAAAAAACAAAATAAAACTGATTAGATAACCTCAGAAGGGGAAGGAAGAAGATAGATGGATTTGATCCAAATGAGAAAACTTGTATTTCTTTTTGTTTTATTTTCTGAGATTTGTTTAGTTTTTTCTATTTACATTTCTAGGGTATCTAGCAGATGATATGGACTCAATTAACATAGAGCTAAATAAAAAAAACAATAATGATGATAGCTAGCATTTAAGATAAAAAAGCACTGTCCAAATTAATAAATGTTATGCTTTTAACAACCCCATAAATTAGGTGCTATGATCACTCTATTTTACAGGTAAGAAACTGAGGCTGAGAGAGCTCAAGTGATTTGTCCATTAATAGTAAGTAGCCAGTAAATATCTGAGGCAGAATTGTGAATTTAGGTCTTCCTGATGCCAAATCTTATATTCTATTTACATACCCCATTTATATGCTTAATATGGAAAGAAATAGAATGGAAAGAAATGGAATATAATAGAGTAGAATAAAATAGAATAGAACAGAACAGAATATACTACAATGTAATAGAATAAAATGGGATTGGACAGAATGGGATAGGTAGAACAGAGAAAAATAAATGAGAATAATAGAATAAAATGGAAAAGAATATAGTATGGTAGAATAGGATTAATCAAATTGAATTGAATTAAAAAGAATCTAGCCAAATCAAATAAAATGGAACAGAAAGGAAAGGAAGTTATGTAACAGAATAGTGTAAAGAAAATTGAACCAGAATAGAATAGAATAGAGTAGGATAAAGTAGCATAGGATAGAATAGAATAGAATAGAGTGGAATAGAATAGAAGGGAATGGAATACAATGGGATAGAATAGAGTGGTATAGAATAATGGAATAGAATAGAATAGAATAGGATACAATCGAATGGAAGGGAAGGGAAAGAACAGAAAAGGGATAAAAATGAAGGGAAGGGAAGGGAAAAGAAAGCACATGATAGAATAATCCAGATAGGATTGTACTAGAATAGAACAGAATAGAATAGAACAAAACACACTGTACTTGCAAATTAGTATATTTCTATACTGACTTGATGTTGCTTTCTTATTTAGTTTTTAACTGATAGAAATGAACAGCTCTGGATGACATTTTGACCTCCTTTAAGAAGTGCTTTCATCAATATGGTCTTATTTTCTGCTGTCATCCCTTACAATCTATGTCCTTAGGGGACAACGCTCAAGTGTCCTTGTTCCTGCTAACGGACTTTTTTTTTTTTTTTCAATTTTTTCAATTTTTTTTTTAGCAAATTATAAGTTATCCTTTTATAAGTAGGCTACTTTGTGATAATAGAATTAATAGAATTAAAATGTATTCTTTTATATCTTTTAACCCTCTTATCTTTTAACTACCTGACCTTCAGCTCTTCATTTCTATTAACCCAATTCTGGGTAAAATAATCATCCACAAAGAGAATGGTGAAGGAAAAGACCACCATGCCTAATAAAGATTGATGGTAGCACTGGGGAAACTCTTCATATGAACTTTGAATATATCAACAAATGTTCCATTCCCAAGTTAACTGAACCTAGGTACAGGCAGGTTTGCTGAAAGGGGAACAAAGGTTAATTGAGACCAGGTCTTTAAACACAAAATCTATGAAAAGGGAACTTTGCTCTTTAGCTTTTTGTGAGCTTCATGACACCGAGAGAACTCTCTGTGTGCCAGATGGAGCTAAAGTTAAGTCTGTTTTTAAAAGAAGCTTTGAACTCTTGTGATATTTTGTTGTAAAATATCCTCATTGACATGTATGTAATATGTTAATATCTTGATTTTCTTATGCATTTTGAATCTACTAAGTGAATTCTTCCCCTTCCTTATACCATTTCATATTGTATAAAAATTTATATGAAACATTTTTATATTAATTACAATTATATTATTTTATAATGTAATTTACCTTAAATGGAAATTTCACAAATTCAGTTACACAAGAATATTACAACAGGAATTATTACTGGTGTCTAAGATAAAATAGCCTTTTAAATGAGATGCAGAAAAGCTTCTTCAGAACAAAAACACAACAAAATTTAAGATGACAATATCAGTATTTTTTAAGTTTTAGTATCTTTTACTTTTACAAAATAATCTATTGTGGGCATTTCACTCTCCCTTAAATTGAACCTTCCCTCACTGCAAAGAAAAATAGGCAAGACCAATGACACAGGGACTTCAGCTATTTATCTCTGCATGTTCATACTTTAGCAAAGAGGGGAGGTCAGTATCTTTCTTGATATTCTTCTGGATCAGGATTGGTCATTATAATTAACCACAGTTTGATTGACATTCTTTGTTATTTTTAAGTATGTTTTTGAATCTAATGTATATCATGTTTTCCTGGTTCTATTTACATTATTCTGAAGCAATTCATAAAACTCTTTCCATGCTTCTCAGAATCCTCCTATTTATCATTTCTTAAAGTCCTAGAACATTCTGTGACATTCAAGCACCACATTTTGTGTAATCATTACTGTTGACAGATAACCACTCTGTTTATATTTTTTCTTTTACTACCAGAAAATATACTGCTATGAATATTGTGGCAGATATTGGAAATTTCCCCCCTGTCTTCTACAAGACATATTACATATGTCTAATAGTGTTGTTGCTGTGTTAAATGAAAAGAGCAGTTTAATAACATTTGTCATAGAATGTAAAGAACAATTGGACCAACTCTACCATCTGGGTATCAATACTCTAGTTTAAATTGAGCTTCCCAGGCTGATTTGAATGGATAAAGTTGTGTTTATCAGAGTGATACAATTAATTCAGTGGATGATACTATATCCTGGAAAGAGATTGCCAAATCTTATTCAATTTGTTTACCATTTCCCCTTTCTAAGGAATAGAGATAAGAGCAATATTAAATACAAATTAAATTGCATGAATATTTTAAAAAAAGGAATATTTCTCTCTCCATTTCAATTTGTCCTTACTCCATCAGAATCATTCCCATAGTAATTTAAGAAAATCTTTCTAAATGAATGGTACATTCTACTACAGATTTTAGAATTATACTTAGGTTTACCTAACATATAGGTATAATACTTACACAATATGACCTTTTGGTGTAAAGAAAGAATGATTTTTATGAGTGAAAAAGGCAAGGCACATGCTAGAGAGTCAAATGGAAAAAGTCTGACAACTTCAAATATGATAAATTTGCTGAATACATCCTGTTGCTTTCCCTAGTGGCCCCTAGCCAAATAGCTTTACATTGTATCCGCAATTGGTTGGACAAAAGGAAATAAAATAGGGTCTTAACTGTAGAACCAGAACTTAATTAATAAACAGAAGTCAGAAATGGTGTCAAGTGTCTAAACTCTGCATCCTGGCTTCTCTGCCTGGTTAGCTTTGAGCCAAATTAAGAAGAATTCATTATTGGCCTCAAATAATGAATTAAAAAATGCTGACAATTGAGATAGGATCCCATTATTATTAATTGATGTGTTTAAAATGCATGTTTAAAATAAAGGGGGCAACCAAAGTACATGCCCTGAGGATTGAGTGAATAATAAATACAGCCTACTCAGAAACTCCTCCCAGGTTCCACATTTCAAAATTTATGATGTTGGGTTTAACTAAGAGCATTTCTCAAGAGGGATGCTTAAATCATCCAAGAACAAGTAGTCCCTGCTGCCTTTAAATTAATAATATATTTAAATGTAAAGCTTTAAACCATAGTATGTAGTTGATACCCGAAATTTAAGAGAATTCTGAAATGCTAAAGGTCATAAGGACTGAAATATTTTGAAAAAAGAAATTTAAAAAGTAAAGAAGATATATAAATATAAAATTTAAAAGACACTACAGTGAATTATGAGATCAACACTCCAAAAGATTAAGGTAGGGCAAAGGAAATGACAAAACACTCCAGATAACAGAATGGTCTATGAGGATAAGAGGAAGATGGGCCATCAATCAGAAGACAGGAAAACAAAGAAATGTGCTCATATTAAATCTTCTTTTGTCACACCTATTGTATGGAAAAGCGCCTCCTCCTGAATTCCTCTCTGAAGGACAATGTTATCAGCAAATGACATATCTCTATCTAAGGGTCTTTTCAGGCTGAAATCCAGCAGGAATCAGCACAATTACAATTCTGGAATCATAAACTCATAGAGTTGGAGTTGGAAAGGATTTTAGCAGCCATCTCCAAATGCCTCATTTTACAGATTAGGAACATGGGAACCAGAGAAGTGTCCAAGGTTACTCAGATAAATGTATGTCAGAGTCAGTATTTAAATATTCCAGATTCATTTTATATTTCCATTTTCTCATGATGACTGGGACTCCAATCCCAGGGATTGAGAAAAGAGGAATTGAGGAAAATCAATTATTTTTTGAGGGAATCAATTACTTTTACCCTCCCTGTACTGGTTCATCTAATACAATGTCTTGGTCCCTTTTCATCAAAGGCTAATTGCATAAAAATACTACCACAAATGCTTTATGAATGGCAAATAAATTCTTTTATACAATCAGATAACAAATAGAAATCAGAGATACTCTACAGATTAGAATATAGCAGAAAAAACATAGGAGACATCAAGTCTTTCTGTGGAAGTAAGTTAACTTGACCTAAGTAAGAGGGAGGCCCTAATCTTACCCAGGGGAAATTCTCTAGTCTTTAGGAAGGCAGTTATTAATCAAGAACATATTGAGATGCTAGTTTTCCCTATATTTATGCTGCTTCCAAAGATATTCCCCCCCTCCCCATTCCTGCCTGGAAGTTTGACTCAAAGAGAGTCTGGAATCACACATGTTCCCTCTTGAAGCAGAAATGTAGATTATCTTTCTTCTCCAAAGCTTTCATTCCAAATTCTGATTTTAAGTAGACATGAAGCATTAAGTTATCTTTTATTCTTCTTCAGAAATTCTTGGCAAAATATTCCAGACTTGGCTGGAAATCTGAGTTACCTAGGGGTTAAAACTCCAAAGAATCACTGGACCATAGAGTTTAAGAGGAAAGATAACTGCACTGGAGTGGTCTTGGAAGGTTTTGTGGAGAAGATAGACTGTAAATGGGTCCTTGAGGGATTGGTAGAATTTGGATAGAGAGAGAGTAGAAGAGATAGCATTCTAGGCAATGGTATGAACTAAGATTTGGAGATTAAATAAAAATAGTATATTACAGGAATAGAAAGAAATCAACCCTACTATATAGCTCAAGTGACGGGGGTGAACTCTGAAACTGTGTCCCCTTTAATCTGTAAAAGAAGGAATTTTTGGGGTCTCAGACTCTGAAAAGTCTGGGGGGAAAAGCATACTTTCCCAGATAAGCCTTTTCCAAGTTAAGTGGCTTCAATTCAATTGGAGATCTTGATCAAATCACCCTCCATTGATCTTTTGGGGTGGCCTGAATCCTCTTCAGGAAATTCTAGACTCTGGGAAAAAAGCCTCCAAAATGATTTTATTCAATTGGAGATCTAGGCCTGATATTCCTATTGAGTGGCTTGAAACTTCAAGATAAGTATCGAGACCTGGGGGCATTGACTCTCTTTTCAACTGGAACTTAGCCCCAGACTGCCAATAAAAATACAGTTTTGAACTTCAAATCTCTGCAGAAGTCTGAAGTGGCATTATGCTTTGCCAAGGGATCTCTCTTCTTGGCACAGCTGCCTGTCAGGGCACTTGCCTGCTGTGAAGATACCCTGTTCTCAGCGATAATCTTTGTTATTTTTCTGACAGGACCTCTTGCCAGTAAGAATTCTATCTTTCTAGCAAAGCTGGCATCTCAGTGCCAATAAAAATCCCTTTTGCCATTCAGACTTTTTGGGCTCACAACTTCTTTCACATTGGGCCTATGCGCCAATCAGAGGGGATTCTCACACCTCAATTCCCTACCACTAGAATTGTATCATATATACTATTGTAAGCTTTGTTATCATATTTATGGAAGATCCTGGGAATCAAGAAAGTTGGTTTTGAAGACAGGGATAACTACAGGTAAAAATAAATAGCCCCATAGAAACCATTCTAGTACCTCTTTCCCACACTTAAATTATATGTACTTCTGAACTAGAAATATACTGAAAGATGTTTAATAATCAGCTCTCTTAAAAATGTACACATGAGAAGCATTACATTTAATCTGCATTATTAACTTTATTCCATCATTTCTGAAGTCCAGACAATCAGGCAATAAATAAATTGAGCCCTGATTTTAATCTGGGTCAGTCCCATTTGGAATTTCTGCAGTTCTGGGTTTTGAGTCTATCATCCTTGTTCTTGCATTCTCTTCCTGTCAGCCAGCTTTAATTATGAAGAATCAACTAAATCTTGCTAAGGTGTTAGTAACTAATAATAGTTTAATGAGGGGACTTAAAACTGGAAGGAAATGATGTCGTTCTATCCCTACATTTTATAGTTGATTAAAAAATGGAGGTTAAGGTCACATAAGTATCTGGTATTCCTAGTGATTGTTCTAAACCATCCAGGAAAAAACATAGATAGATAGATAAATAGATATATAGATAGATAGATAGATTACCTTTAATGGACTAGGTAACCGTGAAGGAAAATTTAAAAAAGATTTCCATAACAATGCTTAAAAAGTTATCAAACTGTGTATACCCATTGATCCAGCAGTGTTACTACTGGGCTTATATCTCAAAGAGATCTTAAAGAAGAAAAAGGGACCTGTATGTGCAAAACTGTTTGTGGCAGCCCTTTTTGTAGCAGCTAGAAACTGGAAAATGAATGATTGCCCATCTATTGGAGAATGACTGAATAAATTGTGGTATATGAATATTATGGAATATTATTGTTCTGTAAGAAATGACCAGTAGGAGGATTTTAGAAGGGCCTAGAGAGACTTACATGAACTGATGCTGAGTGAAATGAGTAGAACCAGGAGATCATTATACACAGCAACAGCAATACTATACGATGATCAGCTCTGATGGATGTGGCTCTCTTCAACAATGAGATGATTCAAACCAGTTTTAATTGTTCAGTAATGAAGAGAATCAGCTACACCCAGAGAGAGTACTATGGGAAATGAATGTGGACCACAACATAGCATTTACACTCTTTCTCTTATTGTTTGCTTGTATTTTTGTTTTCCTTCTCAGGTTTTTTAAACCTTCTTTCTAGATCTGATATTTTTTGTGCAGCAAGATAACTATATAAATATGTATATATATATATATATATATATATATATATATATCTATCTTTCATTTAACATATACTTTAACAAATTTAACATGTATTGGACTACCTGCCATCTAGGGGAGGGGATGGGGGGGGGAAGGGGGAAATGTTGTAACAGAAGACTTTGCAAGGGTCAATGTTGAAACATTACCCATGCATATGTTTTGTATATAAAAAGCTATAAAAAAGAGATTTCCATCAAGAAGAAATGAAGCCTGAATGCAGATCAGGGCATAATTTTTCTTTAATTTCTTTCTTTCTCTTGTTTTCTTTTTTCTGTGTTTTCTTTCACACCATGACTAGTACAGAGATGTGTTTTGCATGAAGGCAAATGTATAACATATCAAATTGTTTGCCTTCTCAATGAGGTGGGAAGGGGATGGAGGAAGAGGGAGAAAAGAAGATAATTTTGAATTTGAAAAAATTTTAAATAAATGTTAAAAATTATTTCTATATGTAATTGGGAAAAATAAAATATTAAAAAATAAGAAAAGAAAAAAGTAAAATCATTTCTCTCAAAATGGCTAAAATAAAACATTTGCACTTAAAAGGATAAGTCTTGATTTTTGGAAATGCCTCATATGAAATATTTCATTGATTCAATATAACTAGACAATTGAAATGTTATTACCTTTGCTATATAGAAAGGCAAAGATTTAGATATAATGTATAGCAAAGTCAATTCATGGGCATATTAATGTGATCACAATAGGCTTATAGTTTAGACATCGAAGGGGCCTTGAAAATGATCAGGTCCAACCGTCACATTTTATAGATGAGGAAACTGAGTCACTGAGTGGTTAAATGGCTTGCCCAAGATCACTTTCTGGCTATCTGGAGAACATCAACTAATTTACATTATGTAATGTGTCTGAATTTTCTGACTTCAAAATTTATTTTAAACACCTTTTAATATTATTAAACTTATAAATTTTCATCTCAAAGGAAAAATGTAAACAGAATATTAATGAGTCAAAAATCCAATGCAAATGATTTACGTATTATCTCTTCTACTGGGCTATTTATACTGAATGTCTTCTCTATTAGTACTGATATTATAGGGTTATATATTAAAATGAGTGCAATGGGGGGAATGGTCAATGAAAACCAAGTTCTCAAAGCATGTTCAGGTTTTCCCTTTCTGGTGTGTTATATAGAACATACTCAGAAATTCCTGCCTCATTCTAATCTTCCACAGGGAACATTGATGATGCTATTTCCAGACATGAATGATTGAAGGGTTGGCACTGTGTAGTAAGAAAAATTTTCTTAGTGGCTGCAGAGTCAAAAGGGTTTATGATTTAAAAGTTTCTGAGTCAGAATTGAATCACTTACAAAGGAGTGACCTACACCTCTATAGACCTTTTGCTGCTTTTCCTTTTTACTTGAATAAAGGCAGATTTCTATAGGCAGGTAGGTGGGAGGGAGGGTAACTTCCCTTTCTCTCATCCCATCAATATCTATTTGTACACTTATGTTGCCTCTTTTTCTTATTCTTTCCTGAGGTAATAAGGTAATAATAACAGGTGATAAGTATAATAATAGACAATAACAAGATAATAATAATAACTATTAATGAGTGCTGCAGTGGATAGAGTGCCAGAATTGGAGTCAGGAAAACTCATCTTCCTGAGTCCAAATCAAAATACTTCCTAGATGGGTGATCCTGGGCAAGTTACTTAAACCTGTTTGCCTCAGTTCCTTATTTGTAAAATGAGTTAGAGAAGTTCACAGCACATCATTCCAGTATCTTTTCCAAGAAAACCCCAAATGGAGCCCTATCTGTAAATGACTGAACAATAATATAACAAAAGGAAAATATCCAGGAGATCCATCAAAGCCACCAGAAATCCCAACAGCCACTATAATCAGTAACAGAGATGGATGGAATGATAGTAGTCCACAGCAGAAGTACCTGCAGATCAAGTTAGAAGAAAGTGACCTGGGAATGGAGTCACACCCTCATGGTTAAAAGACATGTTGGTTATGGTCTTTAAGTATACACTGCTTCTTGGATCCCAGCAAAGATTTGTGAATAAAAACATCCACAGGAGGACTGTATAGAGGGATCAAAGAATTTCTAGGAATAGTAGTTGGGAAGCATACTTTGGCACAGGGAGTAAAGTGCTGTGATGGAATTCCAGCTTCAAACACTTACTAACTGTGTGACTCTGAGCCAGTCATTTTATCTTTGTTTACCTCCTATAAAATGCTGATAATAGTGACTATCTCAATATGGTTTTGAGAATCAAATTAGATAATTGTAAAAAGTACTTAGTATAGTGTCAGCTACATAGTAAAGTGGTACATAAATGCTTATATAGCATATACAACTGTGCTTTAAGTTTATGCTCACTCTCCCTAAGGTTTCCTCTGGTTATAGTGAAAAAAGATTCTAAAATTAATGAAAAGTCCAAGAGACAGAGTTTCTAAATAATTAATAATCAACTCATTGATTATATTAACTAATCAATGAATTGAAGTTAATGATTCTCTTGGAAACCAAAGATGATCTTTTAGATTGTTGAATGGTTAAATACCTTTGGAAAAGCGGTTGTCCCTAATAGATGAAAATCAGCTTGGATTGGGTAGCAATTAATTAATGATATAATGAATGTTATAATGAAAGGTGAGCTTATTCTAATGACTCTGATACTGTCACTCTTGGAAAAAAAGACTCATCTCTACTCAGAGTATTCCTGAGTCAGTCAATCTAAACAAAAGAGATCTATATTCTATCCCAGTCCTATCTGAATAAAAAACAATGGTGTGTTTACAGTAAGAACTCCTTCTAAATATGGTCTAGGTAAGGTGAATTCTTTGGGCAAGGTCTGAGATGTTCTTGAGAGACAGGGTTTTGAATAACCAGAAGCAGATAAAAAAAAGATTTTTTGGTGCTGTATATAAATTTGATTATTAATGTAATAAGATAATAATCATTTTTTTTCCTCAGCTCCCCTGCTTTGAAGGAATTGTAATAAATTCTTCTTACTATTTCTTCTTGATAATTTTTGAAGCTAACAGAGTTCAACTGATTCTGATTAATAAGGTGCAACACAATTTGGGGAGGACCAGGAGTGGAACATACTGGGTTGAGGCCCAGGAGTGACAATATTACAAATCTCTAATCTCTCAGGAGTACTCCAAGGGCTTGAAGGGAAGTAACTCTGGGACCTAGAATTGTGGAAGCTGGGACTGAGTCTAGAGGAGATTCTATTCACATATAAAGGAAAACATTGAAAGTGGAAGGAATGGGAACAAAACATTTTAGCTTCCCTATCTTGAAAGTTATAATTTTTGAATGATCACAGGAGAAAACTCAAAATATCATCAATAAAGTAGTTATTAATGTCAAAATGATATTTTGTGGACATCATATGGAGAAAAATAAGCAAAAATAGCCTATCTTTTCGAGGTATTTTCAGACATCATGCAGGGAAATAAACATGTTTTTCTTTTCTATTATAGTATTTTATTTTTCCTAATGCATTTAAAGATAGTTTTCAACAGTCACTCCTGAAAAAGTTTGTATTCCAAAATTTTCTCCTTTTCAATCCCCCAACCCTTTCCCCAAGACAGCAAGCAATTCTACATAGGTTAAACATGTATAATTCTTCTAAACATATTTCCATATTTGTTATGTTGTACAAGAAAAATCAGATCAAAAAATAAAAAAAATGAAAAAGCAAACAAGAAAATAAGAAGAACAATAGCAAAGATAAAAATACTATGCTTTGATCCATACTTAGTCTCCATAATTCTCTCTCTCTGGATGTGAATGAAAATTTCCATCACAAATCTATTGGAATTGCCTTGAATCACCTTATTGTTGAATCATTGCATAATCTTATTGTTATGGTGTACAATATTTTCTTGGTTCAGCTCACTTTATTCAGTATTAATTCATGTAAGTCTTTCCAGGTGTTTCTAAAATCTCATTGCTCATCATTTTTAATACAACAATAATGTTCCACTACATTCATTCTATAAGTTATTCAGCCATTCACCAACTGAATTTACCCAAATTAACTACAAAGATACATGAAGGAAAATATTTTCTTCCTCCGGAGAAAGAAAAGATAGATGAATAGAAAAAGATGGATAAATTATAGATAAATAAATAGATAAAAATTTAAAAATAGAAAAAATAAAAAGAGATAAGTGGAAGATAAATAGAAGAAAAGATAAGTAGAAATATATATAGAATGGTTATATATCTGTAGGTATATGTATATCTACTTATAGATATATATATATTTGCATCTAATGGTAGCTATCTCTAGGCTAGGGAAAGGGAAGATAAAAAGAAAAAAAATCACACACACTATATATGCATACATATATATTTCTTTATATTTAAAAAGGAGAAGTAAATTGTATATAATAGTTGGAGTTACATGTACATTCATCTTTTTTATTGTATTATGTCATAGAATTACGTTCAGAATAAAATAAATAATTTTTTTAAAAAAGTCAATCATGTACATGAAATAAAGTGAACTAAGATAAAGAGAATGATGCATCCAGCAATAGCAATATTTTTGAAGAGTAACTGAATAATTAAACTATTTTGAGTAATGATCATTCAAATCAACTACAGAGGACTTGTAAAAGAAAATGCCATCCATCTTCAGAGAATATAATGACTCCATATATATATATATAAAATATATATATGTAAAAATATATATATATATGTATATATGCATAAATGCTGGCCTTATGTAGAGTAGAAAGGAAAGGAGAATGATAACTCAACAAAAAATAAAGCAGAAAAAAGTGACCTTACATGATGTCAGAATAATTTGTAAACATTTGTAATATAAAAAGAAAACAAATAAATAATGTCCTCAATATGATAGGCAGTTTAGTGGTATTGTGGATAGACTCATCTTCCTGAGTTCAAATCTGGTCTCAGACAGAAACACACCAGCTGTGTGACTTTGAGCAAGTCATTTAAGCCTGTTTGCCTCAATTTCCTCATCTGTGAAATAAGCTGGAGAAAGAAATTACAAACCTTTATATAATCTTTGCTAAGAAAGTCAGAGTTGGGCACTACTGAAACAACTGAACAGCAACAATACTTGATGTGTTAGAGACTTTCTGATAGATATTTTAATATTTCATGGTTATGCATGAAACTCTTAACTATCCATCTAATTCTCACTTTTAAAAACTGTATTGGTAGTCTTGTTCTTTTTCTTTTATATCACTTTTCTTACATAGGTCATCACTGGCAATATATTATAGTTTGCTTATTCCCATCTCGGGTCATTCTATTATATTTTGGTAACCTGTAATTTTTATTCCTCAGAGTTTGTTTTATGTTAAGAATCACATCCATAGTGTCAGAAGAAAATAAAGAGGCCAAATACTTAAGTACCACTCAGAAACCTCATTCATTTCTTTCAAAAGATCAAATGAGATGATATTTGTAAAGCACTTTGCATAATATCTGGCATGTAGCAAATGCTTAATAAATGTTTATTTCTTTCCCTTCTCTTTATATTATGTATAATTATTGAAGAGAGACAGAAAGTGCTAGGTATGGAAAGCATCAAATAGCATCACTCAAATGCATATAAAAAGAAATTAATTATATTTTAATAGACAGAAAACAACTGGTATGGGAATCACAACAGTCAGTCATCAAGTATTTATTAATCAGTCTACTATATGTTAAGCTAACTTGATTTCTCCTTAATGGAGAGACACATGGAAATTAAAGACAATACTAGTTTATAATTTAGATAGGTGAAGGATAATTAGCTATCTAGATAAAAGGAGATTATAAATTCATACAAAACTTATGTAATATTTTTGAAGAGTACATTGCATGATGAATTAATAGATATGATAAGAGAAGTGACAATTCAACTGCAGGCTTTCTGTACAGAATATGGAGGATTGTGATTTGGAAGTAAATTATGTTTAGAATCAGGAGAACGACATAACTGAAATATGAATAACTTAACTTTTCTTTTGGCCAGCACTAAAAAGAATTCTGTTCATCTTGAAATACTCATAAAAAATGAATGAGTGTTCATAAACAAAATATTTAAAATAAAAGCAGATTAAAAAATAAGATGATTACATTTATAATTACAGGAAGTTAGAAGAGTTATTAGGGGAACTTGCTAAACAAAAGTTTTGACTTGGCTCAGTGACCAAAAAAGGTTTATAAAAAGGTCTGCTGGACATATTCTTGTTTCTAATAGGCTATACCCAAATATAATATATCCATGAATATTCATTTCTCCTACTCTCAAGGAGCTTGCAATTCAGTCTGGATAAAAAAAATGGTTATAGCATAAAGTAGAATGTGACAAATGTGTGAATGTGATACAAAGAAAGTTCTTTGATAATTCAGAGGAGAAATATAACTTCCAGATGAACAGAATGGAGAAAGCAGGATAAGGAGGATTTGGGAAAGTGCAAAAAATTGGAAAAGGACTTTTTAAGAACAAAATGAGCACAGAAAATAAGAATGATAATGGTTTGTAGTGGAAGATTGGGGCAGGGGGGGGAAGTAGCAGTGATTTTTCCCATTGTATATGTAGTCTCTTCTCACATAAAGCTGGCTACAAAGAACTTCTTATATATACTTCTAGGAATTTTGGAATAGTCTTCTTTTATCCCTCATATTTCTACTATCTATCAACCCAAGGAAAAGAATAATAATTGTCAAGGCTCAGTAAATTATCTTCTGCTAAGAATTACTCATGGGGCATAAAGGACATCATTACTGAGATGATGTTGGCAAAGAAGCTATTCCAACCATGCAGCTAGAGCAAGAAATGAGCTGTGAATAGGCAATGTATTTAAATGATATACATGCAATGCCAAGAGACCTAGGAAAGGGCCCCATATGTATATGCATGTGTAGTTTGATCTCTTGTGGAAGATATTTAGGAAGACTTGGATATGAATCTCAAGAGATAAGTAGACATGAATAACATGTTATCTGCATGATTTGAAGAGAGTAACAATATGAAAGGAATCAGAATTTTTAAAAATATTAATTTATTGCCTATCATTAAGTCCAAATGTTGATAAATGTTGGGTTTTCTAAGATTTGTAATGACCCTGCTCTTCTCACTTTACACTATTTTCCTTTGTGATTTAGCTCCCATGGATTCAATTATAATATTTACAAGTTGATTCACAGTTTTATTTGTTTAGCTGCAAACTCTTTGTTGACTTCCAGTCTCCAACTGCCTATTAGAAATATTTTTTAAAAAGCATTAATTTATTTTGACATTCTTTTCTTTTCAAATTAAGTTCCAAATTCTTTTCCTCTCTTCACCACCCACTGAGAAGACAAGCAACATGATATCCAATATACATTTGAAATCATGCAAATAACAGTTCCATATTAACTGTATTACTCCCTCACCACCCCTCCAAAGCTAAAAGAATAAAGATAAGAAAAATTATAGTTCAATTTATACTCAGAGTCTATTATGTCTCTCTCTGCAGGTGAATAGTGTTTTTCATGATGAATCTTACTGTTACTGTACACAATGATCACTAGTATCAGTTCATATAGATTATCCTTTTTTTGAAGTTAGACTTCTTTTGTCATTTTTTATAGAACATAGAACTTTATCCCAATTATGTGCCATAACTTGTTTAGCTAATTTGTAATTGATGAGTATCTTTTCAATTTCCAATTTTGTCACCACAAAAGAAACTGCAATAAATAGTTTTGTACAAAGAAGTTCTTTTTCTTTTTTATTTGATCTCTATAGGGGTAGTATTGCTGTGTCAAAGGGTATACATAGTTTTATAACCATTTGGGCATAGTTCCAAATTATTCTCCAGAATGTTTGGACTAGTTCAAAACTCCACCGAAAACTTATCAGTGTATCTATTTTCTTTCATCTCCTTTAGCCTTTGTCAATTCTGATCGGTATGAGATGATACCTCAGAGTTATTTTAATTTTTCTTTCTCTAATCTATAGTGATTTAGAGCATTTATTCATCTGATTGAAGACAGCTTTGATTTCTTCTTCTGAAAAATGCCTGTTCATATTTCTTTACTATCAATTGTTTCTTATTTTAGTAAATTTGACTTTACAAATTTGACAGTTCCCTACATATTTGAGAAGTGAAGTCTTTATTAGAGAAACTTGCTGTGAAAATTTTTGATAGTTTCATTGTTTATGGTACCTTTTTAGCAAAATGTGATTTCCCTAGTTATTTCCTTTAACTAGGTTTCATTTTTGATTTTGTTTGTCTAGGATAATGATGGTCACATCTGCCTTTTTTTTTTTTTTTTTTTTTGCTTTAGCTGACCCACAATAGATTTTGTTCTAGCCCTTTATTTTAACTCTTTGTATATCTTTCTGTTTCAAGGATGTGGAGGGCTGGAACTTTGGAGAAATATACTTGAAACAAGGATACTTATAACAAGGTGTTAACTCCGTGGAATTGATGAGATGATGATTCTCTAGTATACATATACTTAGTACTTAGCATGGTGATGTAATGGTTCTCTAGTTCACACATAATCATTATGCTGCAATGATGTAATTGTAATAGGGTATTTAAAGGCTGACAAGGACTGGGAATGAGACATTCCATTTTTGACCATCCTCCTGGTGGCTCTCTGCCTTCTGAACTCCTCCACTAAGATCAAGGCTGGTCCTAAGGTCCTTCAGAAAGCTAGTCTAAACATTACAAGGGATCTCTTGAAAGTAACAAATTGTTAGATTCTAATCTGTTCAGTCATTTTAGTTTTGTCTGACTTTTCATATCCCCATTTGGGGTTTTCTTGGCAAACTTACTAGAATAGTTTCCCATTTCCTTCTCCAGCTCATTTAATAGATGAGGAAACTGAGATAAACAGGATTAAATGACTTGCCCAGGGTCACACAGGTAACAAGTTCTGAATCTAGATTTGTATTGAGGTCTTTCTGACTCTAGGTTTATCCCTCTATCCATTGTCCTACCTTAGCTTTGACAGTTATGATTACTAATTGTATTTTCCTCCATTCTATTTTCTTTTGTTTTCCAGCTCTCTTTTTTCTGTCCCTCCTCTTTTACTTCTCATTACTGTCTCCTTGAGTTTTCCCTTCTTTTTTGTCATCTCCACTCACATATCTCTTATTCCCTTTGCCTCTTATCTTCCTATTAGAAAGTGTAGATTTTTATACCTAACTAAGTGTGCATATATATTCTTCCCTCTTTGAAACAATGCTGTTGAAACAGAGTTTTAAGCATTGCCTGGCACCTTCCCCTTCCCATTTCCTTGTCTAATAAAAAAGCTCTTTCTTGCACACTTCTTTTATGTAAGAAAATATTCTGCATTCTACCTCTTCCTTTCCCTTTCTTCCATTGCATCCATATATTGATACAAATGTGCTTTGTTTTTCTGCATAGGAATTGCTTCCTTCTTTGTGCATATGTTGCCAAAACCTAACATGCTTCCTAACTGTGGGCTTAATAGTAGAGGCTTAATAAATGCTTCTTGATTGAATGATTTTTGTTGCTTGACTCATTCATTTTAGTCATTGTAATTTTATTGATGAAACTTTAAAACACACTAGTTTTTTAGCTTCATGGTCACATTATTTGTTCATAGTGCCTTTATTGTTTGTTAAATACCTAATTGGTATTGTTTTTCATGAATTACTATCTAGTCAAGTTTTTGTTATTTCTTGTATTTTTGTGGGCTGGTATAAAAAATGTCTTATTTTGTTCTTTCTATGCATTTCTCCCCCTCTTATATATTTTTTTTGGACTAGAGGTGGATCCAGTAATGTGCAGGGCATTTCCTGTCAGTGACTGTAATACTTTAGTGCTAACCAGTTTCCCATATTGGTACATGCATGCTTATATATGTTTTTACAATTTCATTATACATCATTAGAATCATTGATGTCCAACATATGAAGGTACCTTTGCAACAGCCAAAAAACACTTGCCTGAATGAATTCTAGCTTGTAAGATTTCTATTTTATTTTCACAGGGTCCATAAAAATGATCCTGATTTAGAAATATTTGAATGAATATTTCACTTCAGGTACACAGTGATCCCAAGTATACAAACCAGTTTGTTTATTTAACTTTATTAACTTTGAACAGACTGTGAAATAAATATAATAGTATTTGAACCAAAACAAATATAGAAAAATCCAATAAAGTTTACCATATAGGAGTTAATAATCAATTATTTCCCACTGAATACATGTTGTCTTCCCTTTCTTCCTTGTAATTGTTATTCTCTCTCTTTTTTATATACTTTGAATATTCTTTAAGCCAAATTTTCACTCTAGTTGTATCATTCTATAAATGAATCTCTATTAATTAATTATTCTAATTGCTTCATAAACTACAATTTTATTTTGCTATTTGGCTTAATAAAACTAAAATGCCTTGAGTATTAACTATTATTAATAAAGTTATCAAAAATAAATACCAATTAATTCTAAAACAGCATTTAGAGGTAGACAAAGTTTTAGAGAACATATATTCTAGGCTTTTTATTTTATAGAATAAGAAACTGAGAACTAGAGAGAAGAAAGAAAATTGTTTGATTTCACACAGGTAGTAAGTAATGGAAGTAGGGTATGAAACCATTTTGTCTGATTCCAAATCCATTGCTATTTTCTCTGCACCACACACACAAACTTATTAGATCTAGATCCATTAGGTTCAGTTAATAACTTTTATTTATAAGGTTAGTAACCTCTGGTGAAAACATTTTTGTATTACATCAGGGTCTATAGGATCACCAGGGGACCCCATCTCAGCATTTACAGTGTTCTAAGAAGTGTAACTTGAACCATGAACTTTGTAATTTTGTAGAGAATATAGGAGGTAAAACCGGAAGATCAATTCCATATGGTTTTAGTGGAGATGTTTCTGATGTTTCTGCTACTGTCAAGTCACTGTAGGTGAAACCTTTAAAAGTAGATCTACAAGGCAATTCTTCACTGATCCATTTGTATTCTATACCCCATATGGTATTAGCTCTAAGACCTTAGGCAGAGAGATAGGGACCCATTTTGTCGCAATACCATAATTTCTAAGGAAAAGAAAAGAAACCACAGAAGATGGATCTAGATGAACTTAATGTAAATTGTTCAATATGGTGTCACAATTGAATTTTATACTAAAAAAAATCCCATGATTATACACTAAGTGACTTTTATATAACCCTTTAAAGTTTTCAAAATACTTTCCATATACTATCACCTTTGAGCTTCACTAAGAACTCACAAGGTAGCAGAGAGAGTTACAATTATTGAAATTTCACTGAGGAAAACTGAAATGAGATTAAGGTACTTGCCTAGAACCATATAGATGGTGTCAAAAAAGAAATTATCTCCACTGACAAAATAATTTCTTTTTTTGGGGAAGTGTTTAATAAATGTTATTAAATGATTGGGATTACAAAAGGTTCTATCTATATTTAGAGTTAAAATGGATTTTAGAGTCCATCTAGTTTAACCCCCTCATTTTACTAAGGAGACTGAGGTCCATTAAAGTTAAATAAATTACCAAAGATTTTAAAGGTTAAATTTCAGAATCTGAAGTCAAACCCAGGTCTTCTGACTTAAAACATCATAGACTGAAATTAATTAACATAATACATTTCTGGATACCATAAAGTTATTGATGCTCTTTTATCATGTAATTTTGGGAGGGAGAGCACTAGCAGTAGGGGAAAAGAGGAAAGGATTTTTGAGGAAGATACTGCTTGACCTTCCTTTAAAAACTATATGTGAAACGGGGGTAAGGAGAGAATGAATTCTAGGCATGTGGGACAGCCAGTGTAAAATCACAGAGATAAAAAATAGAATGGTGTGATGAAGAGGGAGGACAGTTTGGTTAGATCACAAAATACAAGACATGGAGTAATTCCCAGCAGAATTTAAAAAAACGTATTGGGATAAGTAAGAGCTTTTAAAACTAAACAGAAGAGTTTATATTTTACCCTGGGGCATTAAGAAACCATTGGATTTGGTTAAACAGGGGAGTGATGTGGTCAGATTTGCATTTAAAGAAAATTACTTTGACAACAGAGTATAGGATGGATTGTAATGGTGAGAGATTTGTTTCAGAGAGACCAATTAAGAGACTTTTTCAATAACTAAATAAGAAAATCTGAATTAATGTGATAGTTCTATAAGTAGATAGAAGGGGATGCAAAAGATATTATGAGGGTAGAAGTAGAAACATTTAACAAATAATTAGATATAATAATAATAATAGCAACAACAACAATAACAATTAACATTTATATTGTTTATGTGTCAGGCACTGTGTTAATGGTGAATCCTCACAACAACCCAGTGATATAGGTTCTGTTATTATCTCCATTTTACAGAAGAGAAGAATAAGGCAAACAGAAGTTCAATGACTTATCCAGAGCCATACAGCTAAATATCCACGGCTGAATTTGAATCCTTGTCTTCCTTGTTCTAGATGCAGTGTTCTATCTATTGTGTACCTACTTGCCTACAAGAGGTGAGGAATTTCTCATTCTTCATTTTTCTTTTTCCACCAGGATACATGGTACATCACAATAATACACTACTTCCTAAAATCATTCCATAATCATTGTTGACTTCATTATGAAGAATTATGCCATACCTAGAATTCTAGAAAGTAAACTTTCAATGAGAAACTAGGAAATTCTAGAGCCATACAAAGTTCTCAATGAGAATACTTAACCAGGAAAAGCACTTTATTATTACTGTTTGCTAGGGTTTTTACAATAGCTCCATCCACAAATAGCTGCTGAGAACCTTTGTTAAGGTCAAATTTTGCAAAACCTTACCTAGTAAAGATAGCAAGGACTTGATACATCATTATAACTGGATTGGGATTCTGCTTAGAGACCTCAAAAAAGAGACAAAAACAAGCAAAAAAAAATCAATTCAATTTTCACTCACAGAGTTTTGCCTTAGCATTACACATTACTACCACCACAATTGATATGGTCTACTGGGTATGTGTATCTGACATAGAATAACTTAACTTTTTTTTAGATATTTAAGTTCTTTTTTTATTTTATTTTTACCTGATGGCAAACAAATGGTACATTCCTAGCTTTCAAGACTATTAATTAAATAATTGGATCTCACTTGAGTGGCATTCATTTTTCCATAGGAAGCTTCCAAATACTTATCCTTCCTCATCCTCCCTCCCCCTCCCCCCTCCCCCCTCCCCCCAGGAAATCTGTTGGCGGTTTCCTGTCCTTGGATTAAAACAATGGCTCATACAGTAATGTCTACTGGTACAAAATAAGTTGCTCCTAAGAATCTTTTGCACTGTCTCCTTGCTATTTTGAGTAGAAGAGTCAATAAACTGGCACATTCACAACAGCATTTCCAGCAATCTGTTTCCTTTTACAAGAGGAAGAGGAATCCCTGAAAAGCACAGTGGAGTGATTTTTAAAAGGGGCCTTAAACCTTGGGTGTGACTGACTCAGAGGATGATTGGGGGATAGAAGCCAGCATTAGATAATAGAAGAGAAAAAACAAAGACAACAAAATTAAGAGCTTATCCCAGAAATATCTGTCCATTGGAACAGAATTATAGCTAAAGTAAATTTTCCTTTTTTTTTTTTTTTTCTTCTTCCCCTTTTTGGTCTTCACATTCTCTTTACCTTCCATGCTTTGTGAAAAAACAAAAAAAAAAAAAATCACTACAAACATCACCGGATCTACAAAAAGTTTTCAGGAGCCAGGAAAAGGAAAAAAAAAGTTCTTGGTTTTCTTCCAGAGACCATGCTGGATATTGAGATGGTCTAGGTTTAAAGAAGAAAGGTGGAGAAGACCAGAACCAAGAAGAGGCAGCAGTTAAGCAAAAAATCCTGGGAAAATTTGGGATCCTTGACTTTAGAAGATCCAACAATGCCTCAAAACCATCTTAACAATCTCCTCCAGAATAAAAGTCCTTGTTTGGCAGTTAAGGTTCTTCAAAACCTGGCCCCTTTCTTTCCTTCCAAGTTTCTAACTGGTCCTGATATCTTCCTCCTTCCAAATCTACTTTTATTGGCATATATGCTGTCATTCTTCACAGAGAATACTGTATAATTCCTTTCCATTCTTTTGCACTGTCTGTTCCTTATTTTCAAAGTATCCAGAACTTTATCTACTCTGACACAACCTGTTTGTTTACACATAGAAACATGAAAAATGAAAATGTGTATAAAATAATTCCATAGGTTCTTTATCATTCTAAATCTGTCTTCAGGCACCTTTTAGTGTTGCTTTAACTTATATTTTTATGATCATTATTGATATTGGGACTCTGGTTCTACTTTCTTTCCTTTTCATCATTTTTTGGTGATTTCCCCACATTTCTTTGAATATTTCAAATTTTTTTTCTTATATAATAATAAAGTACCATAATATTCATAAGCCACATTTTCTTCAGCCATTCCCAAATAGATGGGCACCCACTTTATTTCAGTGCAACATTTTGTGTGTGTGTGTGTGTGTGTGTTTTGCTAATGTGAAAAATACTACTAGTAACATATTGGTTTAATTTTCTTTCTTTTTTTTTTTAAATAATAACATATTTTCCCCCTTTGGTAACCTGTTTTATTCTGCCATTTAACTGTTTAGGATTTTGTTGATATTGTTTGTTATGTTTTTAGCATTTGATATTTTTGGTGCTTGGCACAAAATTTTCCTGGACTTTTTGATAAACTGTCTTTTTTTTCAATAAACTATCTTAGAAGAAATGAGGTCAGATGAAAATGACTTATAAACTGGATACCTTGCAATATGTTTGCATTGTGCCACTTTTAGAAATATTGTTAGATACATAAGAAAGTACTTATTGGGAGTCTATTATGTGCTCAGCATTGTACATATGTTGTAAGAAATATGGACCCAGTTTACATTTCTGAAAGTTTATAGTCTAGTTGAGGGAATGACTACTATTGCTGCATCGCTTAAAAAACAAATTCTTTAGCTGTGTAATAGTTATCATTATTAACAGGTTTATGGAGAAGTTTCTGGAAATATATGTCATGGAATATAAGTCATAAGTTGATCATATAATGTGGCTAGTCCCTATCCTGTATCCTTTATGAGTTGGTTAAGTCATTCAACTTCTCTAAGCCTTAGCTTTCTCATTTGTAAAATAGGAATAATGATAACAGTATCACATTATTCTCACGGTATTTGTGATGATCAAACTAGATAATGTATGCAAATCACTTTGTATAAACTAAAAAGTTCTATACAAATGAATGTGATTATTTTTATGTTAAATGCTAATACTTAACTATTTAGAGGCCAAAAAAAAAATCCACAGGAATGAAGAATGCCAGTTGTCAAAACTATAGCATTCAGGAGGATGGATAACCCTTTTAAAAGGTTCATTGGTACAAATAGAAAAAAGAAATCGGCTTGGATTGTCGTTAAGAAATTGGTTAGTTCTTTTAATTACCTCAATAGATTCTAAGTTCTTTGAGGGAAGAGACTGCTTCATTTTTGTCTTTGAAAAAAAATCCTGGTGTTTGGCAATTAGTAAACCCTTAATAAATGCTTATTGATTGATTACTTGATAGTAGGTATGAGTAATTGCAACATTAAATAAATGTGGAATTTTGCTTGAGAGGTATATCATCAGGGAAAAAATATGACCCAGGCTTTAAAAAGGAGGGGTTAGTGAGTCAGTTATGGAAAGAGAGGAAGAAGGGTGGGAGAAAAACGGTGGAGAGACAGACAGAAAGACAGAGACACAGATAAGAGAGAACTGATAATAGTCAATGAGCATTAAATGCCTCTGTGCTCCCATCAATATTCATTCTACATCAGAAGAAGATACCTAACACATTGGGTAGACCCTCTTGTCACAGATTTTTGGAAGGATATTGATAAGAGGAGGAAAGAGATTGATAAGAAATATGTAAGATAGTTTAGGGCACCAATAATCTTTGATCTTACTCATTGGAAGGAATACCTTTATTAAAGGGATCCATAGCTTCATAGTGGTTAACTCATCTCCATTGTAATATTAAAGTACCACAGAGACTAAATTAGAGTGAAAATATGAATTCATTGAATATAAGGACCCCAACTTACCTATTTCCATGCCCTTTCCATTTCATTTAGCACAGAAATGCTCAATAAATATTTGTTGATTAATAATTGCTCCTTGCTTAATTGCATCCTGAACTATCTTTTTAATTATTCCAATGATGGTATGTTTTCAACACAGTCTAATGATTTTCTTTGTTCTTCTGCTGTAATCCCTGACACAAAAAGGAGAAAAAGTATCACATCAATGCCAATTTTTCAGCTTTTTAGCACTATTCACAGATGCCAATAAATTGACATTATCCTGATTCTCAAGAAGGGAAAATGCCCATGTCCATGATTTGCTCTGTTATCTTATAAAATCCCTCACAGCTCTTACAGAACCACAAAAATACACTCAGATTGATAACCAGAAAGTTCCCACTTTAAAAAAGGGGAATGATATAGAAGCAAGATGGGACATAATACTGGAACAGCATAAGATGTATGTCTCATTTATAAGAGACAGAGCTTCCCAGTTGGATCAAAAAAAAAAAATCACTGTCTGCTTTATTTCAACTATCTCCTCCCACCCCCAACCAAAGTCCTACACGTAATGTGTTAACTTGAGGATTGCAGACATCCCATTGATCACAGAGTTTTATGTGGGCTAAGAACAAGAATGCTTCAATAATTTCTTTCTAAGACCTTTGGGATAGATGATGGAGCAAGAAATTTGAGTTCGTTGCCAAACATACCGAAGCATAGGTCAAAATGACTGTAATTTGTATTGTGAGTGCCAAAAATGCTTGTTCAGCATTAAACAGAAATAGGAGAAAGGCATCAGTGTAATCTCATATTATTATTAAATAATAAAGAAAAGTCTGAGTAATGCTAAGGTTATGACATGAACTGACAAGACCTAGAAAAAGTAATGCTCACCCAACACTCTAATCCTGTTTGTAGGCTCCTGTAAAGAATGGAAAATAGGCACCACAGCATGTCTTAGTTATGAATTATCTGCCTTTAGTTTGGAATTTCCTGGCATTTTTTTAGCCTGTGTCACAATCCTGGTGTTATTTAAACAAAGGTTTTTAAAAATTTTTAATGTATTTTTTTAAAAAGCCATGACCAATATTCTCCCTAATATTAATGAGTTCTGAACATATAGAATCAGATTTCATGATTGGAAAGAAAAAAATTTATGAACAGTGAACATATTTGACCAGATTTTTGCTAATAGCTTAGAGAAGGGTGAATCACACTCTCTAATTTCATCCAGCTTCCTAGGAAACAAAGGTTCTTGGTCAAGATCAGTTCAAGAGATTCTTCAAGAATCACTCAGAAAACAAGGCTCAGCAGAATTGAACTAATAGCCAGGCCTCTGTCCAAGAGAGGATAGACTAGACATTAGAGGACCTTATTTCCCTACTGATTTCAAGATTCCTGCTCTATAGTTAGGTTGATTTATAGATAAGTAGAAGTAGTATGATTTCAGGGAGTCAGAAAATATATTTTGCTATTAATAGATTATCTCTCTTATCAACACAAATAGTCTGAAATTCCATCAGTTAGACATTCATTTAGGCTAATAAGAAATATACTCTCAGTATAACACCTAACTAAGATTAATTACATAAGTAATTGAGAGTTTTGATAGGAATTTTTGAGAAGACTAAAAACAATTTTGGTGCTTGTAACAATTGGGGAAGACAAGAGTCCAGTATATCAATCTCTGAGAGTAGAGTACTTTAAAGGAGGTTGAAAATCTTTTCACTTTAGATTTTTGTTTATTTAATCAAGTTTGATCTACTCTCTTTCTAGACTCTCTAGGTTTCGGATTCAAATCATGAGAATTCTTTATAATTTCTTATCTCTCTGGAACATCTCTTTTTACTTCAGACTTTGGTATTGAGCTGCCCAAAATCCTTCATGAATCAGGCAAGGAGCAGCATTGAAAAAGTAAAATATTAAATCAGAAACAAAAAGAACCTCAAGATTACAGGAAACAGGTTATGTTCCTTAGTGAGTACAGTCTCATTCTTCTTGCTCTCCATTAATTTAAAATTCAAGCTCTTCCAGCACCCATTCCTCTGGAGGGGAAGAAAGGGATTAATTAGTAAATTCTAAAAAGCCAGAGTATGCTTCCATATAGCTGGCCACTAATGCTGAGGATTCCAGTGAAAGTCAGAGTCTATGTTCTGATATTTGCTTGATTCCCTGGTCTAATCTCCCTGCAGCTCCTGGCCTGGCTTGCTCAGATATTATTCATTCTTCATTCTCACAATCACCATTTATCCAGTTTTTTAGGGCATCTCATCTTCTTGTTCTGATGTAGACATGCTTTATCATAGAATCATAGATATGAGGTGGAAAGCTCCTTGGCCAAATAGTCCTATCTACTTATTTTACAATAAAAAAATTGAGAGCCAGAAAGATTAAGTGACTTGTCTAAAATCATATAGGTAATAAAATGTAAGAGATGGAATTTGAACTAGGTGTTCTGATGCTAAAGACAATGTGCTTTTTCACTATTAAATGATTCTTGAAAACAAAAAACATTTTCTCCATGAATTTCTTTTTTCTGTCGGTGAAGAATTGCAAACTATTTTTATGTTGGCAAAAAATCGGAAACTGCCCATCAATTGGGGAATGGGTGAACCAATGTTATTATACTCATGCAATGGTATACTATCATGCTGTAAAAATGATATAGGGATTGGATTTAGAAAAAAACTGGCAAGACTTATATGAACTGATGCAAAGTGAAATGAGTAGTATCAGTACAACAATTTTACAATAATAACATTATTAAAGAAAACAATTTTGAAGAGCATGTTAACTCCTTTATGTATAGTCCAACAATAAGAAACCTAACATTGTCAATATTCATTCTCAGAAGTTTTAATTAATCCATGTGATCAGGAATTTGCCAGTGACTTCCCTTATTAATTTATTATTTTCTCCTTGATGTCTTATTTTCACTTAGGACCCATGTACTTATTTTCATTTAGTAGCAAATTAGTTCCTTTGAGATTATTAAAATTCATCAGGGAAATACTGTGCATATATTGGTATGTGATCAAATTACCTATTTATGAATGTTATTTACTCATTATGCCATAAAGGAGCCCATTGAGCCCTTATGTAAAATTTAGTTTTCTAATTCTTGCCTCCCTAGGTTCTGACAGTTGAAATCTATTGTATTTGTCCAGCTGTTTGTTACATATACCTACAAATGTTATTCATTAAAAAGCATAAATAAAGAAAAGGAATTTCAACATCAAATAAGCTTCTTGATTTCTATTTTGTTTCCTCACACACTCCTCACTTATGTCTCCAAATGCCTAAAAACTTGTCCGCATTACCCCAGAATGACCTGCAGAAATGCCACTGAAAGGGAATAATCAATTGAAAACCTTCAAATGCTAAAATTTGAAACTATGCTACAAAATTGTTCATTAAAATGTTAGCAAAATGATTTTAAGGTTGAGTTTTGACACTTTACCTAAATTAAATTAAAAAAAATAAAATTAAAAATAAATAAATAAAAAGGCCACGAAATCCATGAAATAGGGCAACCTTATAATACCTACTCATATAATCTCTTGGTAATATATTGGACAATAGTAAAGAAATAATAATGGAAAATTATTATTATTCCTTTAGTGATTTTTAGCATGAAGATGCCATATAATGAGAGTGGACTGAAAACAATTTAACAACGTATCCTTTAGGAGGAAAAATGGGGGGTAGAACTGTTAGCAAAGAATAGTTTATCAAAAGGAATATGGATGCTTGAGTGTCTAGTGCTCCCTACATATAGTGATAGCTATATGGTCCAGCTAGGTATCAGGAATCAGATGCATCTTCAGGCCTTTGAACTGACTTGGAAGTCTTCAATTCCACCCTAGATTTATTGCATTGAAAAGCAGAACAAAAGCTGACACTGGGAGAACACACAGATATAGGAGCTAGGAGAAGAAGTAAGAAAGAAGTGGAAAGGCCCAAGAGATATCTGAGGCTCACTTTTCTACTTAACCCTTCCTACCCTAGGGCAATATCAACAAGACACAATCAAGAGCCACATTGCCTTAATGTTTTCAGAAGACATCAGTACAATTAGAAGTGACAAGGTCTATCCATACCCTGAAAAGCATCAGACAGAATCAGCCCCACTAAGATAAATGACAAGTTAAATTTGTTAAATTCCTGAGACTTGTCTACTTCAGAGCAATATCCTCATGAGTCCCAGTTGTGATTGATCTAATATATTCCCATTGGCAGTTATTCTAAGGAGTCCAGACTGACCTCTAGTACCAGGATTTGGTGAGCCTCCGTGGGTTTTTTTGATCTTAGACTGGACCTTCAGAGGGAGTCTATAACTTCAGTAGAGTTCTTAGGGTTAGTACATAAGAGGCAGTTTCTAAGCCCAAACTAGAGACTTAAGTAGGAATCAGAAGAGCCCTGAAAATACTTAACCGTTTCCATGGCATTCAGCTACGTTCACAAATGACCTTTTCTACTTCTATCATTATCAAGTAACAATTAGCATTCTTGGTAATTATATGTGATCCCAGAAGAACAAAACTTATCTCCTCCTCCCCTCCTTTCTTCCTTTTCTCTCATTTGTTTACAAATGTTTATTAAATGTCTACTGTTTTAGTTAGAGAAGTAGGAGATAGGTCATTAACTGATCACAAAAAATGTGATGCTATAATACAGTATGATTGAGTGTAGCATGAAAAGGAAGAAATCACAAGAGTGTGCTCAGGGGGATTTTTCTTAAAAAAGGAAGGAAGACTTGAAAACAGGTGAGATTTTAGACAGGTGAAAGAGGATTTGAAGAAGAGGGACAGGTTAAGGAAGGAGAAAATATTAAGGTGTATAAATCTTTAGAACAAGAATATTAATCTGAATCCAACAATCGTAAGAGTGACTGGCAATAATTTCGTTAGAACTGTGAGAGTATCTTTGTGGCTCCAATTCCACATCTTGCTTTGGTCTTTCTTCCCAGTCACATGGGAAATCTTGTCTTTTTTCATTTCCATTAAAATGTGGGAGTGACAGTTGTTTTTGTGGAATTTGTTTGTCACATCAATACACTTTCCCTTTCTCTTGTGAATTCAAGGATTTTTGAAGTTTCAGCAATTGGATTCTAAAATTGAAAAACTGTTATTGAAAATGGCCTTTTGAAATCTGTTGCATGATATGAATATTTGAAGAAAGATTTTGCTTAGTCTTTAAAACTTTAATATCACCTTCTGAAACAAGATTTCTAAATTTGGGAGTTTTGGTTCATATTTCATTTTTCTCTTTGTATCTTAACATCTAGCATAAGATATGTAGCTTAAAGGTGCCTAATTACTGCTGTTTGTTGTTCTTGGTGTTTGTCCTTCTTTCTTGAAGAGGATGATGCTATCAGGGAGATAATGCCTTGACATAGATGTGAACTGGATTTAAGTGAGGGAGGGCTGTGCAAGGTCTCCTGTCTTACTTTCTCCTCCAGAGCCATCTGGATTCAAAGTCAACATATAGATCAAGATGATTGAAGATGGCCCTCAGATGTCTAATAATTGACTGTTGAATGAATGTGAATGATCAGCCCAATAATTTCATAACAATAACAATCAGCATTTATATAGTGATTTTAGTTTGACAAAGCAATTTATATCTCATCTTGTTTGATCTTTATAAATGCTATTATAATCCCCATTTTACTATGAAGGGACAGAGGCTATACTTTATAAGATATAAGGACTAGCATCTATTAGCTCAGTTGGCTAAAAGAGGATTTTAGAAGAGAAAGTCACAATTGCTGTATAGGTCATTACTCTGAAAAGGAATAATAATAATAATAACCAATGAAATAATTTGTATTCTTCTCCTTCAATAGAAAGACAAACTATGGAACTTAATATGGTTTATTCTAAGAGAAAAGAAAACTCATGGAAAAAGGAAACTTCGATCCCTAAGGACTAATTGCAAAAGAGGGATGAAAAGGAAAGAAATATTTGGTTGAGATGTGTGACTTGTAGGTGGAGTTCTTAGAAAGAAGAGAGAAAAACAGGATCAGATGACTATAATTATCAAATGTGAATGTTAATTTCATTCATTTCTGTAATTGAGGTAAACTGAGGTAAAATGAGGTAAAGAAGAGAAGAGTTGTTATGATAGGAGAATATAAAAGGAAAAATACACTTGACAATATAATAATTGTCAATGTCTAATTTACATTAGACATGCCTATAAAATGGAGAAAGTGGCAAAAAAATTAGAAAACTGAATCCAACAATATATTATTTATAAGAAATACACTTAAAAATAAAGATTCACTCAGAGTTAAAATGAAGGGCTGGAGTAGAATTTGTTGGTCTGAAAAAAGAGAGTGGCAGCAGTAATTATTTCAGATAATGCTATAATAAAACCAGACATGGTTAAAAGCCAGCAGCATGGAAACCAAATTATTCTTAAAATCATTATAAATAAGAAAACAATATCAATATTAATATCATTGCAATGAATAACATATTATTTTATTATATAAAACAAGCTAATAAAATACATGGAGAAATAATACTTCTTATGAAGTACAACATATATCTTTAAGAGTTAGATAGCTCTAACAAATAAATAATGAGTTAAGAGCCTAAAATGAATTTTGGAAAAATGAGAGTATACTGTAACTTTGACAGTTACAGAATACATATTAGAAAAAAATATGAATGTTTCTCAGATTTAAGGTATAATGATACAAACAAACAAACAAACAAACAAAAGCTATGTGCTAGGGTTAAAAAAACACTACTAAACAAATATGGGGAAGCAAAATATTTAATAAATTCCTTACTGACCATGATGATATAAAAACAACAGCTAAGTAGTGGAATTTGAACAAAAAATTCAGACAAATGGAAAATAACTATCACAGTTCTAAAGAATTAGTAGATCAAAGGCAAGTCATATAACAAATAATTTCACCTCTACCTTACCCCCAAACAACAACAATGAGACAATGTCAATATGTCTTTTTTCAAAACTTTTGGGATACAGCCAAGGCAATCCTTGAGGGAAGGTGATTTATATCTCTAAACACTTTCATCAACAAAAAGGGAAAGAAGAGAGCAATAAATCTACTGATGTATAATCAAGAAATTCTATCATAAAAAATTTCTCTAAAAATCACAAAAAATTATAGTTATCAAAGAAGAAATAAACAAAATTGAAAAAAAAAAGTTGAATAAATAAATAAAATCAATGCCTTTTTTAAAGACCTGGTCTTTATTTCTTACTCATGTTGGAAGTGCAGAAACTACATATGAGCCTCATGTCATGATGATTGAATATTATGAAAGTTTTAATCAGTTCCATTTCCAACCTGGGTCTTTTCTCCTTTCTTTAGGCAATATATCTAACATGTCCCTTGGCTCCCCAGACTCACTACTTTGACACTGAATTCAATACTGGTAACCCATCAGCATAACCCACTGTATCTCTGAACTACAGAACTCAGGACTTCCACTAGACTCAATCTCCCCAGTATTTGGGTTTATAATCACTTAATCCATGGATAACTCTTTAAAAAAAAATCATTAAAATATACATTTCCTTTATTTCAGTGGCATTATTGCTGGTTTTATACACCAAAAAGATGGAAATGACCGAAGTATGTGTATTGTGTGTATATATGCAAAACAAATTTATAATAGTATTTTTTGAGTAATATCAAAGAACTAAAATAATTGTGTATCCATCAACTGGAGAATATTTGAACAAATCATTGTATATCAATATAATGGAATATTAATTGTGCAATAAGAAATGATGAATATGAAGAATTCAGAGCAATTTGTAAAGATATTTGAAATGACTGAAATGAGCATAATGAGAAGAACAATTTATAAGAGGACCACAATAATATTAAGAAAAACAATTTTAAAATATTAAAACTCTAATCAATGGAAGTGTCAATCATAACTTAAGAAAACACTATGAAGCAAAGATGATGGATTGGTTTGCAAAATGAGATGTGTATTTTCAGACATAGCCAATGTAATGATTTATTTTATTTGACTAAATATTTGTCATGTGAGAGGGTTTTATCTGTAGGGCAGGAGATTAGTCAGTAGAATTGAAGGAAAGAAAAAAAGTAAAAGGAAAAAGAGCATCAATAAAAAATACCCACACACATACACATAATTTGTGATCTCTAAATATACACATGTATCCATATATAAATACGCATGCATTACACATGCACGTATATATGCATACATATAATTATATATGCATAATATATACACACACATACATACACAAAAAGAGACACAGACACAGATATGTTTATAGTATGTACTTATGAAGGGATCTCTCAATTAGAAAATTTTGTATGTGTATTATGATGTAGAAATTTTATCTGTATGTGTATGTATGTATGTATGATGTAGATCAGGAAACTTACAATTTAAAAATTTTAGATTATTTTCTGGATACAATGAAAATAATCAATGACTTGTTCAGAATTAAACCAAGTCAGCAATTATTATAAATAGGATTTGAAACTGGGTCTTTTGGATTGTGAGATTGGCTCTCTATTACTTCAAAGCTACCTCATAATATTAATTAAAAATATGTCATAAAAATATATAGCCCCCTCCCCCCAAAAAAAAACCTTGTGTTTTATCTGTAGTTTTTAAGTTAGTCTCTGAAAGTGTGACAGTCATGTCATGATTTCTCAGGGCTTGCTTTTCCCATGTGTCAATTATTTGGGTCCTTTAACTTCCTCTCCCCATTCCCTATGGCCTATCTTTTGACCATTTCTCTTTGCATTAGCACCTTGTGTGCCAGAGAAGAGATATATCAAATTAATGACAATTTTATCATTAGTAGATTTTTGTATGACGGGACAGGTTGAAACAAGGCAAAACTGAGACTTCTGGTTTATTTGTGACTATGAAATATGTGTACTATCTCATTCTTCCATCATCATATAGAATTGGAAGTTGACTATTTTAGAGCCATAGGTTTACTAGTCAAGTACTGAACAAATGAATGCCATAGGTTTGTTGATTTGACTCTTTGTGATTCCACAGACCATAGAATATTAATATTGTCCAAGGTGTTTTCTTGGCAAAGATACTGGAATGGTTTGGAGTGAAGAGATTAAATGACTTGTTCAGGGTCATGTAGTTAATGTTTAAGATCAAATTTAAACTCAGATCTTCTTGTTTCCAGATCCAATACTATACCCACTCAATTACTTGAGTGCTTCTTGGGTTTTCTTTACTATTCTTTATGAATCAGATCTTCCTTTACCAAGATTCCAAGTTGTGTTAATTCTTTCAGGCAGGAAGGACACTATTTTAATATCTACAATATTTTCCATTATTCCTAGTCAACAATATACTACTTAGATCAACAGGCCTCCAAAACAAGTACTAGATTCACCTTCTCCAAGAACAATAGTTTGTTGTCTGGGGAAAAACAAACAAACAAAACAAAATAATAGCAACAAAAAAGCTAACATTAACACTTTTATTGAAACAAATATTCCTATTTGAAGACCAATCAGAATCTTCTGTACTTACTTAGTAAAATGTATGCAGCTTCATCTTTCATTTATATATAGTATATTAAGAAAGATGAATTTATGGGTAAATATTGCCATGGGCATTCTTGAAATATTCCTTGATTTAGAAATGGTTACCAGTTGAGGAACTGCCATATTGGGAAGATTTTACTGGTCTACTAATTATTTTACTACAATTTTTAACAAGTGAGAATAATAAAGTTGGCATCCATATTCAGTTTAATGCAGATCTTTTAGAGTATTTCTGGAAATGCTACAGGCACTTTATAAAATGTGAACTAGTCTAGTTTCCCAATGTAAAATTTATAACAATACCATAAAAATTCCTAGGACTTCTAGGGGGAGAAATCATCATTGAAAAAGTAAATTCACAAGTGTGAAAAATTACTGAACTAAGAACATTCACCATTATTAAGGGGACTTCCCACCCACACTTCCCAACAGTATATATAATTGAGTTAGGAATGTTAATATGTGAGATTACAATTATTCATAAGCCTTATGTTTACTCTCATTCAATTTTTTTTTATTTCTTCCTTCTAGAGATTGATAAGCAATTCAGTGAATAGAATCCTGGACTTAGATACTTACTAATTTGATGTCCCTGAGAAAGTAATTTAATGTGTTTTTGCCTTCATTTCCTCAATTATAAAACAAACCTTATAATAGCACCTATCTCTCAGAGTCATTATGATGATCAGATGAAATAATGTTTATAAAGTTTTTAGTACAATGCCTTGCATGTAGTAAATGCTTAAAATACTTTCTTGCTTGTTTCATTAGAAATTAAAAACACATCTATTAAACTTCCATTATGGCACATAAGGGAGCAAAGAGCATGCATCTGATGTGCTGGAACACCCCCATTGGCCAATATTTCAAGTAGCCCTCGCCCAGGGAAAGAACCAATGGAAATGGTCTCCCAGAATACGTTGGCAGATGTGGCCCATGTTCTCAACTTGGAATGGAAGACTATCTCAACTCAGCACAAGGTAAACAGAAATGATTTGAACATCGTCCTGACAATGGATGTAGACTGTAGGCCTTTCACAAGATGACCAGTTTAGAGGCTCAGTCACCAGAATGTTTAGTATTGGTGAATAACTTTTTATCCCAGTGAATATGGAGATTTCCCGCTAAATCCTGAAGGAGTTGTGATTGATGTCCAAGGAATGAGTACAGACACTAATGCAGTCACCTGGTCTTGAAATACTACAGGGTATAAACTGATGGATTCTCATTGTTATTGTTTATCCTCCAATTTCAAATAGGACCAATGACATCACAGATTATGTCTTGAATTGTTGTACATGAATGAGATTTAAGTGAGACAGAATTCCACAAAGTCAACAGCTTCATTCTCTCTCCCAGAGACATCAAAGTCATTCAATGGTTAGAAAAAGCTTAGGATAACTGATGATGGCCTGGGATACATTAGATGACCTTGATGTCTTCAATATCTCCAAGCATTCCACAGGGCTCGCTTTGTCCATCTTCATGGCCATTGGGACAAATTGTTCTCATCCACTCATTCTGCTTGGGGAGGGAAGATATTTAAGGGAGATATCTCTCTAACTCACTAATGGGACTTGAGATCCTATTGGGTACCCTCAATTTGGCTTAGCTCCTCTGCCAAGATGGCACATGATACAGTTTGGGTAGTACCAAGGACTTTGATTGCTGTTATGATCACTGTTTATGTAAACAGATTATTTCAATCATTTCACTGAAGATGAGAGGAAGGGTGTTGTGGACTGGGACTGACTCAGGCCAGTATATTAGTAATTTCGATTCAATTTTGGAGTAAAATGAGACTTTCATAGACCACACAACATTTAACAGAAAGCTATTTACTTAACCAAAGCAAGAAAAGGATATTCAACAAAGGATTGGTTCCCAAATTGATACTGCTGAACAAAGCTAACAAAGTTTTCTTGCCTAAGTTGCTTATTGGCTTCTGTCAGCCTACTTCATCTACATACACCCTCACCCTCACCCCCACACACCCCCAAACATACCCCCACCCACACATATATACCACCCCCAACACATACATACTATTCATTCCAGAACAGGCCTTGGTAAAGTCTGATTGTATTAAGGATGAAGCTTTCCTGAACTGGGTTAGAGTTTCTGGTGCCTCCTGCAAATGGGAATCACCCACAGTAATTCCAAGTTTATAAAGTATAATATGTAGAATTTGTGATTTTGTTTCCTGTCCTACAGAGCAGTAATATTTAGAGATTCTAATAACAAAAGATCATTAATACATATTCAAAGGAGGCAGGAAGTAAGGGGAAAGACATATGAAGAATTGGCTTGCTTTTTGTTTTATTCTTTCATTTCCTGGTAAAGAGAATTGCTTTTCTCTTCCTCCTCTTCTTCATTTTCCTTTCTCCTTCTTCTCCTCCTCCTCTTCCTTCTCTTTTTCTTCCTCATTCCTCTTCCTTCTCCTCTTCTTTCTTTTTTTCTTGTTTTTCCTCCTTTTTTTCTTTATTCTCATTCTCCTTTTCCTTCTCTACTTTTCCCCCTTCTTCTTCTCTTCCTCTCCCTCCTTCTATTTTTCCTCCTCTTTCTCTTCCTCTTTTTCCTCTTCTTCTTTCTCCTCCTCCTCCTTCTCTTCTTCCTCTTCCTCCTCCTCCTCCTCTTCCCCCTTTTCCTTATTCTTTTCTTTCCTCTGGCTCCATCCCATAGCTTCATGTCAGAAGTTGAATCTCTTTTCTGAATCTTCAGCATCATTTTTTATTTACTTTTTCTTTGGTGAAGCTCTTTTCAGAAACTCTCAGGAGTATTGTCCCATTCTGATAAAGCATCAGAAAACTTACAGTAGTGCTCTCTGAACTTTTCACCTCTCCCCAACTCCTTATCATTTTGAAACTGCTAAAAGTAGTTTAATATTAAGTAAACAAGCTGAGAAGATAACAAGAAAAGTAATCTAACTTCATTCTATATGTGTGTCTCTGTCTTAAGGGTTATTTTCAAGAATTATTATCTCCATTCATAGAAATTATTTCTGATGAATTAATTTGTATTGAGTTTTAAAATTTAAAATTTAAAAACAAAAAAGTTGTTTTATTGAGTAATATTTAATCCTTTATAATATCTTATCAGTAAATCTTTAGATGAATTCTAGAATTGCTGGAGTGTACTAGTTCCCAAATCCTTACTCAGAGAAGCCTTAGGGCAAACCAGTTATCTTCTGGTTCTAAAATGAATGCTTTTTCCACTATCCCACACTAGCACTACAATGATTGAATGACATGGTTTTATAGTTAAATACTATTTTCACAATATTGGAAAGCAATTGACAGATAGATCTAGTCTATCTTTTACAGGTAGAAAGTTCTCTGTTTAAAGTAGAGGAAATAGCCCTGGGATAGAAGCCAGAAGACTTGAAATTTTAGTTGTGGCTTTGTCACTAACTTGCTATGTGATCTTGGGTGGATGGTTTAATCTCCAAGACCCTCACTTTCCTCATCTGTAAAATAAGGTTTATTGAGAAGATAATTTGTAAAGTCATTTCTAGTTTTGGAATTCTATTTCATCATCCCTTAACATTTGTGTGTATGTGTATGTATGTTCAGTTATAGCATCCTCCTTCTTATATTCTTTCTCTTTGGATAATTTTTTTGGTTATGTTTCCTCTACCAGTTCAAATCATATTTTCTTTAAACCTGATAAACCTGGTAATTTAGCCTATTTTCTTATTGGTTCTCAATATGGATAGCCAATCTATTCAATATACTGAAGGTCTTGCTCTTGTTCTTTTAGGAATGAATTATCTGGGACTACTATCTGCTATCTCCTGTTCTCACTTCATGATATGCACACCATTATTTTTAGTCTCACATATTTTCAGTAATATCTTCTTGGGCACAAATCATTGTTAATATGTAATCTAATTTTGCTTGCCCAGAATTTTCTGACTGCTTTTTGAGTCATCTGTAATTCTGCTTTTTAGGATTAGGATGAGTGTATATTCAAAATGTATATAGTGCTTAGATCCAGTGTCTCTCTTCTTAGAAAGTAAATCAAGTGCATATTGACTCAGGAAGTTAAGATCCTTTGGTATTATCTTTATGGAAGTTAGTTTAAAACAAATTAAATTTGTATGAGTTTGTATGAAATTATTATAGTCAAGGTCAATGTGCTTTCTTCCAAAATTCTGCAGTCTGTTTTTGGTGTCATTAACTGGTATAAATAGGATAGGTTAAATACATTTATGCTTTTTAGCTAAATTTTTAAGTTTTGTATTTAGTTCATAATTTTATATTGATAACAAATATTAATGCCAGTTTGATTTTCATTATTAAGAAATAATCTATGAATAAATTATGGTATATGAATGCTATGGAATATATTGTTCTGTAAGAAACGACCAGCAGGATGATTTCAAAGAGGCTTGGAGAGACTTACATGAACTGATGCTAAGTGAAATGAGTAGAACCAGGAAATCATAATACATGGCAACAAGAAGACTATACGATGATCAGTTCTGATGGAAGTGACTATCTTCAACAATGAGATGATTCAAACCAATTCCACTTGCTCAGTGACGAAGAGAGCCATCTATACCCAGAGAGAGGACTGTGGGAACTGAGTGTGGAACACAAAATAACATTCTCACTCTCTCTGTTGTTATTTGCTTGCATTATGTTTTCTTTCTCAGTTTTTCTTTTTTTTTTCCTTCTTGATATGATTTTTTTCTTGTGCAACAAGATAACTGTATAAATATGTATACATATATTGGATCTAAAACGTATTTCAATATATTTAACACGTATTGGGCTATCTGCCAGCTAGGGGAGGGAGTTGGGGGAAGGAGAGGAAAATTTGGAACAAAAGATTTTGCAAGGGTCAGTGCTGGAAAAATTACCCTTGCATATGCTTTGTAAAAAAAATATTTAATTAAAAAAAGCAAAAAAAAAAAAAAGAAATAATCTTTTTGTGATTTTATTTGATACTCTCCACATCTGATGACTTCTGATTATTTTTATAAAGAAAATATTCATGAAGGTTAAACTAGATACATTCTAATATCTCATGTAATTTCACATCTGTGATTTAATGCTTCAGTGAGGTTTTATGTAGTCCAGAGGTGTCAATTTTGCAGTTGAGTTTTTAGGCAGTCTTCAGAACTCCCCAATGATACAAAACTAGATTAAAACACAGTTGGAAAATGTTAAACAAAATAAATAAAAATGCAAAATAATGTGAATAATATTAACATGTGGTTTTTCTAAGTAAATATGCAGCTAGAAGAATCCTTTCCTTTTGAGTTTAAAACTATTGGAATAGCCTCTATTTAGTTTCTTTCATTTCTTACTTCTGAACCATATTTTCCAACTTTTTTTTATTATTATTTATTCTTATCTTTGCTTTGAACTCTAAGTATATGTTGATTTAATTAGGATAGTTTTGTTGTTATTTCGTTCTTTGTATATTTTCTCTATTTCTTCATTCTCTGTAACAGATGTCAGTACCTAAGCAACAACTATTTTCGTGATATTTTTTTTTTTTTTTTTGCAAAACTTGTAATAGAAAATGACCAAATGTCACATGGGTTTGTATTTCTTGTTGTCTTCAGATGCATGAGGAAAGCATTTCAGCTGACTTTATCTGCTTTTTCAACTAGAATCTGTGAGCTATAAATTCTGTCTTTTACTTTCATTTTTACTTAGAAAAGAAATATTAATATGGTTAATTTTTTCCAGCTATATATAGAGTTGTCATCCATTGGATAAAAATATCAGATTTATAATACCAACATCTAAATTAATTTTAAGAAATGGTCTAAAAATCATATGATTTTACATCCTCTTTCCTTTTTTCATTGCTTCTTGTTTCATTACAGAAACAAAACAGGGAGCACCATTTTGTCTCTTTTCTTTTTCTCCATTTATGAGTTCTCATGGTTAAAAAGGACAGTCTTCTGATGTTAAGCTCTGGACTAAGCAAAACTGATCTTTAAAAAGTGGACATGATCTATTGCTAGGACTGTTAAAAAACTTTTTCATTGTGGTACTTAGAATTTATCAAACCTTGTAATATGCTAGTAAAACCTATGAGATCTCAGAAATCTCTTCACAAGATAATGAGACAATAGGACAAAAATCGTGTTATTATAATAAGTATATTCCTTCTAAGATCCACAACTCATATACACATAGAATAATCCAGAAAAAAATTAGTATTAAAGAGATAGGGTTTTGCTCCTCAGAAAGTTGAAAATCAGGTTTATATCAACCTTAATAATTGCACCAAATTCATTTGTGTGTATACATGTGTATCTATACATATACATATTGTATATATATATAGTTTGAACATTAAAAATCACAGTAATGAAAAAAATCATAAATGAGAACCAGCTCAAATGTCCTTCAGAACTTTATTTAGGAAGATTATTTTTAGCTAAACAAAGGGTAGACCGCATCACAAAAGATAAAATAGATAATTTCAAACTTATGAATTGAAAGGTTTTTAAACTAAAAAAGATATTAATGAAATTAGTTTGAGAAGAGACACTTTTATTGGGAAAAAATGCTACACTGAATATTTCTGACAAAGACCTGATATCCAAAAATACATACGCAATTAACAGATTTAATACTAAAATGTACTCTTCAATATGAACTAATGCTCCTGAAGGAATTAAAAATCATTAACTATTTGAAAGATTGCTTCAAGTCACTAATAATAAGCAAATCACAAATCAAATCAACCCCAAGCTTTCACCTCTGTTTCAGGAAATTGTGAAAGATGAAAAAAAGATGGGAATAATCAGTGTTGAAAGGGTTGTAGAATGACAGACACATTAATACATAGTTGGTAGGGGATAAAAATTCATCCAACTATATAGGAAAGTAATTTGAAATTATGTTTTTAAGTGACTAAATGAAGATCAAATGAGATAATTATAAAGGGCAGATTATTGTTGTTATTAAGATTATTTCCATTTGATCCAGATATCCCATTGCTCAGTTATAGACAAAAAAGCATCTAATGGTCAACATATTCACAACAGGTTTTTCATATGTGTGAAATAAAATAGATTTCATTAATTGGAATATGGTTAAAAATTTTGTTAAGTAAATGAGAGAAATCATGAATAAAGGAAAAAAAATCTAAGAGAAGCATGGGAATACTTATATGAAAGGAAGCATAACCAAGAAAACAAATACAGAATGATTACAAAAATGTAAATAGAAATGACAACGGGAAAAAAAGAATTTGGAATATCTTGGAATAGTATGCTTTTTAAACTAAAAAACTAAAAGTAACTTCTAATGTTAAAAGAGAGGAATAATTTTGAAAGTTGTACATATCATGTTATTCATTTTTAGACAATGGCTCTTATATGTGAAGTTTATGATTTTCAGTTTGGAATCAATTCGTTAGCCACAATTCATTTGTATATACAATTTATAATGGAGAAAGGATAGAAACTTGATTAAAAAAATTACCCCTCTGTCTCCTCTATGATATAAACAAGATAGTCCACAATTCAGAGTAGACAACTGAAGATTTTCTTTTTTTTTTTTTTTTTATTTAATAGCCTTTTATTTACAGGATATATGCATGGGTAACTTTACAGCATTAACAATTGCCAAACCTCTTGTTCCAATTTTTCACCTCTTACCCCCACCCCTCCCCAGATGACAGGATGACAAGTAGATGTTAAATACATTAAAATATAAATTAGATACACAATAAGTATACATGACCAAAACGTTATTTTGCTGTACAAAAAGAATCAGACTCTGAAATATTGTACAATTAGCTTGTGAAGGAAATCAAAAATGCATGTGTGCATAAATATAGGGATTGGGAATTCAATGTAATGGTTTTAGTCATCTCCCAGAGTTCTTTTTCTGGGCATAGCTGGTTCAGTTCATTACTGCTCCATTGGAAATGATTTGATTGATCTCGTTGCTGAGGATGGCCTGATCCATCAGAACTGGTCATCATATAGTATTGTTGTTGAAGTATATAATGATCTCCTGGTCCTGCTCATTTCACTCAGCATCAAACAAAACTAATGCAGACAAGATTAGAAGGGAAGCAATAAACTGGGAAAATATTTTTACAGTCAAAGGTTCTGATAAAGGCCTCATTTCCAAAATATATAGAGAATTAACTCTAATTTATAAAAATCAAGCCATTCTCCAATTGAAAATGGTCAAAGGATATGAACAGACAATTCTAGATGAAGAAATTGAAACTATTTCTAGTCATATGAAAAGATGCTCCAAGTCATTACTAATCAGAGAAATGCAAATTAAGACAACTCTAAGATACTCACTACACACCTGTCAGATTGGCTAAGATGACAGGAAAAATAATGATGATTGTTGGAGGGATGCGGAAAACTGGGACATTGATGCATTGTTGGTGGAGTTGTGAACAATCCAACCATTTTGGAGAGTAGTTTGGAACTATGCTCAAAAAGTTATCAAACTGTGCATACCCTTTGATCCAGCAGTGTTACTACTGGGATTATATCTCAAAGAGATTATAAAGAAGGGAAAGGGACCTGTATGTGCATGAATGTTTGTGGCAGCCCTTTTTGTAGTGGCTAGAAACTGGAAATTGAATGGATGTCCATCAGTTGGAGAATGGCTGAATAAATTGTGGTATATGAATATTATGGAATATTACTGTTCTGTAAGAAATGACCAACAGGATTATTTCAGAAAGGCCTGGAGAGACTTAAACTGAAGATTTTCTAACCTAGATGTATGTGTTTTCCCATCTAATGTAAAAGGCACTGGTAGAATTTGAACACTCAAGCAGAAAATTTCAAAGTTTCCAGATACAAAAAGGTCTGTGGCACTTAATGGCAACTCAAAATGCTAAAGGATGTCTGGATGCATTATTTGGAAAGGTATATATTGTGGAAGCAATCTGACTTTAGGATTGTCTGGTGGAAATCATTTGCCAGGACTTAACTTTTAAGAAAAGGGACTGGAGATTAGGTGCAATTTTACTTTCAGAGAAGTTCTCAAAAGCCTTTATTGGTTGTGTTTTTCAATATTACAGTAGCATTTATAATGCTCTCATATTGACTCAAACTTTTTTTCCACATCAAATTCCTCATGTAAAAATGGGAAATATAATTGTCACTTTTCCTATTTCATAAGCTTCAAAGAAACACAGAACCTGAGAATTAAAAGGGACTTCCAGAGACCATTTAATCTAATCCACATTTGAACAGAAATCCTTATTTTAAGATTTTTTAGTCAGTGCTTGAAATCAGGAATCAGGAAGGAATAATCAGTAAGATAAATCTGCAATATCTCAATACATTCCAATCAATTTATATCTATCTATCTAATTATAATAATTTTCCCTTCTTTACACTGAACTGAAATCTCTCTCTTTACAGCTTTTACCCATTTCTCTCAGTTCTCCTGGGATCAAGGAGACAAAATATAATCTCATTCCCACATATCATGTCTTCAAATACTTGAACAAAAGTTTAACTTTTTTATAGTAGGAGATAATAAAAATGTTAATTCTCCAGTGGCACTAGAATCTTCCCCCTAAAACTTAGACTGAACAATTAATTACTACACCAACAACCTAACCAGTTATGTATCTATCTGTTTCATCATCTAACTTGTAGCTATTCATTTTGTCCACTGGTAGTGTCATGATGTATATGGCATTTCAAGAATGGTAACTTTGTCCAAAAAGGAAATGAAGTTAGGGGCTGGTGATCTGGTATTAATCACACTACATTAGTTATTTCCTAACAGTTTGCAAACTATCTCTTTAATAATATGTACTTTATTTTATAGATGAAGAAATTAAAGGTCAGAGACTTGTGATTTGCTTATGGTCATCTTATGGTTAATAGAGGTAATATGGTGGAGTAGATATAGGGCTAAACTTGCCAGGATAAAGCATTCAAATGAAGACTCTGACTTATTAACCATATGACCCTGGGAAAGCCATTCACTTTTAGATGTTTCAGGCTTTCTCTAAGATTTATTTACTGAGTCATAAATTGGAATCTACATTAGGGGAAGAAGACCTTATACCTGCATTCATATAGTTAATTAATGGCAAAACTGGGATTAGAATTCAGGTCTCCTCCTACTTAGTTCTCCTTTTTATTACATAATATTAATTTTCTGGAATTAGTTTTTCTCTTCTGGAGCTATTATCCCTTCTGGAATTTGGATTGTCTCCCACACCTTCTTGAATTTGAATCATCAAATTCCAGATGCTACCCTTCCACTGAATTTGATGTTATCTGCATACTCAAAACCTTTCCAACAGAGTGAGACTATCTGAATTTAACTCCACTTGCAGATCCCCTACAGTCAACTCCATATCATATTGAGGCATAAAACTGGAATCTTAGTGGGCTTAAAATCTCTTAATTAAGAAACACATCATTCTATTCTTCCTCATTTCAGAACTTCTCTCTCTCTCTCTCTCTCTCTCTCTCTCTCTCTCTCTCTCTCTCTCTTTCTGTAGAATTGTTTCTCCCCTTCTCAAACACACACACACACACACACACACACACACACACACACACACACACACATTCCTATTTCCCTTTTAGATATTCTGATTTTTTAAATTTAATTTTTTTTGGAGCATAATTTTCCAGATCTGTTATTTGGAAGTTATAATGTGCTACCTGGTATCTGCCACATGCTGTGTCCTGTGATGGAGACCCACCCTTACATATATGACATTTTCTGCAGGGTTCTACTCATGGAACAGAAAGTTGCATGCACTAGTAATTGGCCACATGAGGGAATTAGCTAATTCTCACCACAGTGTTAAGATACTCACTGGTGGTTAATGATCTCTGGAAGGAGCTATCTGTAGAGTGGGTTGGTGGTATCAGTGGAAGATCATTCAAAAATCCAGTCCAAAATCTTTGACTTTGAAAGTGGTGATATTTTAGAAATAACTCTGCAAAGAAGGCTAACCCTCTCTTCATTCTAATGAGAGACATAGGAGCCCAGTGGATATCTTCTCTTCCTCTGATTACTGGCCTTAGAAGCAATAAAATCTGATTGGTCTGGTGTAAGTGTTTGCAATTAGAGCAAATGGAGTTAGTTGAAATCACAGGCAGACACAGTATTTTGATCCCAAGTGGCCCTATAACAAAAAAATCTTCAAAGCAAGGGAATATTCTCCTTTGGAAAATATTAGAGATACTGGTTACTTGTCTGAAAAGCTATTGAGAAGTCAGGAAATGATTTACAGGATCAATCTCTTTTCCTTTTCTGCTGGTTTAACTCTGCTATTTTAACTTTTCTCTTGCTCTTAGGGTCTAAGATTAATGCTAACTAAAGATGCATTTTGTTAATATGTATACAGTTTCTAGCCTTTTAGATATATTTTAGTTATGCTAAAAAATATCACAGATTTCATTAAAAATGACTTTTCAAGCACTTCATAATTAAGTAGAATCGATCTAATTTAAACACTTTCAGAATTTAGAAGAGTGTCATTTTTAGCTATTAGAGTCTATATTTTTTAATGAAAAAGATCAATTAAAATATTGATGGCACACTTTTATTTTCTGATCATTGAAAATATATAAACAAAATTATTTTTATATCTGTGTGTTTATGTGTAATCACTAAGGTTAATTACTCATTGTAAAATAGAGTCAATGTCCCCAAAATATCAAACAGGGAGTATGTTAATTGATTCAGTTCATGGTGTAGCTATATAATCTAAAGATTAGAACACTAACTATTATGTTTATTGGGGAAGAACTTTACAGATCTTCACTTATAGTTTTGATTTATATTGATCAAGATCAGGTGTGTTGTTGTTATTGTTGTTTGTTGATTTTTTAAAAAATGTTAGTTCATCCTTCATTAGGGAAATTAAAAGTTGTGAGTAAATAATATAATAACCTTGAGTTTTAGCAAAAGAGTTACCCTTCATGCTTGAAAGTCAAGTATACTTTGAAAAAGATAATTGATCTAATTATCAAGATATATTTAAACAAAATTTAAGCATAGTATTTGAAACCTAAAGAAGATGGTTTATGGATTTTTGACTTCTTAAATCAATCAATAAAGATTCATTAAACACCTTCTATGTATAAGATTCCGTGCAAGGTTACATGGGGGATACAAATAAATAGAACATATTGCCTCTGTCCTTGAATAACTTATGCTCTGGTTGAGGAAATAAGAGAAAACACAAAATGATAACCAAAGTACAACAAGATTATAATAAATAAGATGTTATATTTGTTTAATGCCTTACAATTTCTTAAGTTCATTCAAACAGACAAACTTCTCTGTTGAGATAGGTAGGACAGGTATATTTATTTTACAGAAGAGGTTTGGAGAAATGCAATAATTTGTTTAAAATTGGTCAGATAATAAGTTGCATGCCAGTTCTTCAGAACACAATCCAGTTTACTTTGCATTTTACCAGAGAAGTGTTAAAAGTGTAAAGAGGGAAAAATGATGCATGTAACATAGTTTTTCATTCAAAAATATGCTAATATATTATGTATATGTTAAAATATGTGTGTATATGTATACACACATTACACATACATATGCATATATATGTATATTCAGAGAAAGGAAGAGTTCATTTTGACTTTGGATAGCTAAGGATTGGTTTGAAGTCAACAAGTTTTTTAAAGTACTACCTATATATCTAGGCATAGTGCCAAGTGTTGAGAATACAAATACAGGGGAAAAAAAATTCCTGTCTTTGAAGAGTTTGCATTCTTTCTAATGGAAGAAAATAAAATATAAAGGGAAACTGAAAAGTGTGCGTGTGTGTGTGTGTGTGTGTGTGTGTGTGTGTGTGATGGAGAACGTAGGAGATACCCATATGGGATATATGGGGAAGGCCATAGTCAGTAATAAAGGTGGGAAAGGAGTAAAAAAGGTAGTATGGTTCTTCTGAATACTTCTTCAAAATGGAGAACTGAGTAAGAACTCATGGATTTAATGGGGAAAGAGGGATTTGCACAGGTGAGAAGGCCAAAGGAATGGAAATTTTTGGGATGAGAAGAAAACTTTTTTAGGGCATGACCAAAAACTCTATAGAATGAGAAGTAGGGCTAGAAGAGAAGTGGAGTTAATGTGGCTAGTCTACATACTTCCTCAAAATGAAGAATCACACAGAAACTCACTAATATGCAAGGTAACTTGATACATGACAAGAATTAAATCTTGAACTAAAGTCATATTTAACTTCAAGTCCAGGACTTAAAAATGACACAATAAAAAAAAAAAAAACAGTCTCTGATATAACTGAAAGTCTTAATTGTTTTACATTAGTGTATCCTTTCCATGTTTGGATCTCTCTCTCATCAATTGCTATGACATTAATCATAGAGCTGAATCAGCAATTCATCATAGTACCATATTTCCAAAAATATTGCTTGAGATACCCATATTTGATAATATGATAAACTATTGGAGGTGTAAATGTGTCTATTTTTCTCTTTGCTAAATTAAGTATTAAGTTCAACTCCCAAAAGCTATGTGCTCAAGAGAAAGGTTGCCTTGAGAAACTTTTTTTATCTTTTGAAAATCCTAGTGGAAGACCTTGTCTGCCTGTATAAGCATTTATATGATAAATTCCTTCTTGTATCACATAGCTAGAAAAAAAGTTTGACTTATTAGAAGCATTTGATTTTTTTTTTTCTTTTTATAAGGCAAGGAGATCTACACAGTCCAACATTTTAATTTGTTTGGTTGTCGGCCTTAGCTGCTAAGAAACTCAAAGCTAAATGTGATGCCTGACTGCAGGAAATAACTAACTTATCCTATGAGCTAGAGACATCTTGGGCATGATGTGATCACCTTAAAAAATAATCATTTTATTTTGTATTTTAACCATAAAATGCTGCAAATTCTTCCTCAAAGTAATTAGAAGGTTTCTATAAACAAAAAATAGCTGACATTTATATAATATTTTGTTTTGCAAATATATATATATATATATATTTGCAAAACAAAATATTATATATATATATAACATGGTTACATCATATATACATTTGCACATTCATGTATGCATCCATATACATATATCTGAATACATACATATGTATGTGTATGTATGAATATATATTCATATATAGATATATCTTTTCAACCTTTAAAGTAGTATATAAATGCTAGCTATTTATATACATACATGTATTTACATATATGATATTATTTGTGTATATATCTATATATAGCTATCTATATCTACTTACATAAATATATATGGATATACACACATACATGTACACATACAACATATTATTAGAATCTCACAGGAACACTATAATGTAGGTGCTATTATCCCCATTTTATAGATGAGGAATCTAAGTTGTGTAGAGAGGTTAAGAAACTTGTCTAGGAACACATAGATACTAAGTGTCTAGGGTAGGATTTGAATAGATGTCTATCTTAATTCCAAGTTCAACACTGTACTACCTAGCTGCCTAAAATTGCTAATACTATTCAAAAAGAACATTCTGGGAATCAATGAAAATTCAATTGTGAACATATTGGTTTACATACAGTTACTTATTATAGTCCTTGCTCACCTGGAGAAACAAAATAAGACTATATACCAAATCTTATTGAAATAGGATATGGCAGTCAAAATAATATGAAAATGCTTAACAAAATTATTATAGAAAATTAGGAATAAATTGCTTTACAAAACTCTTTTTTGATCACATTTGAAATATCCACAGTTATTTATTTTATGATCTTTAAGAATAATTCCTTGAGAAATGATGAGTAAACTTCTTAGATATGTATGGGTTTAAATACACACACACATATACATATACTCATATAAGCATATCACTCAGTTATGGTTTCATAAAAAAGAATCTTAATAAATTCATAAAATGAAGGATATAAACTTTAAATTCTTTCTGAAGGAGAAAGTATTTTAAATAAAATAGCAGAGAAAGAGAGAGAAAAGGAAGAAGCAGAAGAAACAGAAGCAGCAGCAAAAACAGAAGCAGCAGCAGCAGAAGATATTGATGAAGATGAAGAAGTAGCAACACCAGCAGAAGAAGCAGCAGAAGCAGCAGCAGCAGCAACAAATAATATTATATATGTAAATACACGTATGTATATAATAGCTAGCATTTATATACTACTTTAAAGTTTGAAAAGATATATCTATATATGAATATATATTTGTATGTACACACATATATGCATGTATTCAGATATATGTATATGGATTCATACATGAATGTGCAAATTATATATGGTGTAACCATGTTATATATGTATATATAAAGCAAGCTTTAAACTATTTCTGAATGAGAAAGTATTTTAATTGAAATAGCAGAGAAAGAGAGAGAAAAGGAAGAAGCAGAAGAATAACAAGCAGCAGCAGCAGAAGAAGAAGAAGAAAAAGAAGAAGACAAAGAAAGACGAGGAGGAGGAGGAGAAAAAAGAGGAGGAGGAAGGAAGAGGAAGGAAGAAAGAAGGAATAGAAGGAATAGAAAAATAACATCTATGTTATTTAATCTCTGTTACTATATTACATATAATAATATATGTTACTATTACTATTGTTATTATTAAGATTATTTCCATCTGATCCAGATATACTATTGGATAATTTAATTTAATCTAGGATATGATATGATGCACATCTTTAATGTCATCATTAAATGGAATTATATTTACCAAATTTTTGTGTACAGCATCAGAGTGTACTGAACAACGCATATGTGTAATGCAAGTAATTTGTTTAAAACCTGCTTATTTCTTATACAAATTATTTGGTTAATAAATCCCAGTTCTGTGGATTGTTGAGAAGAAATTTGTCATAAAATTTTGAAGAGGTGTGCAAGAGATTAACAGGTCTATATTTTTGATAGGATAAAAGATTGTCTTTTAGAAATCTGGGATAAACTATATATTGAATCCATTCTGAGGGACCAATGGTGTTAATTATGTAAGGTAATTTGGTAAATATTGATTGGGACAAGCAACTCAGGATCTAATCAGTTTTGAATGTAGAGATCTTCTCCAGGGACCATTTAAAATCTTTATGTAACAGGTCACATATTTTAAAATGGATGCAATTATTGTATCACAGTAGGGAAGAACCATGGAATATATGAAATTCAGGGAGATCATTATGAGATAGTAAAATTGAATCAAATAATTCAACTAGAGATTTCAATTTTTCTCTTGTAAAACATAATGAATAAAATTTCCCTAGCATATGCTTGTATTATTAGTTCAGATCATGTGACCCAAAAGTTGCTCATTAGGATCTGTTCTGGTCCCATTATTTGTAAAGGAGAAGCTGTTTTCAATTAACTTCAGGACTTAAAAGAATTTGTGTCTTTGCTCATATTTGTATTACCTTCAATAACAAAGATGGCATCATTCTACCTTTTACATCCTGATTCACTCATCCATATTTAGAAAATATCTGATAGGTGATACAACCAACATGCTGAAGGTTTTTCAATCACTTATATTGAATAGTTTACACATTTAGTGATCCATCAATAAGCATTTATTAAACACCCATTAAGGGCTAGGCACTGTGCTATGTATTAAGGATACAAAGAAAGTCAAAAGACAGCCTTGTTCTCAAGGATCTCGTAATCTAGATTCATTTCTCAATGATTAACAAATCCCTGAATGTCATTATCTTGTTTTTTATACCCCATTATTTGTTCCTTTATTCATATTCCCCTAAACTTAACACTCCTTCATAATAACCAACTGTGAATCTAGCTACCTTTTCCACTATACTTTTTGAAATATTGGCTTTATAGGTAACACACTTGATTTGCTTTCATATTAATTCTTTTCCTTTCCCACTCCTTTCACCTTCTTATAATCACTGAAATCTGATGCTATTCTGATGACACAACTTTCTTGGCCATCCATAAACTCTGCTGAAACATTTTTCCAAGATGTTTTTGTCCCCCCTCAAACTTTTCATGGATCTCCCTATCAAGTTCCTCCCCTACCCTTCCCACTCCCAACAAACTAGGAAACGTGACTCATATTCCAATGGGGAAAAAAAAACAAACCTCATCAAGGCCCTTCTTCTTTCCTCCTCATTTTACTTCACTTAGGGTACCTTCTATTCAATTCTATCTCATGTAAAGAGGTAGCCCTTTTCTTTTTCAAGGAATTCAATAGATTTAATTACCTCTATGCTCTCTATTTAATAGATTTAATTATCTCTATGCATTGCAGGAGTCCTCAAACTACAGCCCGCGGGCCAGATGCAGCAGTTGAGGACATTTATCCCCCTCACCCAGGGCTATGAAGTTTCTTTATTTAAAGGCCCACAAAACAAAGTTTTTGTTTTTACTATAGTCCGGCCCTCCAACACTCTGAGGGACAGTGAACTTGGCCCCCTATTTAAAAAGTTTGAGGACCCCTGAGAGTGTCTGAGAATCAAAAACTGAGTTCAAATCCTTCCTCAGACACTTATTACCCATGTACCCTGGGAAAGTCACTTGACCCTTTTTGTCTCAGTTTTCTCATCTTTAAAATAGATTGGAGAAGAAAATGGCAAACTACTTCAGAATCTTTGCCAAGAAAGCCACAAATAAAGAGTCAGACATGCCTGAAAAATATGATCAACAATAATGCTGGGAATTCACAGATCTACTTATTTAGCTCTTACCTATCTGTTGATCTAGTCTTGCAGTTTCAATTGCTTATTGAATATCTTCAAATGCATAATCTATTGACATAAAAACTCAATGTGACTGAAATGAAACTAATTTTCTTTTCCACTAAGTCCTCCAGTCTTTCTAATTGTCAGATTATTTTCAAAGTCACTTTCATCCTCCCTGTGATTCAGAATCCCAACTGTTTATCATCCTTATTCTTCACTCTTTTTCACATCCTAAAGCCAACCTATTTACGTACCTTTTCAAGGAAAATTATATAGCATCTTTTGTAAATGCCTTTCTGCTAGCACTCTAGAAACAGTCCTCATTATTTTATGCTTGGACTATTATATCTACTGACCTGTTTGTCTCCCTCAGATACCTCCCTATTTTATTCCACCCTTCTACTCAGCTTTCAAATGAATCTTTCTCAAGCACAGTCTGATCATTCTGCTTCAATATTTAATAAACTCCATTGGTTCCCTATTATCTATAGAATACAAAACCCTCTTGTTAGCATCAAAACCATTCATCATCTATCGCCTGATATCTTCCTACCTTTTTAGCTTTATTAAACCTTTCTTCCTCTTGCCCCCATACTCTATGATCTATTGATACTGGTCTTCTTGCTATTCTTCACAGAATATACTCCTTCTGCTTGCATTTTTACTGGATATATTCCAGGACTGTAATTTTCTCCTCCTCATCTTTGCCTCTTGGCTTCTCTACATTTATTCAAGTCAATTAAAAATCCCACCTTCTTCTAAAAACCTTTCATTGTTTCCTTTAATGTTAGTGTCTTCCTTCTGAGATTTTCTCCAATTTGACCTGGCTTCACATTATTTATAGATAATTATTTGCATGTAATTTTACCTAATAGATTATGAGTTTTTTGAGAGCAGACCTTTTTTTTTTTTTATCTTCCTTTATATTCTCAGTGCTTAGCACAGTGCCTGGTACACAGTAGGTGCTTAATAAATGTTTGTTGATTGACTAGAGACAGACAAATGAAGTTTCCATGTAGTTTATAAGCCTTTAGCTTTTTCATCCTTTATTCTTAAATTCTACTTTCTTCCTCTCCCTCTTCATCTTTGTCTTTCTTTCTGTCTCTGTGTATAAATATATATATGCATGTATATATATGTGTGTATGTTTGTGTATGTATATCTATATGTATGTACCTAAATGAACTTTTAGTTATACTCACTAAATATTGAAGTTTACATTGATCTAATTTGGATTTTCTTAATGACTTCTTCACAGAATTTCTCTTTCTCTTCGCTCCCTGTAACAGTCAGTCAATAAGATTTTATTAAGTACCTATCATGTGTCAAGCGCTGTGCTAAGTGCTGGATAAATTCACTTATCTTCATGATAATGTTTCTTGTAAATGTTTATCATGAACACTTCAATCTGAGAGAATCAAATATCACATGAGATAATATTTCTCATTCCCTTTGAAAGGACCATAAAACTAATCTAATTTGCCTATTTGAGAAGAATCTGTGGGTTACCTTTCCATTTAGGTTTAGCTTTTTCCTTCTGATTTCATGTACAGCAAGAGTGATTGGATTCAGTTTTTTCATTAGTATGTCAATTACATTGTTACTGGCTAAGGATTTTATATTATGGATATCAATGATTAAATTAGTATTTGTAAATAGTCTAGAAACTCGTGATTCACAAACATTTGATGTATTATCATCTTTTAAAGATTTATGACTCAGGCTTTGCCCTCTTTCTGCTATTGTCACAGCAAATGCAGAGGGGTTACACAGGACAGTGTTACCATGTATAAAGAATCCATCACCAAGTGGTCAGTCTACTGACTTAGGCTCTTGGCAAGCAGACACAATTTATTGATGGGAGCATATTGGAAGCTTTTCCTGTATGAACAAATTCTGTCTTAAATTGTACTTCATTGGAAGGACCTTTGAGAAGTGAAAGTGTCCTTAATGCCTCTATGAGGCATATTACTTGCATGCAAAAATACTTAAAATTTATATTTCTATGTGGGAATACCTTGAGTTCCATTTAAGATAAACAACATTATTGGGAGTTTTTAAAAGTTTTTCTGCTGATCTTGACTGAATCCTTATGTCTTAAAGTGAATCAATCAAGGTTTCTTTGGACCTGTATACAGTTTGTCAATACAGTTAGAAGGGAAACTTTTCCTGCTAAACAAAATCAGTGTAGTATAATTATTTTAGCTCTCAGAAAGCTATTCATAGTACTATAGAAGATACTTTTTCCTCAGGTCAGCTTTTTATTCCAGTTTTTGTCATCCACCATTCTAGGTATGCTTTGGATCAGAGGGAAAACAAGACTTAAAGTCAATTAAGGATCACACTAATTATGTGATCTTGAGGGAAATGAATCACTTCTCTGGCTCTCAGTTTCTTTGAGTATGGAGAAAGAGTCTAAACTATAAGATTTTGAAGGTTTCATCCTCCATTCAAATTCTATGATTCTTTTTTTTTCTGTCATTTTTAATCTCAAGGGAGAAAATAAAGAAATAAAGGCTGATCATTAAATATGATAAATTGCTGGGACCTAGGTTATAAACACTTGTGCTATTCTCCTTTGTCTCATTGAACATTATCAAATTAGGATGAGAAATAAACTTCACCATATTTCCTTTTTGACTCAGGCAGCTATCCATGGTGAAATGGGTACCAGGAAGTAATCTTCATTGTCCAAATTTCCTAAGAATGATGGGAGAACTAGGACCAATTCCATTCTCCTAAAACTATATAAAGTAATGAACAAATAAAAGATAGAAAAATGAGACTTAAATTATTCCTAGACATTTGAACTATCTGTATGCTCATTATTTAAGAGATATAGAGATAACTTAAGATAGAGAGGTTTGGTTTTTTCAAGAGGCTGAATCAGGGTCTTGCCTGATTGTTCATGTAATAAGTGATGCTATAAGTGGACCTGAAGCCAATGAGATTCATCTTCCTGAGTTCAGATTCAGCCTCAGATGGTTATTAGCTATATGAGTCTGGGTCAGTCATTTAAACCTGTTCGCCTCATTGTTTTTATCTGTAAAAGTATCTGAAGAAGAAAATAACAACTACTCCAGTATTTCTGCCAAGAAAACCCCAAATGGAGATATGAAGAGTAGGATGTAACTGAAAATATAACTGGACAATAATAATTGACACTAGGTTTATTCTTTCTGATATTAATGGAAATCATGTCATGTCCAGTTTGGAATCTACCATGGAATGGGAAAACAAAATACCTGAAATTCTGATCATAGACAAAATCAAACTCTAAAAGATTTTTTTTCAGATAATAAATAGATATTGAACCTCAAGTACAAAGCTAGAAAGCTTGACCATCTATCCTTTTTTCTCTCCCTTTTCCACAGTCACAATCAATCTTATCCAGGTTTCTGGGTCTGCCTCTTCCTATTCATCCAGTTAGTTTATCTTCTCTATTCTTGCTTCACTTGATTCTACAAATGGCCTTGACCCAATAATCTTTCACTTTAAGGTTTCACTTTCCAATCCTTGCCTCTGTGACCTTCCTTTGCTGCCACTGACCTGCTAATCTCAGTAATCACAACTATTTTGTGTTCCTACACCAGATCCTGAGCTACTGACCGCATCTGGAAACAAATTAAGCTGATTTCACTCACTGTAGTTTGAAAGACTTGTTCTTCTCATCTCAACTCCATCTCAGTTTCCCATGGTAACTGTTCAAAATTTTCTCCTCTCTTCTGCTACTCCCAAATCCTACCCTTACCTACCCCTTTCATTTACAGTAGATGACATAATCTGCTACATTAGGAGAAAACACACTATTTTTTGGGAGTTTGATAGATTTCACTTCTTTGCTCACAATGCAAAATATTTCTCTCAGATCTCACAGGAAGATTTACCTCAATTTTAAGTTGAATACTGCTACTTTTGTCCTTGACTTTATCCCTTTTGCTTCTTCCAGAATCTTGCTCCAAAAAATCATCTATTCCTTATGTAGATTTATTGAAGCCCCCTCATTTGTTTGGAAACATTCCTTTCCTAATAAAATATGCCCCAAAATAAATCCTCCAGTGGACCTGGATTTGAATACCATCTCTAAGGTTTTATAGCTATGTGACCTTGGACAAGACACTGACAGCTAAGTAATGCAGTGGACAGAATTCCAGACCTTCAATCAGGAAGACCTGAATTCAAATATCACCTCAGACATTCACTAGTTTTATGAATTTGGGCAAAGCATCTTGGTTTGGCTCAATTTCCTCATCTGTAAAATGGGGATAAAAATAGCACTTACCTTCCAGAGCTGTTGTGAGGCTCATTATTATGGATATTGAGGATAATTATTGTAAAATGCTTGGCACACTGTAAGTGCTATATAAATATTAGCTATTATTATTCCTGGGGTTTAGTTTTTTTCATATATAAAAAGGGTAAATTGAAATAAATTTCCTTAAAGATCCATTTATCTCAAAATATATGATTCCACTAGACTCTGACTTTTTCCTTTGAACCTTTTACTTAATTCAATTACCATTTTCTTTGTCCTACCTTTTCATTATTCAGAAAACTACAACTTGAGCTCAACTTAAATCTTAAACACTTACTGTCTATGTTACCTTAAAAAAGTATCTTCTTTCCTTGCTTCCTTCCTATATTCCTATTTTCTCAATTGCGAATTTTTTTATATGAATAATTTACACATACAAAGAGAGAATCATTGACGATGGTATTATGAATGATATTCTTTAACAAATAAATCTTTCTAGTAATAAAATTGAAGGCAAGAACTCTTTGCTTTTTGTTTGCATTTGTACTGTATTGCTATATAGCACATATTAATGTCTCAGTGATTAAACTCAGCAACTCCTAAAATCAGGACCTTTTCACTCTATCTCAGTCACCCATAGGAACAGCCACATCATTTTTTTCATCCCCCACAAATTTTCTACCATCCATAATTCGTCTGACTCTCCTTTATCTCTTATCTTATCTATGACCTCTTATCCTTTCAGTTCTCCCTGTATGTTATCCCTCATAATTTAATTATGCATTCTCAACACAAATTCAAGACATTCCAACTTTCTTTATTTTCTTAGGTCACCACCCATTCTTCATTCATACTTTCCCCCTGCAAAAATCCTGATTAATTTAGTAGTTAAACTTTTTAATTCCCTCTTACTCTTGGGATGCTAATATTTTTTCCTTATTATTATTTATGCCTTTTCAGACCCTGTGTCTGTATTGCTTCTACCATGTCCTATCTCTGTTCTTGCTTACATATTTAAAATGGTTTGGCACCATGCTTATACTGGGTATTATTATTAGTCATAAAAATAAGGATGTTTTATCGGTGATTACAATTATACAATTTTTGCTTTACTTTTTCACATCAGTATCACTACTTTCAATACATAATTGTTACTCTCATTTATCATGATTATTGTCAGTAGTAACGAAAGATAAACATAAATTGATTTATTAAGCTATCAAAAGACTTAGGAGGAAGTACTAAGTCTATTTTCTATTTTTAAACTTTTTATTTTGAGCAACATAATCCTTAATATTTATATATAATACACACAACAATGAACTGAACAGAACTGGAAAAATAAGCAGATATGAATGAATTCATTTGAGCTTTGGAAATAGCAATCATTTATTTTTATGACTATAATTAATTTTTAAGTAGAATTATCATTATTAGCATGTCTAATACATATAAACAAAAGGAAATGACTGATAAATGTCTTTCTTCCATTTTGTTCCCAATAGCAATTACAAAAGGACACAGGAAGTTGAGAACTCTAATGCTTAAAATTTCAATATTATATTCATCATTTTCATTAATAGTATTTCAATATTTATAGCATAGTGAAAGGAATACTGATCTTAGATTCATAAGGCCGCAATTTAAGTTCTAGATCTTAGTTTATTATCTTTGAACACTTTCTGCTATTATGGCTACTTGAATGAATTCAGACCACCAAGTTTCTGTATCCTTAATCTAGGAAAAAACAGCACTAGACTGAATAATGACCCAATAAATCCAATGAACAATGTGGTAAGTGAAACCTTCCATCACTGCCTAAGGTTAGCTCAAGGGCAATAGAAAAGGATGCCTTATAAGGGACTGTGTGCCCCATAAGGCACTGTGAGAAGAGATGTAAACAACAGAAGACTGCCAGAAGAAAATCCCAAGATGGTCAAAAAGTCTCAAAGTAGGGACATTGAAGTCAAGGGGAGCAGCATTTACACAAGGTCAGTCCAGGTGAGGTGTCCAGTTCTCTGTCTTGATATGTCAAATTAGAGGTTTAATGTTTGAGGGCTCTGAATCTCATTGATCCGAGGGGTTTAAATCCCAAGAGGATGGAAGTCAGTACAAGAATCCAGAGGATCTAGAGAAAGATTAATGCACCCCAAATCTAGGCATGCATGCATGCCTTGAAGGAATTAAAGCTTATAAGATAAGTAAATCAAATAAAATTCAAATCAAAATTTTTAAAAATTTTACAACAACATTGTAAACAAAAGTAACATCTATGAAAAACAAGAATGTTGATCAAAACATTGACTATCCATGTGTCCAAAAGACTATCATCAAGTATGGAATAAAAAGAGGATGAATACAAGGTGTTTTATATATGTAATACTTATATATGTGCATATATATTATATATATATATATTCATTGAGTAGGTTCTTTTAATATGATTATACTTACTCTTCTTTCTTTCTTTTTTCCTCTTCTATTTCCTCTTTTTTTCCCCTAGGTAAATCTAGAGGAATTAGCTGGGAAAGTCTGAGGAGGAATGAGTTAGCAACATTAATGTAGAAAAAATTACCACTGAATTTTTTTTATTCAACTGCATAGAAGAGAACAGAAAGAAATTCAGAAGAAAATACAATTAGGGCAGTTTCAAAATTAATATGTATAGTATATTATAAACTTAAAAAAGCAAGTATTATGAAATTTTTTGGTTTCATATAGAACTCTTTGTTTACTCTTTTAAATATATGGAAACACTCTTTTTAGAATTTAAGTTTGTAATCACAATAAATTTAAGTTCATGATAAAAATAAAAATATAAATATAAGATGCTTCATTTTTCTAAACCTCAGTTTACCCTTATCTATTTTAAAGGATTATTGTGAGAAAATAGAACTCTCAAAGAATTATAATAATATGAACTGTTATTATTCCGTATCAACATATGTTAGATATCATAAAATCTAGTTAAATTTATATATTAAATTATTGATTATCCATTTTGAACAACATATCCCGAATTGGACAAATCTTTGCTTCAGCTATTTATAGAATTTAATGATATTTGGGAAAAAGCTACTGGACTAACTGGTAGTTTAAAAGAGGAAAGTTCTCTTTGGGTTATAAGATAAATTGCTTACAAAGTCCATACAAATGAGTAGACTCAGAATATCAGTTTCCCCAATGATGAACAAATATTAATAATTATTTCCTCATTTTAATACAAAAGGAAAGTCTTTTGAAAACAATTGGAAACTTTTAGAGAAAATGGAAAACAAACTAAAGAATTTTGTATTATTTATGCTTGTTTAAAAAGCCATATCATTTCTTGACACATATTAATATATGTACATGCTCCCAAAATACCTCTCAAAGAAAGGAAAGAAATCACAACAATACAAACTTAGTGGACCCCACATATGCACTCACTTATGAATGGGAGCAATGAATAAAAATGTCTAATATTCTGCAATCAGAGGAAAAGACAAAATTTCACTTAAGTATAGTGACACTACTGGCATGAAAGTGACCACAGTTTTCAAAAATAATTTTAATTATTTACAGCTCAGAGCAAAGGGTGACCTTTCTTCTAAGAAGAAGGCGAGTTGCCCAAGTTAAATTGGGAATGGGGGGTCGGAGCCATGGTTCTGACCCAAAGGAGAAGAAGAGGAGAATTAGCATTTTCTCATATTTTCTTTCTTATTAAATCCTAGCCCAGAATGCTTGGAAAAGTCTCTCAAAAAAAGTTTAGGTATAGCTCATGTCTGGGGATCTTCCCAAAGAAAGTCTTTCATTAACTGTGTCCTATTGAAGAAGTCATGAAAGGGATCAAAGACTATTTCACTATCTTCTTTATACATAGTAATTCTTAGTTCTTAGTTCTATTTGGTGCAATCCTTCTCATCACAAGGAGGACAGGACTAGTCAGGAACCTCTACTCATACATGTCTTTAGCATAAGCATACATATGTCCCTCCCATAGAACCAAATCATATATGCCCAATTTCCTGGGGAAGTGCTCCAATCCAATAATCGCCTAAAATTACTTCTTAGATTGTGTACTAGGAAGTACTAATTTCTCTTGTGCTTTTAAGGCTTTCCCCCTTAGCACAGACATTGCAGGTTCAGTTCCACACCCCCACAATAAAGCAAATATCACAATAAAGCTAGTCACATGAAATTTTTTTTTGGTTTCCCAGTGTAAATAAAAATTATGTTATACTGTACATAAGAGCTCAATGTATATAACAATTACACATATTTTATTGCTAAAATAAATGCTAATTATCATTTGAACTTTTAGTGAGTCATAATCTTTTTGTTTATAGTGTCTTGGCTATATGTTGATGGCTACTGCCTGATTAGGGTGATAGGCTGGGGTGGTTATACTTTTTTAAGATCACTTGAATGCATAGAGGCCATTGTAGGATTATTAATTGACATAATTTCAATTATTCTTATCTGGGAATAGGCAGGCCTGAGAGGGAAAGAGATGAGAAACAGCTATTTGATTGAGAAGTAAGAACACATATAACATTTATCAGTTAAGGTCACCATGAGCATGGTTCATGTACCCTCCAAACAAGAGTAATATCAAAGATCATTCATCACAGATTACCATAATAGATATAATAACATATTAAGTGACTATAACATATTGTAGAATATAATAATAATGAAAAAAATTGCATATTGAGACAATGACCAAAATATGACACAAATACAAGATGTGAGCATATTCTGGTGGAAAAATGTACGGTTTGATTGATGTAAGTTTTCCACAGACAACATGATGTCTGCAAAGGACAATAAAATAAGGGAGAATAAAAGAAGGTATGCCCACCATGATCTCTCCATTTTCTTTCTTCATGATATATGGTCATTTATTTATTTGTTTGTTTATTCATTCACCTATTTGTTTATTCATTATTATTTATTTACTATTTATTCATTTATTTATTCATTTCTCCTCTTTCTCTCTCTTTCTCTTTCTCTCTTCTTCCCTTCCTCCCTCCCTCCCTCCCTCTTTGTCTCTCTTATTTTGTCTTTCTCTCTGTCTCTGTTTATTTTTGATCTGAACTTGTGATTCATTGGTATAGGAATCTTCTACCAGTGAAATTCAATAAGCATTCTAAAACCTAGAGTTTATCTAAAACTAGTTTTCTGGGGACTTTCAGAAGTTAATATCTAACATCTAGGACTTCAAGGTTTTCAAAGCACTTCATAAATATTATCTCATTTTATCTTTATATCAATTCTGGGAAGTACACAATTATCTCCATTTTACAGATGAAGAAAATGAGGCAGGCATAGTTTAACTGATTTGCCCAGGGTCACATATCTAGTGAGTATCCGAGGTAACATTTAAATTCAAGTCTTCCTGACTTCTTTCCAGCACTCTATTGAAAGAACAATCTAGTTGCTTAAGTGATTGCCTGAGGCCACTTGGCCAGTATTTGTTAGTCTGGACTTGAATCCAGTTCTTTTATCCCTGATGCTAGCTTTTTATATTAAATGCTATCATTTTACATAGTCCCCAGATATTTCTTAGGACAATTGTCCAGTGCTCTTAAGTTACTGAGAATCCCCAGCTTCTTTCAAAGCATATCTGAAGCATCACTTCCTATGGGAAGCCTCTCTTGATCTCCTTCATTGCCTAAGCTTTTTCATATGCATATTAATATTTTAATATAATTATTATTTAATTATAGGTTTTTTTTATTTTCCCCTAGAATGTAAGCTGTTTCAGCATAGGGATTGTTTTATATCTCTAGCATCTGATATACTAGATGTATGAATATATTTTTCAAGGTATGTCAATCTCAAATCATCATTTCATAGTGACTGCCTCTGTTCTGATAAGAAGCTTGCTGTATTGAGTGTTTGAGTGATCAGTACCTGTTGATTGATTTTTGAGACAAATTTGGCTCTTGTCCTATTTGATAATGTTTTCATGCAAAACTGATTAGTGATAATGCATTATATGGTGGTTTTATCATATAAATTGTGAGGGTGATGTGTCTCAATGCCTGGCACAGGACCAGCTTCCATATTTGCCAAATAAGTTCATGAAAGCTTATCTGGGTGACAGCTGTCAGCACCACAATTTTCTAGGCAGCCAATATAGATTCTGAATCTGGGTAGTTAAGATAGTCAAATTGTTTCTCTCTTGTGTATAGCTATCAGAGAGGCAGAAAATCTTTTAGTGATTATGCTACTATGCTTCCCTATAGTAGATTAAATCCTGAAGCATTGTTGTTTGACTAGCAATTAAATGACTCCATCAGATCATCTATGTGGTTGTTCCCTCCAATGATGCAGGTGGGAAGTCATCCATGCCTAGAGATGTTGTATCACTTTGTTTCTTGCCCTACATCAAATTCTAAAAAGATCTAAGAGCATTTTTAAGCCAAACCTCAATCTTTATCCCAGAATATTCCTTAATATCTTATACCAGTCCTAGACTCTTGCAGCCAGGACACTAACCATATCTTTCTACCATTTATCATCTTTGACCTTCTTTATTTCATGGCTTTTTACATACTCTTTTGCACCCATCTTCCTATCACCCACTGTCTTAGTTTCAGGGTTTTCCCATTATTTTACACTGGCACAGGATGCTGTCCATTGACCTGCAATCTCTATCCTCCTCCTAGAAATTTCTTTAGAACTATGAAGTCTATTCCACCCTGAAATACTCTTCTCATTCTCCCCCTCCCCCTCCCACACAAATATTTCTTCAATTTTGCATTGGATTCCCATGGATCATATCTGTTCTTGCTCTATCTGGTCTGAGCAGTATCTTCTGAAATCTTATAGAACATAATACTCCATCTGCCATAAGGTTTGACTTTAAGGGTAGAACTTCAATAGCCTAATCACTTGCTTTCCTCAACGGTCTTTTCTCCCCAATCACTGATATGTTGCTTGGACTCATATTTCAAAAACTAATATTTTCTGATCCTTTTATGCTCTTTGTATCTTAGTGATTTTGAATTCTTTTCTGATAATTTGTAAACTCTAATGTCCTTTTCTAATTGCCCAATCCTTCACTGTTATTCCCTAGAACTCTAGTCACTTAATGTTCCACCCAAGATTTACTTGCATCTTAAATTGTGCTCTCTGAAATTCCTTCTCCATAATTAACAAAATTGTTTTCATCTTAAACCCTTTCTTTTCTCACTCTTTCTACCTTCTCACACTCACTCATGCCTGAATCCTTTTTGATGACATTTTTATGACACTGCATAGTTAAAATTCTTGAGAAAGTCATTTCCTCTCCTCTTATCCAATTTGCAACCCTCTATAATCATCACTTAATTGAATCTATTTAAAGTTACCAAAGGTTTCCTAATTGCCAAATTTAATACCTTCTTCTCAGTTCTCATCCTTGATCTCTCTGAAACTTTTGTACCATTAATCAGTGTTTCCTCTTAGACACTTTCTCTTCTTTAAGTTTTCATGATGATATTGTCTATTAGCCCTCCTGTCTGTATGATCATTTCTTCTTAAGTCTCCTTTGTTAGATTTTCATTCAAGTCATGTCCCTAAACTATGGTTCCTCCCTAAAACTCTACCTTGGTCCTTCTCTTCTTCCTCTATGCTAATTTGTTTAGTGATCTCAGCTCTCAGAGACTCAATTATCATTTATAGTTAGATGATTATTATGTGCACATATCCTACTGTACTCTCTATCATTAACCTCATTTCCCTATCACTCATTGCTTTTTTTCTCCCCTGAGGCAATTGGGATTAAGTGACTTGCCCAGGGTCACACAGCTAGGAAGTGTTAAGTATCTGAGGTCAGATTTGAACTCGGGTCTTTTCAACTTCAGGGCTGGTGCTTCACTGATTGCTTTTTAAACATCAATAATTGTATATACTATAGGCATTTCAATGTATCCAAAATAAAACTCATCTTTCCTCTTCAATTCTTTCTCTCTCTCCAATTTTCCTATTATTGTCAAAGTCATCACTATCAAGATATTTGGAAATATCCTGTTTCCCAAAACCAAGACCCAGCAAGCAAGCTGTGCCCTGAGCTTGGCATAATAATAATCCTTTTGCTCTGGATGATCTCACCCATTTCTTTGACCAATACCTGGTCTTCACAGAGGGATTCATGATTTTCATGTTAATAACTTTGTAGATTTGTTGATACTCCCTCCATTATCCTAGGACCTTTAGAGCTAGAAATAGCTGATGTGCTGCAGCCTAAAACATCCATCAAAAATCTCCTGACATACTAGCAATTCCTCAATTCCTGTGCTTGTGTTACCGAATCTAATACTGCATTCTTGTTTTTGCCAAGCTAACCTTGATTCTGCACTCTACTGAATGATTAAAAAACTCAATGACCTTAAGACTTAAGACAATCAATTTGGAAACTGTTTCTGCAGGACCCAGGAACTGTCCACACATAATTCTTTGTGGTTTTGCATGTATATAGATCCTACTCCTGCCAGAACCCAAAAGCCCTTCTTTTCAAGAAGAATAGGACTTCTGCTTTTGTTTTCCTTACTCTGAATTAAATTGAATTTATTGGTTTTCTGACTATTCTAGCTTGTTTTATTTGGTTCTGGCCACTCATAGATTAGAGGCTAGCTCTGATGTGGTAGACACTACAATCTCTCCAGTTAACCCAATTTTCAACTTCAGTGTTCAACTCTTTACTTTCAATAATTTTATATATGTATATATATATATATATATATACACATATATATTTACATATATATACATATACACATATATGTAATTATATACATAAACACACAAAAATTCATGCATATATATATATATATATATATATATATATATATATACCTTCTTTCTTTTCATGTCAGCTTCATTCAGGAGCTAAAAATTCAGGTCCTAAAAAAATCTCTTTGCCTGAGCTGCTTATATCAGTTGCTTTGTTTCAAGTTTCTCTCCAGTTCAGTCCATCTTTCATTTACCTGCCAATGTGATTTTCCTAAAGTTCAGATGTGACCATATCACCTCTCCTGTCCCCTGTCCAATTCAATAAATACCTTTTCCAGGATCAAATAAAAAATCCTCTGTAAGGCATTTAAAGCCCTTTACAATCTGTTCCTTTTCTATTTTATTTCCTCTTATACTTTTTATTGAAATAGTCTATAATCCTATTACTTAGAACTATTTTCACACAATACTAATCTCCCTTCTCTGAATTTGAATTAACTTTTATCTGTATCTAGAAAATTCTCCCTCCTCATCTCTAGTTGGCAAATGCTTGGATTTCCTTTAATGATTCAACTAAAATCTTTCCTTCTTAGAAGGCTTTGCCCATTTTCTCTCCCTACTACCTTTTCACATCTGAGATTACTTTTCCTTTATCACATAGCTATTTGTATGTTGACTTCATAGTTAGAATGTTAGCTCCTTGAGAAGCTTCTACCATGTATGAGTTGTGTTAACTTGACCAAATCATAAAATGTTTCAATGTTATCAGGCTATAAGTTTTAAAATTGGCACTAATTTGCATTGCTAGAAGTTTTTTTTTCCCAGTTGGATTACAATATTAAAGAAAATATAGATCTAATTACCTCGAAAATAGCCTTTGCATTTTTAAAGTCCCATACTTTTTTGTGTCATGGACTCCCTTAAGGCAATATAGAGAAAATTATGAGCCCTTTCTCAGAACAATGTTTTTAAATGAATGAAATAAAATCCATAGGCTTTGAAAGGAAACAAATGATACTGAAATAGTTATAAAAGTATTTTAAAAAAAGGTTCTTGCCCCCTCCCCCTTATAAACTCTTAAAAAGTCCAACTTCCTCTTTTTATCAATGAAGAACAAGACCCAGAGAGTATAGGTGATTTCCCCAAAATCATGTTGCTAGTTAGTTCTTGAAATTGTCTCAGTCTAGTATCCTTTCCACCATAACTACACTTATTTCATTGTTGCCTCCAATTGTTTCAAAATCACAGTCTTGTACGTCCCCCAAGCATTTTTCTCTTCATTGTTTGTTTAAATAAAATACTGAAAACAACCCATTAGTAATGAATAAAAACACCTTTGTCTATGAATCTGATCACAGGAGATCCCTTTACAATCAAACCACAGGTTTTTTTCTCAGAATATCTTTTCTCCTTTCTATAGAAATAAACAAATTGAAGTTAAAGATGGATTCCTATACTCCAATATGGCTGCCTACAAATGAATAAGATTTATTTTCTGAGGAAACATTTGGTGGCTGTTATATTTATATCTCCATAATATCAATTAAACATTGATTTTTTTCTTATCTTCTTCAGACTTAGCAAAGAAAAAAATTAATAAAGTATTCTCACGAAATCTTTAAGTTCAAAATGTATTTTACAATTTTCTTGAATAAATACAACCATGAAAACATAGGTGAAATATGTTTTGTCTGTTAAATCAACAAATTTTGGTATGATGAATGGAATGTTTAAAATGTGATTGGCATTGCTTCCTAACATAGCCATTCCGTTTATGTCTAGTTTTATCTTATATGCTATTTGTAGAATACTAGGAATTGTCAAGTTTCTTTCACTTTTGGACTAGTATACACAGTCTCTAGTAATTTTATTTTTTTAAAAAAAGTTAACTTTGTTTTTCTGGGAGAGTGAATCTTTAATTTATTAAAATTTCAGGTAGAGTTGCTTTTTAAAATCCTTTTATTGAGGTATGAGGCAATTTGGTTCCAGTTGTATAGAGTTTACTGTTAAATTACTAAGTCAAGATAGATATACAAAATTTTTAAAACTACCAATTAGGCCAAAAAATGCACATTAATTCATTTCCATAACATTCTTGCTGGAGAAACATCAGTAATGTGTGACCTTTTCATAACTGACTTTAATTCAAATAGAAGAACTAGTGGCATTAAAACATATTTAACATTTATTAAAATAGCATTAAAAGTCAAGCAAAATGCCAGGTACAAAAAATCCAGCAACCCAAATTCATCCAAATCAGATTTTCTTTCTATTTCCATTCATTAGAACTAAAAGAAAAATGGGATCTCTGAGATGCCAAGTCACTTCAAATACATCATAGTAGCACAACCTATGATGTTGAGGATAGCTGGTTGCTATGTGACCAATGATTTCATTCTTTCTTTTGAGGCTTCTGGCTGTCTAACACTGTAAAGAGAGAAAAACAATGAGTAATGTCTCTTATTAGTAAATCTCTGATTCTGAATATGTATGTATTAACAATTAAATTACAAAAAGTAATGAGTAGTTCATTAGTTAATAGATATTCCTTCTATAAAGCTTGTCACACTAAACAATTCAGTGTTACATTTTGATTCCTCTTAAATTTCTATTGCCTTTGAAACTCTTCAAGTGGAAAAATTTTTATGAACTGCAACAAAGTCAACAGCACCTAGGTAAGAAGATAAATTATGTCCATAATGATATTAAAAGAAGAAAAAAAAGAAACAGTACACTGTCCAATTATAATGACCAACTGTGGCTCTAAAGATGAGGTAAGAAGACATAGCCATGTTCTTTACTAGAGAGGTGGGAGACTATATGAGTATAATATTGCATACCTTGTCACACATTCAGGTGATGTGCTATTTAGCTTACAAAAGCTGTTTTTTTTCTTCTTCTTTTTCCTTTTATCCTTTGTTTCAAGGGATGGAGCTCAAGGTAGCATATAGAGGAAAAATGTATGGACTTATTCCAGGATGTCAGGGGCAGAATGGGGACTTGAAATCTTCCATTGTTCCCAAAGTAGTCTGCATCTGGTACTCCTGAGTTCTACAGTTTTCTGAATTGGATTTGGGTCTGAGTGAAAGTAGATTGTTTCGGCACTTAGCCCCTATCAGTCAACTGGAAAACTCAGTTGGTTCAGAGTGGCAGAATGTTAGAGTTCCCTTTTGTTTCAGATTCCTGAGCTGATTATCCCTGTGCCTGATAGTATAGGTGCTGAAAATGAGACTTCTCTGAACCTGATGTCTGAGCCATTGTGAACATTGAGTCACAAAATTGTTGCTGCTGTAGTCTTTGGACTTTTTCATTTCTTAGTATGCTGTGCATGGCATCTCACCCTGAAATTTCTATCTACATGTCTTCCTCTTACTCCTTTTTGGATCTGTGACATGGAACTGGGTGTGTGAAACAGAGCTTCCAGTTTGCATCTTTCTCTCTTGCAGTGACCTGGTATAAGTCTAGTAGTACTCTTGTTCTTGTACAGTTTCTTTCTGGGTGCAAGTGTGTACTTCTTACAGAAGTTCCTGGCTAGATCCTATGCCCCATGTTTACAGACCTCCCTCTGTATGTCTCTGTATGTCAACTCAGTCTGGACAAATAATTCAATGAGAATTTTTCCTTCTGAATTTCTCCATCAGGTTTTCAACTGATGCATTTTCTACATCTGTTTAAAGAAGTTTGTGGAGGGGATCTTGAAGTTTTGCTCCTTACCCCTTGCCATCTTGCATCTGAGGCATCTATTTGGAAATAATATTTATACTGTGCTTAGCACACTATTATTGTTTAGTCATATCTAACTCTTAAAGATCCAGTGGATTATATCGTGCCAATACTGTCCATGGGTTTTCTTGGCAAAGATACTGGATTAGATTGCCATTTTCTTTTCCAACTTGGCACACAGTAGGTTTTTAATAAATATTTGTTTTCTTCTTCCCCTTCCCCTTATAAAAATAAAAGATGCCCATTTAAAAACTTTTAATTGCTAAACCTCTAAAAGCAATAAGGATAAATTCCCTTATAATAAATAAACAGAATTATAAGTATAATTTCTAATTATATTCATTATAAATATATTATAAATATTTATCTAAAAATAAAATAAATTTAATGTAATATATTATAATATATATACATACATGTATAACATAATAAATATAAATTATATAATAATGTAAATATATTACAAATATGATATATAATTATAATAAACAAAATAATAAGTAGTGCAGAATTAGTATAGTTTCTAAGTATTCAGGTAGATAATATAGTGAATAGAGCACTGAATCTAGAACCAGGAAGACCTGAATTCAAATAAGGCCTTGGAACTTAGTAGTTGTTTTATATTGAGCAAATTTCTTAATCTTTGTGTCTCTGTTTCCTTATTTATAAAACAGGAATAGTAAAAGTCTCTACCTCCCAGAGTTTTTGTAAAGAAAAAAAATTAGATAATATGTGAAAGGCACTTTGCATACCTTAAAGCACCATAAAAATATCACTACTAGATACCCTGGCAGTTTTTGAGACTATTTTTAGTACTATACCTTCTAGTAAGTATTGCTTTTTAGAGGCCCAGAATTAGGTATCCTTTTCAGATGTAGGAAAACGGTATGAAAGGGTGTCATTAAACAATTAGACAGTAGTGAGGGATAAGAAATGGTAATTTACAAATTTGGTACCAGTAATCAATTAACTAGATAAATGGTGGGTGAGGTCAAGCTCACAGCAGGAAATCCCTCATTTTCTTTCACCTTATTACAATATGGGCACAGACATGCAGCTGGATTTCATAGTCTGGGGTAAGCCTGAGAATGTAACAACAAGATTTCAAATATGTACAGCTTTCTTCTTCTTAAGAAAGGGCAGGAGATCAGGACTCTGAGGGCTGGGAGGGAAAGACCATCAACATAAGCTGCTATTTGGGGGGAACTCTCTTCCCTGCTTCTTTCTCATACAGAAATTGCTGGGGAAAGCTATTGATCCCAGTAATATGTGAGGGCATCAGGAATTAGTCTAAATTCCAAACAGAATTCAGTGAATGTTAGGTCCATGGAAATGGGCATGGGTATTGTTAGGAAAAGAAGAAACAAACATTGATTAAGTCCCTACTATGTGCCAGGCTCATTTGTTTCCTTCTCCCGTCCCTAATAAAAACAAAAGATTTCTGTTTAAAAATGTTCCACTTTAAAGGGATCTGTATGTGCACCAGTGTTTGTGGCAGCCCTTTTTGTAGTGGCTAGAAACTGGAAACTGAAGGGATGCCCATCAATTGGAGAATGGCTTAATAAATTGTGGTATATGAATATTATGGAATATTACTGTTCTATAAGAAATGACCAACAGGATGATTTCAGAAAGGCCTGGAGAGACTTACACGAACTGATGCTGAGTGAACTGAGCAGGACCAGGAGATCATTATATACTTCAACAACAATACTATATGTTGACCAGTTCTGATGGACCTGGCCATCCTCAGCAACGAGATCAACCAAATCATTTCCAATGGAGCAGTAATGAACTGAACCAGCTACGCCCAGAGAAAGAACTCTGGGAGATGGCTAAAAACCATTACATTGAATTGCCAATCCCTATATTTATGCCCACCTGTATTTTTGATTTCCTTCACAAACTAATTGTACAATATTTCAGAGTCTGATTCTTTTTGTACAGCAAAATAATGGTTTGGTCATGTATACTTATTGTGTATCTAATTTATTATATTTAACATCTACTGGTCATCCTGCCATCTGGGGGAGGGGGTGGAGGGTAAAAGGTGAAAAATTGGAACAAGAGGTTTGGCAATTGTTAATGCTGTAAAGTTACCCATGCATATAATCTGTAAATAAAAGGCTATTAAATAAAAAAAAATAAAAATGAATAAAAAAATGTTCCACTTTAATTACTAAAACTCTAAAAGAAATAGGGATCAATTACTTAATAATAAACTAATAAACTTTAGTTTACATACAACAACTCTTCATAACCTTGGAAAGTTAAGTGCTTTTATGATTCCCATTTTACAGTTGAAAAATATAATAACACAGAAGAAGAAGCCCTACATGATGAAGGGTTATGAAAGAGGAAATTGTGAGTGTATTTGTGTATTTCCTGTGTGTCTTTATTTATTTATTTTTAACAGTCTGGTTTCAACCTATCTTTCTTTCTTTTCCTTTTTTTTTAATTAAAGCTTTTTATTTTCAAAACATATGCATGGATAATTTTTCAACATTGACCCCTATGGACAATGTGCTTTTTCTGAAAAAAACAGCAAATATCGTTTGCTGATCTTCATTATATGTCATGTTTGTTTCCTGTCACTCTGGTTGTCCTCACACCTGAAATGCTGTTCCATTCTCTTTTTGTCCTAAAATCTTTGTGTCTTTCAAAACTCTGCTTAAAGGAAGATTTTCTTGACTCCCCACCTAGTGTGAGATATCCTCTCTCTACCTACCCCATTTATCTTTTATGTATTTTATACATCCATATTCATTTATATGTTGTCTTTCACAATGTAATATAATCTCTTTGAGGTTAGAGATTATTTTATTCTTATCTTTTTAATTTCAACATTAAGTTCAGTACATTGTAGGCACTTAATAAATAACTATTGATTAATTGATGAGTGATAGGAGAAATGAAGGGCCTACGAAGATATAAGGCAACAACAGCTAGAGCTGCCTTCCTTCTAAGGCCATTTAATCTTTTTTTTTTTTCATAGAAATTTAATGGGGGATTATAAAATTTGTAAATATCCATGGAAATTCTTAGCTTAGTATGAATGTGCACATCTATCAAAAATAACAAGAAAGAGGGAGAAAGAGAAATGGGTTTGGTTTCAGAGGAAGTGGTTTGCAATTCTAGCTCTATTCCTTATTTATTGCCAATGTGTCTCTATATCAATCTTATTTCATCTCTAAGCCTCAGTTTCCTCATTTGTCAAATGAGAGATTTGGACTAGACCTCTCAGGTCCATTCCAAATCTAATTTATGATTATAGGAGAACAAACTGGGAACAAATATGATGCACAGTGGATATGAAATACAGCTTTAGAGTTTGAGTTTTCTCATCTGTAAATGAGATTTATCAGCCCTATCTCCAAGGGTTCTTGTAAGGATCAAATGAGACTGACTAAAGTATTCTGCAAACCTTAACGTACTATATAAATGAGACATTAATTTTTTCAAGACTATATATTTATTCAGAGACTATGCAGACACATAATCATGCAGTGTTTCCTTTCCCCAAGGAAAGGTCCTAATCTCTTTCAGCATGAATAGGATGGACAATGTGCTTTTTCTGAAAAAAAAACATCTCTGTTCTAGCAGAACAGGAGATTTTTATTTGACTTTAAAAGAAATGAGGACTCACTAGGGAGTCCAGAGAAGGGACGAGGTATGATCAAAATTAAATTTGAGGAAAATGTTCCCTGCCATTGCATGAGATATAGATTGGATGAGGGAAAAGATAGAGGAGGCCTTTTCCTACATCAACATCTCATTATATAGGAGGGAGGAAGAGAAAGGGGAAATACAGAGGAACAGTTGGTAAGTAAGGAGACTAGGGAAGATGGAGAACAGTTTTATAACAAATAAATATGTGAGCCATTAACTTACGCATCATTTTTCAGTAACTCTGAAAAAGTAAGGTTTTTCTTCTTCCAGTGAGTCCTAGGTACAGGAAGAAATGTGGAAGAAACATTCACATCAAGGAGGCATGTTGATGGCAGTTCAAATTGGCTTTTAAGAACAGTTTTTTTCCCCTGAGGCAATTGGGGTTTAGTGACTTGCCCAGGGTCAGATAGGTAGGAAGTGTTAAGTGTCTGAGACCAAGTTTGAACTCAGGTCCTCCTGAGTTGCTGGTGCTCTATCCACTGGACACCTAGCTGCCCCTTAAGAACAGATTCTTAAAATGTTAATGTGAGCACTTCCAGTTCTGAAACCAGAAAGCATTACAAATTAGAATCTAATTTGTTGTATTGTTGATTGTCTAGATCTAAGAAAGTAATGGGAAAATTATAACAATACAGATTAAACTTCCAAAAAAAAAAACGTGTCTTTCTCTACATTTCTTCCTCAGAGAGGCAGTTGTTAAACATTTAATAATCCATCACTAAAACTGAAGAAAGATTTCCTAATTTTATGAGAGTTTTTGTGAGGTAAGACTTACAGTTTTGGGGAAATTCGTTATTTCTTGATAAGTAGCAGCCATGTTCAATTCAGCTCTGAATTTTTCTCAGTGCATAATTTTGCATCTTATTATTAAATAGAAGCTCAAAAAAGTTTTATTAAATGAATAAATTATAGAGTAAATGAGATTAACAATATATTTTCCTGTTAAATGGGGAGGTAAACTTTTGACCTACTGTATACAACTATTACAGTAATACTCCAGGGAAATTAAAGAAAGAGAAAAGGAGTTCTTATATGTGCTAAAATATTTATAGCAGGACTTTTGGAATAGCCCCAAAAGTAGAAACTACTCTTTATTAAGAATAGCTAAAGAAATTGTGGTTATGAATGTAGTACAATATTACTGTTGCACTAAAAATAACAAAATGGGTAGTTTTAGAAGAAACCAAAAAGACTTTTATAATATATGCATATGCTATATGCATAGTGAAATGGGTGGAATTGCAACAATTTATACAATGGCAACATTATAGGCATAACAGGGTAGAGCACTGGATAGAGCACCGGGACTAGAGTTAGGAAGATTCATCTTCCTAAAATCAAATGTGATCTCAGACATTAGTTGTGTGACCCTGGACAAGTCACTTAACCTTTATTTTTCTCAGTTTTTTTTTTAATTGATCTAGAGAAGGAAATGACAAACCACTCCTCTATATTTGTCAATAAAACCCCAAATGGGGTTACAAAGAGTCAGAAATGACTGAAAAACTACTAGAAAAAAACATTACAGAGAAAAATAACTGTATAGAACTTCAGAATGCTGATCATTTCAGAATTGATATTCTGAAATTAAGCTATTAACCTTGAGATAGAGAGGTGATAGGATTAAAATGTAGAAACTATACCTGTTTTGGGAATGACCAGTGTGAGAATACATTTTGCTTTCTTATGTAGTTAGTAATGAGAGCTTGAATTTTTTTTAGGGATTTTTTGTTTTGTTTTTAAATTTGCTCAATAAGAGAAGAAGGGAAACAGGAGCAAGGAATTAATAATTAAAAAGATATTTCTCCTATGACACACCACATTTATTTTTTAAAATAGCTATTGCACAATAATGTTGCTCTGATTTAAAACTCAGACACTAAGTCACACAGCCAAAAATACTACATCAAGTATATTTCAGTACATTGCCTTAACATGTAACACTACTATTAACATGATGGTTAGTGAGGAATGAATGAATGAATGAATGGAGAATATTTATTAAATAAAAAATGATGCATAGAGGATTGAAAGTAGACATCATTTATATTTATTCATCATTTAATTGCTAATCCACACATGCTGTGATAAAATAAAAAGAACAGGAAAACAGAAATAAGGGAAATTAACAAGATCAGTAATAATTAATGCCTCATAGTTTGACCAGCAGGAATTTATAGGTTATTTAATTTGATTTATTGTAATCCTGCTGGATTGGTGAAATATTTCAAAGAAGTAGGAATCATAGATTTAGATCTGGAAGGCCCTCTGAAGCTCCAGTTCTTTCCAGTTTCCAATTCTTTCATTTTTTAAGCAAGAAAAAAAAAAGGATGAAATGAGTTGCCATTTAAGGTCATGTATTAATTCGCTTATTCAATATATTCAGAGTACTATGCTATAATGACTGCAGGAATTTATATTCCTTGGTGGTGGGGGTAAAAAGCAACAAGTATATAGATAGATAAATACAAAATATACTCAAAGTGAATATGCAGGGGAAGGTGTTTGAGGGCATTTTTGACTGGGAGCGTCAAAAATATTGTGAGTGGCAAGTTTGATGCTGACCCAATTCTGGTTGGATATAGAAACAAGTAGTCCTCTTCTCTTATTGACCCTTAGTCACTAATGGTGGAGGCTTTTAATGGGATTCCAGGCAAGACATTAATTTATTCTGTAAATATTTCTTCTTTATGAACAGAAAAGAAACCTGAAAGCCTTCCCCAAGAGAAAGTCTTAAGAAAGGCTGACATCTTTTATCCTGGTGTCAGAAAAATGATGTCAGTATTATTGCTTTTTTTTTTTATTGAAGAATAATTTTTATCTACTTTTTTTCTTTTTTTTAATAGTTTTTTATTTACAGGATATATGCATGGGTAACTTTACAGCATTAACAATTGCCAAATCTCTTGTTCCAGTTTTTCACCTCTTACCCCCCCCCCTCCCCTAAGATGGCAGGATGACCAGTAGATGTTAAATATATTAAAATATAAATTAGATACACAATAAGTATACATGACCAAAGTGTTATTTTGCTGTACAAAAAGAATCAGACTCTGAAATATTGTACAATTATCTTGTGAAGGAAATCAAAAATGCAGGTGTGTCAGTATTATTGCTGCGTGGACCCTAAAGTCTATGATAATCTCATTGGGCATCCTATAAATGATACAAATAACAGGGATGGAAATGTGCAAGATTATGTTTGTACTTCAGACAGTTTTGTTCAGTGTAGCTATAGAGATAAAATCTAGTGCCAGATGACTTGAAAGCTGCTATTATCATATTAACGACCCTCTCTATGCTCTGAAAGCTTGACAAATTTTTTTATCTTTTAAAAGCCCACATATATCTCAGAGAAGATCAATTTTATTCTCATAATCCATACATTTAATGTAATGAACTCCAAAATTTCTTGTGGTGGAGGAGGTAGAAATCCAGACTATCCAACTTGCCTCAAAAGTCAGCCAGGTCAGAATTGACTATTCACAGAGACATATGCCCACCTGGGATCCAAAGATGTTGATGTCTTGTCTATTGAGTACAATCAAGTATAGTGGTGACTAAAATTCAGGGAGGATAAAGAATTGGAGAATGCCCAGTCCATGGAAAAACAATTTCTTTTTGTTTATGGCTTTTCAAAGATCTGAGGAAGGATGAATGTGACAAGATTGATTTATAATTCCATACTGGGCTATACTGACAGTCAGTGAAAAATGTTTTAAATTTGTTAATTGTTTTAGCATGCATTTCTTTCACGTCTGAAAGTCAGTGTTAATTGAGGGTTGTAGTTTCTGTGGCATGTCCAAAAACCATTGTGACTAACAACCAAATTTGATGGAGGAGGGCAAACAAAGTAAAAATCATGGAATATGATGGAATGGAATATCTTCAATCTTCTAAATTTTCTTTTTGTGGAGGATTTTTAAGATTATTTAAATACATTTCTGACAGTTATTTAATGGAATAATTGGTTTGATATATTTTAAAGAGCTTAAATCAACTCTGGTCCCACTTCTTAATTTTACAGATGAGGAAATTGAGGTATACAAAAGTTGAATGAGTTGCCCAGAATCACTTTGTCCCAGACATAACTACCTAGACAAGAACTATGTCTAAATCCAATGCTTATGACACTATACCAGGCTTGAAAGCACATAACATTGCTTTTGGGATTTTTTTAATGGGATTTAAATTTTATGGAAATTCTCTTAAGTATCAAAATTTCCACTAAATCACAAATTTTTAAAAAATCCCTTCAATTCTTTAGATATGGTAAATGATGAATATTTTTGTAAGCAAACACCAGACAATATCAGGACTAGTCTGAGATTTATCTTCACTTCATCTTGTTTTACTGAAGTATCAAAAACTATTTTGAAAACTCTCAATCCACAAATTAGTTCATAAAGATTGAGTATTAGGCCTGGAATCAAGAAGACTCCATTTCCTGAATTCAAAGCTGGCCTCAAAAACTTATTAGCTATATGAACCTGAGAAACTCAGTTGATCCTGTTTGCCTCAGTTTCCTCATCTATAAAAATGAGCTGGAGAATGAAACGGCAAAGCATCTAGTATTTTTGTAAAGAAAAACTTAAATAAAGGTCAGAGAGAGTTGGATGTGATTAAACAACAATTTTTGTGATGGAAGCTTAATGCTTTCCATTTAACACACACTCATTACATACATGCATGTACATACATACACTTCATATACATTGTTTAATCCTTAATGTAATTAATTGGTTTAATAGATGAGCATTGCATAACTCAGAAATAAAGTAGACATTTAGGATCTTTATTGAAATCATCCTATTTTACAACAGACTGGAAATGTAATTAAAATCACCTCCTGGTATTTTAATCTTCAGAAAATTGAACTGTCAGAAGATCTTTGAAAAGCTAACACATGGTACCCAGATCATCACACATGTATTACCACACTATTTTGAGACAGCGCCCATCATCACTTTATACCATGTCCCTTTCAGGCCTTTTGCCTTCTTTATGCCATGTGTATGGGGTTCAAACAAGAATTGGGTTTGCCTCATTTAATGCTGACAGTAGAAGAAACTGATCCAACCTATGGTACAGGGCTGACGCCAGGAGGTTCAAGACGGTATGCCCTCAGCTCCTTCTGCTACCATAGCTGGTAGAAAAGACTAAATTGGCTGTCCCTTTTATTAATGCCAGATGGAAGAGTACCAAGATATTATTGGGAACACATCAGTAGAAGAAAATCAAAGAGCAGTGAAGGGATTCAGGGAGAAAATAAAGCAGAAATCAGAGGATATTAAAAAATTGGTGCCTAGGGTGGAGGGGAGAGGGAGAAAATTTGGAACTCAGATTTTTTGGGAAAAAAATTTTAAATTGTTTTAACATGTAATTAAAAAATAAACATATTATTCAAAAAAAGAGTAAAACAAAAAAGAAAAAGAAGTGTCTTAAAGGATCAAGAGAAATGATTGACTAAAATAAGATAGATAATGCCATATGCTAAAAGGTTGAACTGACAGAGAGAAGACTTAATTGTAATCCAGCTACTACTCCATCTCTTTTTGGCTGATTGGAATGGGATGTGAATGAAGAGAAAATCAGACTCCAAAAGCCTTTTTCTTTTCTAAAAGCTTCACTATTAGAAATCTTCATATCCATGTTTTATTGTTGTTATAACAATCACCTTTTTATTTTTTATTGTAATTTTAGTTCTTGTTCTGCCATAATTGCCAAGATTCTTCTGAAGAAGGGACATAAAATGTCTTTACTGGATCTGTATCCCAAAGAAATCATAAAAAAGGGAAAAGGACCCACATATATAAAAATATTTGTAGCAACCCTTTTTGTGTGGTGTAAAGGAACTGGGAACTGAGTGAATGCCCATCAGCTGGAGAATGGCTAAATTAGTTGTCATATATGAATGTTATGGAATATTATTGTTCTGTAAGAAATTATCAGCAGGATGATTTCAGGAAGGTCTGGAGACACTTACCATGAAGTGATGCTAAGCGAAGTGAGTAGAACCAAGAGAAGAAAATTATGTGATGGACGTGGCTCTTTTCAACAATGAGGTGATTTAGTCTAATTCCAATGATCTTGTGAATGGAGAAAGCCATTTGCACCCAGAGAGAGGACTGTGGAGACTGAAGGTGGATCATAATATAGTATTTTCATTTTTGTTATTGTTTGCTTGATTTTTTCTTTCTCATTCTTTTACTTTTTGATCTGATTTTTCTTGTCCAGATGATAAATGTGGAAATATGTATAGAAGAAGTATACATATTTAACCTATATTGAATTACTTGCTCTCTAAGGGAGGGAGAAGGTAAGAAGGGAGAAAAATTTGGAACACAAGATTTTGCAGAGGTGAATGTTGAAATCTATCTTTGCATGTATATTGAAAATAAAAAGCTAGTATATAAAAAGGAAGGAACACTTAACAAATCTCATAAATTAAATAATAGAAGTGTCTGAATGAGATTATAGGTATTGTGGACATGAGATGTAGACCAGGACACAAAGAATTAAGGCTGAAGTAGCAGGATAAAACTGAGGTATCAAACATACAGACATCAATAATCCTGAGTCTGGCTCGACCAGATTAAAATGCATTTGGGAAATATTTAACAAAATAAAGAAAAATATAATATAACAAAGAAAATGCTAATAGTTAATTGACTACAATATAGTCAATATATGGTCATCACAGAACCTTTTGTAGAGTTGAAGGACCCTGTTTTCATTTCAGTTTGAAACTTTTGGCATAAAGGAAATTATTGAAATACTGAATAAGTTATTTAATCCCTCTATTTTTGTCCTCTTGAATTTTGATTTCCTTCACAGGTTAAATGTACACTATTTCAAAGTCTGATTCTTCTTGTGCAGCAAAATAACTGTATGGACATGTATACAGATATTGTTTTTGACATATACTTTAACATATTTAACATGTATTGGTCTACCTGGCATCTGGGGGAGGGGGTGGGGGGAAGGAGGGGAAAAATTGGAACAAAAGGTTTTGCCATTGTCAGTGCTAAAAAATTACCCATGCATATATCTTGTAAATAAAAAGCTATAATAAAAAAGAAAATGTGGGGATTAAAAAAGGGGTATCCAGAAGATAACACTAAGAAACATTTGTGAAAGAGGTCAAGCCAAATGGCAGAATGAAATAGCTCATCCAATTTCTCCCCCAGAATGCTCCAAATATCTTTACATAATAATTCTCAACAAATATTAGGACGCCAGAACCCACAAAAAGATAAAATAGAACAATTTTTCAGCCAGAGGTGACTTGGAAGGTTTACAGGTGGGGTCTGTTGCATCAGGATGGATCTGGAATGCAATCGCAGCACAAACCATGCCAGCACAATTTGGCACCCAAGAAAACAAGAAGAGGCAGTGGGGCCTCTTGATCTGTAGCAGTGGCAGTAATATCCAGACTTCTCAGCCCCCAAAAGCCAAAGACAACTCAACAGAGTAGCCCCAGCCCGGGTCAAGGTTTGGGAGCCACTGAATCAACAACAGCTTAACAATGCTGTGATACCCTTAGTGACTGATAGCAACTCACATGTAGGGGATATCCAGACAACTGGTGAGTGCCTCTTTGCTGGCACTGTGGCAAAATTCTGTTGTTTTGCCTATGTTCAAATCTGGATAACAATTTTGGCTCACAATACAGGTTCCTGGAAGGGTCTCTGAAGACAGTAACATAAACAAGTTTAGGATATTGTACCCTTCTCCTGGAAACAGAGTACTACTTTAACAAAGAGTTAAAAGCAGAGTAATAGGCTTAAGAAAATGAACAGAAAAATTTTCTAGCCATAAAAAGTTACTATGTGACAAGGAAGAGCAAAACATACAATCAGAAGAAGGTAACAAAGTCAAAGCTCCAACATCCAAAGCCTTAAAGAAAAAGAAGAATTGGTTTAAAAATCAAATAAGAGAGGCACAGAAAAAATTCAAAGAAAAATGAGAGATACAAAATGATTCAGAAAGTTCACAAGAAGAAGAATGCAAAATTGGCCAAATGGGAAAGGAGGTACAAAAGTTCACCAAAGAAGACTATTATTTAAAAATCGGAATTGAGCAAATAGAAGCTAATGACTTTTGTTAGAAATCTATATGCAGTAAAGAAAATCCCCCCAAAATGAAAAATAGAAAAAAAGGGAAGTGTCTCATTGGGAAACAACTGCTCTGGAAATAGATCCAAGAGAGATAATTTAAAAATTATTGATCTTTCTGAGAGTCATGTTAACAAAAACAGTTTGGACATCATCTTTTAAGAAATTATCTTTCCTGATATTCTAGAACCAGAGGGTAAAATAGAAATCGAAAGAATCTACCAATCATCTCTTGAAAGTAATCCAAGAAGAAAACTCCCAGGAATATTAGAGATAAATTCTGGAATTCCCAGGTTAATGAGAATATATTGCAAGGTTTCAGAAAGAAAAATTCACGCAAAATTTAGCATCTACATTAAAGGACAGGAGAGCTTGGAATATGATATTCTGCAGAGCAATATAGCTAGGATTACAACCAAGAACTACTTACCTAGCAAAACTGAGTTAATAATCCTTCAGGGGAAAAGATTGATATTCAATGAAATAGAGGATTTTGATGAATTTATGATGAAAAAACCAGATCTGAATAGAAAATTTGATTTTCAAATACAAAATTTGGGAGAAGCATAAAGAGGTAATCAAGAAAAAGAAATCATAAAAGACTTAAGGTTTATCTGGTAACATTCCTACATAGAAAGATGATACTTGTAACAAGAACTTTTTTATTATTATGGCAGTTAGAAGGAGTATATATATATATATATATATATATATATACATATATATATTATATATATAGATGGTGCAGGTGTGAGTTGAGTATGAAGGGTTAATATCTAAAAGAATAAAATAAAGGGTGAAGGAGGAATGTACTGGGAGAAAGGGAAAGGGAGATGTAGAATGGTATAAAAGAGGCAAGAAAAGCCTTTTGGAATGGAGGCAAAGAGGAGGAATAGAGGGAAAGTGAACCTTGCTCTCATTAGAACTGTCTCAAAGAGACAATAACATATACACTCAATATGGGAATCTATCTCACCCTGCAGGAAAACAGGAGGGAAAATGAAATATGAGAAGGGAGTAGGATGATGGAAGAGAGGGTACGTTGGGGGAGGGGCTAATCAGAAGCAAAACACTTTTGAAGAGGGACAAGGTAAAAAGAAAGAGAACAGAATAAAGAGTGAAGAAAGACAGTTAATAAAAATAATTATGAAAAGAATTTTGAAAGTTTATTTGATGAAGATCTCATTTCTCAAATGTATAGGGAACTGAGTCAAATTTATTTTTGTAAAAAGACCCATTCCCTAATTGGTAAATGAACAAAAGATATGATCTATGCCCAAAGGGTTATAAAATCATGCATGTCCTTTGACCTAATAATACCATTACCAAGCATGAATCCCAAAAGAGAGTTTTTTTAAGGAAAAGAATCTATATGTCTAAAAATATTTGTTGTAAACAACTCTTTTCTCAGGACAAAGTATTGGAAAATGAGGGATGTCCTTCAATTGGGGAATGGCTGTATAAACTATGATATGTAATTATGAAGGAATGTTATTATTATATAAGAAATGATGAGCAGGATGCTATCAGGAAAACCTGGGAAGTCTTCCATGAGCTCAAGCAACATGAAATGTACCATGGTTATAGTAATAGCAAAGTTGTGGAATGATGAATTGTGAATGACTTTACTATTCTAGGCAATACAATTATCCTTCAAGACTACTCAGTAGAGCTTATAAAAATAATGTATCCATCCCTAGAGAAGGATATGACTGTGCCTGAATACAGATTGAAGCATACATTTTAAAACTTTTTTTTTTCTTGAGGATTTTTTTTGGGGGGGTTATCCGTGTTTTCTTTTACAACATGTTTTTATCTAAATGTTTTGCATAACCTCACCTGGGCTTTCAAAATGCCCCCCCTACTGGGGGGAGGAAGGGAGAAAATATGGAATTCAGCATTTTATAAACAAATGTAAAATTTTTGATCTGCATGTAACTGAGGAAAATAAATATATTTTAAGAAAAAATGCTTGTGAAATAGAAAAGCCAACTGAATTTAGAATTGGAGGTCATGGGTTCAAATCAAACAAATATGTATCTACAGATCTCAAAATATTCAGTTTCTTGCAAATGAGAAATGAACTAAGGCTGGAAATCTATGATCATCTCTTAAAATCTGTCCTTCCTTCCATTTTCATTTTGATTCTCATTAGTTTAAAGGTTCTCTTGTCACTTTTACAAGGTCAGGGAAAGTATTGGGAATAGCATTTTGATCATAGCACTCATCAAGGTTTATGTCAAACTCCAACATGTGAAATGAGAGTAAAGATCAAAGAAAGATCTGTTACAATTTAGAAAACAAAACAAAACAAAACAGCAATACAATGCCCTACTGTGTTTTATTCCTTTTAAGTCCTTACTTTTGGATGCTGTTATTTGACACTTGGTCTACCAACCACCTTTGGAAAAATGCGAGATTTGTTTCTGTAGTGAAGAAAAAAAGCTGTTTTATAGCAATGTTTATATCACTCGTATCCATCCCCCACCTCCCCAAACTCTCCATATGAACTCTGGCATGCAACTTTTCTGGGAGATATAATCAGCATGTTGCTATGTACAATGAGTGGGCTGAGCAAGTTAGTGTCATGCTAATTATATATTTCAATAAAGTTTAATTTTGGAGATGGTTTCGCAGATGCAATAACTAAATTGCAGCAAAAATAAATTATAATGAGACTATCAAACATTCTGAGAGCAATTTGGGGGGAGGGTGATAAGTTAAAATGAACTGAATACAAGTACAAATTAATTCAACTATAATATATAAAAGATAGACAAAGAGCTCTAGTTCATTCAAGCCCATGCCTAAGGACCATGAGTTGTTTCAGATCATTAAGAAAGTAACCTGTTTATTTGTTGTTATATATTTTGAATCTGCCTTGATTTCTGCTGGGCACATGAATGTTCTCTTTTGTTTTCATTTTGTATGTATTTCTTTTTGGTTTTTCTTTTTTCTTATTCTGTTTCTTTAAATAAAATAAATTTGAACAAAAAGAAACTAACCTGACAAATGGAAAAAAAGACCCCACAATTTCCCTAGTTTGCCTATTATATGCTTTAACAATTCTCATGATCATAATGATAAAAGTGAAGATGCTGAACCTTTCTCTTTAAACTGGATGAAACAAATATTCAGGAGTATGCACTATGAGCTACAAGGTTTAGGACAATTTACATTATCTGCAATTACTTTCTTCATAATATTTTTGAATAGGATAAAACAAGTTAAAGCTAAAATAAGAGATAACCCTGATAGGACTTAGATATCACCAAAAGTTAAGAGATTTTCATTGCTGAGAATCAGGAGTGAATGTCATGGTTTCTTTAGAGATATAGAGGGATGGTGTGATTCTGGTCTAATCCTATATATTTCAGCCTTAGGTTCTTTATTTAATAAAGTTGATAAAGGCATTTCCTCCTTACCCTGATGCTTCCAGTTCCAGAAGAACTGACTGTTCTATCTCTAGGACTTGACAATATTCCCCTGATTCTCTGCAGCCTAGAGATGACTATGATGACTTCATATGTTGCTGTCTTTACATGCTTCATCTTCTGCTTTCCAGATTTTGCCACCAGGTCTCAGTTGCTATTTTACCCTAGGAGTCAGGTGCCCAATTCTAAATTAGACAGCTGATTTCATATAAGCTCCACAGATCATGGACAAGCACCATCAACCAAATTAAATATATCTCCTGTCACAACTAATCCAAGTGGTTTTGATTGACTGATTCAATAAAGGTGTCCCAAACTAGTTAAATTGATTACAGATTGATGGTTTTAATAACTGTTTTCCTACCTGACAAAAGTATTAGAACACTTACAATACATTCAATGCTTTTTGTGAGATAAGGTGATTGATTGTTTGGCTCAAATGACCCCCATCCTTTTACTTGCATGTTGTGTGAAATCATAAATTATGTGTTTTATGAAAAAGCACATTACACATATTTAGCCATAATGAAATTCTTAATATGTGTAGAATTTCTGATAGCTTTGTGTCATTTGAGACTTTTATAAAAGATCTGTTGATAAAAAGTGCTTGTGCCTGGTACAAAGTAGGTGCTGTATAAATACTCACTTTTTTTCTCTTTCCCTTCCCCCTTAATTTGGTAAAAAAGAATTATTGTTTCTAAAATTATTTTTCTCAAGTGGTTTATAGTTTGTAGATACTGATGTAAATTACTTAAGTTCTCACTATACTGCCTAAGAATGCCAACCATTAAAATAGGTTCAGTTATGTGGAATGTAAGCCAAACTGTCCTTTTTACATATAAATACTACTCTTTTCTTGAAGAAAACACATGAAGTTTATTTTAGATGCCTTGGGTTCCTCATGTAAGTGTAGCTACTGACTAGCTGGACAAATTGACTAATGGAGTCAGTTTGGAAAAGTCAATAGCAAAATAAACCTGAATTCAGGAAGAAGTGAATTCAGTTTTTCTTCTGATACTATCTATGTTAAGCTGGGATGGTCATTTAATCACTGAGCTTTTTCTGTGTCATTTATAAAATGGGAAATGGCACTTACCTTCCAGAATTGTTGGGAGAATTAAATGAAATAATTTTTATAAAGCACTTTGAAAATCTTTATGTACATTAGGTATTATTACCATTATTGTTTTTCTCTTGACATTGGAGAGAAAACCAAGGGAGTGTGGGGCAGCTAACTGGATGCTATGAAAGTAAGGTGGAAGGGGGGGTCTGGAGTTAGAAAAACTCATCTTTCTGAATTCAAATCTGGCTTCAGACACTTAATAGCTATGTGACTCTAAGCAAGTCAATTAATCATTTGCCTCAGTTTCCTCATCTGTAAAAATAAGCTGTAAAAGGAAATTTTATCAGTATCTTTGGTAAGAAAAGCTCAAAGAGGTCCCAAAAAGTTGGACCTGATTGTTACAACTCAACAGCAACCCATGGAGCATATTGATTATTCACCAATGATCCCTTACAGTCATTACAAGACCAATTAAATACTTTCCATAGTTCTTGGAAAAACATTCTTTATCTCACTTCTCCTTTATAATACCTTTTGTGTTTATTACAGTTTCCTCATATCCACAGTGCATATTGCCATCGCCCTTTGGGTAATACTTAATTTTAATTCTTTGGGGACTAAAGTGTTTTATGATGTAGAGTTATGTAATACTTGAAATAATATTGTTATTAAAAAGATAAACAGTTCATACTGCCTAGCTATTTGAAACAGGAACATGAAACACATACCTTCTGAACTCAGTTCCCAGTAGAGGGGAATCTCTCAGAAAAGAGGGCAATAAAGGGTGATGTTACTAGAATAAGCATGCAATTTTCTGTTTTTAACAGCATTGAACATTCTTGGTTTTGAAACTGGCTTGTCCCTTAAAGATTCATGGCACCTCCAATCACACTTAGAGATGGTATAGACCCTGGATTGTAGAAAGTTTGGGTTTGATGTCAACATTCAAGACTAGAGAAAAGTAAGATATTAAATGTGACTTATACTGAGAGAAATGGGAAAAATGGATAAAGTGGTATAGTAATTAATGAGTTATATAAAACTTCCTTTATTTCTTCTCTTTTTTTGCAGTGTTCAGAACAGCAAGGCTTCCCTCTTTCTTTCTGTATCTCTCTCTCTCTCTCTCTCTCTCTCTCTCACACACACACACACACATTTGCAAACCTGAGGAAGCTGAAATTCAGGGAATTTACATGGCTTGCTGATGGTTATAAAAAATCCAAGAAGCTGAGAAAGAAAGCTTTGGTTTCACTTAGAACCTGTAACCAGAACAAGGAAGATAATAAAATAATAATGATAATAGTATTATTTATATAACATTTTAAGATTTGCAATGTACTTTAATTATATCATCTCATTTCAATCATTAAAACAACTCTTAAGGAGTACAGGTGGGATTTAAATTCATGTCTAATACCAATACTGTACTGTATTTTTAGGCTCCAATATATTAAAAACAAATTTTAGTTTATTTAACATGAATCTAATATCCAAGCCTTTCTAACTTGATTAGACAGAAAACTCAAAAGGCAAGGATACCATTTAGGAGACATTGGCACTAAAGCAGTATGAAAAAAAAATAAGGTCTAAATTCAGGTGATAGCAAAAGCTCATTCCCCGCCTCCTCTCCACCTTCCCCCCCAGGATAAAAAACTAACTTACTAGCCTGGCATTCAAGTCTCTATACTTTGTAACTTCTTACCCCTTTCCAATGTTATTTTATTTGCTTCCCTCTAATATCCTATATGGTACAGCCAAAATGCACTACTTATTCCACAAATCTGGTATTCTATTTTCCCCCCTCTGATATTGCTCTTTTCCCTCCATTCTCCAACCTAAAATATACTACCTCTTTATTTCTTCCTTTAAATATTGCTTCCTTTAAGATTTAGATCAACTGCTACTTCTTTCCTTTATTTTCTATTCTTCCTACCTTACTTCCATAGTGCTTTCTGTCTCTGTCTCTCTTTGCTTATATCACTTTATATTTAAAGTGATATACCTATTTGTTTGCATTTTTGCATTTTTCCTCCATTATAGTATAAGTTCCATGTTGACCAAAAGCTGGATTATGTTATAGAAAAATCATTGGATTTAAAGCCAAAGAACCTGAGTTCAAGTTCTGATTCTTCCTTTAGAAATGACTTTAGGAGGGTCTTTCTTTCCTTATCTGTAAAATAATGAGAGCAGTTAGATGATACACTGGGCCTGGAATCAGGAGAACTTCAGTTCAAATCCAAAAGACTCTTAGTAACTGTGTGACCCTGGAGAAATTACTTAAACACCGTTTGCCTCAGTTTCCCCGTCTGTAAACGAACTTGAGAAAGAATTGACAAACCAACCATTGCAGTATCTTTGCCAAAACAAAACCAAAACCAAAACCCCAACAACAAAAAAAACCCCAAATTGGGAGCATGAAGACTTGGGGATGACTGATAAATGACTAAATAATAATAAAAATGAGATTTGAATTGGCTAATCTTTAAGGATTTTTTAGCCCTATGTCTATTTCTCTCATTTGTATCCTCGGTTCCCAACACAGGACCTTACACATAATAAGGAATGCTTTCTTCTTTCCTACAATTTGTCATCCCAGGAATGGGATTAATAATACTTGCTTATACTGGAGGTTGCTCTGCCTCTACTGAATCCTTCAAAGGATGGATGTAATGAATCTTTAAATGAAATGTGGTTCATTATCATTTATATTCCTCTTTTAAATATCTTTCCCTTTTAAATTGTATCTCTCCCTTTATTATTATATCTCAGTGATGCTCTTGAGGGCCTCTTTACCTCCTGGATCATTGTGCTTATTACTTATACTATACTCAGTAATATGTAAGCATATGATACTATAATCTATATTTTTGGTCCTCAGTTTGCATACTTTCTTTTGAGCATCACTGAATCTTTCCCATACTCTTTCTCCTATGCTATTCCTGTTACCACTTTTTTATTTTTATTTTTTTTTTTATTTTTTAAGGAACTAGTTTAGCAGTTGTATCTGGACAATTTTCTCCTTCCTGTTCCATTTTCAGTTTAAAGAAATCTGGATCAGATTAGTCACTCTCCAGACAAATACATTCTTCCTGGTTTTTGTTAGATTCCTCCTCTCCTCTCTCAAGGCCACCATTCCCATATCATAAGCCATGCTCCAGGAAGAGAAATCCTATTTTTCAGCACTGCCTTCTGTTCCTGAGGTTCATATCCTACATTTTACTTTCTTAACTAACACCCCTTCTTTAGATTGGCAAAAGAGATGAAATACCACTTTTATCCCAAAGATCTTCAGCATTGTGGTCATAATTTTATAATCCCTAGAGATACTTTCCAAGTTCTTTCTGGTAATGATATTCCCATATATATTGTGAGAAATAAGTGACTGTGGTTAGAGGAGCCTAGAAATTTTGTAGTTTCTCTTTCATATGTCAAAAATATAGGCCAGGATGATAGCACCTTTTAAAAAACAATTTTAATTGAATAAGCATGTATCTAGTTTTTCCTCTATGCCAAGGATTGTGCCAAGTACTTTGCAAACACTTTTTCATTTGATTCTCCCAACCCTTGGGAGGTAGGTGCTGTTATTCTCATTTTATACCTCAGGAACCTGAGATAGAGATTATGTGACTTGTCTGGGATGACATAGCTGTTTAAGTGTCTGAATCTGGATCTGAACTCAGATCTTCCCAAATCTAAGCTCAGCACTCTATCCATTGAAGCACCTAGCTGTCCTCTGAGCAGGGATGCAATCTCAAGAGGGATATTATGCTTCTAGATATAAAATTATACAATTCTGGCAAACTCAACATAATCATTTCCATTGACAAAGTAAAAACAGGGGAGAAGTCTGAAAGAGCTTTAATGGCTAGATGGGAAACGTAACAAACTCAGATTTTTTTTAAAAAAAGTATAAGATAAAAAAGAGAAATCTTAGGTGAGGATCAATTGTGTAACTTGGTAAAATTCCTGCAAGAATAATATCAGAAAGGCAAAATAGTATGAAAATTGTAAAAAAGTAATTTTATTTTTTTCTCTTTTGCTGTGATTGAGGTGAATGGAAGATTAATGAAAGGATAGCCTTCTGAATCTTATTTCATTTCTATTTTCTCAGCCAGGAAGAATGACTGGGATGGGGAGGAAAACTATTTTATAGGTCATCATTTCTGAATATGAGACTCATTTTTGTTTAATTTTCTTTCAATTTATGAGCATTTATTTTCTCTTTTCTACCTCTATAGCCATGGGAGGGAAAAGGAAAGAGAAAAACAAAACCTTTTCATATATTTATAATCAAGCAATACAAGTCCTGCATTGACCATGTCCAAAAAATATCTCTTATTTAGCATCTTAAGTCAATCAACTCTGCTAGGAGGTAGGTAACATGTTTCATAATTAATTCTACTGGTCTTTTGGAATCATGTTATATTACCAAATCTTTAAAAATTGTTTGTTTTTACAATTTTTTAAAATTTATAAATTGTTTGATTGGTTCTACTCCCTTCCTTGGCTTTTGAAGATCTCCTAAAAGCCTATATTCTCTTTCTTACTTCCCTCTATTTCTAATCCTACTCTAGGTAGAGCTTGTTAATGGGGGATCTTGAGTACTTAAGTAGCAGATCTCTCTCTTCTTTCCTCTTTTTTTTTTTCTCTCTCTTTATCTCACTCCCTTTCTGCCTTCTCTCTCTATTCGTGCTTTAAATTTTATTGATGTCTTTTGTTTTTGTACTAATTTCTGGTTATGTATACTTTTACCTTCATCCTGACTACTACTTTCTAACAAACTAGTACAATCCACATTCATAATTTCTCATTAAGAATAGGAAAGTGAGCTTCATCATGCCAAGACCAATTTTGATCATTATAATTAATCAATTTGATTGCCTTTTCCTGACATTTTTAATTACATTACTGGAGATATAGAAAGTCTTTCCTAGCCCTGAGCAACTCCAGAACTAAAAAACAAAACAAAACAAACAAACAAAAAAATCCTTTCTGGCACTTAGTACCTCACTGAACACCTAGCACCTCTTCAACTATTCTACCCAGTTCTTAAATAAAATAAATATTTCTTGTTTATCCATTAATAATTGACTCAGCCCTTAAATAATCCCTGCCCCATAGTGTTGTTGTGAAGATTTGTAGACTTTAAAGTATAAGGCAGTGATTTCTTGCCATCTGGAGAACAACAGATTGGTAGAAAATGAAGCCATACTGAACTAATACAGGTTTAACAAGATTTGGGGAATATTGAGACCACCCAAAATGGCATCACCAATAAATGAAATATTAGGAAACTACTCCTGGGAGAAAGGATTGGTAAAAACATGAACATTCTCTGTTAACCTATCTAGTGGTTGGAAACAACATCTTTCTACTGGCTGCATAGCCATAACTAGTTATATATTTTTAAAAATATCAGATGTTGTAATTGTTAATCACCATTTTGTATATTTTTGCTTGCTATTTACCCCTGTTAGATTGTGAGTTCCTTGAGGACATAGACAGTTTTCCTCTACTTATTGTATCTTTAGTGCGAAGCACAGTTCTTTGCACATATACTATTACTCACTGACTGGAAAAACTTTCTTTCTTTCTTATTCTCTTCCCAGTTATATTCAGGGCTAAAGGATTAATTCTTTCACAGAAATTTGCACTAGGATATATACAAGAGGATAGTCATGAAAACTATCTCCTCCTCCTCGGCACAAATAGCTCTAAGAAACAGGTTTCTTTCTTTCTTTCTTTCTTTTTTTCTTTTAGGCTTTGATTTCTTTCTTTTGTCCTTACTTCTAAAAAGTGAGAATGGAGTCCTAACCCCATCAAATTAGATCTCAGGATTCTAGACCATCTAGGCCATCAATTCAATAAGGAAATCCTTAGAAGACTGAGAATCTGGAGAGATAACTTGAGCTTTAGACTTAGTGGGATTAATGCTATATGGGAAATGATCTAATACCCTTCACAAAGATTGATAATGTATGCCAGAGATGGTTATACTTCCATATGTTGCTGTTTTACCACTGAAGTAAACATTTCTTTGTAAAAATTAGTGGGATGTTAAGTGGTTACATGGAACTGAGATACTACTCAGTGTACCCTAAAATTGTAGGAACACACTCAGTAGGCACTCTAGACATTAATAAAAGACTTCTTTCAATTTTCTTAGAATACTGCAGAGTTTGGGGGAGGGGTGAAATATAATATGTTCAAAGATTATATGACCTCACAAAGAGAGAAAAAGAGAGATCAGAGTTCAGCTGTGTTATTTACATGTGTATACTGGATTGTATGCTTTCCTTCTTTCTATTTGCTATTGAAAGTATAATCTTTACTTTTTCAAACAAGCCATATAGTGTTCAAGTAAGGAACTAAAGGGAGGACAGCAACTAGTGCTCTCTACTAAGCACTTGCTGCTTTTAATATCCTACATTTTAGGAGTTGTATTGGACCAATGGTCAGGTCTGCCGATGCCTAGCATGTGATAAACATAATCTTCTGATCCCAGGAGCAAAGACTTGAGTATAATAAGTGTATTAAGTATATGTGAATATAATAACAATGTTGGCATGTAATAAAAGCTTGGAATGACAACTTTTATGAAACTTCAGTAATTGATGAAAAGGCTAGGAGATTATTTAATGCTTTGTATTATCATTCCATTCTCCAGCCCCTCCTTTTTTTTTCCTGGTTCACAAATTTAGTCTAGTCAGTCTTCACATTCAAAAGTTACTTTCTTAATCCTCCCTTTGAATTTCAAAAAGTGGGATGAGTAAAACAGCTTTTGGAAGATAGTGACATTCAATGCCGAAGATGGGAAGACTTAACTAAGATCTTAAAAGTGTGTTTGTGATTTCATGAAGATGACTTCCCCTTCACAATAAATTATATAGGTTTGTGATAAAGGTCTTCATTGTTTTATGGTTTTCTAATAGTAGGAATATTAAATTTTCATATTCTTGGAGTTTAAATTCAGATAAGTGAGGAGATCTTTCTTGTCTAGTCTCTTTCCCGCCCCAACGTTTGATTCATTGGAGTGTTATGCCTAGAGGGAAAGAGAAAATCTTCACTGGTTAATTAATTAATTTGTGTGATATTTCATTTGCTGTAGCCTGATAGAAAGATAAGATCTAGGAATAGGTTCATGCTTCTTCTATAGTTCCCTTATCATCAGGAATTTGTCAAGTAAAAAATCTACCTGTATCTAGCATTTTAATTAAATGTTAGTATCATTGTCATCATCATGATGACATATATAAAAACATTAACAATTAATATTGGAACTATACTATTATCTAGCACAGGGGAGTTTATCCCAATCTAGATATTTGGAACATACTCTGACATCAAAGTCAAATGGTTTGTACATTCGTATTGAAACCTTCAGAAATAAATAATGGAACTCATTAATGTTTCTTTTTTTTATTTTTTTCAACTTTCTTTGGTTGATTCTCTTTTTCTCCCAAAAAAATTGAGTTAATTTGTTTCAATTATCTTTTATTTTTTCTTTCCTTATGCTCTTCTCTCACTGAAACTTAAAAACTGAAAGCAAAGCCCTTGTAACAAATATGCATAATCAAGGAAAACAAGTTTCCATATTGGTCATGGCCCTAAAATATTTATTTCGTTCTACCTATTAGTTCATTTAGCACTCTGTCTGAAGGTGGGCAGCATTCTTCATCACTGGTTCTTTAAATTGGTCATTTCATAATCTTAAGTCTCATCTTTCAGAATTACTTGTTTTCAAATACTGATGTTATATTATAAATTTTTTACTCCATATAGATTTTTGCAATTTTCTCTGAAATCATCCCTTAATTTCTTATATTTTAGTAATATTCCATTTATTCTTGATAAGCACCTCCTTGATTTCCAGTTTTTTGTCACTTCACAAAACTTCATGCATAAAAAATATCTTTTACATATAGAACATTCTTTTTCTTTCTTTGATATGTTTGAGGGTATAAGTCTAGTACAGGTATCACTGGGTTAAAATACATTAGTATTTTAGTAACCTTTTTGGAATAGTTCCAAATTTCCAGAATAATTTTAAAAGTTCATAATATAACCAATTAATACAGACGTCCTTTTCCCTAGAAGAGCCTCCAACTTGCTATTTTCCTTTCATTTCAATTTTCCAAATTTGATAGGTATGAAGAGTAACCTCAAAGTTGCTTTACTTTGCAATTCTCTGTTAGTGACTTAGTGTATTTTTATATGGATACTGATAATTTGCATTTCTTTCCTGTTCTTATTCTTTGACCTTTATTTATCGGGGATAGAGTTTTTCATTTTATAATTGAATTCATTTCTTAATACAATTCAGGAGTGAAATGTTGATCAAAGAAAATCATTGAAAATATATTTTTTCACCCAGTTAACAGCTTCCTCTTTAATATTAGCTCTATTGGATTTTTTTTTGTCTGAAAACTTTTAATTTTATGGATTGCCTTTTATCTTAATCTACACTTTTTGCATTCTCTTTTCCCTGCTTTCTCTTTACATAAAGAAAAGGAGAGTTGAAAACAAAATTGTGCTCAGTCCTCACACTCTTCTCTTCTTATTCAGACCCAATCCCAGGTACTTATCTTTCTTTCTTTTAAGTCCTTTTTTATTTTATTCTCTCCCTGAATTTAGGGTTTGGTTTGTGTAGAGCAATACTTCCCTAGTTTGGCTGTTATTCTTCCTTCATTCTTTCCCCTATCCCTGTTTTCTTCTGTTTCCCTGATATGTTGAATTTCTACACCAAATTTGCAAGAAGTGTGTGTGTTTTCTTTCTTTTTACTAGTTTTGATGAAAGTAATATTTAAGTGATGTCCAACCCCTTCTTTCTATTTCATTTAGATTTTTAGTTTTGCCTCATATTATTTAAGATAATTAGTTCCTTCTCCTTCCTTACATTGTCTTTCCTTTTATCTCCCCTTTCTTTCTTTTTTAAAGACCATTTAAACATAACAAACATTTATTCTCATTCTCTTCATTCTCTCTACGACTCTTGATGATTGTAATGCTTAGAGAGAGGATAATTTTATCATTCTCTTCCCCATAAGAATGTAAATATCACATCTTTGAAATGTCTTTTATTGATTGCTCAATTGCATTTCCATTTTAATGTTTCTCTTAACACCTGAGTTTGTATTTCAAAGTTTCTTTTTGGTCAGTTATTTTCTGAAGTGCTCTACTTCATAAAAAGTCATTTTTCTACATGTAGTCTTATGCTAAATTTTGCAGGACATATTTTTCTCAATTATAGTTATCTATATCTATATAGATCTATATTTTTTTGTGATATTCCATACCCTCTACTCCTTATAGTGGTAGCTGCTAAATCCTACATAATGCTTATTATGATTTCTCGGTGTTTGGCTATATTATTTTTCATTTTGGTGTTCCTTGTAAAAGGTTGGATTCTTTCTAGTTTCACTTTGTCCTCTTGTTCTAAGAGATTTAAGTCCTTTTCTTTCATGATTTCTTGTACTTTGATGCTCACAACTGGGTGCATGTATTTACCTGGGGAAGTCACATTTGGCTGCCAGAAAAGTTTTGATGAGTCCTTCAGAACCCTGATATGTTTAGTGAGCCTGGAGTCAGATAAATATTTATCACAGATTGGAAAGAAGGCCCAGAGAAATGACTGACTTATTTTCTGTCTCTGTCTCTGTCTCTGTCTCTGTCTCTCTGTCTCTCTCTCTCTCTCTCTCTCTCTCTCTCTCTCTCTCTCTCTCTCTCTCTCTCCTCTCACTCCCTCCCTCTCTCATTTCATCTTTCATTTTGGTGTTCAGGTAGTCTTAAATCTATTGAATAATAAAAATATTTCAGTCATGAGATATTTAATATTTTCTTCTATGTTTCAGTCTTTTGAATTAAAAAAAAATTTCCTGTTCTTTCATGAAGTCAGTAATTTCTGTTTGGTACATTTTAATTTTTAGGAAGTTTTTTGCTTGAATAAGACTTAGTATCTATTATATTAAGCTATTAATACTTTTTCCAAGTCTCTCCTTCATAGCTTTCTTTTTAAAATTACTTTCATTTTATTTATAATATCAATTAACACTCTCCCTCCCAAAACACACACAAACACACAACAATAAATACACAAAATCAAAAACCTCACATCATTTTCTTTAGGAATTCTTGTGAGCAGATTTATGTTTTGATTTTGCTTGTAGGTGTTTTTGAAGTTAATTTTCTCTACTGGCTTTGTGTATTTGACACCTCTAGCATTATAATAACTTTTTATCTTTGTTTTACTCATTTTCTCAGAACTTCATTCCTGGCAACTTGCATTGCTGGCCTTAGAATTCTGGAGATTGAGTCCAAAGTCTGTAATCTATACTCCTGTCCCACTTAAATTCCACAGTTCCTGACCAGGTCACTTGACTATTTATGTCACATTTTTTATCTTGGATTAGAAACATGACTCAAGATAGTTTGTCTTTGACTTAACCAATTAGCACCTAGTTGGGTATTCTCATATGATGGAATATTTGGGGAAGGAAGCGATATGTTATTGGTTTCTCCTACTCTGCTATCATGACTCACTTCTCTGCTTGGTTTTTATTTTGATGCCTTGAATTATCCATCTGGGCCAGAATTCAATTTTACCTTCAATTTAAGTAGTAAACTTAAAGAAAGACTGAATCTTCTTATCTTTTAATATACTGATTAGGTTGCATAATATCTGCTTCACAGATCTTCCTATAGAACCAACAACAACCAATCAAAAAATATTTATTAAGCATTTACTATGCATCAGCTATTATGCTAGGGGCTGGAGATATAAGTACAAAGAATCAAATAATTCCTTGTTGAAAGTAGCTTGCATTGTAATGCAGTGGGTTTCACCCTGGGGTATTTCTGAAAGACTGTGCATGTGCATAATTGTGGACATACAGACACACACATCTCTCTCTCTGTCTTTGTCTCTCTCTCCCGGTATATATATATATATATATATATATATATATATATATATATATATATGTACATGCATATATGTGTGTGTCTACATATATATGCACACACGTATGTATAAATATATACATGCATATATGTATATATTATATATAAATTAAAATATAAAATATATTGGAATATTATATATATGAATATGCAATAATATTCCTATATGTTTTATCCATTCTTAAACATTATAAGAAAGGATTTCTAGGCTTTTTCAGGTTACCAAAGGGTCCTCATGACAAAACACAAAAAAAGGTTAAGAACTCCAGTTTTAATAGGGAGCTGTAGAGAGAAAGTAATGGCCATTCTTTCAAGAAAAACCATTATAATTGATATCCTTCATTCACTCAGGTTTCTTGTTTGTTTGCATCACCCCTACAGAGGAGAGCAGGCATTTATTGCTGACCATGAAAAGCTCAGCTTCAATGACTGATGGAAAAATTACCCTCCTTTGTCAGTTCACATAAATAATAATTCATCAAAGAAACATGTGCTCATGAGTTCAGTCTGGTTTGAATTAGAACCATAATGCATTCTTGGGAAGCAGCTGAAGGCAACTGAGCCTCATTAAGGAATCTCCAGCCGTCATTACTTAAGCATATAAACACTCCCTTCTCATACCATAATGAATTGCATCAAAACTAGCAAGAATGCTGCTTCTCACAGTTGAGTAAGAGTTGCATATGTTTACCTGGGAAGTCACATCTGGCTGACAGTAAAATTTTGATGAGTCCTTTGGAACCCTGATATGTTTAGTGAGCCCGGAGTCAGACAAGTATTTATCACAGATTGGAAAGAATGCCCAAGGAAATGATTGACTTATGTTGAATCTACTATTCTCTGATAATCATTATGTAGTGGAAAGGGGAGGGGTTTGATTTTTTCTTTTAAATGCTCTGGATTCCACCCCGAGGCCTCAAAAAGTCCAAAGACTAGATGTTCTGCAGATGGATTAACAGCAGCTCACATACCACTATGCATATCTGGTAACCAGGTGTTTTGTGGATTAGACAGGAGCCAGCAGCCTTTTCACAAGGGAATATTACTCATGGTTAAGTCCCATAGAGAAAGAGCAATCAACTTTTGATAGCTTGTCCCTTTAAGACCAAGTATTTTGGAATAGCAGGCTCTGATCACTTACCTCTCAAAGACATGCATTGCATCATAGGTATACTTCAGTTATCAAAAGCAAGCACTTCCAAAGTGGCTCTGTCTAATTGATTTAAAAGAAAAAAACAAAAACCATTGGCCTGTATCTGGAGGTCATCTGAAGGGAGGGATAAAAAGAATTCTCCTGCCAGCCAAGAGATTAGGGAGAAAACACAAAGCAAAAAGGTATGGCATTGATTTAATATTTGAGGGAAATCTAGACTAACCAGGCTTAAGCCAGTGAATCACTGACTGTCCTTATAAAGAGTTTGTAAAAGAAAAACCCAACATTTTTGGCAAATTCTGGTTCTAACAGCCATTGCTGTTCATTCAGCTCTAAATGCCATATCTGTAGGAGTCAAAGCTGATTCTAAGAAAGTTTTCACATTTTTTCTTGAGGGAGGGGAACTCAATGTAGAGCTCCCTGAAGAAAGAGCCATCAATTTGTCAATGCCACTGTTCACAAGGACACAGCATTCCCTACATTCTCTGGATACTTTGCTACAATGTTTTATTTTAAAAATGATTTCATATTCCTACATGTAGAGTCAGGCATCCTGAAAATTACACAGGCAACCGGATGTTGCCAATTTGACTTCTGAATGCATGTTACCCTTGTGAGAAATAGAAAAAGAGATACAAAGAGTTTGATTGTTGTGGTTCAAACTCTTTATCATTCTGGGGGCAAACCCAAATTGCATACCTCTTATTCCTCAAAGATCTTTGTGCATTGGCATCCTTGATGCCTAATAAGTTCAACCCAACTCTGTTTGGGTTAATTTCATCCCTTTCCCCCAGCCTTCTTTACATGATTACCTTCACACATCTGGGAAAAATTAAACATATTAGCACTGATTCTATGTTCACTTACTTGCTTGCATCCTATACTTTCTTCTCTAACTTCTCGAAAACAGAGGAGAAATGTTACATTGTATGTGAAACAGTAATTCCAAATGCAGATTCTGTTTGGGGTTCATTCAACCAGGGACAAGCATGATATTATTCTAAACATTGCACTTCCAACATTTGAGCCAGTTTAGGCATATCTTTACTATTAGCATTTGAGATTATTTTTTTTTAAAAGAACCTTCTAATCCATGGAATCATGTCAAACAGTCTGAGTTTAATACCATTAATCAGCTAAAATCTCTGCATTTCATTTGCATTGTGCTAAATAAAATTATATAAGAGCCTATAAAAACCAAAGGACTTTAAAAGTTTTTTTAAAGCATAAAATCTGCCTTTTTAACTTTTTCCCTTTAGCACTTCAAGGCCATAGTAATTTGAAGTTTGTAGTTGTAAGTTAATTGTAGTTAATTGTAAGAGATTTTTAAAAAATCCTCATATGGTAATATTCCTCCCCAACAAATATATCATGGACTCCTTGAGGAAGGAAAATGTCTTTGGTTTCTTTTATATTTCTTAAGGGCAAGATAGCTAAGATATATTTTGGACCAATTACATCAAATTTTGACTACTAGATGTAAATATTTTTCTAGTGGAATAACTAAAAATTAACTCAGTTTTAAGAATGGGTATTAAATACCTACTAAGGCTAAAGCCCTTTGCTAGGTCTCAAGGATATTTAAAGAAGCATGAAATTTATTTCTTGCCCTCAAGGAGTTTATAATCGAGTAGGGGATTATGATATATAAACTCATAAATAAAGTAACGAGAGTGTAGTATTTCTGGAACTGATATTCCTTTTCTTTTTACACTTGGAGAAATGTCCCTATAAAAAGATGGCAATTAAGGGAGGTAGGCAGTGTTTCCCAAAGTGTGGTACACATACCCCCAGGGGTATGGGAAGAGTTTGGTGGGGGTACGCGTGTCACTAGAGTTTGATAGGGATATGCACTGCACTGTGCTTAGTTGCACCTAATTCTACATTCTTGTGAGGTGTGAGATGGTCCGGTGTGACATGGCATGAATATACTGCATTTTGTTACAGAGATAACTTACTTCATTAATAGTGGCTTCTCCAGGCACCTGGTATTTTTAGCTTTTGTGCGATTTTTCTTATAGGAAAGGTTTGTTATGTGCTTTAGTAAGTCCCACTCTTTTGATTATTTTTATATAGAAAAATGAAATTGTTTGTGCTGAGATAACAGATTGTCATAATTTGGTTCCCTGGTTGTTAATTTTAATCTGAGATGTGGCTCCACGTCCAATAGTCTGTTCCTTTTTTTTTTTTTTCAACTTAATGTCTATAAATGCTGAAAAAGCAACTTCACATAAATATGAAGTTGGAAAAGGCAAGATGTATTTCAGAACTTTTTCTGTTAAAACAGGATACACATGTTGCATTTGTAACCAGAATGATGTAAAAGTATACTCCTTATGTTTATTTTTCAAGAATCCCTCGGAAGCCAATTCCAACAATTGCTCTTCTTCCACATGTGACAAACTTTCTGGCATGGATTTATATTTTATTATGAATAATTTTATTTTTCATTTATTATTATTTTGTATATGTACCAAAAAAAGAAAAAAAATATATTTTGATTATTAAAATACATCCTTTTTTTTTGATGAGGGGTACTCAGTGTTACAAAAATTATAGAAGGGGTACACATATGTCAAAAGTATGGGAAACACTGAGGTAGGGAAAGGACAAGAGAACAGTCAGAAAGAGGGAATCAAATGGTCATGAGAAAAGATGTCTAAAAGTTTTGGATACTCATCTTGTCTGGGTGAGAAGACACTGAAAGACAAACTTAAATACAAGATTTTTTTTTCCCTTTACGCCTGACAAATTATAGGAATGTAGTGGGAAGATTTCTGGTATTTAAATCAATGAATCTGGTCTGAAATTCTTTCTTGAATGCTTATTTATTTATGTGACCTTGAGCAATTTATTTAACCTAGTTCAGCTTCAGTTGCCTCATCTGTCAAATGGGTAAGTTGGATTAGAATATCTCTGAGGTCTTTTCCAGCTTTTGATTCAAGATCTCATAATCTTATAGCTTGGCCTTGAGGGACCTTTGAATATTTTCAATTTGTCTAACATGAAAGCTGTGGAGGTCCCTGCCACATGGGTAGTCTTCTTTTATTGGCTGTTGAAATCTTTAAAATTGATAAAACTAACTTGTTTGTACTTTTTCAAATGCTCCTCTTTTCAGAGATTTCTTTCTATCTGCTATGCCCAGTATGGATAGGTGAGAGACTTACCTTCTCCTGCTTACTTCCAGTTTTAAGTGCTGGAGATGATGCTCAGGGGACCCAAGAGTTCAAACCATGATGACCTTGGAGCCAGGATTGCAGGGAGGCTGCTTTATCAGCCAATCATGGAAGCTCCAAGAAGTAAGATTGCCCCAAATTCAAAGAAACTCGCTGACTTATAGAAACCTCAGAAACCACTGATGACATTGTCTTTTGCTTTCACCAAATCTACCATGTCTCATATGTAGGAACACTGGGGAACTTACCTCCACCAATGAGAAGAAAATCCGTACACAATTCCAAGAGATTAGAGCACTATTTTGCTAATGTAAAGGGAGAAAATTGAGGAATAGTGGTATGTTGGAGTTGGGTTTAAGCTAATTATTAAATTTGAATGTGATTATTTACACTTTGGTAAAATGCAGATGCTACAGATTGAGGCTGGATTTTATTGATTTTGTTGATTCTCTAATACTAGATTTAAGAAAATGATGTAGAAAGTATAAATTAGGCAGATTAGATTTGAAAGCCTGACAGAACATTTCTTGTCTCTAAGAGCTAGTTGTTAAATATTTACTGGAAAGTATAATCAAAAGAGAATAGTGGGAAAAGCAAGACCTCAGTGGGAAAGGGGGGGGGTAGTCTTATAAATGGTGGTAAAGGTAGGGCTACCAAATAAATGAGGCCTAAAGTCAGAAAGATCTGAGTTCAAATGCAACCTCAGACACTAACCATGGCACCCTGAGCAAGTCATTTAGCCCTGTTTGCATTAGTTTCCTCATCTGTAAAATGAGCTGGACAAAGAAATGACCAACCACTCCATTATCTTTGCCAAGAAAACCTGGCCTTCCATGCTTATTAGCTATGTTACTTCAGGCAAGCCATTTAACTGTTATCTGTCTCATTTGTAAAATAAGGGATAATAATAATGTATTATCAACAAGACTTGGGTTTGAATACTGGCTCTTGCTTTTTGCTATTTGTATAACAAATAGTCTTGGCTTTAGTTTGGACTAGATGATTTTAAAATTTCCTTCTAGTTGCAGGTCTATAATCATTAGACATTTGCCAGTGATCTGACACAGGTTCTAATCACAATTACTAGCTGAATGCTGGCTTTCTGAACCTGACTAAAATGACAGCATGAACAGAGACATTTTACTTACCTCCACTGTACTGACTGTGTTGGCTCTGATCAAGAAGATGAAAGTATCAAGACAGGACTCACCCAAGTGAATCTGCTAGCTTAGCTATTTCTGCTCTCCAGTTCTGGGACTGGGAAAATTCAAGTTACCAAAAGAGGTTTCTCCTATATATATATATATATATATATATATATATATATATATATTACTCCTCAGTCCTTTTTGTTTATCTATAGGTCTCTAACTGAGAAGAAAGCCCTGTCCTAAAGCAGAAATTAAGAGTTTTTCTATATTACAAACCTCTTATTAACTCTACCCATGCACAGTCATGTGTCATGATCCCATGATCAAGAATTATACCTTCCACATTGTGGGGTTAGGAGCAAAGAATCTCTTGATCTGGAAAATCTGCATACAATTTTTTGGCCCTCCCTTTGTACCAGAGAAGAAGTCTGAATTATTATAGTATGAAATGGTAAATTATGTTAATATTATGAACATTTATTTTTTGAATTTCTAAGTTGCTAAACTGTTTCTGAATTGTGTGCTGGTCTTCTGCAAAATTACCCCCAAAATTTCTGTTTAATTTCTTATGACAATCATGGTAAAACTGTGATGGGGAAAGTTGTAGGATGGAAGGGATAACTTTAATAATCATTTTCTCCAATAATGAAGATGGTCTTAGATAAATATTCTAGGCTTAAAAACTGAGTTATATCTTAAAGCTAATTTCTGTAGGTATGTCATGTAGATGTCTCTAGGTTTCCTAAGTAGAGATTCTCTGAACCAAGACAAGTACAAGAAGAAATGCAGTTCTTCTAAACATATTTGTACATTTTTCATGCTGCACAAGAAAAATTGGGTGAAAAAGGGAAAAAAAGAGAGAAAGAGAAAAAAAAAACAAGCAAGCAAACAAAAACAACAAAATAGGTGAAAATACTGTTGTGATCCATATTCAATTCCATAGTGCAGAGTATTATTTTAGATTGTAGAAGAAGGGAAATATTAGAGGGAGGAATATCAGTGCTGAATTAACAGAAATACTACTTCACAAAGAACCTACTACATTACACCACAATTCTAAAGTCAAAATGATACTAGGCCCATGTTGAAAAATACTGTTTCAAATTTCCATTCTCTTTAAAGTATCACTGTTCTCAGGCCTGAGACTGAGAGATGTTTGACTGCTTGTTGGTCACTGTGAAGACTCTCATTCCACAAATCCCTGATTAACAAAGAAGCTGAAAGAATATGCTGAAGAATTTTTGAAGCTATTAAATAACCATTCCAAAATACAGTTGGAAAAGTTTCTAGAAGAACAGAGGTCAGAACAGTTTAAAAGTCTGATTTTTTTGAAGTCTTTAATACCTTGTCTGTAAATATTGTCCCAATTCTTTATGCTCACTGGTGAATTAGCATTTAGTATTCAATGATTCTCTTATTAAAAGCTAAAAAACTTTCTACTTCCAAGGATGGGTGAATTTAATTGTTTTTCTCCTTTACAACCTTTCAAATTAATTCAGAAAAAGAACCTCTTTTTTTACTCCCAAGCACTCTTTTCCTTAATTTTGAAAATGATATTTATTATTGTGAACTAGTTACTCATTTATTTATTTATTTTTTCCTTTTATTTATTTATTTATTTTTATTTAATAGCCTTTTATTTACAGGTTATATGCATAGGTAACTTTACAGCATTAACAATTGCCATACCTCTTGTTCCAATTTTTCACCTCTTACCCCCCACCCCCTCCCCCAGATGGCAGGATGACCAGTAGATGTTAAATATATTAAAATATTAATTAGATACACAATAAGTATACATGACCAAAACGTTATTTTGCTGTACAAAAAGAATCAGACTCTGAAATATTGTATAATTAGCTTGTGAAGGAAATCAAAAATGCAGGTGGGCATAAATATAGGGATTGGGAATTCAATGTAATGGTTTTTAGTCATATCCCAGAGTTCTTTCTCTGGGCGTAGCTGGTTCAGTTCATTACTGCTCCATTGGAAATGATTTGGTTGATCTCATTGCTGAGGATGGCCAGATCCATCAGAACTGGTCATCATATAGTATTGTTGTTGAAGTATATAATGATCTCCTGGTCCTGCTCATTTCACTCAGCATCAGTTCGTGTAAGTCTCTCCAGGCCTTTCTGAAATCATCCTGTTGGTCATTTCTTACAGAACAGTAATATTCCATAATATTCATATACCACAATTTATTCAGCCATTCTCCAACTGATGGACATCCATTCAGTTTCCAGGTTTTAGCCACTACAAAAAGGGCTGCCACAAACCTTCGTGCACATACAGGACCCTTTCCCTTCTTTATAATCTCTTTGGGATATAAGCCCAGTAGTAACACTGCTGGATCAAAGGGTATGCACAGTTTGATAACTTTTTGAGCATAGTTCCAAACTACTCTCCAGAATGGTTGGATTCGGTGAACTAGTTATTTAATGAAAAAGAAAAACACCTCAGAATTAAACAATTGCTTGGCAGCAAGAGGACATTCATAGATGCCAAAGGGAATCTGTCAGGGTTACAGAAAATCAGAAAACAATATTATTTTCTTACTAATAACCAAACTGTGGAGTGTCCCTTTTAGCTTTCCCTAAAATTTCAATTGTTCCTCCTTCCTACAAAATAAATTGCAAACTTCTCTGTCCCCTAAACACTACTCATGACCAACCATTACCTTTCTCTATCTGCTACTATATTTTTACTCATTTATACAATTTTTTTTTGAAGTTGGTTTTGCAGTTTCTATTTTGACTTAGAATAGGATGTACTTTAATAAAAACAACAACAACAACAATAATATCATTCAAGTCACCTTTCATGATATTTACTCTCAAAATAAAATTAGTTTTATGTATTTTGTAAAAAAAAAAAAAAGTCTGTAAACAAGATTCTTGTGAGAAACTAGGTAGATCAACAACAGTTCTGAAACTTGCATTTTATAAAAGTTCCTTGGGCCACTGAGAAGTTATATAACTTTTCCCAGGTCACACAGTTAGTATATATCAGGGGAAGGAAAAGAACCTAGATTTTCCTTACCTAATAGGCCAACTTTTGATTCACTGTCACATAGACCCTTATTTAGGATTAAATCTTTAATAAAGTGACTTGGTCTTGTAAAAGAAGAAGAAGCTAGAACTCATTTAATGATAAAAGTAGGCTCTGCCACCATAAAATATAATTTCTTTTTCTTAAATCAACTAAGAATATATAGTAAAATGATCTTATTTGCATGATTTTGCTAATTGTATCATATAGGATAATGAAACATATATGATCCTTACATTTTAGCTATTTACAATTTAAAAGAGATAGCTGGGAAATAAAGACTTGTAACAGAAAAAAAAACAGATGCTCATATCATATTATGCTCATATATATATATATGCTCATATATATAAATTATTGAATATATATATATGATATAAATATCCAGTTGGATATAAATAAAGAATATAATTAAATTCTTTAATATTCTCTGCAGACATAAAGATCTATACTCTTAGTGACATGACTTTCAAACACAGAAGCTCTTATTCCTATTATTATTATTTTTATTATTATTATTTTATTAGTTTTGTTATTTAGGAATATAATTTAAAATATTTTAAAATTATTTTAAATATTTGTGGAAGTAATCAGTCATCAAAAATGACAGGAGTGGTAAAACAACCAGAAGACTTTATAGCCATTATCATATATAGACAATATAGAGGAAGCAAAAAGATCTCTGGGGATGAACTATTATTATTACTGAGAAATGGTTACCTAATGTTTTTGTTCTGAGCACTCATCTTTGTAACAGCAAAAAGGGTGAAAGTGAGTCAGTTTGTGTTTGCAAGCCACATGGTATGATCCTTGCACTTAGTGAAAATCCCAGCTTTTTTCTTTGCTCCCTATCCACTAAAACACATATTTGTTAACTTAAGGAAATACCCTTCGTGGGCCTCATTTCTTAAACCACCAGTATTTTCTGCAAAAGAACTTCCACATAGCTTTCCAATACTTTTCCCATATATTGCATGAAGATATTTCAGCTTGCCCTATTCTCATTTCTCTACTGAAAAAAAGGGATGGGGGTTATTGGACTGCAGTAAATCAGAGAGGCCTAGCACAGAATGACAAATGATCTTCATCAAAAGTGTGTCAGGTGTGAAAGGATAGGATATCTAGCCCTTGGAGCAAATTTATTTAGAACTACTCTTCTTTTGAATCTGCAGAAATGAGCTGGATTTCTTCCAAAGTCTCTACTGTTTCTTCTTCCAAATGGAAATTCAATGAGAGTAGCCTCTAGCTTTGAGTATTTCAACATTTCTGATTTTTAGACAGAAATTGAAGTTGAAATCCAAAGTTACTGCAGACACATTCCTGAAGTTCAGAAGAGTTCAGATGAAGGTTAGTTTCAAATTAGCATTCTCATTTAATCTGAATGAATTGGCTACTAATCGGCATTTTCCCTCCAAACTTGATAAGGGTCCCATAAGCTTTTAACAGAATGCTACTCTAAAATATCCTGATATAGTTCTCTTCTTTATTTATTTTTTTATTAGATCTGTGATTTCACTAGTATATGAAAACTCTCACAGAGAAGATTTCCTCTAATAATATAGAAAAGTAGCTGCTCTACAATTTAAGCCTGAAGGCCCTGAAAGGAAAACTGTTCAGGATCCCACAATTAGTATGTGTCAAATATAGTCCTTCAAGGACAATATCTATTTACCTCTCATGTTACTTCCTGTAAATTAGTGAAATCATAGGTCTAACTTCTTCATTTTCTAAAGGACACATTTGTCATGGAATGACAAAATCTTAGTTAGAAGAGATCTTAGATATCATCCAGTCTAGTAAGGTTTTTGATCATTTTTTTTTTAAATTTTAAATCATGGATCCTTTTGGCAGTTTGGTGAAACCTGTGAATTCCTCAGAATGTCTTTTTTAATGCATCAAATAAAATTTATAGGATTGTTAAAGAAAATTATATTGAAATACAATGATTAAAATATAATTTTTAAAAAGTTCTTGGGATACCGTAGAACAATTTTTGGAATAGAGGATAAACAAAACACTCCTGAGAATGAACAACACACACTAAGGCTAGGTCACAAACAAGCAAATTATACAGGAGCATGAGAAACTAATTACTTTGGCTGGTTGTACTATTTCTATTTGGTGGCAGAATGAGAGAAATAATAGGAACAAACCATTAGGTCTATGATTATGATAGCTTGTTTGTTAAAAATGACAACTGACAGAGCAGGCATCTGAACCTAAACATCCTAATTTCCAAATATTATTTTTTTCAGTCCCATTTATCTCCTAATGACTATATTAAAATTATTTTTCAATCAATAAAATCCCATTTTTCGTCTTCTCTTCCGGCTGAGAATGAAAGGAAAACAAAAAAGAAAATTTGTTACAATTACATATAGTCAAGCAAAACACATTCGCATGTTGACCATATCCACAAAGTAAATATCTAAAAATCTGTATATGTATATGTGTGTGTATATTACATACATTTTAGGTGCTTGAATGATTCATCCCTCTATTAGGAAGTGTATAGCATGTCTGTTTCATCATTATTCCTCTGGAATCTTAGGTGATTAGTATGTTGATCAGTGTTTCTAATTCTTTCAAAGTAAATTATCTTTATCTTATTATATAAATTGTATAAACTTGTATAAATTATCCTACTGATTTTGTTCATTTCACTCTGCATCAAGTCGTACGTCTTACTGAAACCATTCTCTTAATTTCTGCAATATTTCATCACATTTATTATACAATAACTTGTTTATACCCTAATTTATGGGCATTCCCTCAGATTCCCATTCTTTGCCAGTTCAAAAAGAACTAAAAAAGGAAAGAAAAAAAAGAATAAGAGGGAAATTGCTTTTTCCCTATTTTTTAAGTTCTAGTTTATGTATTCATAAGCACATATGCATGTGTACCAGAATACACATCTTTAAGTACCCAAGGTCAACCCTTGATGACCCATTGTATTAAACAGGGAATTCTGATATTCTGTGATTCTGAAAAAGAGGGACATCAACACTTTAGGGTTTAACTTTCTCCTCTTTTTCCATATTAAATTCATCTAGAATATGTGGGAATAAATATTGAAATTCTACAAGATAGAAAAATGGAAGAAACAGGCCAACTTAAAGGCCATGTGTAATAATCAAGAAGCCAAGTTGGTCCATCTCCATTGAGAGAAGCAAGAGGTATATTTTCCATTTTGAACTATGCCATATTTGGCGTAGTTGATAGTGACTTGGACTTGGACTTAGGAAGATCGGATTTAAAATCCTGACTTAGACTCTTACCAACTATATGACCCTTGCTACGTCATTTTTATCTTTTAGCTTCAGGTTCATCACTTTTTAAATGGGGGAAAAAAATAACATCTATTTCTCAAGGCTATTTATGAGGATCAAATGAGATCGTATAGTTAAAGCACTTTGTAAACTTTCTGTAAAATGTATAATTTTATACATATTACCCACCTTCTTAAATGTGAGTTATGACCCCATATGAGGTCTTGTAATTGAATGTGGGGGTTGCAAAATTATGATTTATTACCAGTAAATGTTTTTATTTGTATACTTATTTTATATATCTATATAACTGGAATCACATAAAAATTTCTTGGGCAAAAAGGGGTCTTGAGTAGAAAAAGTTTAAGAAGTCCTGGCCTAGAACACTAAGATTGAGTGACCCATGGTCACACAGTCAGTGCCAGTTATGGTACTTGAACCTAGGTTTTCCTGATTTCCAGACAATGATACCTTTCAAAAAGTCATTGGAGTTAATGCATCTCCTACATATTAAGGAAATATGGTGGGCAGATTGCCAAATTCTCTCTTCTTTCTCCCTTCACTTCTCTGTTTCTCTCTCTCTCTCTCTCTCTCTCTCTCTCTCTCTGTCTCTTTATGTCTCTATCTTCATCTCCATCTCTCTCTATCTCTTTGTCTCTCTGTCTCTATGTCTGTCTGTCTATTTTCTCTCTTCCTTTTTTTTCTTTCTTTCTCTTTTTATTTCTTCCCCCTTCTCCCCTCTCCTGATGACAGAAAGAATAGGTTGTAACTAGCTTAAAGAGAATCAGACTATGATACTACACTGATGGCATCAACTGTAATGATAACAGACTATGAAGTTAAAAAAAAAGTTATTTTCATTTTTCCCCTCCCAGTACATTCTTTTGGACAGAGTAAAACTTCATTTTTGAGAGCATGGTTTTTAATAGAATACTTCTCTGTCTTTTAACATAAATAGTAACAGCTGGAGCCATTAGTGTCAATAAATGCCCTTTCATGACCACATCTTAGGTTCAAGAGCTATCCTAGAATAATGGAAAATGCCATTAACTTGACACATACAAACCACACTCCAATGCATGGAGCTTTCTGATCTTAATTTACATTTTTCCAAACATACTCATGAATTTAAGGATTCCTTATACTTTATAAAACCCAGTCTATCAACCTGATATTATTGAGTTGAAATTGAAATCAGAAATTTTTGTGAAAATAAAGTCCTGGGTTTCAATTTCTGGATTTCTTCCAAGTCCACCAGTCATCAAGTATTCATCAAATCCCTTTTCCTGTGTCCAGCTAAACTAATAAGAATCTCACATTTATATAACATTTTCAGATTTATAAAACTTTATTTTCTGAAACAATCGTGTGTGGTTGGTCACACAAATATTGTTCTCCAGATAAAGAAACAAAGTCATTAAGTTATGGTATAAAGAACAGGGATGTATAGGTTTGAATCGTGGATACTGATATTGAATTTTTCTTTGCATTTACTCCAGTCACTGAACACTTCTTGGCCTTAACTTTCTCAATTAAAATAGGGTTGATAATAATAATATATCAATTACTTTGTTGACAGGATTGCTGTGAGGAAAATGACTAATAAATCTTAAAAGGTTACATAATTAGCAAGGTTGAGAGATATTAGATATTTTACCTATGGTCCTGCAATCTGTGAGCATCAGAGGGAGAATTTAAACTCAGGTCCAATCCTCTTTTTCATCATTCATCTGATTCATATAAGAGTATCATAGAGTTTGAGGATTCTTTAGAAATGATTTCATTTCATTCATTTCCAGATTGGTAGGTAATTCTTCTCACTCAAATTCTAGTCATATATCTCTTTAGAAAGCAAGATCTTATCTCTTTAGAAAGCAAGATTTTTTCTCTTTGGGTCTTGTCTTACAATTTGTGACTTTACATTCCATGAACACTTTATAGAGAGTTACCCAAAGTAAAGAGCACCATTTATGGTTATTTTTCTTTTAATAATAGAGTTCATGTACTCCACAGAAGCCATATAAAAGTCTGCTAGAATAAATGTAATTTGATCATCTTAGTCCAATATTCATTTGTGTTGTCAATCAGTTAGTCCTGGATATGAATAAAAAAAAAATCTTTAAAAAAAGAGCCACTTTTTCCATAGAATTCTTAACTTCTGAATTTGTTTGCTTCTCCCTCTGACCATTTTCTCCTCTTTCCCACAATTTCCCTTCATCTCTTCCTGCCTTCCTTTTCTCCTTTCTTCCCTCCCTCCATCAATTTCTTCCTCCCTCCCTCCCTTCCTCCTTCCCTTCTATTTAAAAAAAAAATTCTGAATTTAGGGAGGGCAGATTGAGGATGGTCAAAGTTAGAAGCAAAACATTGGTGAGGGAAAAAAGAGTGAAAGGAGAAAGAAAAATATAAATTGCGAGAAATGGGAGAGATAAAATACAGAGTTAGTAATTATAAATGTAAATTTGAATGGGATAAACTTTCTCATAAAGCAGAAGTCGATAGCAGAGTGGATTAAAAACTAGAATTGTACAACATGTTATTTTCAAGAAACATATTTGAAGTGGAGAAATGCACACAGAATAAAGGTAGAAGTCTGAGGCAGAATATATTATGCTTCATCTGAAGGAAAAAAAAAAAGCAGGGCTCATCCAGAGAGAGAGAACTATGGAGAGTGAATGAGAATTAAAGAATAGTTTTTTTCACCCTTTTGGGGGATTATTGTTTGTGTTTTCTTTCTCACTTTTTAAAAATCCATTTTGGTCTGATTTTTCTTGCACAATGTGAAAATATGAAAATATGTTTAAAATGATTGCATGTAACTAACCCATATCAGATTTCTTGTTATTTTGGGGAGTTGGGAGGTAAGGGAAGGAGGGAGGAAAAAAACTGGAACACAAAATTTTGCAAAAATGAATATTGAAGGAGTGGAGTCAAGATGGCAGGGAATAGACAGTTTTTTGTTCTCTTCCTGGTTTCCCTCAGATTAACACCAGATCAAGCATCTGAACTTGTTTTGGAGTTACAGAATACACAACAAGTATAACAAATACCAGCGAAGATATTTTGAAAGAACTTCAGAAAAGTTCTGTTTCAATATGGGGAAATCTACCTGGAGGCTCTTAACCAAAACATAGCATCATTGACTACTCTGTCCTGTTTCAGAAGCCAGTGAATCAGCAAACTAGCTGTAAACCATCTAATGCAACTACAAAACTTAAATAGTGAGCCCTTGAACCCCAGAATAAAGCAAGACTTGGCCATGCCCACTCTGCAAAGGAAGAAAAGTCAGTTGTACTGGAGCCAGGACAGCATGAAGCCTCTGTCATGTGTAGAAGAAGCTTGAGACAATCTCCCCTTTGCCCTAAGAGCAGACTTCAACCTTTAAAAATGAGCAAAAAAAAAAAAAATGAAAAAGAACTCTGACAATAGATAGCTTTTATGGATTCAGAGAAGAACAAAACTCAGATTCTGAGGACACGGAAGGCAAATCTTCTCCAGATAATGATGATATGAGTTAGTCTTCATCTCACCAGGCTCTTTTGGAAGAATTCATAAAGAATCTTAAAAGAGTTATAAGAAAAATGGGGAAAGAAAATGAGAACTTTACAGGAGAGTATGGAAAAGAAAATGCAGAAATTATCTGAAAAAAAAATCCCTTACAAGTAGATATAGAGGGGCAGCTAGGTGGTACAGTGGATAGAGCACCAGCCCTGAAATCAGGATGTCCTGAGTTCAATTCTGGCCTCAGATATTTAACACTTCCTAAGTTGTATTATCCTAGGACAGTCACTTAATCTGAATTGCCTCAGCAAACAAAAAAAAAAAAAGAGGGGGGGTGTTTCAGGGAGGAATTGACCAGAAGAAAAAAGAAAAATGCTGTGGAAGAGGAAAGAGGGAAAAGGAAAGAGAAAAGTATAAATTGGGGAAAATAAAAGATGGTGGGAAATACAGAGTTAGTAATTCTAAGTATGAATGTGAATGGGATGAACACTCCCATAACATGAAATCAGGTAACAGACTGAATTAAAAGCCAGAATCCTTCAATATGTTGTTAACAAAAAACACATTTATACTAGCAATACTAGCATATCATTTGAAAAAATAGGGAAAGAAGGAGTCCTACCAAATTCCTTTAATAATACAGATATGGTACTGATACCTAAATCAGGTAGGGTCAAAATAGAGAAAGAAAATTATAGAGCAATTTCCATAATTAATATTGATGCCAAAATCTTAAGTAAAATATTAGCAAAGAGATTACAGTATATTATCTCCAGGATAATACACTGTGACCTTTATAGCAGGAATGCAAAGCCGATTCAATATTAGGAAAACTATTAGCATAATTAACTATATTGTTAACCAAACTAACAAAAATCATATGATTATCTCAATAGATGCAGAAAAAGCATTTGACAAAATCCAATACTCATATCTATTAAAAACACTATAGAATTTAGGAATAAATGGAATACATATGCAGAAATGTCTGTGGCAACCCTTTTTGTAGTGGCTAGAAACTGAAAACTTAATGGATGCCCATCAATTGGAGAATGGCTGAATAAATTATGATATATGAATGTTATGGAATATTATTTTTCTGTAAGAAATGACCAGCAGGATGAATTCAGAGAGTCCTGGAGAGACTTACATGAACTGATGCTGAGTAAAATGAGTAGAACCAGGAGATCATTATACATGGCAACAACAAAACATATGATGATCAATTCTAATGGACATGACTCTCTTCAACAATGAGATGATTCAATCCAGTTCCAATTGTTCAATGATGAAAAAAGTCATATACACCCAGAGAGAGGCCTGTGGGAACTGAGTGTGGACCACAACAGAACATTTTCATGCTTCCTGTTCATGTTTGCTTGCCTTTTGTTTCCTTCCCAGATTTTTTTTCTTTCTAGCTCTGATTTTTCTTGTGCAGCAAGATAACTGTATAAATATTTATAAATGTATTAGATTTAACATATATTTTAACATATTTTACATATATTAGACTACCTGCCATCTAGAGGAGAGGATGGGGGAAGGAGGGAAAAATTGAGAACAGAAAGTTTTGTAAGGGTCAATGTTGTAAAATTACCCATGAATATGTATTATAAATAAAAAGCTTTTTTAAAAAAAGAATAAATGGAGTTTTCCTTAAAATGATCAAAAACATCTATTTAAAACCATATGCAAGCATCATATGTAACGGAGTTAAAGTAGAACCATTCCAAAGAAAATCAAGTGTGAAACAAAGTTGCCCACTATCACTATTACTATTCAATATTGTTTTATAAATGATTAAAGGAATTAGAGTAGGTACTGAGGAAACCAAATTATCACTTTTTGCATATTATATGATGATATACTTAGATAGTCAATTAAAAAATACTAGAAATAATTCACAACTGTAGTAAAGTTGTAGGATCCAAAACAAATCTACATAAATTATCAACATTTTTATATATTACCAGCCAAGTTCAGGAGCAACTGATACAAAGAGAAATTCTATTTACTACTATATGAATGCAATTTTAAAACACTTTCACACAAATAAAATGAGATATAATCTATTGGAAGAATATCAAGTGCTCATGGATAGGCTGAGCTAATAAAAATGGCAATTATACCTACTTCTTCTTCAGTGTCATACCAATCAAACTTCCAGAAATTATTTTACAGAGCTAAAAAAAAAAATAACAAAGTTCATCTGGAAGTCATAGGTCAAAATTTCAAGAGGATGAAAAAATGCAAATTAAGGTGGTCTAGCTGTCCCAAACTTAAAACTAAATTATAAAGCAATGGTCAGAAAAAAATCATTTAATACTGGCTTAAAAAAAAAAGCCATTGTGGAACAGGTTAGGTTCACAAGACACAATTGTTAATGACTACAGTGATATAGTAGTAAACTCAAAGACCCCACATTCTGGGATAAGAATTCACTATTTGACAGATTTTGTTGAGAATATTGGAAATTACTATGGCAGAAATTAGTCACTGACTTACACCTAATATCTTATACCAAGATAAGATCAAAATGGGTTCATTATCATGATTTAGACATAGTGATATTGTAAGGAAATTAGAAGAACAACGGATAGTCTACTTCTTCAAACTGTAGAGAATGAAGGAATTTGTGGTCAAAGAAAAGCTAGAGTACATTATGAAATGCAAAATGGATAATTTTGATTACATTAAGTTAAAGTGTTTTTGTATAAATAAAATCAATGCAAACAAGTTCAGAAGGGAAACAATAGACTGAGAAAAATATTCTTATATCCAAGAGTTCTGATTAAGACCTCATTTTAAAAATATATAGAAATATATATTTTTAAAAATATATTTAAAAAATATAGAGAGATTGATTCAAATAAGAATTTAAGCTATTCTTCAATTGATAAATGATCAAAATATATGAACACTCAGTTTTCAGATGAAGAAATTAAAACCATTTATAGTCATATGAAAAAATGTTCTGAACCATTATCGATCAGAGAAATGCAAATTAAGACAACTCTGAATTACCAATATGCATCTTTCAGATTGACTAAGATGACAAGAAAAGATAATAATGAATATTGGAGAAGATGTGGGAAAACTGGGACACATACATTTTTGATCAAGTTGTGAACTGATTCAACCATTCTGGAGATCAATTTGGAACTATGTTATCAAAGTGTGCATACTGTTTGATCCAGCAGTGTCTCTACTAAACCTCTATCCCAAAGAAATCATAGAAAAGAGAAAGAGATCTATGTGTGCAAAAATGTTTGTAGCAGACCTTTTTGTAGTGGCAAGAAACTGGAAACTGAGTCACTACTCATCAGTTGGAGAATGGCTGAATAAGTTATGGTATATGAATGCTGTGGAAAATTATTGTTGGATAAGAAACAATCAGCAAGATGATTGCAGAGATGTCTGAAGAGACTTACATGAACTGATGTTGAGTAAGTGAGTAGAACCAAGAGAACACTGTACACAGCAACAGCAAGATTATATTATGATCAGTTGTTCTAGAAGTGTCTCATTTCAACAGTGAGATAATTCAAGCCAATTCCAATGACCTTGTGATGAAGAGAGCCATCTGTACCCAGAGAGAGGACTGTGGAGATTAAGTGTGAATCACAACATAGTGTTTTCACCTTTTTATTGTTGTTTGCTTGCATTTTGTTTTCTTTCTCATTTTTTGATCTGATTTTTCTTGTGCACATGGTAATTATGGAAATATGTAGAGAAAAATAGAACATGTTTAACATATTGGATTGTTTGTCATCTATGGGAAGGGATGGAGGAAGGGAAAGAAAAAATTGGAACACAAAGTTTTGCAAGGTTGAATGTTGAAAATCATCTATGTATGTGTTTTGAAAATAAACAGCTTTAATCAAAAGAAAAGAAAAAAAGAATGTTGAAAACTATATTTATATATATTTGAAAAAATAAAATATTATTGAGGGGGCAAAAAAGAAAACATCTGAATTTAATGACCATTAAAAGAGAAAGAATATTCCCACAAAGTAGTACTGAAAAAGAGGATTCTACATGTGAAAATATAAATCTTTGTGTTTCAAATAGCTTGCTTTTAAAAAATAACATAAGTAAACATGTTGTTTTAATAAAAAATAATTCAATATTCAATACATCTACCTTTACCTCCTCTCTCCAAAGGGGGGAAAAAAACTCATTTAAAAAAAGCCCCCTCCCCATAAAATATATATAATCAAGAAAAACAAATTCCTGTATTTGTCATGGTGAAAACATGTTTCATTCTGCCTCATAAGTTCATCATCTCTCAGAGAGGTAGTATCCTTTATCACTAATTTGATGGAATCATGATTAGTTATTTAGTTATTATTAACATATTACTTATTATTACTCAAATGTTACTTTTAAAGTTTTCTAGATCATCTGTTTTTCTCTGAATTTCCTTATGTTCCCTTCTTTAATTACCCTCTTGTTCTTGTTCCTCTCTCTCTTTCTCTTTCTCTCTCTCTTTCTCTGGACAGTATTATTGCTGATATCCTCCTCTCTGCTCCCCTAAAGGGAAAAAACACAATTCTTTCAAAAAATAAGCAGTCAAGCAAACAAAGGGGAGATCTAAATAGCGTTAAGAGATTTTTTTAATTAATTGAAAAGGATTAATAAATGTTTTCTTTTAAATATTTCCCTTGGCCATATTGCTGCTGGCCACCATGCTGGTCAAATCAATTTCCTAAAGTCCTAATCAAGATCATTCCCAGAGATTCCATTCTGAGACTTTGTTGTCCTACAATTGATTTTTTTAGCTACTATATTTAGGCCTGGCCCCAGCCAGGCTTGAATTCATTCCCCTATCATTTCCCCAGCTACAATGACTCTTGGAGTATATGTCTTCGACATTACATTCTCCTTCCTTCTCCCTTTTTCCGTTCTGGAACTACAATAAAAATCTACTCTGTCACATTACTCTTAGAATGGAAGTACTTCTTTTATGACTTCAGTCACCACAAATGAAATTTGCCAAATCAAACTATCCCTCCTTGGCCATAATTGCCTTAAATCTATCTGTTAGGTATCTATATATCTATATTTATATCTATATCCTTATCTAAATCTATCTATATTCATATTCCTATCTATATATCTATATCTATATCTACATCTACATTGATATCCATGTCTATCTGTAGCTATAACTATATCCAAAGCTATATCTTTATCCATATATATATATATATATATACATATATATGTATATATACACACACATATCTACATTCATAATTATATCTATCTCTATTCTATAATGTTCTCTTGTTTGATTTTCTTAGGATCTCTGGGAGCAGCCTTCGTTTCAGTTCAGTGTAATCACCACATGAGCAGCCAGGGTTAAAGTGGTTAAAGTCCAAATCCTTTATTGTCTCTTTCAAAGTGTTGTCTCCTTTCCGGGCCCGTTAGCTTTCCATAGTCCAGATTCTTTATTATCTTCTTCCTGGGGCTAGGCAGCTTTCTGGAGAGCCTTTCAGACTGGCCTTAGCCTTAGTGGGGGAAGTTCAGGAGTCCAGGCCTGCCACCAGGAAGATCGAAGATGGAATTGAATTTCTCCCCTTGGTTCTGAAAACTTAAGCTCCTGCCGCCGCCAGTCCTTTGTCTTCTCTGCCTCTGCCTCTGAGGACTTTCTGAGTCCCAGCTTTATATGCTCTACACTGAGTTTAAACCAATCATTATATCACTAGGAAACCATTATTTGTTGTAAGATTAAATCAATGATACTGAACCATACTAAATTAGATAACCATTGTCTCCTCAATTCCACTTTAGTACTTTGTTTCAAGTTCTGGCCCATAACAATATTCATATCTATAATTATATCTGTATCTACATATATGTCTATATCCATATCTACATAATTATCTTGATCTATCTCTATCCATATGTATAACTATATCTATTTCCATATTGATATCTACCTAAATCTATATAGCTAATATATACACAAATATATACATATATGTATGTTTGTTGGAGTGGATGTATCCTTTTCCATTACTAGAATGTATGCTCCTTGAGGTCAGAGACTACTTTTGTATCTTTATTTTTTAAAATTTGTTTGCCTAGTACTCAAAAGAGTGCTTGAAATCAGTTAAGTGCTTTTTCATATTAAATGCATTCAATGTCACTTAATATTTTCTATAGAAAAAACAACACTTCCTCTTCATTCCCAATAGTGTGCCAAGAGAACTATAATAATAAGCGTCCATATGGCATAACACATTGAAAAAAAATGAAACACAAGTTATTAGAAATTGAATTACACTTGTTTTGAATAGGCAAGTTTTGGACAATGAAATAGGATAGCAATAGTGTGGCTATCTTACCCTCCCATTTTCCACAATCTTTTCTTTCCTAAAAAAGGAACTGTTAGTTCATTCATTAAGCTTTACATTCTTTCACACCCCAGAACTTTTAACTGGAGCACAAGGTGAATCAATGGATTTTTTTTTTTTAATTTTTTTCCAAAACAACTTGGGTTTCAAAGCACTCTCCCCTATTCCCTTGTTTGGGCATCATGTATCCACTTTCTGAGCCTCTAAGAGATAAATTTATTTTTTTAAGCATATATTCTTTGGAGCTCATTTAATTGGGCTCAGTACAATGTCCCTCTAGAATGCTCAAGGCCCAGAGGATAATTTGCCTTTACAGATTAATGTGCTTTCTTCAACAGCTACTCAAGCAGAGTGGCTAAATAACCATTAAGTATGCATGAGGGGCTTGTATGACCCATGTCTAATCTCTGGGTTTATCTTACACTGAGTACTGTTGTAAGCCAGAAATGGATTGAACAAGGGCCATCCACTTTGAATCACAGTTAGGCCTATCTTGGCTTTGTCTAATTGATTCCATGGTGCTATTTTAGGTCAGAATCTTTATCCACTGTCATTTTTAATTGAAAAAGTCTAATACTCAGAAATATAATAAAAGCAGAAAAGTCAGAAACTGCAACTGAAATTTATTGAGTGCAAATCATGAATATGGAAAGCTTTCATATAAGAATGAAGACATGAAAGATCACAACACATTTCAATTCAATAAGCATATATTTATTTATAAATATTTAATAGTTTTTTGTTTTTATAGCACTTATTTTATACTAATGATAAAATAATTATAATTAGCATCTATAAGTTACATTAAGATTTGAAAAGCACTTTACACATGTATGTCATTTGATTTTCATTACAATTTTGGGACTCCTGTTTTGAGAAGGAGGAAACTGAGGTAATCAGGTTAACTGAAATGCTCAGGATCAAGTAGCTATTATTAGCTTGTAATTTATTATTATTATTATTATTATTATGTATTATTAGCTTTATTAGCTTGTAAGCTAATAAAGACTTGAATTCAGATCTTTTAAAAATCCAAGTTCCTAATTCTAGCCACTATATCATCTAGATAATATATTTACATTTGTAAATGTAAATTACATTTGTAGTGAAGGAAAGAAGGAAAGAAGGAAGGAAGGAAGGAAGGAAGAATGAAAGGAAGGAAAGAAGGAAGAACAGAAGGAAGAAAGGAAGGAAAGAAGAAGGAAGGAAGGAAGGAAGGAAGAAAGGAAGGAAGGAAGGAAGGAAGAAAGGAAGGAAGGAAGGAAGGAAGGGAAAGAGGAAGGGACAGGGGTAAGGAGGGAGGAAAGAGAGAAAGAAAAAGAAAAGACAAAGAAATAAAAAGATGAAGGGAGGGAGGGAGAAAGATAGGAAAACAAGAAAACAAGCAAACAGGGAAAAAGAAAGAAGGAAAGAAGGAAAAAAGAATTAACAAGGGAGGGAGAGGGGAAAGAAAGAAAAGAAAGAATGCAGTAAGCAAACTCTATCTCACAAAAATGGTAGGGTGGATCATTTTCTCTTCTGATTAAGATTAGACTTTGGGGGTGGGTTCTTTCCATTTATATTCAACACTGTTTAAGTATCAACTATGTGCTAGGTGAGAATGTGGTATATAAATAGGAGCAATGTAGTATAATGAATTGGGAGATGTCCTCAGAATCTGGAAGACCTGGATTCAAGTGCCACCTATGATACATAACCCTAGGGTCATTTCCAGTCAAGCAGATCTATATCTGGTTATGGGATCCAGATGACTCTAAAGCAGAGAGTGAGGTTAGTGACTTTGTACAGTCCTTCCTCCCTTAAATCCAATTCATTAGCAAGTCAGGACATCTTCTTCCTGATGTCTTTGGTCTTCTTTGAAGAAAATGAAGGACAAACAATAACTCATAGCATAAGCCCTGAGACCCTTAGGCATACCTCCTGCCCCAGGCAACTTTCAAAGACTAAGTAGTAGAAGAGGAAGATTCCTAATCAGGAGTTCCCTTGTATCAATGAAATCATATATCTAATTTTTGTTAATCACACAAATTCCAAATTTTAAGTTCTAAAGACATAGAAACAAAATGAAAGTTCTTTTTTTTTTTTTTTTTCATTTTACTGGTAAGATACAACATGTAAGAAGATAATATAACTTGAGAGAACAGAAAACAACACTTAGGAGGATCAGAAGGAAGATATCCTTTGGAGATGGCCTGAGTTGAGCTTTAAAGGAGGCTAAGGATTCTAGGACAAATAAGAAAAAAGGGGAATCTTTGCAAAATTATAGAGAAAGGAAATGAGAATAGCAAGTAGGCCAATTATACGGGGAAAAAAATATGAAGAGAGGTATAAAATATTTCTGGTATATATGACTAGAGCCAAATGGTAAAGAATTCTAAATATTAAATAAGAACTACCAAAGATTTTTAAGTGATCCTGATTTGTCATTGTTGTTGTTGTATGTTTGTTTCAGTCATGTCTAACTCTTCATGACCCCATTTTAAATAAAGATGATGGAGTGATTAGCCATTTCCTTTTCCAGCTCATTTTATATATGATGAAAGCAGTAAACAAACTCTATCTCACAAAAATGGTAGGGTAGATCATTTTCTCTTCTGATTAATCATTAAGATTAGATTTGGGTGGTTAAGTGACTTGTCCAGGGTCAAATACTCTGTGACTAAGGTCAAATTTGTACTCATGAAGGTGAGTCTGCCTGATTCCAAGCCCAATGCTCTATCCATTGCTGCCCAAGTCAGATTAGTATTTTAGAAAAATTATCTTGGCAGCTATATGTGGGATAGATTATTAGAGACTGGATATAGAGAAAAATAGGCTGTTATTTTCATCAATTAGTAATGGGATGAATGGTGATCTTAAGAAGGATAGAAACTTAAGAAGGATGTTAAGAGTGATGAATGTGAGAGATGTGAAGGTAGGATGACAAGAATTGGCAAGTGATTTTATAGAAGGACAAAGAAGGAGTAGGGATAAAGATATGCACCCAGATTGTGAGACTGGATATAGATTAAAGTTGATGGTTGTAGTAGAAAGCTAATCCAGATATGGTCATTAGACTTGAAAACTTTCTTCCTTAGTACCTTTCTGACATTCCATAGAGAATTGTCCCCTAGAGCTTATTCTGATTTGTTTTTGAAACCTAGAATTGTTCTGAAATAACAAAGAGAAAAGAAAAATAACACAAAGAGATGAACTTTACCCCTATCAACTCATGCTCATCCCATCCCGATTTCTCATACACTTTCCTTTAGAGGCTAGTCAGCAAGCTATTATACATTTCAATTTTCTTTTAAGTCTCTTGGTAAATGAAATGACAAAGTTAAAGTATTGACATGACATTTAAAATATGACTTCTGCAAAACAGTTGTGAAAATATGTCCATGCTTTTAAAACTATATCATCTTTGTTTTTTTCCTCTTATAACTGTGTACAAATGGGAATAGCCACATTTAAAAAAACAGGCTGCTGAGGCAGTTACCTGCATCAACCATCTTCAGTGTCCAACAGTGATATTCAACCTTAAGCCTTGTAAAGAAGGCAGCCATGGCAAAAACTTCTTTCTCATAAAAGAGAGTACATGAATAACTACAAAATAAAGTCCTTACTACCAAAGCCTTTGTCATTGTTAAATAGTTCAATTTCAGATATGAATATGATTGTATGAATGGGAATAATGCTAAAGAAGATTCATTATTGGGGCATCTAGGTAGCATGGTAGATAGAGCACCAGCCCTGAAGTCAAGAGACCTGAGTTCAAATCTGATCTCAGACACTAAACACATTCTAGCTGTATGATCCGGGGCAAGTCACTTAACCCCAATTGCCTCAGCTAAAAAAAAAAGATTAATTATTATAAGTCCTATATATATTATAATATATATAATTATATAATATATATTATATTATTATGTATATATATCATATTATATATAAATATATAAATAATATAATATGTATATATTATAATATATAATATATATTATTATATAATAAATTATATATTATATTATTATTATATATTATTAATATAATTATATAATATATTAATATATTATATATTAACAGATATAATTATTAATTCTATATAATATATAATAATTTAATATAATATGTATATATTATAATATATAATATATATTGTATATTATATAATAATTTATATATTATATTATTATTATATATTATTAATATAATATATAATATATAATTATATAATATAATATATAATTATATATTATATATTATAATAATAATATATAATATATAAATAATATATAATGTTATCATATATATAATATATAATATAATATATATTTTATATTATATATGTAATAATATTATATATTAATGATTATAATATAATAATAATTATTATTAGTGTAAGTCCTTAATATACTTTGTACTTAAAGTACATTGTACTTTAAGGACTACTGGGCCTTTCCATTTGCAGTGTCACAGAACCTTTCTTCCTAGATGTGTTTTCCTCCATATGTGTTAAATACAAGCTCCTTGATAGCAGGGGCTATCCAACATTTAGCACAGTGTTTAATTCACAAAATTAATTTAATAAATGTTCTTTCCTTAATTTATTAATCTTTGATATGTAGCTGGGCCTTTGTTTAACCTTTTCCTCTTTTAACCTTTTAACCTTTGTTCTTCCTTTTCCTCAAAGCATTCATGGATATGCTCTGCTTCTTTCCTAGGGTCCACATGGGAGCTCTGGGGGATTAGCTCCCTGTCAAATATGACTCATTACTTAGTCCGCTGATTTGTCTCTGAACTAGAAGAAATGATGCCACAGGGATGCCATACCTTTTAAAAATGAGTCAGTGTTTCTGGCTGGTACTTTCTTTGATACCAGAACTCCTGAGCTCAGAGACACTGAACATACACATTCACAGGTCTTCTGATAACTTTCTGGCTTTTCATCTCAAGATTTCCTCTTAGTTCTTCTTTTTAGGGAAAATGACACAAAAGAGAGGAATAAAATCAGTCACATTTCCCTTTCCCCTCCATATAACCAACAAGGCTAGTTGAGACCATACTCCTCATGGGAACCAGTAGAGTCCATCACCATTATGTTAAGGTAGAGAGGGACAATCTTCTCTATCCCTATTGGACCTATATCTTGTCTCTTGGGAGTGATATATCTAGGAGAACCCGGGCCAACAACTGTTTCTCTTTTAAAATAGATGTGGCACAGCTGTGTTATACATTTGTATAAGAAAGCGACTAATTAGGGAACTCTCAGAAATGAGTCATACATAGCCAGAAGCCCTTGCTCCTCCCTACTTGCCATTCCTATCCCCTACTCCGAAGTCCCATATGGTGTACCAAAAGCAGGAAGATTATATGTGCACATGTTCTATGTCAAGGAAAGGGTTAAAGAAACCCACTGTGCATTCATTTATTCATCACATATTCTCAAGAAACTCAGGATCATAGAACTGGAAGGGATATTAGTGTCCAATTATTTTGAGAGCCTCATTTTAACATTGAAAAATCTGCCTAAACCCCTCAAAGGTGAAATGACTTGCTAGTGCCACACAAATAATAACTGGACAGATTTGGACTACAATCCACATCTTTTGATGTTAAATACAAAATACCAAAGCAAATAAAAAAAATAATGTTTCTACTTAAAAGAAAATGTAAATATAGTGAAAAGGTAATTTAGGCATGTATATAAAATTGGAGGCATTAGATTTCAGAAATAAAATTGAACTGAGAAGATATCATGAATAAATTAAATTATTTTCTAGTAGATGAATAGAAAACTAAGAAGAAATTAGATTATTAAATCCAGCTAATATGTGGATCACTGGTTTGTTAGCTATGCCTTATAACTATTGAAGAGAGTACTGGTAAAGAAGTATGAGATAGTGGCAAGAGGCTCATATTGATAAATTCCTTCCCCTTCAAATCTTCCAGGATATTCTTTTATTGGATTTCTAGCCAATTTATTTTTTGTGCATGTGTACAGAGCAGGCACTGTCTTTTTTTTGAACCACATTTTCCCATAATCTAAGATAAGAATTTTCTTGATATAGCAGGTAATAAATCAATGTATAAATTGGAGTTAGACTTTGAGCATTTAAAATTTCTACACATCAGTTTCCTTATCTGTAAAATGATAGGTTCAGACTAAGTGGTATCTAAATTCTTTTCCAAGTATTATAGTTTCCATTTGTTAAAGGACAAAAGTGAGATCCTAAGAGGTTAAGTAAATGACTATCCAGACGTCCCAAAGAGGATGAGTGAGTAAGAGCTATGACCAAATCTAGTGTTCTTTTTCATATTACACTCTCTAAATCTTCCTGATCATACCTGGCAAGTTTGAGTAACAGACAAAAGTTCATCTGCAGTGATTCCATTCTAAAAACAGAACCAAAATGGATCCACAATACAAATCATTTTTAGCTCTAGTTCAGATTCTCCCTCTGTCTAAAGTACTCTTTGGTGACAAATTTGGAACCTTTGGACAGCACATCCACATCTTTGAACCCCTTTGCTGTTTATCCTTCATTTTCAATAATGGCATCATGGGTGATGTTTTTATTTGTATGTGAATTGAATTTGAATGAGCCCGAGTTGCAAAGACATCAGTCTCTCTCAGAATCATCACAGTCTGATAGCAAGAAGAAAATAAGATTATAGGCATTAGTTTGAGATGCAATATATGACTTGATATTTTCGGTGTCTTATCCTTTGTGCTCCATAATGCTTGATTTAGCTGCCTTTGTGGCTACTGGAACAACTTGGAATATCCAAACATGCCCCTAAGTAGCCAATGGGTTTAAAGCCTGTCATCTACTCTCAGTCTGTTTTAGTTCATCTGCCTAGATGTTTACCAAAATTTGACTGCCATATATGCTTTAATTTTTTTTTTTGTAGTCACAGATGAGAGCAGGTTGACAGATGGACACTAAAGGTGATGGGTGAGCAAGACCTTGGCAAGTCCTAATGCCAGAGATACTAGTTCTCCACAAATACCCTATGATACTTGTGAAAATAACTTTTTTAGGATTATGCTGTGAACTATATTACAATACATCTAAAATAGAATTCATTATCTTTTCCTCTCAATCCGCTATTCAAACCTACCTTATTTATTATTCCACTTCTCCAGGTTTGTAAGCTCAGTGTCACCCTTAACTCCTCATTTTCCCTAACTCCACATATCCAATCAGGTGCCAAATCTTGCCATTTCTACTTCCACAGCATTTCTTACAATTGGTCACTTTCTCTACTCACACAATCATCACCTTAATTCAGACTCTCAGTACTTTTAGCTTGAATTGGTACAATAGAGTCTATTTGGTCCAGTTGCCTCAAATCTCTTTCCATTCCAGTCCAAACTCAGTACTGTGGCAACCAAAGTGATTTTCTGGAAGATCGGATTCACCATATCATTTCTCAGTTCAATAAATCCTAATTCCCAATAAATTCCATTTCCTCTTGCCTCTAGATTAAAATATAAAAATCTTCTTTACAACCCTTCGCAGCCTGTCTCCAACCTAACTTTTCAAGCTCATTGGGCATTCAATATTTTGCCATTCAGTCAAACTGACCTTCCTCTCTATTCCTCACACAAAGAATTCCAGCTTTGCTTCTTTGCTTTTATATTAGCTGTCCCCTGGAACACATTTCCTTTTCATCTCTACCCCACAGAATCCCTTTCTTCCTTCAAGACACAGCTCAAACACCATATTTTTTCATAAAGATTTTTCTGATTCATTCAACTCCCAGTTTCTTTCTTAGTAATTATCTTGTATTCAATTACTTTGTATTTATATGTTTATTATCTTTATGTTTCTTTTTTATATACTTTAAGTGTTTTTCTTGGCTCCCCTAATAGGAGATCCCTGATAGTAGAAGTTGTTTTATTCTGTGTGTGTGTGTGTGTGTGTGTGTGTTTGCATGTACATCACATACACATACACATAGGCATGTATTTCTTAAAAATAAACATGATTGTTTATGTTGTGAGTATAGGGAACAAAAACACAACATGACAACAACTCTTACAGATTAGGGAAATATAATCCTTAAATACTTAAGGTTGTTAAAATCTGACATGTCACTGTGTAGAACCAAGTCTGTAAAATATATTTTTGCACTCAGCTACAAAGACTTGTAAGTCTGCAAAGGAGGCCAGCAGCATGACATAACAGTTGAATATTGATAGCACCTAGCACAGTGACAGGCACATAATAGATGCTAAATAGATGTTTATTGATAGACTGAGGGGTTATTTTCTACTGGTTCTATTCCTACTTATTTGACTGTTCCATCTCAAACATCTTTGTTTTTCCTCACACATGCACCAATTCCCTATCTATAATGCTATATAATGCTATAATATATAATACACAATGTAGTATAAAATGGTCCCTACTTCCTAAGACTCTTTTTAAGATTCTCTTTTCTTTCTTTTCTTTTTCTTCTTTTTTGTGTATTTTCTTGGTGATCTCATTAGTTCCTCTGAATTCACCATCAATTTTGGGATAAAATGTTAATTTCTTTGATATTTAAAGCCCTATATAAGTTTGTTTCCTCCTCTAGACAGTTCATGTTTCTCTCTCTCTCTCTCATGCATTCCATGGATCACTCAGACTTCTATTCCCTGTATACAACATTCTTTCTGCTGTCTTTCTGCCTTATATCAGACTCTTCCCTCATGTCTGGAATTTTCTCCCTCCTCACCTTTCCCTTTTACAACTAATAGCTTCTTTCACTGTTCACTTCAGGTACAGGGTCTATTACATAAGGGTCTGCTACTTTTAGAGAATGAGATTTGAATCTCAAGGTAGTCTTTTTTCCTACCATAATAACATGCCACTTAGTCTTGGAAGAGACCCAAAGAATTTCATCTAGTCATAGAATCTTAAGTTTAAAGATGGAAGTGAACCTAAAGGCCACCGAATCCTACTCCTTTCATTCCACAGATAAGCAAATAATCTGAGAGAAGTTCAATGAGAATTTCCCAAGGTCACACAGTCAGTGAAAGAGGCAGAATTTCAACTCAAGTCTTGTAATCTGTGAATGTATAGTTTTATGCAAACTACTTTGTTCACAAGAATCTTCCTTTTTTGTAAAACTATGAACTGTGTGATTTATATAGTTTGTCTTCCTAGATACATCTAGGCAATTTTAATTTCCTTATTTTGAAGAGGGGGAAACTGAGTTTCAGAGAGGTCAAAGAATTGCTCAAAGTAGTAACACGTGGCAAGAGATAGAATTTCTTTTTTTTATTTTTTTTTATTTAATAGCCTTTTATTTACAGGATATATACATGGGTAACTTTACAGCATTAACAATTGCCAAACCTCTTGTTCCAATTTTTCACCTCTTACCCCCCCCCCCCCCCCCTTAGATGGCAGGATGACCAGTAGATGTTAAATATATTAAAATATAACTTAGATACACAATAAGTATACATGACCAAAACATTATTTTGCTGTACAAAAAGAATCAGACTCTGAATTATTGTACAATTAGCTTGTGAAGGAAATCAAAAATGCATGTGTGCATAAATATAGGGATTGGGAATTTAATGTAATGGTTTTTAGTCATCTCCCAGAGTTCTTTTTCTGGGCATAGCTAGTTCAGTTCATTACTGCTCCATTAGAAATGATTTGGTTGATCTCGTTGCTGAGGATGGCCTGAAGAGATAGAATTTCAATCTAGAACCTTTGACCTTAGGGTTACCTAAGTATACTACTATATCACAGTGCCTCTTTTCATCTCTAGAGTTGTGAAGGACTGAGCATGGAGGCTCTAACAACCATGAGATCAGATAACTTTTCTTTTCATTCTTTCCTCCTCTATATTTTCTAGGGACAAGGCTTAGAACTAGAAAATACAGGGAAAGTACTTTGCAGTCAAGGAGTATCTCAGGGTTTTGATATTCATTCATAGCATACACTGAATCCTAGTCCCACTGAATTTTAGTGTTTTGTAGAATCTGATTTTGCTGGATGAGTTCATGCTTTTGGTCTGCTGCTTCTTCAATACTTTTCAATCAGATTCCCTTCCCAGGCCACTCTCTGATTCTTGTCCAAAGTTGTGACTCAGATCTCTTAACTTGGTATCCCACCCACTTGGCCCTGACACTAAGGAATCAGCAGGTGAGACAACACCAGACTCAGGGGAGACCTCATGCAAGGGAACTTTTATGTTTAGGGCTATAAATGACATCAGAAAGTTTCCATTATGACATTTGGATGACTAACAGTTAACCAAAGATTTTTGTTATTTACTTTGCTCACAAGAATCTTCTTTTGTAACACTATGAACTGTGTGCTTTCAAGTGTTGAATTGATGCCAATGTACTAGGTAATCTATTTTTTTGCTTTTGTTTTTAAATGTACTGGTTGTTAAAAGAAGGAAGACTATTTGCTTTGCTATTAGCAATGATGGATCACATAATCACAGATTTAAGAGTTGGCCATTTAGTCCAACTCATCTAGTTCCAGTTCAATCAATCAAAAAAGAATTCTCACTGGAAGCAAATGAAATGGAAATAGATGGAAGCAGCATCTCATGTTTATAGTTAATCGAAATTAAATAATGAATATAGCTGGGCATTCCTAGTTCTCTAAAATTTAAAAGTTGCTAGCTGTTAATTAATCAAAATAGACTTTGAGCAAATGGGGCAACAACTCCCAGAAGACCTTTTGCAAGATGTAATTATGTCTCTTTTCTGGGGTTATCACAAAGTTTCCTTAGGTATTCTGTAGCTTTCTACTGAATTCTTTGTCCAGTTTTGATAGCATCTTTCCTCAGTTGTATTTGTCTTTGGTTTCCAGTGAAGTCCCTGCCATCAGATGTTTCCTTTACATTTCTAAAACTCTTGTGGGAAATTTGAAATCTGATATTTTAAGTTAACAAAGTCAGATTGGTGAGGGAAGGAAGAGACAGAAGATATTCTTTAACTAACCTTCTCCATGTAATTCCTTTTAGGGCTTAGCTAAAACTATTCTCCTATTTAGGTTGGCCAGAGAAACTTGAATATTGGGTTCTGAAACAGTTGGATATGTTATACAAGATCCACAGCACATGACTCAGTTTCTTTCTTCAACCATTTCCAATATGCCTCTAGGGTAGTATCACTCCATTTCATCCAGTGACTTTAATTCATTAGAAATTGATCAAGACTTTATGCACTTAATTAAAAATCTTTGATTGATCCAATAGAGATGTCTAGGATTTTATGCTTCTAACTAATTAATTTAATCAATAAACTTTCTGTAGCAATTCAGGTAGGGATAAGGAACACCTTTTACAATCATAGTAAAACAAAACCAGCCATATTGACTCTTACACTAATAAAAATAAAATTATGCTTAGAAAACAAGATAAATCTAGTTAAGAATATTAAATATCTCTTATTTGAATCTTTCTATTTGCATCTTTATTTCTGACTACAGTTATGTGCATTTTTTATACTAAGACCCAAAGATTTAAGACTCTTAGCTATTGTTGTAAATACTACTTCCCTTCCCATTTTTATTAACATGTGTGATATATTATGTATTTCTATTGTATATTGTCAATATTCTGATCTCAATTATTACTATTACATTTTTGTTGTTGATTCTCTTATGTTTTATAATTTACTCATCATATGACTTGTAAGAGGTAGAAGTTTTTTTTTGCCTCATATTTAATGTTTAGCTTATCAATTTATTTTTCTTGTTTTGTTATCATAACTAACATTTTGAATATTAAGTCAATGAATAATAGTGGACATCCTTATTTCACAACTAACCTTAATGAATATGTTTACAATGTTGTTCTATTATTGATAATGCTGACTGTTGGTCTTTGGTAGATGCATTTTATATCATAAGATCTTAGATTTATAGATTTAGAAGTAGAAGACATAGTAGGAGATATCTAATTCAATTTCTCTACTCTCCATTTTATAAATAAAGAAAATTAATTTAATAAGAAATTGAAAATAATGTGAAAGATGCTTTCATTCTTGTGAGATTTAGTGTTTTTAAAACTTAAAGTTTTATTGAATTTTGTTATTAATGGATTTTATGCAACTATTGGTATAATGTTTTTATTTATTGTAATTAACATGATTCAATGTTCCAATTATTTAGCTAATATTTAAACATTCTAGTATTCCTTCTAGAAATGTAACTCAGACATAATGAATACAAGCATACATATATACATAGGTAAACACATCTCTACACTTTCATTTACACTATTTTATTTAACTTTTTTTTATATCAATATCTATTAATGATAGGTTGCGACATTATCCTTCTCTGTTTTTTAAATGAGGGTGATTTTTTTGCTTGTAGAAGGAATAAAGAACTGTCTTTCTCGTTGGGAAAACAGTGTTTAGAGTGTGATTGCTAGTTTTTTTTTTTTTAATGTTTTATAAAATTCATTTATAAATCTATTTGGCTCTGGTGTTGACCTTCTCACTACTTTCAGATTTATCTATAACAACTTCAATTTTTTTTCCCTAAAATTGAATTACTTAGTTTAATTATTTCTTGTTTTGATAATGTAGATACTTTATGTTTGGGAAAATATTTCTCTATTTCACTTAATATTTAGACATTTTAGCATACAATAATTTCCAATAATTTTTCCTTATTTCTTTTCCATTTGTTATTTGCCCTTCTGATTTTTTATTTTGGTAATTTAGATTTTCTCTCTTTAAATTGAATTAATCAATAATTTATCCATTTACTAATCTTTGTAAGGCAGCTCTTCAGTTCATTTATTAATTTAATTGCTTTTAAATTTCACCCTTAATTTAAAACTCTTTTCTTTGATAATGTTTCAGATTAATTAATATGTTATTCGGTTTGGTCATGTATACTTATTGTGTATCTAATTTATATTTTAATATATTTAACATCTACTGGTCATCCTGTCATCTGGGGGAGGGGGTGGAGGGTAAGAGGTGAAAAACTGGAACAAGAAGTTTGGCAATTGTTAATGCTGTAAAGTTACCCATACATATAACTTGTAAATAAAAGGCTATTAAATAAAAAAAAAATTAATATGTTATTTTTCTGATTCTTAGAGTTAAAGTTGAACTAGTCATTTCTTTTTAATTTTTGTTAGTCTAAATATTTATGAATATAAATTTGCTCTTATCTATATTTTAATACATTTTGGCATATTATAGCATTAAAGTCTTGACTTTAATATCATAATTCATGTTGTTCCTGCTATTTTGTCTTTGACCTATTCATTATTTAGAGCATTATTTTTTAATCTCCATCTTTTATTCCTATTTCCTAAAATGATTCTTATTTTTATTACATTATTTCATATAAAGGGACTGATTAATACTTGCTTTTATGAATTTATTATTGAGTTATTTATTCCCTATGACAGGAGTTCTTAACTTTATTTTTTATGTCATGGATACCTTTAGCAGTCTGGTAAATTCTATGGACCCCTCAGAGTAATATTTTTAAATGCATAGAACAAAATATATATGACTACAAACCAAATCAGTTATATTGAAGTAAAGGTGTAACTTTTATCTTCTAAATTCAGGGATCCCTGGAAATCTATTCATATGCCTTTAAGGACCCTTGGTTAAGCAACTATACACTACAATGAGATTGACTTTTGTAAAAATGCTATATATTTGTACCTTCAAAAAAGAACATACTCCCTAAAATTATCTTGCAATTCTCTCCATTTATCTATCAAATCCAGTTTTCCAACATTCTTTTCAAATTTATAATTTCTTTCTTGTTTATCTTTCTGTTATTCTTCTATTAAATTTACCAAGTTCTGGTTGAGGAATATTAAAAACACATATTAATGATTTGCTATCTAGTTATTTGTGCATGGTGGTTGTTTTTTCCTTTAATAAATTGTTTGCTATGATATTTAGGCCCTAAATTTAATATTCATTCTTTTCAACTCTATGAAAAATTTAAACAACATATACTTATTTGTCTCTTGATAATATTTCTTATTGCTTCTCTCTCTTTCAGATTAAATTGAAACATAACGATTTTCATTCAAGCTTATTTTTTTTTAAATTCTGCTTCCATTATTGTAGGTATATTCACTATTGGCAATGCATTGTGGTATTGTTTTCTTTTCCATTCGGCAATTCATCAGCTTATGTACAAGAGAAATGTGTTTACAATCTTTAAAATAGTTGGGTTTGATTTTCTTCAACCCAATCCTCTAGTAATTAGTATTTTTATCAGCATAAGATACAGTATAGCTTGTTTTGCCTCTGTTAATATAGTCCCACATAATCTGGAAATCTAGAGAAACATAATCTTATCCATCTTCAACATGGACAGAATTTCGACTTGTTCTAATATAATATATTCTATATTCATGACTTCCCCCACTTCCATCTATGAGTATAGATTATGGATCCCATTCTTTCCTCCAGCACCCAATCTACTCATTAGATTGTCAGCATCTGTATACCTAAATTCAAGTTATTTTCTTTTCCTCAAACTGTCTACTTCTATTCACTCCTCTTTTGTGGAGTTTTTATGTAATTCCTAGCCTTGTTTTTCAATTTCTCTCTTAAAAGATAGGATTGAAGAGACAATAGTTTGTCTACTGTTATAACATGCAAACACTCTGTCTACTTTATTCTTTTCTTTAAAGTCTTATTTGTCTTTTAAAGTTTTTATTTCCTCTTCCATTTGATATAATTCCCAAATCTGACTTCTTTTGTAGGAAGGTATTGAAATATTTTACGCTATACAAAAGTCCCTTTTTTTTTCCCCCCCACAAAGAGACATACTCAGTTTTATTGTAGTTACCCAGTTTGAGAGTGAAGGATGACTTCCCGTATTTTTCTTATTCTGTCATTTCTCAAACTTTCCTTTCAAATGCTTGTAATATTTCCCCTCTTAATGAAGCTCCAGAATTTGCTGTTTAATGTGTTTTAGTTAGTTAAACTGAAGTTCCTTTCGACTGATATTATATGAATTCTATTTTTCTGTAGTTTTGTTTTCAATAATCATGGGAATTTTCTTTCATGGTTTAAAAATATTATATTCATTCTTTTTGTTTTTTCAAATTTTTGTAGGATAAATTAATTTTTAGCATATATAATCTGTCTGATTCTCCTTTGCTGAAGTTTAATTTCTTTAAGAAAAGATGGGACTTTGTTTCAGATAGAAGTCTAGGATCACTTTCCAGTGATCCTAGTTTTTCCAGTTCTATTTAGACTGCTCTCTTCTTTCTATTCAGTTCTGTATCTGATTTATTGTCCATGTTAATTGTCCATCAAAAAAGGCAATTATTAAAGAAAAAACCTTCTTTTGCAATTTTTTTTTCATGACTATTTGCCCAGAAGAAAATTTACAAGTCTACTGGGTATCTCAACAACTTTTATCCCCAAGTTCAAATCTAATTCCATTGCTCCTTTCTTGACTCTCTGCTCTTCTATGCCTTTTCTTTTTCATTTTCATGAGAAGATCTTTTGACTTTATACTTTATAATACTTCTACATTTAAGAGAAGTATTAGGTATTCAGTTTTCTCTTCTCTAATGCTATTGAAAATATTGTTTTTGATGGCAATTTGCAACCATCCAGACACTTCCATGTATGCAATTTTAATTATTTCTGCAATTACCTATGATCTATAACATACAAAAATACTTTTTATCAATGGAGATTGACAAGCATGATGTGTATTTTTAAATGCTCCCAGGAGTACCTCATTTGTTGCCTACTCACTTCAACCTTTTGTCTTGATCCCCAGATACTGATCAGGAATTTTCCCTGAGATTTAACATGTATTTCTCCAATGAGCTAGAATAGCAGTTTTTTTTTTTTGACATGTTTAAGGGATAGCAATAAACCTAACATATTTTTATAGAAACATTTTAACCCTCTTTTTCTGATTTTAATTATAATTTTCTATTTTTCAAGGTTCTGGCATTAGAGTGTGGTGAAAAGAGTTCTGAACTTAAGAGCCGTTTTTGAACAACTCCTTAGATATAAGAACTGTTTTTATATTTTAAAATATAATACAACATGATTTAATATGAATACTTGATTTTGACCCATGTGCCCCTGTTCTAAATTGTGAAGACGTTCTTACATCTTGACCCTATCATATAACATGCCATTTATAACATCTTCAGATGAAGTAAGCAAAAGCCATAAAAATCCAGAATGACTACATCAGTGTACAGGGGGGGGGGGGGGGGGGAGGGAGAATAAAAATAGCTTCAACACTATATACTTATAATGATCTATCTTGGCCTTAAAAAGGAAAAAAAAATGTTCTTTCTTCCTTCCTTTGAACAGATAAAGATATGGAATATTCAATATACTATCAGATATTTTTGTTGTATTGATTAGTTTCATTGACCTACACTTTTTTGTTCTTTCTAGCCACAATTTCTTATGGTGTAATATGGTTCTTGAGTTCAAATCTGTCCTCAAACATTTGCTAGTTGTGTAATTTTGGGCAAGTTACTTAATCCTATAATCTCAGTTTCCTTATCTGTAAAATGAGCTGGAAAAGGAAATGGCAAACCACTTTAACATCTCTGCCAAGAAAACCCTAATGTGATCAGAAAGAGTGGGATATTACTGAAAAATGACTGAACAACAACAATTAAAGTTGCTATTGTTCTGTTCTTTTTGATACCAGATTTACTCAGTCATTAATTGATTGAACATTTAATTTGTTTCTAAATCTTTGATGCTACCAAAAATGTTTCTACATACATATATATGTATATATTGTGTTTATACATATACATAAAGACATTAATGTGTGTATCTGTATATTTGCATGGATATATGTTCATATTTATATATGTCTATTAATATATATTTCTTTCTATTTATGATATTGGACTTTTTTTTTTTGGCATTCTTTGGGCTATGTGTCTTGTAGTGCATTCTCTGGGTCAATAATCATGGACATTTTACTTACTATTGTGATTCTTACAAGGTACTAAGACAGTAGAATTGATCTGATCCTACAAGGAGATGTTAAGGGCCAGAACTTGAAACAAGGTACTAAATGGAATTGAGGAGACAATGGTTAAATCTAATTTAGCATTGATTTAATCCTACAACAAGTAATAGTTTCCTAGTGATATAATGATTGACATATACTCAGTGTACAGCATATAAGCAAGAAGCTCTCAAGGCCAGACACAGAAGCCCACTAGAAGCTCTCAGAGGAGGAGACATTTATTCCAACTTCTACCTTTCTGCTGGCTGGAGGCTTTGAATTCAGAGAGAGCTAGAGGCTGAAGCTGGAAGAGACAAAGGACTAGTGGCAAGAGCTCTCGGAACCAAGGAGAGAGATAGGACTCTAAGAAAGCTAACTGGGCTATTTTGGAAGAGACAATAAAGGATCTGAGCTTTAACAGCTGGCTGCATTTGAGGTGATTATTACACTGAACTGAAATTAAGGCTGCCTCCAGAAGCTCCCCAAGAAATCTGCACCCAGAGAACATTACACCTTAGAGAAGAATATTACAAATTACTTTCTTTGAATTATTCCAAATTTGTTTCTGCAATGATTAGCTCTATTCACAATTTCACCAGCATTTTATGTCAGATAAATAGATTCTTACCAGCCTTTTAGGTGTGCTCCATCTTGGACCAAGAATTTCATATTATATAGTCAGAAGTAGCTTATACATGAGATAGTTTGTGGCTCAGTGGATGCAGCATTGACCTTGGGGTCAAGAAGACGTGAGTTCGCAGTACACAGCAACAACAAGATTATACAATGATCAATTCTGATAGATGTGGCTCTTTTCAACAATGAGATGATTATTAGACCAGTTCCAGTGATCTTCTGATGGAGAGAGCCATCTATACTAAGTGTGGATGACAACATAGAGTTTTCACTCTTTTTGTTGTTGTTTGCTTGCATTTTATTTTTTCTCATTTTTTCTTTTTGATTAGATTATTCTTGTGTATCAAGATAAATGTATAAATATGTATACATATATTGGATTTAATGTATATTTTTACCATGTTTAACATATATTGGATTGCTTGTAGGATTGTAGGACTCTGGCTTTTAATCCAGTCTGCTATCCACTTCCATTTTATGGAAGACTTCATCCCATTCAGATTGACAGATGAAATTATTATCTCTGTATATTCCTACCATCTTATTTCCCCCAAGTTATATTTTTCTCTTTGCCCCTTTCCTCCTTCTTTAGTGTTTTGCTTCTGACCACTACCTCCCCTTCAGCTGCTTTCCCCTTTCTTGTTTCTTTCTCCTTCTACTTCTGTTCTCCCTTTTATTACCTCCCCTTTTCCTTTACCCCTTCTCCTCCTACTTCTCTATGGAATGAGACAAGTTTCTATATTAAATTAAATATGTCTGATATTCTTTCTTTGAGCCAAATTCAATGAGACTATGGTTCACAAAATGCTCATCCTCTCCCTTCTTTCCCTCAGTTGTAAAAAAAATTTTTTTTGCTTCTTCATATGATGTAATTTACTCCATTTTATCTCCTTTTCCCTCTTCTTCAAGTACAATCCCTTTTTCACCCAGAACTTCTTTTTATATCATCACAATAAAGTCAAATTATATATATATATATATATATATATATATATATATATATCTTTTAATTATGCCGCTAAAAGTTATAGTCCTTAAGAGTTGAACATGTCACCTTCCCATATAGACCTGTAAACATTTTAACTTTTAAAAAACATAGTTTTTTCCCCCTTTTTACCTTTTTATGCTTTTCTTGAATTTAGTATTTGAAAATTAAATTTTCTGTTCAGCTCTAGTCTTTTCATAAAACATAAATAAAAATTCCCTATTTCTTTTTTTAAATTATTATTATTATAGTCCTGTTTATCGACAGAACATATACATGGGTAATTTTTGAACATTGACCCTTGTAAACACTTCTGCTCCAGCTTTTCCCTTCCTTCCCTCTACTCCCTTCCCTAGCTGGAAGGCAGTCTCATGCATATTAAACATGTTAAAGTATATCTAAAATACAATATATGTGTACAGATTTATATAGTTCTCTTGTTGCACAAGAAAAGGATTTAGAAAGGTAATCTGGGAAGAAAAACAAAAATGCAAGCAGTCCACCCTCATTTCCCAGTGTTCTTTTGCTGGATGTATTTGCTTCTTCTGTTCATCACTGATCAATTGGATCGTAATTGGATTCTCTCATTGCCAAAGATAGTCACAAAGATAGTATCAGAGTTGATCTTTCATATAGTATTATTGTTGAAGTGTATAATGATCTCCTGGTTCTATTCATTTCACTCAGCATCAATTCATGTAAGTCTCTCCAATTCTCTCTGTATTCATCCTGCTGGTCATTTATTACAGAACAATAATATTCCATAACATGCATATACCATAATTTACTCATCATCTTCCAATTGATGGGCATTTATTCAATTTTCAGTTTCTAGACACTACAAAGAGGGCTGCCACAAACATTTTTGCACATACAGGCCCCTTTCCCTTCTTTAAGATCTCTTTGGGATATAAGCCCAGTAGTAACACTGCTGGATCAAAGGTATGCACAGTTTGATAACTTTTTGAGCATAGTTCCAAATTGTTTTCCAGACTGGTTGGATCTGTTCACAACTTCACCAAAAATGCATCAGGGTGCCAGTTTTCCCACATTCCCTCTAACATTCATCATTATCTTTTCCTGTAGTCTTAGCCAATCTGACAGGTATGTTGTAGTGGTATCTCAGTGTTGTCTTAATTTGCATTTTTCTGATGAATAATGATTTGGATCACTCTTTCATATGACTAGAAATAGTTTCAATTTCATCATCTGAAAATTGTCTGTTCATCTGTTGACTATTTACCAATTGGAGAATGACTTGATTTCTTATAAATTTGAGTCAATTCTCTATATGTTTTGGAAATGAGGCCTTTATCAGAATCTTTAAACTAAAAATCTTTTCCCAGTTAATTGCTTCCCTTCTAATCTTGTCTGCATTAGTTTTGTTGGTATAAAAGCTTTTAACTTGATGTAATCAAAATTTTCTATTTTGTGATCAATAATGATGTCTAATTCTTCTTTGATCACAAATTCCTTCCTCCTCCACAGGTCTGAGAGGTAAACTCTCCTATGTTCTTATTTATTTATAATCTCATTTTTGATACCTAATTCAAGAACCCATTTTGATCTTTTCTTCGTGTACAGTGTTAAGTGTGGGTACATGCCTAGTTTCTGCCATATTAATTTCCTATTTTCCCAACAGTTTTTGTCAAATAGTGAATGCTTATCCCAAAAGCTGGGTCTTTGGATTTGTCAAATACTAAATTGCTATAGTTATTGACTCTTCTGTCCTGTGAACCTAATCTATTCCATTGATCAACTAATCTTTTTCTTGGCCAATAACAAATGGTTTTGGTGACTGCTTTTTTATAGTATTGGTTTACATCAGGTACAGCTAGGCCACCTTCATTTGATTTTTTTTTTTTTCATTAGTTCCCTTCCAGATGAATTTTGTTGTTATTTTTTTTTCTGGGTCATTAAAATAGTTTCTTGGGAGTCTGATTAGTACAGCACTAAATAAATAGATTAGTTTAGGTAGTACTGTCATCTGTATTATATTCACTTGGCCTACCCAAGAACACAATATTTTTCTAGTTGTTTAGATATGACTTTATTTGTGTGGAAAGTGTTTAGTAGTTTTGCTCATATAGTTACTGACTTTCCTTTGGCAGATAGATTCCCAAATATTTTATACTATTGACAGTTATTTTAAATGGAATTTCTCTTTGTATTTTTTGCGTTGGATTTTGTTAGGGTGATGTATAAAAATGCTGATGATTTATGTGGATTTATTTTGTATCCTTTAACTTTGTTAAAGTTGTGGATTATTTCTAATAGTTTTTAGTAGAATCTCTGGGGTTTTCTAGGTATACCATCATATTATCTACAAAGAGTGAGAATCTGGTCTCTTCATTACCTACTCTTAATTCCCTTAATCTCCTTTTTTATCTCTTATTGCCAATGCTAGCATTTCTAATACAATATTGAATGGTAATGGTGATAGTGGGCAACCTTGTTTCACTCCTGATTTTTTTTAGAAATGATTCCAGTTTATCTCCATTACATATGATGCTTACTGATAGTTTTCAATAGATGCTACTGACTATTTTAAGGAAAAGACCATTTATTTCTATACTCTCAAGCGTTTTTTAATAAGAATAGATGTTGGATTTTATCAAATGCTTTTTCTACATCTATTGAGATGATCATACAGTTTTTGTTAATTTAGTTATTGATATAGTCAATTATGCTAATAGTTTTCCTAATATTGAACCCTGCATTCCTAGTATAAATCCTAGTTGGTTATAGTGTATTATCCTCGGGATGATTTTCTGTAATCTTTTTGCTAACATTTTATTTAAGATTTATAAGGAAAAAAGATCAATATTCATTAGAGAGATTGGTCTATAATTTTCTTTCTCTGTTTTCAACCTTCATGGTTTAGCTAATAGTACCATGTCTGTCTTAAAAGGAATTTGGTAGGACTCCTTCAATCCCTATTTTTTCAAATAGTTTATATAGCATTGGAGTTAATTGTTCTTTAAATGTTTGGTAGAATTCACATGTAAATCCATCTGGTCCTGGGGAAAAAATTCCCTATTTCATTGAATATAAATTTCTACCCCTAAAAGATAATGCTTAATTTTGCTGGCTTGATCCTTGGCTCTGATCCAAGTTTCTTAGCTCTTCAAAATATCATATTCTAGTCCCTTTGATCCTTTAATGTGGAAGCTTCTAAGTCCTGGGTAATGCTGATTGTGGCTCCTCAGTATTTGAATTGTTTGTTTCTGGCTGATTGCAATTTTTTCTCCTTGATCTGATAATGCTGGAATTTAGCAACAATAGTCCTTGGAATTTTCATTTTTGGATCTCTTTCAGGAGGTGGTTAGTAGATTCTTTCAACAGCTATTTTACCAAGACATCAGGAAAGTTTTCCTTGAGGAATTCTTGAAATTTATTTTCTAGTCTTTTTTTTTTTTTTTTTTTTTTTTTTTATCTTGTGGTTTTCAGGGAGTCCAATCATTCTTATTATTGTTTCTCCTAGATCTTTTTCCCAGGTCAGTTGTTTTTCCAATGAGATATTTGTCATTTTCCTTTTTTTTTTTTAACCTTTTTGGTTTTATTTGATTCTTCATGTCTCATTTCTTCAATACTAATTTTTAGTGAATTAATTTTTTTAGTTAGCTTTTTTATCTCCTTTTGCATTTGGTCAATCAAACTTTTAAATGAATTGTTTTGTTGATTGGATTTTTTCTTCCATTTCACAAATTCTGTTTTTCAACAAATTTATTTTGTATTCCATTTTACCCAGACTAATTTTTAAAGGAGTGATTGTCTTCAGATAATTTCTCTTTCCTTTTCCAGAACTCTTATTTTGTTTCCTCATTTTTTTCTTTTAAAATTCCTTTTGAAGTCTTCCATTCTTTGATGCTTCATTTAGAAATATTTTTCCTTTGGTGTTTTCAGGTTTGAACAGGATCTGTTCTCTGTTTATAGTCAGAGCTCTTCTCTCTCTCTCTCTCTCTCTCTCTCTCTCTCTCTCTCTCTCTGTTCATTTTAACAGTTTGAGGTCTGCTCTTTGAGCAAAAGGAAGATTATTTTAAGGTTCCTCTACAGGCAACAATGGCTTCACACTGCCCTAAAGCTGATGCTGTTGGTTCCAAGTGCTGTTATGCTGGGGTTCAAGGGCTCATATGTTGGATGTCTCACAGCTAGCCTGCCAATCCACTGGCTTCTGAACCAGGACAGAATAGTCAATTCTACTGTATTTTGGCTAAGTGTATCCCAGTAGATTTCCTGACACACAGATGCCATTCTGCTCTGGGTCCCTGAGGTATGCTTGCACTCAGCCACCTTCCCTTCTCCCCATGCCCAATTGAAACAGATCTTTTCTGAAGTTCTTCCAAAACATCTTTTGCTGGAAATTTGTTACACTGCAGATATCCGTGTGTTCTGTCACTCCAAAACCCATTCAGAGGCTTGATCTGGTATTGATGTGAGGAAAGCCAGGAAGAGCTCAAAGATCTTTTTACCCTCTACCATCTTGGTTCCATCCCTGAACCTTGAACAAATTTCCAATTCATGTTTCTGATTACTTAATTTGTTTTTGATTTGGTTTCCTGTGTATAAATTAGATAGATGCATTACTTGTTACATATTTATTTTTGAAAACAAGAAGTGTAGATATGCATATTTGTATATATATTTGTGTATATGTACATTCATGTCACAAACAATAATATATAAGGAAAAAAGATCTCAAAAAGAAAAACTGGAGTTTGAATTACACAAACTTTATAGTTAAATTTAAATTTCTTTGAAAATATTTTGCCACACATATATAAATATATATAAGTCTGTATGTGTAGCAGTGGTGAAGCTAGCTGGTATGGTATAAGTAGATACAGCACTGGGCCTAGAATCAGTTGATATACTAGTTGTGTGTGGTTCTGGAAAAAATCACTTAAACTCAATTTCCTCAAGTGAAAAATAAAATAATAATAATCCTTGTTTCTTGGGATTGTTTATGAAATAAACTTATAAAGTAGTTGGTACAGTGCCAGAAACATAATGGCTACTATAAATGCTTTGTCTCCCCTCCACCTTCCTTTCCTTTAGTCTTTGTTGTCCCAGGAAAAAGCTGTCACTTATTACCTGATCTTCTGTTGATGAACTTTCCCAAAATTAGCCAGGTTGGAGTCTAGGAGGAAAAACAAATAGCTCATCCCTAGGTCCAATACACACTCAAAAGCTTTTAACCTTGGTTAAGATTTACAGAAACTTATCTTCAAGAGTCACTTTCCAAATATCAATGGGAGAAGAATAGGTCTTCCATGAGAGAAGATAATCATTGCATATGTCCTATAAGGATGAGGAAATAACATTTTTGATATACTAGGGATGAAAATTTAGGAAGAAGTACCACACTTAATACCTATGTGATCCTGGGCAAGTCACTTAACTCTGATTGTCTCCAAAATTTTTTCTTAATTTAAAAAAGGAAGAAATACCACATAATCATATACTGAATTTATAGATAGGAACCATATACTATATTAAGATTAATCAACTACCTTGATTAATTACAAAAAAAGTACTTGACATCCTTCCTTCAGAATAAATGGCTTGAACTGGGGTCTGAACTGAGAAGATAGTAGATGTGTGTGTGTGTGTGTGTGTGTGGTTGATGTTTTTTCCCCCCTTTTTTATTGGTGAACATGAAATGAGATTCCAAGGCATATAATAAGACACCTTCTCCCATTATAAGCTATACCACCTGTAGTATTTGAAAGGGGTGAGGGAGGTATAATGGAGACCTAAGTGAATATTGATTACTGCACCTCAGAACAAAGCAGGACCCGTGCTTACAGTGCCAGCCAAATGTTGCAGTTTAGAAACAGAAGGGCCTTGTCCAAGCCTATTATGCATAAGTTCATGCCTGCCAGCCTGCTTCTAGCCACCTGTGTTTTTCCTATTATGTTTTTGTTCCCCTGAAATACATTCATTCAGGAATTTGTTTTCTTTGGGAATGAGCCAACAGCACCCTCCAAATAAAAGCAGGTGCCAGTCTGGAAGGGTCCAGGAAGCAGGAATACAGAAGCAGCAGCCAGCCTATTCTGTTGAATCCTAAAGTTGAAGCTAAACTCTGTGATGGTCATGAATAGCCGAAGCCATATATACATTCTAAAAGACAAATGAGCTTTAGCTTACCTCCTTTAGCCTCCAACTCCCCTCCCAATGTATGTTCCTGGAGGAAAAGGTCAAAGGGATAATCCTGCACCTGCAGTCTGAGAGGGGCCGTCCAAAGCATCCAATGAGCCTCCTCCAAATTGATGCTAATTGTGACTAAGCTCAGACATACTTTCACAGAGGGGTAGGTGGGAAGCCTGTCTACTCTGAAGAACTATGAAATAATCATTTAGAACTCTTTACATAGACTTATAAGTTACATAGGGCAAAACTTCACTTATAGGTTATTCTTAAAGGCTGATCATCAATAATTCTTTTTACTGGATGCAATGAACAACTTCGAGGCAAGGTGTGTGAAATAACTAGTCTACTGAGGCTCCACTGAGACACAGAATGAAGTCAAGGAGCATGATTTATTCAAGGGGTCTTGAACTCCAACTCAAGGGCTCTTTGCTGATTGTGATATTTTTCACCTTGCCATCTGTACTTGGAGTCAAGTTAAGAACTATTTCAGAGACCAAGACACCTCTCTGGGGATTTGTCTTTGTGGACATCCATCTGCCTATTTAGGACTTTTATAAAGGGATAGCTCCACTGTGGAAACTGAAAGAAAAAGAGGAAATAAAGACACAGTCATCCAGCTGTGGATGTAATAGTATTGGATTTTAGACAATGCCTGGGTCTTCTGTGTATTCCCTTTCCTATCTTCTACTCTGTTAGTTCTACCTAGCTTATTGACAGTGGTGCACTGGTATTTATCAAGGGTTGTTTGCACATCAAAATGATGCTTATTAAAACTCTTTCATCTTACAAAGTGGTCAGTTTTATGTGTTTGCCATTATATTTCTAATCCCACTGATTATTCTGTAAAAGCCATACTTAGAAAATAAAAAAAAATGTACGAACTCTCAAATTTTTAATTAAAAAAAAAGTTCAGATTTTGTTTATTTTGAGAGACTTTCCACATCTGTGATTCCAGTTATCTTGGGAATTCTCACTGTCAGATGTTTTTGTTTTTATTTTTTTGGCTATTTTCCCCCTAATTATATGTCAAGAAAAATTTTAGCATTCATTTTGACAAGATTTTGAGTCTGAAATTTTTCTCCCTTTCTTCTTCCCCTCTCCTTTTCCAAAAATCGTAGGCAATTTGATATAGATTATACATGTGCTATGATGTAAAACTTATTTCTATATTAGTCTTGGTAGTGAGAGAAGAAAGAGAACAAAAGAAAAAAAACACAAAAAAGAATAAGTAAGTTTTAAAAAAGTATGCTTTGAACTGCATTCAGAGTTCATCAGATGTGGATAGCATTTTCCTTTGTGATTCTTTTGTACTTGTCTTGGAGCATTGTTTTACTGAAAAGAGTTAAGACATTCATATTTGTTCATCATATACTCTTGCTGATACTGTGTTAAAATGTTTTCCTGGTTCTGCTCATTTCACTTTGCATCAGTTTGTATAAATCTTTCCATTTTTTTTTACATCATCATTTCTTATTGCACAATAGTATTTCATTACATTCATATATAACAACTTGTTCAACTATTCCCCAATTGATAGGCATTACCCCATTTTCCAATATTTTGCCACCACAAAGAGGATTCCTATAAGTAGTTCTGTATATGTAGGTCCTTTCCTATTTTTAATGATCATGGTATTGTTGCATCAAAGATTATACAATTTGGTTACCCTATGGGCATAGTTTCAAATTGTTCTCCAGAATGGTTAGATCAGTTCTTAACTCCACTTGAACAATGCATTAGTGTCCCAATTTTCCCACATTCTCTGAAACATTTACCATTTTTCTTTTCTGTTATAGGAAATGGCACCTCTGAGTTGTTTTTAACTTATGTTTCGCTAATCAAAAGTGATTTAGAGTCTTTCATTATATGCCTATAGATAGCTTTGACTTCTTCATCTGAAAACTACCTGTTCATATCTTTTGACATTTTATCAGTTTAGGAATAGCTTGTACTATACAAAATTTGACTCAGTTCTCTATATATTTGAGAAATGAGGCCTGAAATAATATTTCATAGCTTTCTGTTTTTTCTTCTAATTTTGGTTGCATTGGTTTTTATTTATTTATTTTTGTACAACAGTTTTTTAATTTACTATAACCAAAAATATCTATTTTCCTTGTTATAAATGCTTTCTATCTCTTGTTTGGTCATTAATTTTTCTCTTCTTCATAGACCTGGCATGTAGTCTATTGCTTGATCTTCAAATTAAACCATTTATCTATTTTGACCTTATTTTGGTATATAATGTGTCATATTAATTTATACCTAATTTGTGCCCAATTATTTTCCATTTTTGTTACCAGATTTTGTCAAATATTGAATTTTTAAGGTTGGGTTCTTTATTTATCAAACACTATATTACCATGGTTATTTATTAGTGTCTTGTGTATCTGTTCAGCCACTCTATTTATTAGCCAATACTAGATAGTTTTGATGATTAATGCTTTATAATGTAGTTTGAGATATAGTATTGCTAAGCCAACTTCCTTTGTTTTGTTTTGTTTTCATTAATTCCCTTGATATTCTTGACCTTTTGTTCTTCAAGATGAATTTTTTTTTCTAGCAGTATAAAATAAATTTTGGGTAGTTTGATTGGCACAGCACTCAGTGTAGCCCAATTCTATTTTTAGGATTAGATTGTTTAGTTTTCAATTAATTTTAATACATCTTTCGATTAACCTTCATTGAATGTAATTTTTAGTATTAGAATTAAAAAAGAATACTGTTTTTCTACATTTGATTTTTTGGGTTTTATGCCTCACTACCTGGTCAGTTTTTGTGTAGGTGCCATGAAGAAAATTATATTCCTTTTTGGTCCCCTTCAGTTTTCTCCAAAAGCTATGTAATATCTAACTTTTCTAATATATGTTCATCTCCTTAGCTTCTCTCTTGTTTGTTTTTCTGTTATATTTGTCAAGTTCTGAGAGGGGACAGATGAAGTCCCCCACTAGTGTATGGTATGTTTTAGCAAGATGTGGTTTCCTTTCTTATCTCTTTTATTAGGCATATTTTCTTTTGCTTTATCTGAGATTATGATTACTACTATTTTCCTTTTTTTTTTTTTTTTTTTTTTACTTCAGCTGAAGTATAATAGATTCTGCTCCATATCCTTATCTTAACTTCTCTTGGTTTCAAATGTGTTTCTTATAAACAACATATTGTAGGATTCTGGTTTTTAATTCACTCTATCATACAATTCTATTTTATGCAGGTGTTCATCCCACTCACATTCACAATTATGATTATTAATTGGATATTTGTCTCCATTCCATTTTTGCTCCTGTTTGTCCTTTTGCTCTCTCTCTCTCTCTCTCTCTCTCTCTCTCTCTGTGTGTGTGTGTGTGTGTGTGTGAGAGAGAGAGAGAGAGAGAGAAAGAGAGAGAGAGAGAGGGAGAGAGTCATGCAAAACAAATTCCTACATTACTCTTGTCAAAAAAAAAAAAAAGAAAGAAATAAAAGAAAACATGCTTAAATCTGCTCTTTGAATCTATTAGAAAAAGGACCCACATGTGCAAAAATGTTTGCTGCACCAAAATATAGTAGCAAGGACCTGGAATCTGAGTGGATGCCCATTAGTGGATGCCGTCACATAGAGAATGCCTTAATAAGTTATGTTATATGAATGTTATGAAATATTATTGTTCTATAAGAAAGGATCAGCAGGATGATTTCAGAAAGGCCTGGAGAGATTTACATGAACTTATACTAAATGAAATTACTAGAACCAAGAGAATCTTGTACACAGCAGCAAGATTATGTGATGATCAATTCTGATGGATGTGGATCTTTTCAACAATGAGATTATTTGGGCCAGTTTCAATAGATTTGTGATGGAGAGCCATTTGCGCCCAGAGGCTGTGAGTACTGAATGTGGATCACAACATAGAATTTTCACCTTTTATTGTTTGCTTATTTGCTTTTTGTTTTCTTTCTTATTTTTTCCTTATTTGATCTGATTTTTCTTGTGAAACATGATAATTATGGAAATATGTATAGAATTGCATGTTTAACATTATTGGATTACTTACTGTCTAGGGGAGAAGGTGGAGAGAAGGGAGGGAGGAAAAATTCAGAACACAAAATTTTGCAAGAGTGAATGTTGAAAACTATCTTTGCACATATTTTGAAAATTAAAAAAGCGATTATTTTTTAAAATGAGGGAGAGAGAAAGTATGTAATTTACTAGAAAGAAGACTAGTTCTAGAGTCAAAAGAGCTTCAGGTAAAATTCTGCCTCTAATGTTTTCCCATCCCATATGACTTTGGACAAGGAACTTAACTTCTCTGGTGCTCAATTTCCTCATCTCTGAAATGAATAGATGGGATAGTTTGCTTAATTCTTGCCTAGCTTTAGATCTATAAGCTAGTCGTTTAAAAATGAAATTGTATGCAAATGAATATTTGAAAAGGGGCTCTTTCTTTTAGCTTAACACTTATGAATACACTTACTGATCTGATACAATTTCTTTATAGAAAACAAAAAAATGAACCTTTTTGCCCAGACTTTCTGAGTGATCACAAACTCCAAATAAGCATGTTCTAAATTAAGAGAGGTACTACTAATAAAAATAATATACACTCATTTCAGATATTTATTACATGTTTCAATCTCTGGTGTGAAGATAAATTGGTAATCTATTATGTGAACTTTTTAAATGAGTTTTGCTGTCCTTTCCCCCCTCCTAATCACAACAGTCTGTCAGAGCCAAGCCATTATTTAATAAGGTGCATGTTGACATTCTGTGATCTTTACATTGGTGGAATTGGGTGGGGAAGGTTGGCATGGTGATCTATTTGACATGTAGATCCATTAAGAAACCAGTCAGACCTTCAAAATAGAATTTTTGACAGCATGAGGTTAAAAGCAAAAATGAGAAGAATAATTTATGGAAAATAGTGAACCCACTTAGCTGCCATAGAGATGACACTGTACCATTCAGAAAAAGAGGTGACTGAGAGGTCAAAATGGCACCTTTTCCTCCAGGGAATCCTCCCAGCAACTATAGATGCTCATTGCTGGTACTCACAGCTTTTGTGGGAAGGGTCTCTGAGGGCAAATGGGATCCCTTGGCAACCAAGGGGATAAAAATGATTCATTCCTCTGCTGTCAAAGACCCTGTGCTGTGAGACTGTAGAGCTCAGGCTGTATTAAGTACAATTCAGGCCTTGGTATTAATAGCTGTGAAATGAGTCTCAGCTGTAAATACCATTAGTCCATTCTGTATGTTGACTGGTTGCCCTTCTTTACCCCCATTAAGCAACTCCTTCTAATAGCTACCCCATATTCAGGATGAGGAACAACATTATGGTCACCAGTCAATCCAATTAGAATACTGTCAATATCAAAGTAGTGCAGCACATAAAAATAATTCACAATGAGTTATATGGCTTTTTCAGAAATTGATATCTCATGGTGGAGAAGGCAACTTTTTCATTAAATATCTCAAGAAATGAGAATATGAATTTGTACTAATTTTATAGAGATTAAGTGATCTGAAAATTCAGTTTCCTGTTGATCCCATCTTTACTTTGCCCTGAGACATTTATCTGGTCAGAACTTATTTTTATTGTATAGTATGTGTGAACAATGCCTGGACATTTTCCCAGGTAAGACAGTAAGTCTGTCTCACTGGCTTAAGGCATCTATCACATTCTCTGAAGCCTGTATAAAATATCAAGCTAATTCCAAGAAATTCCAAGAAGCAGGTAGACAGGTGTTCATCCAAAGCTTTGAGAAGGAATCTCTTAGGGGGGTTAGGGGGTAGAAGAAAACCCTCATCTTTATATTAGGAGTAGCATTTATAGTTTAAAAATAATGAATTTAAACTACTTGGTAGTCAAGACTACATTTGCATTTTAACAGCTGTTCTTGTTTAGTTTGAATCTTTATGACCCCATTTGGAGTTCTCTTGGCAAAGATGATTGGATTAAGGTAAACAGAGATTAGGTGATTTATCCAGTCTCACACAGCTAGTGAGATCATATTTGAACCCAGGATTTCCTGATTTCTAGCCCACTGCTCTTTTCACTGAACCATCAGGCTTCCTCTAACTAAATGGATAGATGTATGGATGGAACATTTATTAAGCACTTTCTATTAGCCAGCCATTATGCTAAATATAGGGAATATAAATCCAAACCAGCAAAGCAGTTCCTGGCCTTTAGAAACATAAATTCCAATGAGTAAAGCTGGAAGGAGATAAGGAAAGGATATGGATTAGGTGACATAGTTTTAATACTAGTGAGTGGGAAGGAAAGTAGAGGTTTGGGTTCTAGGCAAGCTATGATAAATGCTCACCTTTTAGGTCCAAGGTGGTTCCGTAAGTGTAGTCCAAATTTCTGATGAGAAAGAGGAAAGGAAGAGAATGAATCTATTAAATCTCGACTATGTTCTAATCATTTTCCTAAGTACTTCACAAATATGATTCTATTTAATCCTTACAACAACTATGGGAAGTAAGCACTATTCTTTTCCCCAAGAAAAGGCAGTAAAAGATGCACAATAGATAAAATGCTGGACCCTGGAGTCAGAAAGACTTATCTTGTTGAGTTTAAATGTGACCCCACACACTTACTAGCTATGTGATCCTGGCCAAATTACTTACTCTTGTTTGTCTCACTTTTCTTATCTGTAAAATGAGCTGGAAAAAAAAATAGCAAACTATTCTAGTATCTTTACTAAGAAAATCCCAAATGGGGTAATGAAGAGTTGGACATGACTGAGACTATTGAACAACAATACAACTGAAGTAACTGAGGTAGACAGAGATTTTGACCTGTTTAGGGTCACACAAAAAGCAAGTGTTTGAGGCCAAATTTGAATTCAGATCTTCATGATCCCAGGAGGATTTGAGATTATCAATTCCCTAGGTGGCTCAGTAGTAGGTAGAACACTGGACTACCTAAGGGATCAATAATTTTAAATGCTCCTAAGTACAAATGAATCTTCTTCTTCTTCTTCTTCTTCTTCTTCTTTTTTGTGTTCTTCTTCTTTTTTGTTTTCTTCTTTTTCTTCTTCTTCTTCTTCTTCTTCTTCTTCTTCTTCTTCTTCTTCTTCTTCTTCTTCTTCTTCTTCTTCTTCTTCTTCTTCTTCTTCTTCTCCTCCTCCTCCTCCTCCTCCTCCTTCTCCTCCTCCTCCTCCTCCTTCTTGTCATTATTATACTTTATTTCACCTACTCATAAACTTTTCTCTGGCTTCTCATTCATTGCCACAAGCATAGTCCCTCATTCTGACCTGAAAAACTCTCCATAATCTAATTCTAATCTGTTCTTTTTTTTTTTTTTTTTAGCTTTATTTCCTATTCTCTTCAGAGTTAGTATTTCTATAACTTTAAGGTTTGCAAAATTCTCACTGCAATTTGAGAATAGATGGTATTACTATTTCCATTTTACAGATGAGAACTGAGATTGAATGATTTCCCTAGTCACACACTTAGTAAATGTCTCAGACTGGATTTGAACTCAGGTCTTCCTAAATTCAGTTCTAATGATTTAGACATTTTGCTACTTAATTTACCTACTCTATGACCTATACCAACTAAATTATTAACTATTCACCAAACTTCACCTCTATGAGTTTGCACATGTTGCTATAGTATTGTCCTACTCCTCAAATTACCTGTATTTGCTTATCTGTGTACCTACTATATCTTCCCTCTCTGCCAGAGAGTATAAATTTCTTAAGGACATAGACTTCATTTTTGTCCTTGTGTTTCCAACATCTACCTTAAAACTTGTCATATAGCAAGGCAATTAAGTAGTGTCAGATGAATTGAATGGTGCATGTATTCTTGTCATACTGATCACTCTGGATCTATTCCAATATACTCATTTGAAACCTTCAATGATTTAATTGTCTCATCACTTAGGGTCACTAATTCCAACAATGCAGGTTGCAACTCATCCGCACTTTCTCTTCTCCTTCTATTCTTGATTCATATATTCTTACAAATTCCCCTACAGTAGCTTTACACATTTCTAGAGATCTGAGTCAAATAAGAGCTAAAGAAAAGCAGTGACATAGAACAATAAGGGGAGAAAAAGGTCATGAGTATCAGTGAAAATGAGCTTACCTGTTAGCACTCACTGTTGCTAAGTGATTGACCTGCTTCCTTTCCTATTTGCACATTTTAAAAAAATGATATTCTCTCTGAACCTTTTTTTCTTACATATTATTATTGATGCAATGTAAGAGACTGCATCAGAACATTGATCTTTGTATTACCCACCATTTTGATTCTTTAAAGACTGTAGTGAATCATAATCACAGAGCATTACTTGGAAAATACTGATGTTAAGATGGATTTTTATGTGAGGAGTCAGTTAAGATTCAAATCCCCAGGGGCAATCTCTTACCTTCCTTTTCAATTTTATTATAGCTCATTGTCTATTTGCAGTGCTTATTCAAGATAGATGGACAAGCAACTGAACCTTTTAATATTTCTCTTAAAATATAGCACCCATAAGTGGATCCAATCTTCCAAATGCTCTGACCTGGAGGAAACACAATGACATTATTGACAAGTGGATCCAATCTTCTAAATGCTCTGACCTGGAGGAAGCACAATGACATTATTGACATCCTTTACTCCAATCACTATTTTTTAATTAATGTAGACAAAGATTGGTAGGGTGAATAGAGAACTAGCTTGAGAACCAGCAAAATATGAATTCAAAAGAACTCTGGCTTTAGAGGTAAAAGAGAGGCTTACGTGATGGCTCTCTTAGGTATTTTCTTTGTGACAGTGGTCAAATTTTTGAGCTTCAGTTTTTGAGAGGATTGTGTTCATTGGCCTCTAAGTTTTTTTTCCTAGTTCTAAATCTATGATGCTTAATATGTCCAAGACTAAAAGAAAATTTCAAGTTAACAGTTCCCTGTACAAATAAATTTTTAAATTCTTAAAAAATATATTTTTAAAATATTATTTTTCTGACTACCATACTTTACAATTGATTCACACAGAATTTGTAGTTCATCAGAGTTCACCTTTTTTTCTATTTATTTTAGAATTCCACTGACATTTTTAGTTTTTTTACATCACTTCCCTTTTCCTGTGTTATTTTTATGTGAATGGTTGTTTAGCCACATGTTGTTCATACTGAAACTGTACAACTGATTATTTTTTTTTCCTGAGAATGTAAAGTTTTATGTTTATTCCTATAAAATTTCATTGAATCTGATTTGTCTGTTTCTTACATAAGGTCAAGGGGTTTTTGGATGCTAATTCTGTCATCCATTATATGCTAATTCTGTCATCCATTATATTAGCTATGCCTCTTGGTATTGTATCAGTAAAAAATTTCATAAGTTATCTTTTACTTTTTGTCATCTGACTCATTGCTAAAATGTTCAGCAAAAGAGGGCAGGCCACTAGAGACCTCCCTTTGAATTAACATTCATTAATCAACCATCTTATGTTTGCATATTGATTAATGTTCCTAAGTATGGAATTGTTTGATTTTACTTTCTTAGTTTCTGTAAAGACACACTTAAGTAGAACCTTTTTTCTCTTATAGCTGATCAATAAATTTGTTTAAGGCTCTAATCTAATCAGAGGTGTCAGACTCACAACATGTAATCAATAAAGCTCTTGAGTATTTCCAGAACCAGACCAAAATACAATTTGGGAATGTTTTATAAAAATTACTATGCAATACAGATAAAGATAATTTATCATTTTCTGAGTCATCCTTTGACTTTCCTGGATCTATTTCCATTTGAGTTTGACATCATTGTTCTAGAGGAATACTTAATTGACAAAACTTTGATCAAAAGACAGGATTTTTCTTTTACTTGTGTAATTCAGATTAGTAAAATCATACCTTTTAAGATTTAAAGTGATAAAAAAAAATGCTATATGTTTACTCCACCCAATCCTTTTGTTATTCAACTGAAATTGAGGAAGAAAAATGTTCCCAGCCTGCAGCTTTAAAAAGTGACTCCACTCCTTGGAATCACTTATTCCCTTCAAGCATAATCTCAAGTATCATATTCTTCAAGAGACCATTCTGGGATCTCTTGAGTTATTATTCCTTTTCTTCTTCAATCACTGGTTTTATTTTGTATATGCTTATATTTATTCATTTGTGAGCATGTTGTATTGTTTCTATGAAAGTTCTTAACTGGGGGGTTTATGAATTTTTAAAAATATATTTTGATGTTTCAATAGAATTGTTTTTTTTGGTAATCCTATGTATTTTCTATTAGGCATTTAAAAGTATTATTCTGAGAAGAGGCTTTGCTTGACTGCTGAAGACCTCTATAGTATGCGCGAAATAGAATGCAAGTTCCTTAAGGATAAGGACCACTTGTCTTACATTTGTATTTATATCATCAAGAAATCCTCAAGGCCTTCTACAATGCTTGGACACATAATAGGTATTTAATAAACGGTTGTTGATGGTTGATTGGTGGAGTTTGGTAGTATATGGAAAGAGGATTCAGGGTTTGTTTGTTTTTTTGTTTTTGTTTTTTTTAATTTTAGAGTCCCACACTCATTAAAAAACAAAACAAAACAAACGTTTATTTATTTATTTTATCTCCCCAACTTTCCCCCACCTATAGTGGGGAAAAGGCAAGGAAAAACAAAATCCTTATAATAAATAAGCAGTCTAGTAAAACATATTCCCAGTTTAGCCATGTCTAAAGATATGTACTCATTTTGTATAGCATAGTTCATCCATTTGATATCAGGAGATAGGTAACATTCTTCATCATTGATCTTCTGGAATCATAATTGATCACTACAGTGATCAGAGATCATGCATCTTTCAAAATTGTTCATTTTTACAAAGTTAATAACAGTATAATTTTCCCCCTCCTGATTGTACTTCTTTCACTGTGAATGAATTTATGCAAAGACGTATATACAGGCAATTTCTCTGAAATCATCCCTTTCCTCATTTCTTACTGTACAATAGTATTCCATGATATTCACATTGCATAGTTTATTTAGCCTTTCTGAAATGGATGTCTTTCCAGTTCTTTGCCACTATATATATATATATATATATATATATATATATATATGACATTTTTCTCTTTCTTTTGTTTACTTGGGATAGAGGCATAGTCAGATTTTTGGTTGCCCTTCATTTTCAAAGTGGATCAATAACATCACAGAGTGATGTCTTAACTTGTGCACAAACTGGATTTAAAGTGAGGCAGAGTTGCACAAAGTCAAGTCTCATTCTCTCTTCCAGAGTCATTAAAGCAAGATAAGATCAAGATGGCTGGTAATCAGCTACGCCCAGAGAAAGAACTCTGAGTGATGACTAAAAACCATTACATTGAATTCCCAATCCCTATATTTATGTTCACTTGCATTTTTTGATTTCCTTCACAAGCTAATTGTACAATATTTTAGAGTCTGATTCTTTTTGTACAGCAAAATAACGGTTTGGTCATGTATACTTATTGTGTATCTAATTTATATTTTAATATATTTAACATCTACTGGTCATCCTGCCAAGTGGGGGAGGGGGTGGGGGGTAAGAGGTGAAAAATTGGAACAAGAGGTTTGGCAATTGTTAATGCTGTAAAGTTACCCATACATATAACCTGTAAATAAAAGGCTATTAAATAAAAAAAAAAAACAAAAACATACAAAGGTGAGAGGAGGAAAATGGGACTTTTAAATTAGTAGATATTTCTTTTTTTCTGCACTTAATATTATTTTTCCAGTTACATGTAAAATAATTTTCTTTTTTATTTTTATTAAAGTTTTTCAATTTTCAAAAGTTATGCATAGATAATTTTTCAAAGTTAACCCTTGCAAAACCTTGTGTTTCAAATTTTCTCTTCCTCCCCCACTTCTCCCGTAGATAGAAAGTAATCCAATATATGTTAAACATTGTAAAAATATATGTTAAATCCAATATATGCATGTATATTTATACAATTATCTTGTTGCACAAGAAAATCAAATTGAAAAGGAAAAATGAGAAAGAAAATAAAATGCAAGCAAGCAATAAAATAATTGATAATGCTAAAAAAAACAACAACAACAACAAAAAAAACAAGATGGCTGGTAATAACCTGAGATTCAGTGCATGACCTCAGTATCTTTGATATTTGATCAAGTTCTAAATGCTCCATAGTGCCTGCCTTCATGTTCCAACTGCTGCCAATGAAACAAAACTGTTTTTACCTTATCAATTCTTTAGGGGAAAGTCTTCATATGCTTGAGGTAGACATTCCTCTAACTCACTGATCTATTTGAGGATTATAGGCTACCCTTAACCTGATTTAGCCCATCTGCTGAGACATTTTACCAGGGTGGACTCCAAAGGTAGATTAGTTGCCCTGAAAATGATATGGTAAATCCTCCCATCAGACGTGCTAATCTTCCCAGAACATCCCCTAATACCCTGGTACATTGTCATAGTATGCTACATCAAAGAGTATGCACAATTTAGTAAATTTTGGACATAATTACAAATTGTTTTGCCAAATGGCCAAACCAATTTATAATTCCATCATCAATGAATCAATTTTTTTTTTTTAATTTTCCTCTACGTCTTCCAATATTTACCATTTTCCCTTTTTTTTTTTTTTTTGGGTCAATATTACCAAACTGTGTAGTGTGAGATGGAATTTCAAAGTGACTGCAATTTATTTTTTTCTAATGATTGATGTTTTAATTTTTTTTCATGTTGTTGCTGATGTCTTGGATTTCATTCCTGAAAACTTCTTATTTATATCTTTTGATTATTTGCTGGAGAATGGCTTATATATCTTAGAATTGAGACCTTTGTAAAAGAAACTTGTTGCAATGATTTTTTTTTCTCCATTTAGCTATTTCTCTCCTAATCTTGCTTGCATTGGTTTTGTTTGAACAAATGCTTTGCAAATTTCATTTATTTTCTTTTATTCTATTCTCTAATATCTTTTATTATTCCTTACCCACTCTTATGTAGAAGAGGGATATAGAAACACTACTCCCACCCCTCTCAGAATCAATGTTCCTTTACTTAATTACAAACAACTTTTAATCATCTGTCCCTCTTCTCTTTCTCACTCAGACCCTAAATGCTTAGTCAGATGTTATTGTTTTTCATGGAAAAAGCATGTTTCCAATTTCAAACTCTGATGCTAGTATTTAAGTTGAAAGCAGGAAGAAAAAATGCTATGCTCAGAAGTCTATAGTTTTATAAGAAAGTCTAATAACAGGCCCTTGATGTAGATCACATAATAAAATTTAACTATATAAATAAAGAAGAAATATTATTAGTATATCAACTTAAGCTGCAAAGTTTTATTGTTTTTCTTATCTTTGTTGTTTTATATCTAATCAATATCTTTTGTCTTTATAAAATCGCAGTAATTTCTAAATGAGTCAATGTAAAATGCAGATAAGGATAGAGTGATAGCCTCAGAACCTGGGAGATCTAAGTTAAAATGCTGCATCAGTTACTTAATAGTTGTGTAACACTGGGTAAGTTATTAAAACTCTTGGTGGCTATAGGAAACCATCTAAGACTTTATTTTACAGAAGAATTGCTAATCTGCATCAGTGGAGTGTTTCTTTATCAGAAATTTCCAAAATGGTGAAATCAATGATTCAGACCATGCTTTAATAAACAGGGTATCCTACAAGTCATAGCACATTAAAAAATATTAAAATGAAATTAAAATCTTACTATGACTTTTGGAAATTCTTCACATATAGCCTTCACACTTTCCCAACAAATAAATCTTTCCTTGTGAAAGGAAAAAAAAATGTCATCTAAAGCAACTATTATAGTTACATTCATAGTTTTTGACAATATATATAATATTACATGTTCAGCATGAAGAGCAAAGATGAGAAGTAGCAGGAGAAGGAGAAAAAGAAAGAGGAGGAGAAGGATGAAGAAAAGAGAAAGTAGGAGGAGGAGAGAAGAAAAAGCAGGAGAAGAAGAAGAGGAGCAGAATAAGGAGGAAAATAAGAAAGAGGAGGTCAAGATGAATCATTATAGTAACCCAGGACTTGGCTTTATTTTTGAATTCTAATTTTGAATATTACTGTTATCTTAGACAATGCATTTCAGTAATATTTTATTTTTTCAAATACATGCAAAGACAGTTTTCAATATTTACCTTTGCAAAACCTTGTGTTCCAAATTTTTCTCCCTCTCACCTTATATCCCCACTCTCCAAGACAGCAAGCATTTCCATATAGGTTAAACCCATATAAGTTTAAAAAATTCTTCTAAATGTATTTCTATATCTGTCATGCTGTGCAAGAAAAATCACATCCAAAGGAAAAAAAAAACCACAAGAAAAAAAAAAAAACAATCAACAGCAACCACAACAAATACTCTGCTTTGATCCACATTCAATCTCTCAAAGCAGATAGCATTTTCCATCACAAGTCTGTTGCAATTGCCTTGAATCACTTCATTGCTGAAAAGAATCAAATCTATCACAGTTGATCATCACATAATCTTGTTGCTGTGCACAGTGTTCTTTTGATTCTATTCACTTCACTTATCAGTTTATGTAAGTCTTTCCAGGCTTTTCTGAAATGAACCCACTTATCATTTCTTATAGAATGATAGTATTCTATAACACACACACACACACACACACACACACACACACACACACATACACACACCATAACTTATTCAGGCATTCTCCAACTGATGGGCATCCACTCAACTTCCAGTTCCTTGACGCTACAAAAAGCCTGTTGCAAACAATTTTGCACATATGGGTCTTTTTCTCTTTTATGATCTAATTGAAATATAGACCCAGTAGAGACACTGCTAGGACAAAGGATAGGCACAGTTTGATAGCCCTTTGGTCATAATTCCAAATTTAGACAATGCATTTTTAAATTTTTCTTTGGAGACTCGATGTGGACTACCTTGGAGGGCAATGTAGAAATAGTGATAGAGGTCTAGATTTAGAATCAGGAAGGCTGAGGTCCATCTTCCTTCAGTCATTTATTGTCCATGTGATATTAGATGAGTCACTCAACTTGTCTGAGATTACTTCCTCATCTGTAATGGAGAGATAATAATAGTTCCTATCTCATATGGTTGTTATAGAGTTCAAATGAAATAACATGTAAAGTACTTTATGAATCTGGAAGCAGTATAAAAATGTCAATTCTTATATTCAAAGGATTAAGACATAAAGTATTGCCTGGTGACCCACATCTCCTATACTATTTTAAAATGTTGCCCTTGCAGCTCATGGACAATGAAAATTACTGATTGATCAGAACAGATCTGTGGGCTACAGATATATGGAGAAGTAATGCCTAACAATAATTCAACAGGAAATTGTTGTGGGTGCTTAAGACCCATATAAACCATACAAATGTAAACATTTCATTTATTAGGGCAAAAACTCACATGGGAAAAGGACTATGAATCACTCTTTTCAGCTAACTCCAAATCATACCTCTGTTACTCTATTCCTCCCCTTTCTTCCATGAGACAGAGAACTCCTAGATTCTGGGTTCCTATAGGTGAGTTTTCATTTAGAACTTGGCCATCCCAACATTTCCCAGCCATGGGAATTCATGGTACCTCAGCTACTGTCAATATCCTTCCAGCTCTTTCTCCCATATCTGTGTAGTCTTTTTTTTTTTGTTTTTAGAATATAGCCCTCTTCAGGACTGGAACAATCTTGTTTGTAGCACTTGGCACAGTGCCTAGCATATATAAAGCGCTTAATAAATGTCTTCTGATTAATTTATTGTTATTTCTATTGTCTGTACTATTTTAATTATTTTTTCTTTTAAAAAAACACCCAACTGGCATCTCTATATTTTATAAAAATGAATTCATAAAAGACAGCAGGAATCTGAGAGAGAAAAAAGTGTTTTAATTATCATTTGATATTTGTTGTTGCTGTTATTTGTATCCGAGTCTCTGTGATTCCATTGGGATTTTCTTGGCAAAGATACTGGAGTAGTTTGCCATTTCTCTCTTCAGGCAAGCAGAGTTAGTGAAATAGCTAGTAATATTGGTGTACAATAAAACAGTATTTTAATTTAGTGTCCAGAAATCCTAACTTCATATCTCTACTCTGCTGCTTAATTGCTACATGACCTTGAAGAAATCATTTAAAGTCATTGGGTCTCAATTTCATCATCCACAAATTTAGGAGGTTGGAGGAGAACACTTAGTTTTCTAAATCTATGATTGCTGAGCTTTCAATAACTTTCCTGAGTTTCCTATGTATATTGAAATTTGTATTCACTTATAGGCTCTCTACCCAGCTGGTATGGGACAGTGAGACCCTAGGACCAAGAACATTGCCTAGTCCCAAAGGATATAAATCAGCTTTTCTTTCTCTTTAAAAAAAATTTGTTTTTACTTTTTTTTTTTTTTTACATCAATGTTCTAATCCAATGGGGATAGATAAGCACCATTTGCCTACAGATTACTTAAGGTTTACTCATAATATTTACTGGAACTTTGAGTCAATCCCCTCCCCCTAGCTTCCCAGACTGAGATACACATAATCCCAGTCCCACTACATATTCACTAATACAAATGCTTCTATTTACATCATGGCTAAAGTCCATCAATGAATATAAAATTGTTAAATTAAGCCTGTTTTGATTCCTTTGTTTTATTCAATCCCGGAAATAGATAATTTATGGAGATATAAACCTGAGATCTGATAGCTGTTACTGCTACCAAGTCACTGCTCTTCCATTTTTTGTAACTTTGCTGGGAATGAATTTCCCTCTTTACTCATTGTTGTTTGTTGTTCAGTTATTTTACAGAACTGTCCAATTCTCCATGACCCCATTTGAGGGTTTTTTTGTGTGTGTATGTGTGTTTTTTCATAGGTACTAGAGTGGCTTTTCATTTCTTTTTCTAGCTCATTTTACAGATGAGAAAACTGAGGCAAACAGGATCAAGTGATTTATACAGGGTCACACAGCAAGTGTCTGAAGACAGATATGAACTCATGAAGATGAATCTTCCTAACTTCAGATACATCATTATCCACTGTGTCACCAAGTTTCATCATCTGCTCATTACTTTGACTCTTTCAACTGGATCAACATTGAAAGCACAGCCGGGAAGAATAATCCTTACATTCAGGAGTATAATGAAACTACCTTCAAATGGCTGGCTGATAGCTAAATTTTCTTTGCAAGTAATTTGTACCTCAAAAATGAGCTAACATCACAAATCAAGGCTTGCATTATTGTTTGGTCAATTGTCTCAATTTAGGAAATGGAGAAAACATTAAGAAATGAAGAAAATTTAAGTAATAGAGAAAATGTAAGTAATATAAATTAAATTTAAAAGTATATTGTGAGTGCTGTTATTTTTATATTTCACAAGAAAACCAGTTGGTAAACATTATTAGAAGACTTTTGTCTGGTCTCCAGAGGAAAGTGTTCTAAAGGTGATGAACTCAGACTCATTGTAGTACTGCCCATCTCATTGTTTAATACCTCACTATTTACCTTGCTCCCTGCCTATCATTGTATAGTCTGCATAATTTCTTTTGTCATCCCAGTGTGTATCTAGAGCCATCACTCCTTGGACTGTTTTGTGACCATACACAATCTACAGAGAAATAAAGAAAGCAAGCATAAGTAACAACATTCAACTTTACCCTTCTTTTCCCTTTTATCTTAACTTGAGTAATCTGAGGAATGATATTTGAACAAAAATAAATGAACTTTAGTGCTTCCCCAACAGGGACACAAAAAGTAACCCAGAAGAAGAATTTTTAACCAAACAAGGGAGAGTCAATCAACCAATAAGCAAGTACTAAGGATCTACTATATTTCAGGTACTAAGTGTTAGACAGGGATGATCACAACAGATGAACTGACAATTTTAGTTATATATAATTAAAAAATGTATCTAAGAAAATAAGAAAAGTTGGAGGGGAGGGAAATCATATATCTGGGATAAGGGTTTGAAATCCAAGATGTAAGAATGTAAAGCAAACATAAAAGTTCAGAAGACAATGATCAGTGGTTAAGTAGTCAAAGAAAATGAACAGATAGTTCTGAAGTTCATCATTCAGTAGCACTGCAATCTCAAAATGTTTATGAAATCTATTTATTATGTGACAACTGATGGACAATAAGAAGACAGAAGGAATTGATTTTGTGGGGTCAGTAGGTGTAAGCTGTGTTCAACAAAGTCCTAGAGATAGGAAAAGGTTAGAAGGAGAAGAAATCGGGAAGGTAAGAAAAATATATTTAAGCCAAGAGTTCTATACTAGCAGTGAAATGAAAGTTGTTCCCCTCAGTTCACCCTAGCAGGATGATCTTTTGGGGCAAGTCGTGTGCCCACCATATGTCATTACTTTCATATCTCTTTCTTTCTGTCTCTTTCTCTCTGTCTTTCTTTGTCTCTCTCTATGAATTTCTCTGTATTTCTGCGTGTCTCTGTGTGTCTCCCTCTTTCTATATATTATATATGTATATGTATTTCTTTTATTATAAAGATAATGCTCTCAAATACCTAGAATAAACAAAATTTTGATGGGGAGAGGGGAATAGTTAAGAGCATAGTAAGCTGCTTGGTCAGAGGGACATATTAGATGCCCTTGGATAGCCAAGAAATGGCATGAGGCCTAAAATATAATATACCTAAGAAGGTGGAGAAAAGAGACCCATTGGGGGAGGCTAGGGTGACAGGATGGATGCCGGTAAGGGTTCTGAAGTTATATATTTAACAATTCAGCCTTGCCTTTGGTCAACAAGAAAGAGAAAATTATTAAACTGGAAGGGTTTTATTGGGTGCTGCCAATTCACAGACATTAAACGAATAAAAATAGTGATAATTACTTCAGGATTAAATTTAAAATCTACTTCCTTAGAACCAAGTAGACTGAAAGCCCTAGAGAATCGCTACTGGAACAATGCCTAGTTGGCAAATACACTGTGGGAGGGAAGCTTCCATTTTGTATAGGGGCCTTCAGAGAGATCTTTGCCAGAATTTGAAATGCTAGCAAATGGTTCATTCAGGCTCTACAGATGACTGAATGGAGGACAAATTAAGCATGATTCTAGGTTACTGGAACAGTGGTGATATATGGCAACAAAAAACTCTGTAAAATTAGATTTTGGGACCAAACTTGCAAAAGTTTCCAAAATCTAGACAAGGTATAAAATATACTGAATCATATGCCAGGCTATTTATGCATTATTATTCATTGCCTTAATTGCTCCATTACAGGAGTACTTTTGTTATGGAACATCTTATATAGTTCTCTGGTATTCTTCATAATATGGCCCCATCTCAGCTATCCCCACTAAGTTTCTGGTACTTTCCAAATGGTCATCTATGAGCTCCTGCAATGTTTTGTTTGCTGTTCCTAACTGAGGAGTGCAGATATAGTTTTCTTTCTACACACTGGCTCATTTCACTTTGGCCCCTGGTCTCTGATCACTATATCCTTACCTGCTAGTAATTTTCTCCTTGCTCACTTTCTCTGCATAACTCCTCTTCTGTGTTTTGTCCTCTCATTCTAAAGAAGATTTCTTATGTACTTTATAACCAGTACACTAAAACTTACTGAATTCTTCTGAAGGAAATAGTTTCTCTTCAATAAATATGACATCTATCTCCTGGGTTCCCTACATTTGCATTGATTTCAATAATGACATCACATTTACAAGTAAAATCAATGATCAAATAATTATTATCCATTGAAACATCCTAAGTTCCATTTTTTATTTTTTTAACTTGCTGTGTTTGAACACAGACATTTTATTATTTTAAAAATAAATCTAATGATTCTCTGACATAATCTGGAAGACAGTCACAGAACAGTTGAATAATCAAATGGTTGCCATAGGTTGATTTCACATTATAATCATACAATCTCCATTGAAACAACTCTAAGAGGTAAATTCCTCTCTTCTCTACTCCCCCACCTTACATTACATCCAAAATCAGTTTTTCTGTATCTTCTACCCATTGCTTCTATTTCTGGCTATGACTTAATGAGAATGAATCCAATTCTCCTTTTATGAGGTAGTTTTCCATATATTCAATATTCCATATTTCTCTTATGTAGTATTTAAATCATTTTGAGGCCAGGTTTTAGGTCCCCTAGCTACCCTGGCTGCTCTCTACTACATGCTTTAAATTAGGCATATAGAAATGATGTGCACAGTACTGAATATCTGGAGAGAGGAAAAAAAGAGAACCAAATTCCCTCATTTGAGACCTTATAATTCTATTACAAAAATCTAAGTTCACATTAGTTTTTCTTTCAAATCACTGAAATATTTTGTTTTCTGTCCACTCTAACTTTAGGAAACTGAATGGATCAATGAATAGAACACGGAATTTAGAATCAGAAAGACCTGAGTTCAAATCTAATTTCCAACACTAGGAACTTATTTAACCTCTGTCTGCCTCAGCTTTCTCATCAGTAAAATTAGGATAATAATAGCATTTACCTCCTTAGGCCATTATGAGCTTAAATTAATATTTATAAAGCACTTTTCAAAGCTTCGTGTATTCTACAAATGCTAGTTATTATTATTATTATTTTAATCATTTCCATAGATTTTCCTCACTTTATATTCACACTGCAAATTGTTTAAAAAATAAAGTGTGCAACTTAACATTTGTTTCCATTAAATTGCATGTTCTTCCACTAAAAACCTGGTTTGTCACAGTGGATAGAAAGCCAGCTTCAAAGCAAAAAACAATGGGTTCAAGTCTTATTTCTGACATATACTATCTGAGACAGCATGAATAATTCACTAAAATCCTTAATGCCCTAGGAACAAGTTACAGAGAAGTTACTACTTGAAGCAGAATGGATGGCTAAAGGTAGCCCTCTATCCAATTTTCTTACTTCTAGTACCTGCTTCTCCAATCCATATACCCATTGCTGGATAATCATAATTTGAAATATATTTGTGTTGATCCTCTGCTCAAACCATTCAATAAATAACTAACATGAAATAAAATTTAGGGTTTTAGTGTAAATCTATTGCTTTCTGCAATGTAATGCTCTCCATAAAGTGATATTACTTTTCTCACTTTCCCTAGTACTATGTTTTACTACATGCTCTATTTGTCAAACTGAACTAGTTATTATCTTTCACAAACAATTTTTTCTCTATGTGACCTTGATTATATAGGAAAATCAGTGATTTTGTTGCTAACAGTAATATTGAACAAAAAGTCATTTGTAGTGCCACCATTGCTATGTTGTAGTACCAGCTACTTGGCACTTCCATTTACTTTCTGGTAGCACTGCTTGAAAGGAAGCTAGAGTGCACAAAGAGATAATGCTGGACTTGGAATCAGGAAAATGCATTTTCTTGAGTTCAAAGCTGGCCCCAAAACTTGCTAGCTGTGTGATTCTGGGCAAATCATTTATCTCTGTTTCCATTTCCTCAGTTGTAAATTGATATGGAGAAGGAAATGGCCATTAACTCCAGTATCTTTGCAAAAACAAAAACAAAAACAAAAACACCAAAAACCCACTCCTAAACCCAATTGGAATCTTTGAGAGTTGGACATGACCGAAGATGGGACCTTATTATGTCCTCTTACTTCATTCACCCTAAACATCGCCAAGTTTTACTAGTTGACTTATAACCTAAAGACACCTATGTCTTGCAGTAACTTCTAAAAACTGAACATTCTTTTATGAGTTGGCTCCTATTAGAATTGAAGATTCATGAAGTGACTAACTAAATTACTTTCTTATTTGTACTCCAAATGTTTAGAAGATAAGTTTTAATAAATTTCTTATCCATCCATTTATTTATTTCATTCTATCCCTCTATTCATGCTAACTGAAATATACAAAGTGATTTGTTGGAGTACCTACTCCAATGACTAGTGACTGCATAACAGCAAAAAAAATTGAAAGGGGTTTGCTCATTTTGCCCCCTCTCTCCAAGTTTTATTTTTATTTATTTATTTTTTTTTTGGTACTGGGAGGAATGAGAATCTGAAGTAGAAATAAAGGAGTTAAAAAGCAATCTAAGAATGAGAGCTTCTGCTGATTGGTTGGGAACATATTCAAGGTTGCCGATGACTTCACCACGAAGTATCAGCAGGGAGCAGTAGAGAGGAGTACATATCTCAGCAGTGGACATGATCAATTTAAACCTCTTAACCTAAAGCACAGTGACATCATCTGGCTATGAAAAAACAAGAATGGTATTGCACAGGAGGACAGCAAATGTCACAGTTGACATTTTATCAGTTAACTTAATTAGACATGTGCCCTATCTAATGTCTGTAGCCTCTCCTATATTTATTTTCCTGGATAAGTGGGTTCCATAAACATATTCTCTCTTTTAAAACTGTGGTGGGAATCTTGGCATTAGGGTTTCTCTGTGTGACTAGGGGAAATGTTACTTGTTATTTATCTTGCTAAATCTTGCTTTGAATTCGTATGTCCTCTAGTAAATTTGGTAAAAGAAGCATTGATGGAGCATTTTAAGTAGATGGCAATCCCAAATGCCTTGAAGTTCAAGTGGCTTGCAGGAGGATAATGACTGAGGAATACAGCATACTTTTAAAATATTTTTGGAATGCCTTTCCTTTTCTTCCATTCTCAAGTCAACACTAGATGAAATCCTACCCATCCCCCATAGCTGAATTTCAAAATTAACTTCTTCATGAAACCTACTCAGGTTTCCTCAGTCAGAAATAATCTTTCCTTTTGTGCCTTAAATAATACTATGTTTGTTTTTGTCTCATGTATTCATCATAAATTTTTTATAGTTATTGGTATATATTTTATATACTCTCTTGCTATGTTACATAGTCCATAAGCATAAGGAACATGGTAGATTGCTCTCTCTTTGTTCCTTGCAACAGTTTTCTACTCATAATGGATACTTCATTTTTCTTTTAATAATTGTTGCTGATATAATTTCCTGATTCTGATATTTATCATTTTTCTTAATTTCAATTAAAATTTAATTCATGTTTTATTTTTGCATCATCTAATTTCCCTTCCAAAACCTCCCATTCCCTTCTCATAGAATTATTTCTTTATAACTTTTTTCTTTTATTATCCCATCTCTTCTACTAGCTCCCTCCTAATGAACAAATTCAAGAAAAATAAAACACATAAAACCCTCAATACACAAGCATATAGTATGTCTAAACTGATTCACACAATGACCAGGTCCAAAACTTTACATTTCTTGGATTAAAAAAATCTCTGTTTTTTAAATGCTTTGTTTATATTTTCTTTTTATCATCATACTTTTCTCCAGCATTTCTTCTTCCTCACAGTCATTTTATATAACAAATAATATTTTTAATTATAAAAGCAAAGAAAAAGAAAAATATCACTACAACTGATTATTGAGAAAAAGTCTGAAAATACATGCAATATAGAACACTTGTGGACCTATTTTCATCTCATTATTCTTTCTTTATAATATATTTTGAAATGTGGAGGTCCTATCCTCTCTTCATCCTTACCCCTTCCCACCATTTCTGTTGATATTCTAGATCTTATATTTTTTGCTAATGAGTTTTCTTTTTATTTTACTAAGTTCTATAAAATGTACACTTAGCAATGTGATTGATATAAATTAAAATTATGGATTAGTTGAAAGTATTGTCAGTTTATTATATTAGCATGATGTGAGCATGTGAGCTCCAAATAAATATCTGGCCATTTATTTTTTTATTTTTTGGAACTCTTTGGAATTGAATATATACAAATCTTTTGTGTTCTTTGATAGATTAATCCTCAGATATTTTATGTACTTTGTAGTTATTTGGAATGGAATTTCCCTTTCTATTTTTAAGTCTTAGATTTTATGATGATAAAAAGAAATGTAGCTGATTTTTTGAGTATTTATTTTGTATATTGCAACTTTGCTGAGGCTATTGTCTTAATGGGTATTTTTGCTGATTACCTGTCATTTTCTTGTACTATGACATCATATTATCAATAAATATGGATAGTAACATCTTTTTTCTTGTGTATTTTTATGTTTTATTTCTTTCTCTTGTCTTATTATTGTTAAGACTCTAAAAACTGTAATTATAAGTAGGTATACTTCTTTTACTGCAACATTTATTGGGAAAATGTCTATTACATCTTCATTGCATATGGTTTTAGATTTACTTTTTATTTAAACTTATCTTCTCTCTTTTTTTAATCATGCTTGTATAATAGGATTTTATTATTCTTTTTATTTATTTTGTTATGATTTCACCTTGTTCATTTGCTGGTTTTATTTGATTTTCTGCCGTCTTTATTTTAATCATATTAGCTAACAGCAATTTTATTAGTCATTTCAAAGAACTAGCTTTTAATTTTATCATTTATCTTTTGCAAGAGTGTTTATAATTTATGTATTTCTTTAATTTTTAACATCTCTTCTTTTTCCTTTATCTTAGATATATTTATTTATTGCATTTCATCAGTTCATTAAAAATCTTTTTCATCTATCTTGCTAATATGTTTTATAAGAATATTATTTTTCTCCTGAAGAGTGCTTTAGCTATATCCAAAAATTCTGATATGTTCCTTCATTACTCTCATTTCTTTTCATATAATTGTTAATTCTTCTTATGGTTTGTTCTTTTGCCTACTCATTACTTAAGATTTCTTGTTATATCTCCATTTGAATTATTTAGGTTTCTCTGTCTCTCTGTTTCTCTGTCTCTGTCTGTCTGTCCGTCTGTCTCTGTCTCTCTTTGTGTATGTATGTGTGCTGTCTTTGAACCAATGACTATTTTTATTGCATTATGGTCTATAATGTATATATTTACTATTTCTGTCTTTTTATATTTGCTTGCAATATCTTTGTACTCTAATAAAATTATCAATTTTTGTGAAAGTTCCACATAGTGCTAAGAAATATGTTTATTCTTTTGTGTTCCCATGTAGAGGACTGAAACTCCAAAAGGTATGCTTGAATCAGACAACGAGCACTTAAGGCTGTTTACCTATTTGATGTGAGACAATGGCTTGGATACATACATATGCTTGGATAAATGGCTCTTCTCATCATTGGTGCTTGCTGAATGTTTGGTGCTAAGATAATCATAGGCAAGGATTGGAAGGCAGAGTGAGAGGGGCCAGAGAGGCACTTGGTTACAGGACAAGGAGGAGAGAGGCTGGTGACTCTGGACTCCAGGATCCAGAAGACATCTTTGGCAAGCCTCATGACAGTTTGCCTGCCTCTTTCACTTCTTCCCTTACAGACCAAGGACTTTGATTTATCCTGACTCTGGCTGATCCTGAGGCTCTCTAGGGAGCTAGCCCATATTCTACATTCCTATTTGAAAGATATCATAAATATTTTAGCTTTAGCTTCTTCAGCAATTTGTACATTTCCATATTTCCCTTTTGTTTACCATTCTAGTAACATTATGCAAAACTGAGAGAGATATTGAAGTTGTCTGTCCTTGTTGTGCTATAGTTATTAGTGTGCTACTCACTCTGTCTTTTTAAAGCTCAGTTAATGTTTTTAAGAACTGGATGCTACGGTATTTGTAAAGTATCAGTTTTATTAGTGATATTGTTTTTTTCTGTGATTTCTCTCATTGAAGTTTGCTTCTGAATTCCTTCCCTTCTCTTATCTAGTTATTTAATTATCCTCTTCTTTTCTTCTCATTAAGTCAAGTAAATCCCATCTTTCTCTTTTTCTATTCACTAATCCCTTTCATTAAATTCTATTTTTTTCCGTGGTACTTTCTATAAAGGATTTCTCTTGTTTTCTTCTTTATCCATCTCTCTTTTTATTCACTTTAGACCTTCCTTTAGTTCATGTTTCCAACACTTATTTAGGACCTCTTTATTCTTTACATTCCCCACACAGTCAAAACTTCCAGGAATACATCCTGGATTATCCCCTCTGGATTGTTTCTGTCATTACCTTGTAAAATTTGCCTCATAGATTCTCCTTTTCCAATGTGCCTTAATACAAGAAAAATACCACTTCATCAAGTATCAGAGAAGACATTATTTCATGACAAGCACCTTTAATTAATTAGTTATATCTTGCAGTTTACTGAAACTATTGTTTTACTTAGCTTTTAGTTAACTTCATATGATAATCATTATATTATCTATGAAATATGATAATTTGTTTGCTTTTGCCTGTGGTTATTCACACACATTTCCCCCCATAATTTTACTTATTGCTTGGAAGGATAGAATCCATTGGCAGGGTGAGTTCATTGGAGTAAGAACCCAGAACCCATTCCACATTACTAGTTTGAGGACTGCATTTTAAATTCAAATTAGTGTAGAAAAGATTGTGAAAGATAAAGTCAAGGACTTTGGATGTGATGTTGTGAAAAAGTATTTCCACTACCAACAAAACAAAACAAAACAAAACAAAAGCCCAATATATTTCTTTGAGGTTTTAGGTTTTTAATTGTTGTGCAACTTTTATATATAAACTATTATATGATTATTTCAGCATTAAGTAAAAAAAAAAATCCTTCTATAAAGAATTCAGCAAATGGAGAATATGATCATTATAATCCATTAAATTTCTTTTCTTTCCTTTTTTCTTCCTTCCTTTCTTTCTTTCTTTCTTTCTTTCTTTCTTTCTTTCTTTCTTTCTTTCTTCCTTGAGGCAATTGGAGTTAAGTGACTTGCCCAGAGTCACACAGCTAGGATGCGTTAAGTGTCTGAGGTCAGAATTGAACTTAGGTCCCTTCTGACTTCAGAACTGGTGCTCTATCCACTGTACCAACTAGATGCCCCACAATTCACTAAATTTCAAGCTTTTCTCTCCCTTCCCCTTTTGCTTTTGTACAGCAATGTTGATGAAAGTTTGTATTATCACTAATTGAATAAGATTTGGCATTACTTATATACTTTGTTTCTAACTATAAAAATTGAACTTAATGCTGAAATATTATTAATGAATAAATTAGAAACATTTGAACATTTTCACATAAATACTTTGGAAAAACAAATCCTGAAGCATTGATATTATTTAGGACAAAATGATTCTCATCAGTCATAATGATTGAAATGATATTTTATCATTTTAATAAGAAACCATTTGTATGTGCTTAGGTGCACTGAGGAAGATGTACATAATCTTTATTATTCCTCTCTATTATGACTATTGTTTATTTATATGTTTTTTGACTTCTGCATTCTCCTCTATGACAGTATTATAGTGGAATAGCTGAAATCTGGGGAAAGTATATGACATTCTAATTTAGAAAACCAAGTGTTTGGGTCTACCTTGATTGGTTCATTTGTTGACAATTTTCTTATGAGCTACAAGAATTAATGGTCTCTTAAAACAGCAACTTATTGCTGTTCCATCAGTAATCACTTTTGCATTCTCCTTAAATTCTGCTTCAGTTTCACTAGAATCTCTGGTTTCTTGATTCTTCCCTTTTGCTTTTTACCAAGTCCTTTATTATTGACTTCTGCACTTTCTTTATTCATTTAAAATATTATGAATGATTAGACATATCAGTATTGTTTTTTGTTCCTCCTTTGTATCTCTTACTTTTCTACTCTTTTCCTATCAATCCCTAGCCCCAGACAATTCCCACTACTAACCTTCTGTACTACTCTTCCCAGATGATCATTCACTCTTAGAGGAAGACATAATCTATGATTAATGAGGCATATACAAATTTAGAATTTCTAACCTCACCTGGACCCTTACTACCATATAACAATAATTTTTCTGGTCCTATCTCATGCTCACTAAGAGCCTTATTCCAAATCTCTGCTCTATACAAGGGTCCAACTTTATCCCCTTACTCTTCTTGTAAACTTGGTCAGATACTTTGCTGAAAAGTTTGAGGCCATGTAGTAGGAATTCTTTCAACTCTCATTCTGCGCACCTCAAAGGGAAAGGAAGGGATTTTTGCAATAATTTATTCTATCTTTCTCATTTTACAGAGAAGAAATGAAGTGACTTACTCAAATATATAGCAGGGATAGGATTCAAAATCCTTAGTCAATATGTTGTCTGATTTTAGATCCCGAGACTTTTTTTTACTGCACTGTAATATTTGTTTTTATCTCTTCTTTCTTCCTTTTCTTCTTTTCTATAAGATGAGGTAATTCTTTCCAAAGTTGACTTTTCCACTTATGACATCAACCCTATCTTACTCCATCATCTTCATTTTTCTTCTCAATTTACAGACATGTCCAGGTTTCCTCAATCATTAACTAGATTTAAGCAAAATTTAAATCCTTACCTTAACCTTGATGTCTCTTTATTATTCAGTACTATCTTCATAACTAAATATTTTGGAAAGAATAACAAAGCATATAATTAGTGTTTCTACTTCCTCATTTTATAGTTCACTTCTCAACCTTTTGAAATCTGGTTTCCATCTTTAAAACTCTTAAAATTATTCTTTTCAAGTTACCATTGTCCTCCTTGTTATCAAACCAAATGACCTTTGTTCAAATCTGATCTCTAAAATTTCTCTGTGGTATTTGTTACTATTGACCACAGCCATTTTCTTGATAGTTTCATTATAAAAACAATGCTCCATTGATTATCCCACCTACTTAAAAGTAATTACCTTTGGTAGGCAAGAGCTAATTTTGATTAAATAAATCAGAATTGAATGTGAAGGTACTTGTAAACCTCTTTGAATCAATCAAGGATACTGTGTGAGAGAATGGGTTACTTCCTAAATAATTTGTATAAAAAGGAGAAGCTATCTCAGAAAGAGAAGAAGGGTCTGGATTTAAGATGTTGGTTGGAATTACCATGGAAATAAATAATGTCATTGAGGAACAAAGAGAAATATGAGGTAAAGAAGAGAGATAATGAGAGTCATTAGCACTACAAGCATTTCAGTGTAGAAGGTCCAGCATAGGGAAGTTCAAAGAAAAGGCAGATTCTTTCCAACTTTCTTAAATTGGTTCTTATCTATCCAGAGACATTATTTAATAAAATCTGTTGTTTTTAATAGAAAATTTTGCTTCAACCATTCATAAGCCAGGGTTTTACAAAGATTATTATAAATGAAAAAGTTAGTTAGAGAAGAAACTTTTGCCTAAATGTTAGGAATTTTTTTTATTATAGCTTTTTATTGACAAAATATATGCATGAATAATTTTTCAACATTGATCCTTGCAAAAACTTCTGTTTCAACTTTTCCCCTCCTACCCCCTCCCCTAGATGGCAGGTAGTCCCACACATGTTAACTATGTTAAAATATATGTTGAATACAACATGTGTATCCATATTTATACAGCTATCTTGTTGTGCAAGAAAGATCGGATTTAGAAAGCAGATAAAAATAACTTGTGAAGAAAAAATGCAAGCAAATAATAACAGAAAGAATGGAAATGTTATATTGTGGTCCATACTCTTTTCCCAAGTTTCTTTCCAGTGTTCTTTCTCTGGGTGTATCTGTTTCTGTTCCTTACAAATCAATTGGAACTTATTTGGATCCTCTCATTTTGAAGAGAGCCACATCCATTAGAATTGATCATCATGTAGCATTGTTGTTGAAGTATATAATGATCTCCTGATTCTGCTCATTTCACTTAGCATCAGTTCACGTATGTCTCTCCAAGCCTCTCTGTATTTATTCTGCTGGTCATTTCTTATAGGACAATAATATTCCATAACATTTATATATCACAATTTATTCAGCCATTCTCCATTTGCTGGGCATCCCTTTAATTTCTAGTTTCTGGACACTACAAAAAGGACTTCCACAAACAGTTTTGCACATATGGGTCCTTTTACCTTCTTTAATATCTCTTTGGGATATAAGCCCAGTAGAAACACTGCTGGATGAAGGGGTATATACAGTAAATAATTTTTTGAGTATAGTTGCAAATTGCTCTCCAGAATGGTTGGATCCATTCACAACTCCATCAATAATGCTAGTTTTCCCACAAACCCTCCAACATTCATCATTATCTTCCTGTCATTTTAGCCAATTTGATGAGTGAGTAGCAGTATCTCAGAGTTGTCTTAATTTACGTTTCTCTGATCAATTGTTAGGAATTTTTAAACTAGTGACTAACAAAGTAACTTTTTGTCTCAAATCAATTCTCTGGGTCTTTGGGTTATGTGAGTAATAATCATGCCTTATAAAGATTAGTTGAAGAAATTGGTGATGTTGAATCTGGAGAAGACCTAAGGGGAGCATGATAAATGTCTTTAGTATTTGAAGCATATCTTGTGTGAAAGATTAGATTTGTTTCAACTACGTGCCAGAAGATAACACTGAACAATGGCCAGAAATTACGAAGAGGTAGATTCCTATTTAGTGTATGGAAAAACTTTCTCATCACTCTCTGCATCCTTATCCAGGTCACTCTTTCTAGCCATAGGTGTACCACAGAGTTCTATTTTGGGCATTCTTCCCTCTTTCTGTATCAGTTCACTTGGTAATCTTATCAATTCTCATGGATTTAATCATCATCTCTGTGCTGATGATTCTCTCAAAACTTACTTATCTAGCCCTAACCTTTCTTCTGATCTCCATTCTGGCATCTTCAATTGTCTTTCAGACATCTTGAAATGTACATCCACTAGACTAAGCTCAATATATCCAAAATAGAATCTCATTACTTTTCTTTCTAAACCCTTTCCACCTCCCACCTTCCTTATTACTGTAGAGAACAGATTATATTCCTTGTCTCTCAGCTTCACAACTCAAGTATCATCCTAATTCCTCTTCCAATTATTTCTCCCCATCGAACATTATCTTATTTTCAACCCATTACCAAGAACTATCAACATCTTTGCAACATCTTTCAAATATCCCTGCTTTGTCCTCTGTCATTATTCTGATACAGGATCTTAACCCTGATGCTTGCAAGGTCCATTGATTTAGGTTGCTGGTGGCTATGCTTATTTTCAGTTATCTCTCTACACTAATTCATCCTCCATTCCATGATTTTCCTAAAGCATAAGTTCAGCCATGTGACCTTCCAACTCAATAAACTAGTAACTCCCTATCTGCTCAGGAATAACATATATGTTGGAATCTTTACAAAGTGTTAAGCCATTGGAGTTGATTTGATCTTAGAAGAAGATATTTTGGGCCAGAACTTGAAACAGTACTAAGTGGAACTGATTGAACAATGCTTGTGTTCACACCTTTAGAGAGCTCATAAGTATCTAAGTACTCAATGGAGTTCACAGTTTGGGAGATTCAGGGTCTAGAAAGAGATATCTGAATTCACACCTTCCTTAGGACCAGAGAGCACTTTGGGAGATAACCCAGAATCCCTCCCCCTCCAGAAGGTGGAGTTAACCTTTGGGAGATCACATAAACAGAGGGAGCTCTTGGAGCTTGGGAACTGACTGGAGGTACAGAGAGATTCATTGCATCTTCCAACTTGGTGCTGGCTGGAGGCTGAAGAAAGCAGAGGCAGAAGCCAAGGACAAAGCTGCAAGATCTCTTGGAATCAGGCTAACCGGGCTAATCTGGAAGGAGAAATAAACGTTTGCATTTTTACCAGCTGGCTGTGATTTTGGAGTAATTATTTATTTCAACTGAGACTAAGGGTGCCTCCAAGAAAACTTCCACACATAGATTTTTCTCTATTTGTCATTCAATGCCCTTCATTAACCAATCCCTCACATTACTCCCCACTTTTCAGTTTTTCACTCTCTTCCATGTTACTTTTCTATGCAGCAATAAATGTCTCGTTGCTGTCATTCTAGCAAAATAGTCCATCTCTCAGTTTCAGGCATTTTCTCTGGTTTTCCTATGTCTAGAATGTTCTCTTTCTTCATCTCCAAATATTAGTTTCACTGACTTTCTTCAGGTTCCAGTTAAAATTCCATATTCTACACAAAACCTTTCTGATCCTTACTATAGTGCCTTCTCTTTTTAAAATTATTTCATGTTTTTCCTACATAATTTATATATATTTGTTTGCTTGTTTTCTTATCTGTTATACTGTGATAGAGGGTAGAGACTATCTTTTTGCCTCTTTTTAATCTCTCGTACTTAGCACATGGTTTGCCATATAGTAGGTGCTGCTTATTAATATTTATTGACTAACTGTAAGTAGATCAAAAGAAGGGAGAACTAGAACCTTTGGATTATTCTTCTTAGGTCAGACAATTATTATGTATTTCAATGGTCAAACTGATTGGATGAGAGGGAGATGACCAAATGAGATATTTTTGTAGTATCCTATTGATCTGGGAGTTTTATATTCCAAGTTAAATTCCAAAATAAATTCCATTTATATTCCAAATGACTTTTCTCATTTATTTCTGAATTCTCCTAGATAGTATATACGTCCCTGGGGAAGATTGTGTGTGTTTGTTTGTGTCTTGTGTGTCTATGTTTGTGTGTGCTCATGTTTGCATATTGGGACTAGGGGGAGAGACACATTGAAAATTGTTTTAATCACAGAAAATAGTCAGAATTTTAGGGTTATAGGTCAGAGAGATAGATGATAGATGACCTATAGATTAAAAAAATAACAACAGCATCTTGGACAACACCTTCTGAACTTTTCCTATTTCTCCAATGTCAGCCTGTGACAAAGGTCTCAAGACTTTGGCAGTCACAGGGCATGAGGCTCATTCAAGTCCCTTTTGTTGGCTGAGCTAAGATACCAGACAATCCAAAAGCTAGTAAGGACAGAATAACTTTCCTCATTTTCACGTAACAATCAAACATTTCTCAATGAGGAAGTAAATAGTCACTGGTTCTATTAAGGCTGTGTGTTTTACAATATATAAATGAAAACTAAATAAGCAGGTAGCAATATCAACTTGTTCTCACCTCCTCCCATCTCCATCCTCAGTTACTGCATAGAATCATTTCACCACAGCATGATTGCACAGAAATATTTCCCATTCTTCCTCATTAGTGTGTTTCACTGTTCATCCAGTAGAAATGCCCCAAAGAGACAAGGCTGCCTGAGGTTTCATTCTTCCCTACTTCTTATGCTTCCAACAGAGATTACCAATACATAAAGAAAAACTTTTTTTTACTAGAAAAAAAGTCAAGTTTTGAAAAGAGATTGAATCACGCTGATTGATATCAATCAACAATTATCATTTTGCCTTTCCCAAACATTCCCCTACTGCAATTCTTTTTCTAACCTACCTCCCACTAAAGTGATTTAAATTAAACTGTGTTTCAGAAATGGCCCACTACTGTAGAATGTCACATAGAATAGAGGACAAAAAGTCAACTGGTTTTCCAAAGAACTACAGTTAGATCTTGTAGTAACAAGCTCCTTGGGGAATGCCCCCAATTAGAGTTAACTTCTGTTCCTATACTCAAATTGTGCATTGTTTTTGCAGATCAACACGAAGAACTTTTCCTTCTCTAAACTCCTCTGAGTATTGGGCTCTATTTTTATCTACCCCTACTGTGTGATGCATGGAAAAATCCTTATTGTTCACAGATCTCTTGTAATTATTTTGGTGGCTTTATAGATTAAGATGTAATTTATCTGTATAGATATGATGCATCTCCTGACCCTCTAGAATCTGCACAGGAATTGAATTTGAGTGTTTTCTGATATGTTTACTCAGCTTTTTTTTTTTTAAACTTTAGAAAATTGTTCTAAATTTATTTGAAGGTAAGATAGCTCCTTTTTTTTTTTTTTTTTACATTATGATCAACAGATACATTAGCAACTCACAAAATAAGTTTGATATCAACACAAAGTTAATATGGGTCATTTGGTATCTAATTAGAGATATCCAGCTCAAAAAAGATGATATCTATAATTGATAATTATAAGAACTGCCAAAAACCTCTGTCAAAGATACTTTGGAGTTGGAAGTACTAAGAATCAAATGTGATTTAGTTCTTAAAATTTTCCTTTTTTTAATGGATGATTTTGTTTTTTATATCACAGTCCTGTATGAACTCCCTCCCTGTATCAAAATAATCAATCCATTATAACAAAGATTAAAAAAAAATAACCAAGGAAGTGAGAGGATCCACAACAATTAAGCAAAACTAACAAAGAAATCACACCTATAGTTTATTCAAAATTTTCAGCCCATAGTTTCCCATCTCAGCAAGGTAGTAAAGAGGTATAATCTCTTTTTCTTAGCCTAATTGGGTTATGATAATTACAGCGCATTCATTTTCATGACCTTTGCTGTTTTGGTGCAGTTATTATGCACATTTCTTCTGGTTCTGCTTATTTCATTATGTATTGGTACATATAAATTTTCCCATGCTCCTCTGATTTGATCATATTTGTCATTTTTATGACTTAGCAAAATAGTATTCACATATATTTTCTTTTAGACATTTCCCAGTTAATGGAAATCCATGTTGTTTCCTAATTTTTTCAATATAAAAAGTGTGATTTATTAATATTTTTAACATATACTGTTTTATATATATATAAATAATATTTTAACATATAACATATAACATATGTTCTTTATCTTTGTCCAGATATAACCCAAATCTGTGTTTGGTATATCTATGTCAGGGACAGCTCAGTGGCATGGTAGATAGAGTGTTGGGTGTGGAATCAGGAAGACCCATCTCTCTGAATTCAAATCTGCCCTCAGACAATTCCTAACTCTAATCCATGAAAGATGAAATTATAATCCTTCCATGGAAAGAAGGAATCACCTGACCTACAGATAACTAATTTGCTCTTCTGAAATCAAAGCTGTTTGAGCCTTTGAAATCTCTAAAGGGATGAGCTGAGTACCACATTGCCTTTCCAAGTCACATAGGAAAAGCATTGGGGTAGCTAGGTGGTGCAGTGGATAGAGCACCAGCCCTGAAGTCAAGAGGACCTGAATTCAAATCTGGTCTCAGACACTGAACACATAACACTGTGTGACCCTGGGCAAGTCACTTAACCCCAATTGCCTCAGCAAAAAACAAAACAAAACAAAAAGCAAATGGAAAAAGCATCTCATTGGGCTTTCTCTAATCTTAAGAAGAGCAGTAATTTTACATATCCATCAATTAATGAACAGCATATATTAAGTGCCTATATATACTAGACACTGAAGATACAAAGGTAAAAACTAACAATCCCTTAAGGAGTTAACATTACACCCAGTATAGAAAACATTCCACATTAGGTATATACAATATAGATTTGTTGTTGATATTCAGTTGTTTTAGTTGGACACAACCCAAATCCCATTGGGCATTTTCTTGGCAAAGATACTGGAGTGGTGGCCATTTCCTTCTCCAGCTCATTTTACAGATAAGAAAACCAAAGCAAATAGGGTTAAGTGTCCAGTATCACACATTCAATAAGTATCTGAGGCCAGATTTGATAAAGATGAGTCTTCTTGATGCCAGACTTAGTTTTTATCCACTGAGCCATCTAGTTGCCCTACAAAGTAGATATTTTATGGTCATAAGGATGAGCGAAATACTATTAATTGATACTACTTATTTTTTCTTTTTTCACTGTATAGCACAATATGTGGCCCACAGTCACTAATGAATACACAAATATTTAGTTGGATTAAATTGTATTGGATTATTCAATTGTTGATTCTGAACTCAGTTCATTTTGGTGATTAAGAAGAGAATGCATCTCTAGTCTTTGAACTCAGGAGACATATTTTTTAAATTCCAAAATTATTATTACCAAAACAAATGATGTGGAAATAAGGCTTATACTAAGGAAGGCGTTATATGTCCATGAAAAGGCTATTATTAAAAACTCAAGTGTGAAAAATTCAAGACAAATATGTCAAAATTTGGCAGGAGACTAGAGAGTGCAGAAATGAAGAAGTCCACTCTGTGTTCCCTTTTTTCTCGACTTTCCTCTTTTTATTCCTCAAATCTTTTATGTCTGCATTGCTATGAAGTTCCTGTGCTTCCCTGTCAAGAATATAGAGATTTTGTCCATAGAGATTACCCCCAAAAAGGAATTCAACTGGTCACAGCTCAAATAAGGAAGCATATTTTCTTTGCTTCTTTCAAGAGTTCTTGAAAAAAGTGTGTTTTAAGAAACAGGAAAAGAAAAAAAAATAACTATGAACCAAGCCACAGATATGGTGTATGCTAGACACATATATTTGGACTAGAAGGTAGAAGGGCAAGAATCTGAAGGTATCTTCTGTGAGTACTTTACCTCATTTTATCTTGGCTTCTTCATCAATAAAATGGCCATGACAAAGAACTTTAGAAGTATAAAGAAGCCTTCTCAGATCAATGCACCTTCATCAACATTCTCATTACTATGGACTTTTCCTTAAAATAATCAGCAGCATCTATTTAAAACCATCAGTAAGCATCATATGTAATGGAGACAAACTGCAACCATTCCCAATAAGATCTGGAGTGAAACAAGGTTGCCCACTATCACCGTTACTATTTAATATTGTATTAGAAACGCTAGCTATAACAATAAGAGCTGAGAAAGAGATTAAAGGAATAAGAATAGGCAATGAGGAAACCAAATTATCACTCTTTGCCGATGACATGATGGTATACTTAGAGAACCCCAGAGATTCTGCTAAAAATTATTAGAAATAATCCACAACTTTAGCAAAGTTGCTGGTTATAAAATAAACCCACATAAGTCATCAGCATTCTTATATATCACTAACAAAATCCAACAGTCAGAGTTACAAAGAGAAATTCCATTTAAAGTAACTACTGATAATATAAAATATTTAGGAATCTATCTGCCAAGGAAAATCAGAAACTTTATAAGCAAAATTACAGACCACTTTTCACACAAATTAAGTCTGATCTAACCAATTGGAAAAATATTAAATGCTCTTGGATAGAAGAGCAAATATAATAAAGATGACAATATTACCTAAACTAATCTATTTATTTAGTGCTATACCAATCAGACTCCCAAAAACTATTTTAATGACCTAGAAAAATAACAACAAAGTTCATATGGAAAAACAAAAGGTCAAGAATTTCAAGGAATTTAATGAAAAAAAAAATCAAATGAAGGTGGCTTAGCTGTACCAGATCTAAAATTATATTATAGAGCAGCAGTTACCAAAACTATTTGATATTGGCTAAGGAATAGATTAGTTGATCAGTGGAATAGATTAGGTTCAAGGGATAAAACAGTCAACAAATATAGCAACCTAGTCTTTGACAAACCCAAAGATCCCAGCTTTTGGGATAAGAACTTACTGTTTGATAAAAATTGCTGGGAAAATTGGAAACTAATATGGCAGAAACTAGGCATTGATCCATACTTAACACGACATACACCAAGATAAGGTCAAAATGGGTTCATGACCTAGGCATAAAGAATGAAATTATTAATAAATTAGAGGAACACAGGATAGTTTACCTCTCAGACCTGTGGAAGGGGAAGGTCTTTATGACCAAAGCAGAACTAGAGATCATTACTGATCACAAAATAGAAAATTTCGATTATACCAAACTGAAAAGTTTTTGTACAAACAAAACTAATGCAGACAAGATTAGAAGGAAGCAATAAACTGGGAAAATATTTTTACAGTCAAAGGTTCTGAAAAAGGCCTCATTTCCAAAATATATAGAGAATTAACTCTAATTTATAAAAAATCAAGCCATTCTCCAATTGAAAAATGGTCAAAGGATATGAACAGACAATTCTCAGATGAAGAAATTGAAACTATTTCTAGTCATATGAAAAGATGCTCCAAGTCATTATTAATCAGAGAAATGCAAATTAAGACAACTCTAAGATACCACTACACACCTGTCAGATTGGCTAAGATGACAGGAAAAATAATGATGATTGTTGGAGGGATGCGGAAAACTGGGACATTGATGCATTGTTGGTGGAGTTGTGAACGAATCCAACCATTTTGGAGAAGTAGTTTGGAACTATGCTCAAAAAGTTATCAAACTGTGCATACCCTTTGATCCAGCAGTGTTACTACTGGGCTTATATCCCAAAGAGATTATAAAGAAGGAAAGGGACCTGTATGTGCACGAATGTTTGTGGCAGCCCTTTTGTAGTGGCTAAAACTGGAAACTGAATGGATGTCCATCAGTTGGAGAATGGCTGAATAAATTGTGGTATATGAAAATTATGGAATATTACTGTTCTGTAAGAAATGACCAACAGGATAATTTCAGAAAGGCCTGGAGAGACTTACACGAACTGATGCTGAGTGAAATGAGCAGGACCAGGAGATCATTATATACTTCAACAACAATACTATATGATGACCAGTTCTGATGGACCAGGCCATCCTCAGCACAAGATCAACCAAATCATTTCTAATGGAGCAGTAATGAACTGAACTAGCTATGCCCAGAAAAAGAACTCTGGGAGATGACTAAAAACCATTACATTGAATTCCCAATCCCTATATTTATGCACACCTGCATTTTTGATTTCCTTCACAAGCTAATTGTACACTATTTCAGAGTCTGATTCTTTTTGTACAGCAAAATAACGTTTTGGTCACGTATACTTATTGTGTATCTAATTTATATTTTAATATATTTAACATCTACTGGTCATCCTGCCATCTAGGGGAGGGGGTGGGGGGTGTAAGAGGTGAAAAATTGGAACAAGAGGTTTGGCAATTGTTAATGCTGTAAAGTTACCCATGTATATATCCTGTAAATAAAAGGCTATTAAAAAAAAACCCAAAACAAAACAAAACAAAATTCTCATTACTATACATTGGTGGTCAAAGTTATGTGAACTCAGAAAATATTATCAATGTAGTTCCAGTTCCCCCCTACCCCCATCTGTTGCTTCACTACATTCACTAAAATTCTCTTTTTTCTCCTCAGTTTCTACCTTGTCACCCTGGAGAAACCTCCATCTTCATTTCCACTATCCTGATTACTAACTTTATACTGAATGGTGACTACCAATCACTGTTTCAGTCTGGATCTTAGCCATGCTCTATTTCACCTTCAAATAGACTGTGAATTTCTTTTGCTCCTCCTCATCAGGGAAAAAAAAGAACAAGACAAAGAAAATAAGCATTTATTAACCACCTCTTATGTGCTAGCTAAACTGTGTTTAGCACTTTACAAATGTGATCTCATTTAATCATCACAAATACCCTGTGCGTAAGATGCTGTTATTATATACACAGGCAGTTAAGGCAAATGGGGTACAGAACAGTTAAGTGACTTCCTTCGGGTCACAGAACTAAGGTTAGGATTTGGTGAACTAGTGTCTTTCTGATTCTAGGCACTGTTTACTATACACTATATCATCTATCTGCCTCACTAGCCACCTTAACCCTTACTCTCCCTTATTCCAGTTCCTCTTTCTTTGTGTCGTTTTCCCCATTAGAATGTAAACTCTTTGAGAAAAGGAATTTTCTTTCCTTCTTATATTTGTATCCCATGTACCCATTCCAGTGCTTGAAACATAGTAATTATTTAATAAATTCTCGTCCTCTCCCTCTCCTTCTCCCCCCTTCCCTCTCCTCTCATTCTCTCTGTTTCTTTTTTTGTGTCTGGCTTGGAGTTTCTGTCTGGCTCTCTCTTTATTTCTCTCCTTCTATCTCTTTCCCTTCCTCCCTCCTTCCCTTCCTTCCTTCCTTCCTTCCTTCCTTCCTTCCTTCCTTCCTTCCTTCCTTCTTTTTCTTTCTTTCCCTCTCTCTATGTTTCTCTGTCACTTTCTGTTTCTGTGCCTATCTGGTTTTGTCTTTCTATTTCTGTCTCTATTTTTAAAAATAACTCTGCCTATATTTCAACTTTGTGCTCAGGTCCTAGTTCTTCCAGCAAATTTTGGAGATCATTAGAGCAAACATTACTTATATTGCCTTCTGAACTTCTTTGCAACTTATACTTAGTTCCATCCAATAACATGCCATTATTTTCTAATTTTTTTTTTTAATATAAGAAACTAGATCTAGACTCTGAACATCCTGTGTTCAAATTCTACTTCTGACATTTACTGTTGATGTGACACTAGGCTTAAACTAAGTGGCACAGTAGATAGACTCATTTACCCGAGTTCAAATTTGGCCTCAGACACTTACCAGCTGTGAAACTCTGGGCAAGCTATTTAACCCTCTTTGCCTCAGTTTCCTCGGAGGTAAAAGAGCTGGACAAGAAAATGACAAATCACTACAGTATCTTTGTCTAGAAAACCCCAGATGGAGTCAGGAAAAGTTTTATGTGATTGATCAACAATTACAAGTAATCACAGGAAAAGCACTTAAGCTCTTTGTGTGTCTTTGATAAGCTAGAGTGTATGTAGATTGAGAGAATTACTGGAGTTTTCCATATTGAAGAAATCACAGATCCTTTTCTTATTTTTTGTTTTATTTTATTTTATTTTTTTTGCTAAGGCAATTGAAGTTGTGTTTTGCCCAGAGTCACACAGTGTCAAAGGCCAAATTTGAATCCATTATGCCATCTAGATGCCCTCATCCTTTTCTTATTTCAATATACTGAAGTCTCATCTCCCCTATAATATAAAAAACTCTTTGGGAATCAAAATTTTTATTTCATTTGTATCTAACATACTTAGTACAAAAGAACTGCTCATAGTTGTTGACTTTCATATTAATACACACTGCTATCTAAGATTATTCTAGTGATCTATAGTGTTCATTAATAAAAAAGTAGCATTTATTTGGCACTTCAATGTTAGCAGATCATTTTGGATATATAATATGTATTCCCTGCACTTAACACAGTACCTGACAAATAGGAAGGATTTGATAAATCTCTATATGCTAATTCTCATTAATTACAGCTTAACCCACTTTTTCAAGTCGGGAAACTCCAGTTTGGAGGCATAACTTAATACCTTCATTCTCAATATCTAGTTAAGTGTTAAAGGCAAGATTTGAACCTCAGGTTATCCTGATATCAGATCCAGCACTCTATTCACATTCTCATATATTAAGCTCTAATGAAGTGACTTATAGAGGTTTTCTTAGCTCAGCCACACAGATGATTCACTATACTTTTAAAAAAGTTTTCCTTGTGGGGAGATGTTTTGTTACCCCCATAAATGTGTGTCCTCCTTTTTCATTCCCATTTTTTCAGCTGGCTGTATTAAGGAAAGGATGTTTATAAGAGTAAGGGATGCCTTGTAAAATCAGAAGAGGTTATAGAATACCCTCCCCTGTAATTAACTGTTGAAGCTTCTACATTGGTATTTGTCTCTTTTTTCTTTTGGCTTAGTGGTTTCCTCATTTAGAGAAAAACAGAAGAGAGATGGTTGCACTGTCCCTTTGGCTCAAGAGTCTTGCTTGTAGAGGGAGGATTATTATGGATAAGGCTTGGACATGGGTTTCATTTCATTTGTCAGCATTGTGAGGGTTCTATTTCAGATGAGTACAGTTCTTTGGATGCCCAGGGGTCTTTAGACAAACAGTTCCCTGGAAATTAAAAACACAGAACTGAAATTACCATTTTTCAGCAGGATCCACGGGAACATATTCTGTTATTGCTATCTAGCAGCCGGTGCCCCAGTTTGGGCTTCTGTGTAAATTTGCAAACATCGGGAGATTGCCTCCTTTTGTAATTATATAGCTTCAAAGTGCTGGAAAGGGGTGGCACTTAATCACACACATTACTAAGGCATGGTAACTTAGGCAATAAAAACACTGACTAACGGACACCATTGTAAAGTGCACAGCTCCATGGGACACCCATAATCATTGGAATATATTTAAAACACATATTTATGCCAAGTGTAAAAGTGTTGGGAACAACAGCAGAAGCAGCAGTATTTTGCATAGGAGGAAAAAAAAGGAAAGAAAATGAAAGAAATGAAAAGAAAATGGGAACAAGAAGTACAATTGTTATTTCTTAGAGGATGTTTTAACAACAGACATCCCCACACAGCTAAGTCAACAGATATATCCTACTGGTTTCAGTTGCTGCTGTGCTCTGCTTCTGAACCATGAAAGAATTATCCTTTATCCAAACCCAATTTAATTGAATTTTAAAACACTGATATGGCCTAAAATATAAAACTGGGTTCCAATTCTTTAACATTCCTGACAATCCAGTGTAGATTAAACAGATCTAACAATGTGTGAACACCATCATTCTTGTTTCTATACTTCCCCCCTTCTCCACCCACAGTTCTCATTGGTAGTCCTTAGTCTTAACCTCTACTTCAAACTTTTCTCCCTTTGGCCTCTTGCTCATTAGCTGCATGTTACTCTGAATTTTGGTGAGTAGGAATTTCCTGGGTCTCTGCAATGTCACCAGAAGTGCATTTTTAGGGAGATGAACAATGGGAATATTCAATCTCACTGCAGACATTCACAAGCCTATATATGAATTTTGAGATTCTTTTTAGGAATTCCTTCATTTTACATGAAACAAGTATTGTTTCCACTTCAGTTAGAAACCTGAATAAGGGGAAAGGCTTGTATCAATAGACTGCATATATTCATATGATGGAATGAGAAAATTGAAAGTGGCTTTCACAATTAGCTTAATTATGAATGGTATTTGTAAGTTTTTTTTATAATGAAACCAACTATTCTTTGTTAAAAATGACTCTAGTTTCCTCTTCTCCTGCAGCTCATTTTGTCATCTTTCTTCTAATTCTGAGTCTCCACAAGTACCACCATGCTTCATTCTATGAACTATACTTGTAGTTGAAAACTCTCATATATGTTGTTTTCCTTAATTAGAATATAATCTCTTTGAGTGCAGATAGTATCTTGTTTTTTTGTTTGCATTCCCATCACTTAACACAATACTTTGTAGTTAGCAAGTGTTTAAGAAATGCCTTTTTGCTCATTCATTCTTTCATATGTAACTCAAAGTAACTACTAAGTATCTAGTAGGTTCATCCTCTCTTGTTGTTGCATCTTAAACAGGTATAAGTCTTTCAGGAGAGATTGCAAAATTCACTGAGACATAAAGGCTACTATCCTCTAACAGAAGAGGGGATGGTGTGGTGAATGGATTGGGACAAGGGTCTTTCCTAATATATGCTGAAATATTGCTCACTAGGAATGCTCCTTTTCTTTGTGTTTCATGCAGATTTGATTTTCAATTTCCTATGTCAACTTCATAATTATGATTATCTCAGAAGGAAAATATTCAGAGAAAGCTTGAAAAGTTTTGAATCAAAAATTTTTCTTAAATTGAGAAAAAAAAGACCTTTGGCATAAAACATTAATAGAAAGCTACATTGTTTTTATGTCAACAGACTAGAACATTCTATATATACTCTTTCTCTACACTGAAGAGTTAAATATGCTATTTCTGCTTACAAATATAGAATGACATAAAATGGAAGACTTTCATTAAAGAACAGAAATATTGTTATTGGGCAATCAATACAGCTGCTGTAATGTCTAGAGCTCCCAAATTAATCCTGAGAGGAATAATGAGCTCATTTCATTGTCATAGATATTGTGCCTAGCCTGCATTTAAATTGCTATGCTATCACAGACTAAAGGTAGAACTTTTGTTGTTGAGTCATGTTCACTTGTGTCCAACTCTTCATGACCCCATTTAGGATTTTCTTGGCAAAGATACTGGAGCATTTTACCATTTACTTCTCATATTGCAAATAAGGAATTTAGGCAAATGGAGTAAAATGACTTGAACAGGATCACAGAGTGATACTTTCTCACATGTCTGAGACTGGATTTTAACCCACAAAGATGAATTTTTTTGACTCAGGCTTAGCACTCAATCCATCATGCCACTTAGCTGCCCAAAGGTAGAGCTACAGTGGGGATGGTCTGGATTTAGAAGTAGGGTGAGAGTTTGCCCCAGGGTAGATAGTTGCTCCAGGAAAGAACATGTAAAAGATAACTGACAGAATTTTTAGTCTTGTCTAAGAAAAAGAATTAAGGCAGAATCTAATGGGGAAAAGAGAGGAGATTGAAAGAGGAGAGCTCTTGACAGGGTGGTGAAGGCAGAAGGGGTGCTATTATGGGTCTAATTCCAGAATGGTCAGTTCAGTAATAGAAAAGAAAGTGAAGTCAAATTCTGGTGGGACCCAAGTTGTGGCCTACATTAGGAGTGTGAAGGAAGATGTAAGTCAACTTTCAGGATGTCCTAGTCTTTGTCCAGTGAGGTGGAGCTTGAGTAACAACTTAATTATCCTTCAGATATAGTGATTGCTGTTGAGTTGGTAAGTCATGTGTTAGCTTTTGTGACCCTGTTTTGAGATTTTCTTGGCAGATACTGCAGTGGTTTATCATTTCCTTTGCCAGCTCATTTTACAGGTGAGGATTTGCTTACAGAGTCAAGTGGCTTGCCCAGGGTCACACAGTTAAAAATATCTGAGGCCAGATTTGAACTCATGAAAATTTGTCTTTCTAATTTCAATCCCAGTACTTTAATCAATGGGCCACATAACTGCCTTCAAATACTACCACATAATGAATTCTTCTCTGGAGTGGAGGGTATAGAACTTCCTCTTGTTCTTAACAAATACATAAAGATCGGTCTATCTTTTGAATATGATGAGTTAGAGAAAGACCAATGGAAGAACAAGATGTCTCAGTGCAAGTTGGAGGGCCTTGCCTTCTTAGAAATACCTTTATCTTTTTCATTTCAGACATCTTGTTTTTTGCTCAAAATAATATTATCCTGTCTTTTCAGCCTTTCTTGTCAAATACTATGGTGGGCAAAGAGTAATACTGGAGTCAGAGTAGACCTGAGTAAGAATCCAGACCCCCTTTTTGAGTTGAGTCATGAGAACAAAGTTCCTTTTCTGGAAGAGGATCTCAAAGAGAAGTCATCTTTCAATAGCCTGTACAAAAAAAGATTAAACTAAGAATCCTAAGGCCTGAGTTGTATTCTCTGTTTAGATATTAATTCTGGGGATATACTTCCTTTTCTGTCCAATGAGAGGGTTAGACTAGGAGACCTCAAAGATCCCCTTCCTGCTCTGACAATTGGTGAGCTTGAAATTTGCAATCAAATTATATTGAATTCTCAATTTCAGTAAGTGCTAAAAGAATTTTCCTCTTCATCTTGTTCCCTTCTTTGTAAAGTTGCTGAACTAGAAGATATGTAATAGGATTGCCTTCACCTCTTTTGCCATTCCTTCAAAGCATACCTTGTTTACTATTAAGATTGCCATTTCCCTTACCTTCCCCCTTCTCATGCTCATGTTTCTTAAATGCCAACTGTCAAAAAATAATTGATCTTGGCACCTAGTTATCCTGAATGATTGGCCAAAATTGGAAGTGGCCAGATGTTTCTTTTCTCTGGGCATCCTGAGAAAATGGAGTTATATCTTAGGATCGCCATCCTGCCTTTCATCTAGGCAAGTTTGTGGTATTTGCTCAGATGTAAACATTTCAAGTAATAGGTATATCCCAGAGTTGTTCTTCCAGTGTACACATTCCTTCTTCAGTATGGATACAAGAACTGTCTATGAGAAGGAGAGTGACAAAGACATGTTAATTCTTCATTCTGTTCCTTCTGCCTCCCAGTTATCTTCCCAAGTGCAACACACAGAATGTTTATAATAAGGAAGAGCTTCTCAAAGACTTGCTTGGGCTACTTCTTTTCTTCACTGACGAATCAGTACTTTTGCCCAAATCAACAGGGTTGTGATAGACATTCTGACACTGAATGACCCTTAACAAGAAGTGAGAACAGAGCTGGGTCTGGAATTCAAATGTCACTTCAGTCATAAGGTCTGAGTCATAAGTCATATGATCAAAGGAAAATTATTTAGTATCTCTTTGCTTCAGTTTGTATTTATTATTTGTAAATTTTATTTGTAAATATTTATTATAAATAAGGGATATGTATGTTATCCCTTATTTGTAAAATAGAGATTAAAACAACACTTATCTACCACTACTAACAAATCAAATGAGGTAATAATTCTAAAGTGCTTAAGACAGTGCTTGGCACATAGTAATTTATGATGACTGTGTTGGCACCCTGAATACCTTAGAATCAGCTGGAGCCAGTATAAGCAAAAGTTCTTAATCTTTATTCTTGATCTTTAGAGATAGGATTGAATTGGATGGAAGCAGAATCTCCTCGACCTTCGTTTTTGGTCTCCCACCCAGAAGTGACCCTCACTAGTCTTACTCCACTCCACCCCACCAATCCCTCCTACACTTCTTTGTATACACCAATTATGGAGCCAGCACAGGACAGTGGGATGGGCCATTTCCCAAGCCTATGCTAATAGAGTATTGTCAATAAGTAATTAGCCTTAAGTGCTTGGCTGTCCAAGTGCATCTGCTCAGTTTCAGCCCATTACATCTCCTGCTTTCTTTTGTTTTAGAACACAGGTGGTCATGCCATCCCTGACTTCTTGGGAAAGGAGATGAAAGCACTAAAAAGGAGATGCTCAGCTATCCAAGTTCATCTGCTCAGTTTCAGCCTATTACAGTAACTGTATATAAATGCTGTTTATTATTATTCCCCTTATTCAATATTTCAATTAAATTCTTCTTTCATTTCCTGGAATGCTTATAACATGGCTCAGGATATTCTTGAACTCCTTCCCCTACTTCTCCACTCCACAAGTTCTCCAGAGGTTAATGGTTATAGGTCTGATGAATTCAATATGAAAAGATCCAGTTCTTAGAGCATTATTTGTCACAGAATCACATATGCATACGACTAGGAGATTCTAAAGATGTTAGCTAAGCCATCTCCTTCACTGGAATGCAATGCAAAAAGCACACTTTGGGTCTGATTCTGGAAAGACATTTTCAAACATTGTGCTATTTGAAAAAAAAAAGAAAACATTTCAGGTGTTTAGTCTGAACATGAAATGTGGGCTTCTACCAAAAGTCTTTCTTGTACATGATCACAAGACATTTGCATCACATCCAGCAGACCCTGAGATTTTCTTTAATCTGTTTTAGATTGTTTTGTATTCTATAGCAAGTTAATAAAAAAGTCCTATGCTTAGCTAAACACAAGCAAACAAAGACAAAAGTTAATGTGGGAAGGAAGTAAAGGAATATTTCTAATTGTGGTACAAAACTCAGTTTTGGATAGTTTGTAAGGATTAAGAAAGGAAAAAAATTGAGAAAAGATAAGGAAGCAGAAATCCAGGAAGCTGTTCTTAATGATAAACTCAGAAAACGGAATAGGATCTCTTAGTAAAAAGTCTGTTTCAAAAGTTTATGAACAAGTTTAGGATTTTTTTCCTTCCTTATTATGGCTCCTTAACTTCTTTTTTTTTTCATTTCTTTTATTATAGTTTTTTATTTACAAGTTATATGCATGGGTAATTTTACACCATTGACAACTGCCAAACCTTTTGTTCCAATTTTCCCCCTCTTTCCCCTCATCCCTTCCCTCAGATGGCAGGTTGACCAAAACATGTTAAATATGTTAAAGTATAAATTAAATACAATATAAGTATACATGTACAAACAGTTATTTTGCTGTACAAAAAGAATTATACTTTGAAATAGTGTACTATTAGCCTGTGAAAGAAATCAAAAATGCAGGCAGATAAAAATAGAGGGATTGGCAATTCTATGTAATGGTTCATAGTCATCTTCCAGAGTTCTGTCTCTGGGTGTAGCTGGTTCAATTCATTACTGCTCTATTGGAACTGATTTGGTTCATCTCATTGCAGGAGATGGCCATGTTCATCAGAATTTATCATCATATAGCATTGTTGTTGAAGTATATAATAATCTCCTGGTCCTGCTTATTTCACTCAGTATCAGTTCATGCAAGTCTCTCCAGGCCTTTCTGAAATCATCCTGCAGGTCATTTCTTTCTTTCTTTCTTTCTTTCTTTCTTTTTTTCTTTCTTTCTTTCTTTCTTTCTTTCTTTCTTTCTTTCTTTCTTTCTTTCTTTCTTTCTTTCTTTCTTTCATAATTATAACTTTTTATTGACAGAACCCATGCCAGGGTAATTTTTTACAACATTATCCCTTGCACTCACTTCTGTTCCGATTTTCCCCCTCCCTCCCTCTACCCCCTCCCCCAGATGGCAAGCAGTCCTATATATGTTAAATATGGCACAGTATATCCTAGATACAATATATGTGTGCAGAACTGAACAGTTCTCTTGTTGCACAGGAAGAATTGGATTCAGAAGGTAAAAAATAACCTGGGAAGAAAAAAAAATGCAAACAGTTTACATTCATTTCCCAGTGTTCTTTCTTTGAGTGTAGCTGCTTCTGTTGATCATTGATCAATTGAACCTGAGTTAGATTTTCTCTTTGTCAAAGAAATCCACTTCCATCAGAATACATCCTCATTCAGTATCGTTATTGAAGTATATAATGACCTCCTGGTTCTGCTCATTTCACTTAGCATCAGTTCATGCAAGTCTTTCCTTGGAAAGACTTTTCTGTATTCATCCTGCTGGTCATTTCTTACAGAACAATAATATTCCATAACATTCATATACCACAATTTATCCAACCATTCTCCAATTGATGGGCATCCATTCATTTTCCAGTTTCTAGCCACTACAAAGAGGGCTGCCACAAACATTTTGGCACATACAGGTCCCTTTCCCTTCTACAGTATCTCTTTGGGGTATAAGCCCAATAGTCTGCTGGTCATTTCTTACCGAACAATAATATTCCATAATATTCATATACCACAATTTATTAAACCATTCTCCAATTGATGGGCATCCACTCAGTTTCCAGTTTCTGGCCACTACAAAGAGACCTGCCACAAACATTCTTGCACATACAGGTCCCTTTCTCTTCTTTAAGATTTCTTTGGGATATAAACCCAGTAGAAACACTGCTGGATCAAAGGGTATGCAAAAAGTTTGATAACTTTTTGAGCATAGTTCCAAATTGCTCTCCAGAATGGCTGGATGTATTCACAATTCCACCAACAATGTATCAGAGTTCCAATTTTCCCACATCCCTTCCAACATTCCGCATTATCTTTCCCTGTCATTCTAGCCAATCTGACAGGTGTGTAGTGGTATCTCAGAGTTGTCTTAATTTGCATTTTTCTGATTAATAATGACTTAGAGCATCTTTTCATATGTCTAGAAATAGTTTCAATTTCTTCATATGAGAATTGTCTGTTCATATCCTTTGAGCATTTGTTAATTGCAGAATGGCTTGATTTCTTATAAATTAGAGTCAATTCTCTATATATTTTTGGAAATGAGGCTTTTATCAGAACCTTTGATTGTAAAAATGTTTTCCCAGTTTATTTGCTTTCCCTTCTAATCTTGTCTGCATTAGTTTTGTTTGTACAAAAACTTTTCAATTTGATATCAAATTTTTCTATTTTGTGATCAATAATGATCTCTAGTTCTTCTTTGGTCATAAATTCCTTCCTCTTCCACAGGTGTGAGAGGTAAACTATCCTATGTTCTTCCAATATATTTATAATTTCATTCTTTATGCCTAGGTCATGAACCCACTTCTTTTCTTAAAATGAGGGTTCTCCTAACAGCATAGCAGAAAATGCTGAGGCTATGATTTCAGATGAGATGGTGGGGAAAAGGGAGCCCTGAGAAGAAGAGGGATGAAAAGGTTTGTAAGAACCATTGTGTTGAGAAAGCAAGTTAAGTAGATACATAAAATAGGATTGCTTTACAATAGTAAGAGCTCTGTTGAGATTAATCTAAATATGTGGTGGGAGCAGTCAGCACAAGTTTGTGATTGTCTCTAGCTTCATTGAGGAGTACCCCTGAAAGAATAAAGGCAGTAGGATGAAGCAATCCAATATTAAGGCTGGACATGACAAGATCAGCAATATAATGAGGAGGACAGAGAAACAAGAGGAAACAATGTGGAGTTCAACTGGTTCACCAAGGGTTCATGATGGAGAAGGGAGGTGAGTGTAATTGGCAAAGGGTTGGTAACCTGGGAAAGAACTGAGGGGTTGAGAAATTAGAAGACATTTTATTGATGAAGATTATAATCTTCATGATGATGAATTTATTGGATTTGGGATTATGTCAATAACTAGAAGAATAAAATAATATTATTTATATTTTAGTTCCACCACCACCATCACCAAAAAATCCTTTGCTTCCTCCTTTCAAATGAGGAAAACCTTTTTGCTGCTGCAATTTTTTTTAAAGTACAAGTTGAATTTTATTTGCAAAAGTATATAAAAATTCAACATATTAGTTCTGAATCTGAGCAGCTTATTTATGTTTCTATTTGTTCCCTCTTCTGTGCATATTATTTCTTGTTGTATATATTTTTATTTTTATTATTTATTTCTTTATTTTTATTTATAAAACATATGCATGGGTAATTTTTCAGCACTGATGCTTGCAAAACCTTCTGTTCCACCTTCCCCTCTTTTCCTCCACTCCTTCCCTTAGATGGCAGGTAGTCCAATATATGTTGAATATATTAAAGTATATATTAAATCCAATATATGTATACATACTTATACAGTTATCTTGCTGCACAAGAAAAATTGGATTTAGAAAGAAAGAAAGAAAAAAACCTGAGAAGGAAAACAAAAATGCAAGCAAATAATAACAGAAGGAGTGGAAATGCTATGTTGTGGTCTACACTCATTTTCCATTGTTTTCTCTCTGGGTGTAGCTGATTCTCTTCATAACTGAACAATTAGAACTGGTTTGAATCATTTCAGTGTTGAAGAAAGTAACATTTATCAGAGTTGATCATCATATAATCTTGTTGTTACCATGTATGATGATCTCCTGGTTTTACTCATTTCATTTAGCATCAATTCATGTAAGTCTTTCCAAGCCTCTGAAATCATCCTGCTGGTCATTTCTTACAGAACAATAATATTCCATAACATTCATATACCACAATTTATTCAGCCATTCTCCAATTGATGGGCATCCATTCAATTTCCAGTTTCTAGCCACTACAAAAAGGGTTGCCACAAACATTTTTGCACATATAAGTCCCTTTCCCTTCTTTAATATCTCTTTGGGATATAAGCCCAGTAGTAATACTGCAGGATCAAAGGCACATAACTTTTTGAGAATAGTTCCAAATTAACCTCCAGAATGGTTGGATTTGTTCACAATTCCACCAACAATGTATCAGAGTTCCAATTTTCCCACATCCCTCCAATATTTAGCATTATCTTTTCCTGTAATCTTAGCCAATCTGAGAGGTATATAGTGGTATTTCAGAGTTGTCTTGATTTGCATTTCTCAGATCAATAATGATTTGGCACACCTTTTCATATGACTAGAAATAGGTTCGATTTTTTCAACTGAAAATTTAACTGTTCATATCCTTTGACCATTTATCAATTGGAGAATGGCTTAATTTCTTATAAATTTGAGTCAGTTCTTTATATGTTTTGGAAATGGGGCCTTTAGCAGAACCTTTAAATGTAAAAATGTTTTCCCAGTTTATTACTTCCCTTCTAATATTATCTGCATTAGTTTTGTTTGTACAAAATTTTTTTAACTTAATATAATCAACATTTTCTCTTTTGTGATCAATAATGATCTCTAGTTCCCCTTTGGTCACAAATTCCTTCCTCTTTCACAGGCTGAGAGGTAAACTATCCTATATTCTTCTAATTTATTTATAATGTCATTTTTATGTCAAAATCATGAACTTATTTTGACCTTATCTTGGTACACAGTGTTAAATGTGGGTCAATGCCTAGTATCTGCCATAGTAATTTCCAATTTTCCCAGCAATTTTTGTCAAAGGAGTTCTTATCTCAAAAGCTGGGGTCTTTAGGTTTGTCAAACACTAGATTATTAAAGTTATTGGCTGCTTTTTCCTTTGAACCTAACCTATTCCACTGATCAACTAGTCTATTTCTTAGCCAATACCAAAAGGTTTTGGTAACCATTGCTTTATAATATAATTTTAGATCTGGTACAGCTAGGCCACCTTCATTTGATTTTTTTTTTCATTAATTCCCTTGAAATTCTTGACCTTTTGTTTTTCCATATGAACTTTGTTGTTATATTTTCTAGGTCATTAAAATAGTTTCTTGGGAGTCTTATTGGTATAGCGCTAAATAGTTTAGGTAATATTGTCAACTTTCTTACATTCGCTCACCCTATCCAAAAGCATTTAATATTTTTCCAGTTGGTTAGATCAGACTTAATTTGTGTGGAAAGTGTTTTGTAGTTTTGCTCATAAAGTTTCTAATTTTCTCTTGGCAGATAGATTCCTAAATATTTTATACTATCAGTAGTTACTTTAAATGGAATTTCTCTTTGTAACTCTAACTGTTGGATTTTGTTAGTGATATATAAAAATGCTGATGACTTATGTGGGTTTATTTTGTGTCCTGCAACTTTGCTAAAGGTGTGGATTATTTCTAATAGCTTTTTTAGTAGAATCTCTGGGGTTCTCTAAGTATACCATCATATCATCAGCAAAGAGTGATAATATGGTTTCCTCATTGCCTACTCTAAATCCTTTAATCTCTTTCTCAACTCTTATTGCCAAAGCTAGCATTTCTAATACAATATTGAATAGTAATGGTGATTGTGGGCAACCTTGTTTCACTCGTGATCTTATTGGGAGTGGTTAGTTTGTTCTCATTTTATATGATGGTTACTGATAGTTTTAAATAGATGCTACTGATTATTTTAAGGAAAAGTCAATTTATTCCTATACTCTCAAGTGTTTTTAATAGGAATGGATGTTGGATTTTATCAAATGCTTTTTCTGCATCTACTGAAAGAATCATATGATCTTTGTTAATTTGATTATTAATATGGCCAATTATACTGATAGTTTTCCTAATATTGAACCAGCCCTGCATTCCTGGTACAAATCCTACTTGATCATGTTGTATTATCCTGAGGATGATTTTCTGTAGTCTTTTTGCTAATATCTGATTTTAGCATCAATATTCATCAGAGAGATTGGTCTATAATTTTCTTTCTCTGTCTTCTACCTACCTGGTTTAGGTATCAGTACCATGTCTGTGTCATAAAAGAATTTGGTAGGACTCCTTCATCCCTATTTTTTTCAAATAGTTTATATAGCATTGGGGCTAATTGTTCTTTAAATGTTTGGTAGAATTCACATGTAAACCCATCTGGTCTTAGTGATTTTTTTCTTAAGGAGTTGATTAATAGCTTGTTTTTATTTCTTTTTCTGAAATGGGAGTATTTAAGCAATTTACTGTCTCCTCTGTTAATCTGGGAAGCCTATATGTTTGGAAGTAGTCATCCATTTCACTTAGGTTATCAAATTTGGGCAAAGTAACTCATTATTTCTTTAATTTCTCTTCATTGGTGGAAAGTTCTCCCTTTTCATTTTTAAGACTACTAATTTGATTTTCCTTTCTCCTTTTTCTAATCAGATTTACCAAAGGTTTATCAATTTTATTGTTTTTTTCATAAAAGCAACTCTTAGTTTTATTTATTAGTTCAATAGTTTTTTTTTACTTTTAATATTATTAATTTCTCATTTTAATTTTAGAATTTCAAGTTTAGTATTTGATTGGGGTTTTTTAATTTGATCTTTTTCTAGCTTTTAAAGTTGCAAGCCCAATTCGTTGATCTTCTCTTTCTCTATTTTATTTCAAATAAGCCTCTAAGGATATAAAATTTCCCCTTATTACTGCTTTGGCTGCATTCCACAAATTTTGGTATGATATTTCATCGTTGTCATTATCTTATCTTGAGTGAAATTATTAATTGTGTCTATAATTTGCTGTTTTACCCAATCATTCTTTAAGATGAGATTATGTATTTTCCAATTACTTTTTGGTCTATTTACCCCTAACTTTTTTGTTGAATATAGTTTTTATTGCATCGTGATCTGAAACGAAAGCATTTACTATTTCTGCCTTCCTGCATTTAAATTTGAGGTCTTTATGTCCTAATATATGGTCAGTTTTTGTATAGGTTCCATGAACTGCTGAGAAGAAAGTATATTCCTTTCTGTCTCCATTCAGTTTTCTCCAAAGATCTATTAACCTCCTTAATTTCTTTCTTATTTGTTTTGTGCTTTGATTTATCTAATTCTGAGAGTACAAGGTTGAGATCTCCCACTATTACAGTTTTGCTGTCTATTTCTTCTCGCAGCTCTCTTAACTTCTCCTTTATGAAGTTAGGTGCTATACCACTTGGTGCATATATGTTTAGTATTGATATTGCTTCATTGCCTATGCTACCCTTTATCAAGATATAGTCTCCTTCCTTATCTCTTTTAATTAGATCAATTTTTGCTTTTGCTTGATGTGAGATAAGGATGGCTACCCTTGCTTTTTTGGTTTCACCTGAAGCATAATAGATTCTGCTCCAGTCTTTTACCTTTAATGTATATGTATCGCTCTGCTTTAAATGTGTTTCTTGTAAACAACATATTGTAGGGTTCTGACTTTTGATCCAGTCTGCTATCTGCCTCTGCTTAATAGGAGAGTTCATCCCATTCGCATTTATGGTTAAAATCACTAATTCTGTATTTTCTGTCATCTTATTATCCACAGATTATGATTTTCTTTTTCTTGCCCTCCAAATCTCTTTCCCAGTTTTAAACTTATAGGTCCCACTTGAAATACACCACTCGCCCTCTTTCGAATCCCTCCCTCCCATCTTTGAATCTCTTCCCCTTTCTTCCTTCCCTTATTACTCTTTTCCTTTTCTTTTTTTCTCTCCCCCTTCTTAATGAGGTGAGAGAAGATACTCTGTAAAATAAATATGTCAATTATTTTCTCTTTGAGCTAACTCTAATGAGAATGAAATTCACACAATATTCCTCCCCCTCTCTAAATTCCTTCAGATATGATAGGCTTCCTTTGCCTCTTTGTGGGATGTAGTTTCCCTATTTTTATCCCCCCTTTCCCCTTTTTCTACACTATCCTCTTTTCCATTTCTACTTCCCTTTTTTTGTATTATATTAGTAAAATCAAATTATACAGATAGTCTTTATGTATATCCACAACAGAAAGACAGTTCCCAACAGTTCCTTTTACCTTTTCTGCTTCTCTTGAGTCCTATGGTTGGAGATCAAATTTTTTGTTTAGTTCTGTTTTTTTCCTTAGAAACAAATGGAATTCATCTATTTCATTAAATGTGCATCTTCTTCCCTGGAAGAAAATGCTCAGCTTGGTTGGGTAGTTTATTCTTGGCAGCATTCCAAGTTCTTTTGCCTTTGGGAATATCAGATTCCAGGCCCTTCCATCCTTTAATGTTGAGGCAGCCAGATCTTGGGTGATCCTTATTGTGGCACCTGATATTTGAATTGTTTTTTTTTCTGTCTGCTTGTAATATTTTTTCCTTAATCTGATAGTTTGGCCACAATATTTTTTAGAGTTTTTATTTTAGGGTCTTTTTCAGAAGGTGTTCAATGAATTCTTTCAATTCCTATTTTGCCTTCTGATGGTATTACATCTGGAGAGTTCTCTTTGATGATTTCCTGTAAAATTGTATCTGATTATGGCTTTTAATCCAGTCTGCTAACCACCTCCACTTTATGGGAGAGTTCCCCCCCAATTCACATTTAAAGTTAAAACTACTAATTCTGTATTTCCTGCCATCTTATTATCTATCCCCAGATTAAACTTTTCTCTTTATTTTCTCTTTACCCCTCTCCTCAGTATTGAACTTATGGGCACCACTTATCTCAAGTAGCCTTCCCCCTTTAGAATCCCTCCCCCTTAGAGTCCTTTCCCCTTTCTTTTACTTTTCCCTTACTATTTCTGCATTTCCTTCTATTTAGCCTACCCTTCCCTTTTCACTTTTCCCCTCCCACTTTTCAATAAAGTGAGAGAAGTTTCTCTATAAACCAAATATGTTTAATATATTCTCTTTGAGCCAAATCTTATGAGAATAAGATTCACACAATGTTCACCCCCCCCTCCCTTCTTTCCTTCAGATACAATAGGTTTCCTTTGCCTCTTCATGCAATGTAATTTCCCTCTTTTACCTTCACTTTTCCCTTTTTCTGGTACACTCCCCTTTCCACCTCTAGTACCTTTTTTATATTATAACAGTAAAATCAAATTATATATGCACTCTATGCATATTCATAACAGAAATACAATTCTCAAGAGTTTTTTTTTTTTAACCTTTAATGCTTTGCTTGAGTCTTATTATTTGGAGGTCAAATTCACTCTTAGATCCTGAGTAATCCTTATTGTGGCTCCTCAGTATTTGAATTTTTTCTGGCTGCTGGTAATATTTTTTCCTTGGTCCAATAGTTCTAAAAATTAGCCACAATATTCCTTGGAGTTTTAATTTTGGGATGGCTTTCAGGATGTGTGTGATAAATTCTTTCAATGGCTATTTTTCCTTCTGATTCTATGAAATCTGGGAATTTGTCTTCAGTGGTTTCCTGAAAAATAGTCTCCTTTTTCATCATGATTTTCAAGGAGTCCAATAATCCTTAGATTATCTCTCCTAGGTCTATTTTCCAGGTCTGTCTTTTTCCCCAGCAGGTATTTAAAATTTTTTTTTCTATTTTTACCTTTTTTTCATTTTTGTTTGACTGATTCTTGATGTCTGATTGAGTCATTCATTTCCATTTGTTCAGTTCTGATTTTTAATGAATTATTTTTTTCATTTACTTTTTTTTTCAACTTTGTATTTGTCCAACTGAATTTTTAAATAAGTCATTTTATTCTATGGATTTTTTTTCCATTTCACAAAATTTTTTAAGGAGTTATTTTCTTTTTCCAATGCACAAATTCTGTTTTCCTGTTTACCTTTTCCAGATCACATATTCTGTTTTTCAGTGTGTTGTTTTCTGTTTCCAATATATCTTTTAATGAATTATAGGCTTTTCCCAAAACCTCTTGCAAAGTTTTCCTTTCCTTTTCCAATTTTTCTTCTAGATTTCTTTTAAGATCCTTTTTAATTTCTTCTAAGAGATCCTTTTGTGGTGGGGACTAGTTATATCACCCTTTGGGGCTTCTTCTGGAAACAATCTGCTTTTAGTTTCCTCAGGGTTTAAAATCTGTACTTCTCTTTCATTATAAAAGCTGTCTATAGTGAAAGCTCACTTTGCCTTTTCATTTATTTATTCTTTTAAAGTTGGCATCTGCTTTTAGGGCAAGGATGATCCAAGCTTCCTCTACAGACACCCAGAAACAGCAATGGCTGTGCTGGGATTGTGCTGAGTCACTCCTAGTGTTGGATAGGTGTAGCCAGGTCCTGTTAGACTCCAAGGCTTCGGGGTACATTCTTTACCTTTTGTATTTGTGTTGGATGTTTTATAACTCCTCTGCTGATCTACTGGCTTGCAACAAGGGCAGAGTAGTCAACACTGTGGTAGAGTCCTCCCTGTAGATTCTTTGCCTGCACCCTGCCCCTGGTCTGCTGAGTCTGTGCTGGCCTCTATGCTTTGTCTCCCTGCCTATGCCTAGCCTTTTCCCATGCCTATGCCTGATCAAAGCAGACCTTTTCTGATGTTCTTCAAAATTATTGTCTGCTGGTAATTTGCTTTTCTGATGTTCTTCAAAATTATTGTCTGCTGGTAATTTGCTGCACTCCCAATATTCTTGGATTCAACCAGTCCAGCACTATTTCAGAGGCTGCATTTCATAATTAGTGTGAGGGTAGTGGGAGAGGTCAGAAAAAACCATGTCTCCTCTCCACCATTTTGGTTCTTCCCCTCCTGCAATTTTAAAAATTATATATATATATATATATATATATATATATATATATATATATATATAATTTATCCTATTCTTATCTCAATTTTAGCTCTTATTAGCTGGAAAAGGAAGTTATTCTTACTTTAATCAAATATGAAATAGACAAAGCAACATTTCTCTAGATAACTTGATGTGGTATTCTGAGAAAAAAATTAATGACATTTTAGAAAATATAAGCATTTTAATTAAATATTAATTACATATTCCCTTTGATTAAGCCAGTACAGATTATGGAAGCCACTTGTCAGTGAAAACTATTTGTCTCTTGCCTGGATTTCAATAGAGTTTCTTATTGTTCTAGATTTCAACCAATTTTGCTGATCTGATTCAGATTTTGTGTTGTTAGCTTGATGACCTAGGAATTCTATTGGGATCCTAACCTTCTTTTCTGCCCTTGAACTTTATTTACCATTGGGTGAAATGTATCTGCAACTTATAGTTAAAAAAATTTTTAAAAATATATTTAATGTGATTAACTATTTCCTAATTATATAAAACATTAACATTAATTTTTAAATTTTTGAGTTCTAAATTTTCTACTTCCCACCTGCCCATCTTCTACCCTTTAGAAGGCAAACAATATTAAGTCAATTATACATGAGAAGTAATATAATACATTTCCATGTTAATCTTGATGCAAAAGAAAATGCACACACACACACACACATATATACACACACACACGCACACCCCCAACACAAGAAAAACAAAATTAAAATCTATGCTCCAGAGTACATTTTTCTTTCTGGAGATGGATAGCAATTTTTATCATGAGTCCTTTGGAATTGTTTTGGATCATTTTCTTGATCAGAGTACTTTGTCTAATGTTCTCCTGGTTCTTCTCACTTCAATTTGTATCCCTAACATAATTTTTTCCAGATTTATATGGAAATCATCCTGCTTATCATTTTTTATGCACAATATTCTTTACTACATATCATATACTACAACTTATTCAGCTGTTCTCTAATTGATAGGCCTCCTCTCAATTTCCAATTTGTTGCTACTACAAAAAGGATTGCTATTAATATTTTTGTTCAAATAGATCTTTTTTCATTTTATTTGGGGATTCAGACCTAGTAGTGGTATTTCTGGATCAGTGAATAAGCATAATTTTATAGCACTTTGGATATAGTTCCAAATTGTTCTCTAGAATGATTAGATTAGTGTGCAATTCCACAAACTTTCAACTTACATTAATGACCTACAGTCCTCTGACAGTCAATGATATCCCCCAAGTCTTGATGAGATAAATCATTTTATTCCTCTAGACATTAACTTCCTTAGTGAGTCAAAAAATTATAAGTACATTTTAGCTCTATATCTTAGTATTCAATATCCAGTTAAAGAACACAAGTAGATTCTATGGGAAAGGATGCATTTGAGTTTTTGATAATGGAGTAAGTTTTAAACAAGCAGAAATGCAGAAAGAGAATTCCAAACAGAACATATAGCATGGAAAAAGACAAAGAAGTAGGAAAGTACATAGTGTCATCATTCAGTGGTTAGTAGTGCAGTTTGCCCAGAGCATAGATTGGGTAATAGTTTAATTGGGTGAAAATTTAAAATCAGACACTGAAAACACTAAGTGCAAGATATATAACCTTTATTTATAGATAATGAGGAGCCATGAGAAATTTCTGAGCAGTGAAATGATAGTTGAGCTATTATTATATGATTATATGTACTTATAATATTATTAATAGAAGTTTGCATCTAGAGGAGTACAATTATATCACTCGATATATATATATATTATATATAATATATATGCAGAGAGAGTGAGAGAGGGAAAGAGAGAGGGAAAGAGAGAGAGACAGAGAGACAGAGAGAGAGAGAGAGAAAGAGAGAATGCAAAAGAGAACTTACAGAGATTGTCAGGGCTTCAAGCTTCCTTTCTTCTCCAATTCCCTCCACAACCCCTCTCCCCAAAAAAGACCATACCATATTGGAAGTATATAGCCTGTAGAATAGAAAGGGTTTTTTCTTTATCCAGGTAACCAGCAATCAAAATCAGCGGTCTTTCTCATGAAAGACTGAAAAAATAGAGACAAGTTCATTTAAGATCAGTTCTGTCAAGCTCATGCATTTTGGCTCTAGAGCTAACGTTTGGAAAAGTAGATTCCAGACACAATGAGACCTTAGCTATGCCAAATTGATTACCTGGCTGGAAATGAAGAACTACTAAAGTATGTTTCTTTCAGGAGGGCAACAAATCTAAGAAGGAAAGGGCTGTCAGACAAAATATAGAGAATTTAGAAAGAGTTAGATCTGGTTCCCTTTGAATGTGTATTTTATTTTACTGAAAAAACCTACTTAACTATAACTTTTCCATTTGATCATTATTGGACAAGCCATCCTTCATCCTTCTATTTTTATTATGGGACTTATTCATAAGTTTTTTTTTAAAAGATAGATGTGATAAAAGGATGATGTGCTATTTCCAGGGGGAAAAAAAATCTTGTCCATTGAATGGAAGGGGTGGCAAAGAGAAACCAGTGAGTGCACCATATTATGAGAGTAGATGGTGGAAAAAAAGGCAGTCAGAGATCATATTTGTAAAATGCTTTAGGATTTGCAAAATGCTTCTTTCACAAGAGTGAGGGATAGTGGAAATCTTATTATATGTATTTTGTAGATGAAGAAAAGAGAGGCCAAATGACTTGACCTCAGAAACAAAGCTTCTAAATATACAAGTCAGACTCTTTATTTCCCAATTCAATTAACTTGCTAGTCCCATTGATCTGGAGTGTGAGCATAAATTTAAAGCTGGACAAGAAACTTACAAATCATTTACTTCAAATCTCCAATGTGACAGTTTAGGAAATTGAGACCCAAGGTCAAACAACTAATAAGTGACAGAGTTCAGATCTCAGTCCTCTAATTCCAAAACTAGAACTCTTTCTGGAGTAACATTTTGTCTTCTGTATTACCATTCTAACTTTTGTGAAAGCAGTAAAGAAAGATTAGAGTTAGAACATATATTTATTTTTAGACTGGATTTGTGATTTGACACATAGGAAACTATCCAATGAGGAAACTCCCTTTTTGCTAATAAAGATTTATAGCTGTTTTACAATTTGTCATCTTAGAGAAATGTCTAAGATACTGATGATAGATGATTTATTTGTTCAGGATCATAGAACCAATGACTATCAAAGGCTAAACTTGAACATAGGTTTTTCTGACTACCAGGCCTTAATCTCCATTTATTATATCATTATGCATACTGCCTCTCATATGCTTCTGTCTCATTGTCTCCATCTATATCTTTCCCTTTCTTATAGTCTTCCTGCATGTATCTCTCTGTCTCTATCCTTCTATTTCTCTCCTCCATCTTTCATTTCACAGCTCCCGTTTCCCCCAAAACAATAGCAAACCAAAGCCTTTCATATATTTAAGAATATTTTTATTTAATACATTTGGTTTTATACTTACAGAATTGCTAAGATCTACTGTTACTACTTTTGTAATATCCTCTTTTCTCTTCTGACATTGCTACCACAGTGGTGCAAGTGACATTTCCTCACACCTGGACTGTTACAATAAATTGCCATTTGGTCTCCCTCCCTCAAGTCTCTCCCTACTTGAGTTAATTCTCAAGTTAGCTGTCAAATTGTTCTTCCTAAAGCCCAGGTCTGAGGATGCCATCTCCCTTCTCAATTAACTACAGTGGCTGCCTATTCTCCAGGATAAAATACAAACTTCCTGTCTTGCCTTTAAAGTATTTTATAACTTAGCTCTTTTTACTTTATAGTCACCTCACACTTTATTCTCCTTTATATACTGTATGATTCATTAACACTGGCCTCTTTGGCTTCTCACATACTCTATTTCTGTGTCTCTGTCTCTGCCTCTGTCTCTCTGTCTCTGTTTCTGTCTCTCTCTGTCTGTCTGTCTCTCCCTTAATTATGTATTTTCATGGGCTGTCCTTCTGGTCTGGAATTTTCCTGTTCATATTTTCTCCTCATCTCCAGCTCCTATTTTCTCCATATACCTTTAAGTCTTATTTAAAATCTCACCTTCTACGAGAAGGTGATCCCCCTTTAAACTTTATCCAAAATGGTAATCTTTTCTGATCCCTCTTAATGTTGGTGCCTTGAATCTGAGATTGCATTTCAGGTACCCTGTACATATCTGTCTGCATATATGTGTATACAGACACACAATTATTTGTATGTAGAAGAAGTTTCTTGAAGAGAGGGACTGTTTTTGTCTTTCTTTTGTATCCTTAACCCTTAGTTATACCTTGTACATAGTGTTTCCTTAATAAGTATTTGTTGACTGTCAGAAAGAAAGCCCTTAGAGAATGTTATTAAATTTTTCTACAAACCTTGGTCTTGTTCCGTGATTCTGTGAACTCTTGTGATTTTATTCCCAATAGATTGAAGGTCAAAAAGTCTTTATCTTCAGATACCAAGATCACTTTAGCTTTTAATCCCAGTTTAAGGACAGTCATGGCTACCTGAATCTAACTTCTTCTGAGGCAAAAATTTGTTATGACATTCTCATTTATCCAAAGATATGTAACTGCCAAATCTGATAGTTATACGCAGTCTAGTCAGGCATAAAGAACAAACCATTTTTACCAAAGACAATTTTAATTTTGCAAATATAAAGCAGGATTTGATGAATAATATGTTGAAGATTTAACTACCTTGCCATTTGAAATACTTCTAGTTATGTTTTGGGGCACCTACATATTTAGAGAGATATCCCCATAGGTAGCTTCAGCCGCAATACTTTTTGGACATTATCTCCAAATTCAAACTTTAGAAATCTTGATTCATGTTTTCCAAATCATTGTCATTCAAATGATGACATTTCTCAATGTCATCATATTCAACAAAGATTATTGTGAACCTAAAATTTATATGGCATCTACTATATGAGAGGCAGGATGACAAAGCAGATAAAGACTTGGAAATTTTGGGGAATATGCAGAATGAAGTAAAGACAATAATTAAGATCATATCTCTGACTAAGAGAATGATAATGTTCTCAAAGGAAAGAAAAGTTTAGGGGGAATAATTTTTGAAGTGAATGTGCAGAGAGAAAAAAAATAATGAGTTCTTTTTAGGTATATTGAACTTGAGATTCTGATAAGACATTCAAATATAAATGAAGTACTAGAAGAATTCAAGAGAGAGTTTAAGGCTATATACGTAGATTTTGGAGCCATATGTTGAAAGATGATGATTGAATCTATAGGAACAGATGAGATCAAAGAAGAGATTTTATATATATAGAGAGAAGAAGGTACAGGATAGAGTCTGAGGGACTCTATCCCATAGAAGAAGGAAATAGATGTGTTACAAAAAAAAGACAAAGAAAGAAGTGGCCAGACAACTCAGACAGAAAAATGAATAGTCACAGGAGCCAAAGAGGCAGAGGATGCTCAATAGAATTAGGATAATAATCACACCAACACCCATAAAATTAAAAGAATTTTAACATTAAGTAAAAAACAAAAGATTTAGCAGATAAATCATAACTAAGGAAATTTTCATCTGGTGGGGATTTAAACTAGATTGACAGGGACTGATAAATAGGGAAGTTAAGGTAACAAGTAAAAATGAATCATAAACTATGGGGCGAGGGGAGGAAACAGCTAGGTGGCATGATGGATAGAGCACCAGTCCTGAAGTCAAGAGGTCCTGAGTTCAAATTTGACTGACCTCAGCCACTTAACACTTCCTAGATGCATGACCCTGGGCAAGTGACTCAACCCCAACTACCTCAGCAAAAACAAACAAACAGGCAAATAAAAAAAAAAAAAAAACTATGGGGGGAAATGGAGAAGAAATATAGAACATTTGCTTCAGGAGGAGTGGCTAGATCTAAATAGCTATTTTAAGCATATATTTTATTTACAATTTTTGTCTTTATATAATTTTCTCTATATTGGATCCTTTTTATTGACAAAGAAACATAATTAAAAGTATATAATACAAAGATGTATCTAAAAATGCACAACACATTCTGCCCTATTAGTTTTATAAAGGAGCAAGAAGAAAAAAAGAGGAGGATGAAAAGGAGGAAGAAGAAGAGGAGGAAGAGGAAGAGGAAGAGGAGGAAGAGGAGAAAGAAATAATGATGGAAGAAAGTAAAAAAACAAGCAAGGAAGGAAGGAAGAAAGGAAGGAACGAAGGAAGTAGAAAGAAGGAGAAAAGGAAACAGAAAAAACAAAGGAATTTTTTTTGAAAGTTAGAACAAAGAAGGGGGTGGCAAAATATAGAATAGATTCTGAGATGTGGAAGAGCTGAAAGGAGAGGCCTTATGATATATGGAATAGAGAAAAGATCATCTGCTTGAGAGACATAAGTTAGGATGATTTGGAGGGTTTTAGGAGAAAAGAAAAGCCTTCAAACAACTAGAAGTAATGCAATAGAGTCGGTTGAATATGATGACATTGAGAAATATCATCATTTGAACGACAATGATTTGGAAAACATGAATTAATGAGTCTTGCTATGTAGAAGTGAAGGGCCAATAAGTGTACAGTAGTTTATACTTCAGATAACTTCCTTCAATGAATACTAGCAACTCAGGAATAAGAATAAATTGTAAAGATATCCTATTGGACAATGGATTAGGATATTCAAGGGTGTAAGATCATGTGTGGTTGAACTGATTAAATAGAGGTTAAAGATTATAAATGGAGAAAAGTAAAGACAGAGCTGGTGTGGCAGACTTGGATTAGTGGGAAAAAGGGATTATTGGAATTAGAAATTGAATTTGAAAGTGAAGTTTTAATAGTGAGATAGGAGAATGTGAAAAGAAATATTGTGGTCAGAGTATAATTTTTAAAGTTCATACTCAAAAAGGTGTACTAAGTGTGGGGTACAGAGTATGAAAACCCCACTCCTAAAATAAATTCTAATTAACAATTACTATACTGAACATTGTCCAACATGGGGTAGAATGGCATCAAGAATCCCCCATTCTCTTTCACTTCCATGCACAATCTATTGATATGATTTAAAAGTATTTTTCCCTACTAACTCTTCTTTCCTAGATTTTAAAACCCAGGTTCAGGCAATGAGTACAGAGTGACTCTGCCTTCTACCTAGTGCAGATGACCACATTACCTTTTCTAAAATAATATTGCTAGAGCTAAGTTAAAGTAACAAAATATAAATTAGTGTAATTTTCAAAGAAAATTATACAAAAGCTTTTGTTAGGAAACCTGTTTTAAAATTATTCCTCTTATAAAAATGCTTTGAACTTTAGATTAAGATTAAATATTTTTAATTTGTGTCTTTTATATCTACATTAATAAAAGTTGGAAGATTTCTACATGCCTTTATTTCCTTTCTCTCACTTAAATATATTCCTTTTTTTTTTTTTGCTTTGCCCTTTATTGCTTAATTCAGAGTGAGATTGAAGTGCTGAAATGTTGGGGGGAGGGAGAAAAGGAAGAAAAAGACATTTCCTGCTTGGCAAGAAGCAGGAAATACCAGAAATATCATCCAAAATATTTTTTTCCCATTGGTTTCTATTCCACTGTAGATATTATTTTCATTTTCACTTAAAAAAAGACTTTGTTCCAGAATTTTTAATTTAGTGCAGTTTTTATTTTTTGAAAAATCAATATAATCTTGGCTAAAATAATGGTATCTTTGACGAAAAGTCCCGGATCATCATTTGGGCTTCAGGGTCTGGGAGAAGAGGGGATTTTTAGATGGTACTAGAGTAGAAATATAAGGAATTTTTTGAATGGTCCCCACCCTAGTGATGCCTGAAATTTCACTATTCTAGATTAATCTCATCACATTAAACATTATTCTCTCATGCTTTCTTCTTTTAAAAACAGAGGGGGAGGAGACTTCTAGGAAGAGTAAGAAAGCCAGAGTATAATGAGTTTCACATTTTCCTTACCATTGACAACAGAGGCATAAAAACTACAGCTATTAAAAAAAGGATTTCCCTAAGGAACTGATAGGAAAGGAGAATGAATAGGTGAAAAGAATTCAAGAAGAATATATGATTCTCAAAGATGAATGTTATAGACTTCTTGATTCTTGCATTGGATTGGCTTTAGGATTAAGTCAAGTTTAAAATGTCATCCATTGATGATATTTTGAAAGTTTACAAACCAGTTTTGTCAGATCAAGGACAAAAACTAATTTTTTCAACGTCTACACTAATGGAAGAAAAGGGATTTGAATTCAAATACATTTCCAAATTCAATGTTCCAATCCATTTTACATGATGATGATGATTGGAATGTAAAGAGACAGAAAACCGTGTTATTAGAGGATCATTTGAAAGAACTGGAATGTTTAAGATTATGTCTTTAAAAGTGAGAAATAAAAAACAAATAAGGATTTGAGAGATTGTTTTGTTGGTTGTTGACTTAAGAATATGATGGAGAAAATGTTAACAGTGTAGAATATACTTGAATGCATGATCAAGTTTATTTTGTTTTTTTCCCCCCAGAGAGCTGTTCATTAAAGATCTATCTCTACCTGTGTTCAAACATTTGAAAGATTATGATGTAGAAAGAAGAATAAGCTAATTCCTCTTGGCTCAAGTAGATAGAAGTACAAAGTGGTAAAAATGACAGATTTGGAAAAAAATCTTAATTAAAGCTACATAAAATAGCATGGTTTTACTCAAGAAATTGAGAATTCCTTGTCAATGGAACAATTTAAGGAAATCCTACATGACTCCTTTTTGGTATACTAGAGGTAGAATTGTTCAAGAACCCTCTCTATCAATGGTATATATTTCTCAAGCATTTTCCTGTTGATTTTCTTAAAGCTTTTTCTTAAGGTTTTACAAAATAACATTAGGATAATTGATGTTGACTGTGCGTGACATATCCATTAAAATGAAAGATCCCCTTTTTTCTGTGAGGGAATAGAACACCACTGGCTAAGCTGGAGAAATGGCATAAAGATTTCCACTTATATAAAAAACACATCAATATGTTCATAGCTGTAATTTTTTAATTTTTAATTTTTAGTCTTTTACTTTACAATCCCTGATACATTAAATTTCCTTTCTAATTTCCTAGATTTCTTGACTGGATTTTTCTCAGCATCATGGGCTTCTTATGTACAACAGAGAAGTCAGTATCATAGATGTAGCATCACAGAAGAATTCAAACTATTTTATTTCTAATAAGAAGTAGTGTCTTTGTATTGGTTATTCTAGGATCTCAATGTCTTGTAAAATCTTGTCCAGACCTTAATATATAAGTGCTTAATAGTAATGGGCATTCATCTTTTTTATTGGTCAGCTTTCTTTTGTATGCAGCACAAATTAGGCATACCATTTGGTGCCTTTCAACTTTTAAACAAATTGCATTTCCCCCCTAAAAGAACAAATGAAATACTTGGGGAAGACAAACTTATGTCCACCAAATACAGACAGCTCAGGGAATGAAAATCTCAGTGAAACTTCCCAGTATTCTTAGGTACACTGCATATAAACACACATATTTTGATTTTTCTTATGTGCTTTCATTGTTATAATCTTTCACCTGCTTTTTCTTCTCTAGATTCTAATTTGCAGTATGAAAACTAGAGTTTTCAGTTGTTGTGATGATTCTTTCTCATCATAAACAATCCAAATCAATGAGGGTTATTTTGCTACGGCCTCCACAATCCCTAGGCCAGATTCATCAATGGAAAGTCATCTACTTCTCCTTTAAAGAAATGGGGTTTCATCAGTTAAACTCAAGGATATTTCAGTCTGCTGGAGATATTAACATATGATCAGATGGAAAATGAATGTATAATACATAATGATATCCCATGAAAAATTTCCACTATCAATTTTTTTTAAACCATATACATCAGTGATTTTTTTTTTCCCTTTTAAGTGCAGGTCAGCTTATGGGTATATATTAACATCCCTCATAAAGTAAACCTCAACATTTATAGATATATCTACACACACACACACACACACACACATAAACAGACACACAGTAGGTGTGTGTCTATATGTGTGTACAAGGGTTATTCTTACAAACAAAATTGCTGTTTATATTATTTACTTTTCACTTAAAGATGGAATAATTAATGGATGCTGGAATGGAAGAAGCTTTGCTGCTTAGCTCCACTCTTGCCAGGGTTTCTGCCCAAAATGGAACTATAATGAGGAACAGATTTAAAAAGGGAAAAGTACCAGATTATAGCACTGGTAGATTTCTTATACTAGAAATTATTAAGCTTATTTTTTGTCATAGATCCCTTTGGCAGGCTGGTGGGCCCCCTTCTTTGAACAACATGTTTAAATGCATAAAACACACAGGATTTAACTCCAGAATTGTAGAGCCCTTGCTATTGATGCTCGATAACATTTCCACTAAATTTCAGGGGACAAAGAAAAATATTAACTTTTTTTTTTTGAGAAGTGTGAATTAGTGCTTGTGATTAGTCAGATATACTTAATTTTAATAATTTTGAAACTGAATTTTAAAGCTAATTATATTGAGATAACAATATTTATATGTTTCTATATTTAATTCTGTCTCTTTATTTACATCTATTCCTTCCTTTTCTTTTTTCTATCCATCTTTCCCTTTTTCCTCTTTTCCATTTTCCTCTTCCTTCTCTTCTTGCTTTTTCTTCTTTTTCTTGTCCTTGTTCTTGTCTTTGACCTTGCTCTTGCCCTTGTTCTTGTCCTCATCCTCATCCTTCTTCTCCTTCTCCCTCTTCCTCCTCTTCCTCTTTCTTTTCCTCTTCTCCTCCTCCTTCTCCTTGTTGCTGTTGCTGTTGCTCTCCTCCTCCTCCTCCTTTTAATCCTCCTTCTTCTCTTCCTCCTTCTCCTCCTCTTCCTCTTCCTCTTCTTCCTCCTCCTCTTCCATCTTCTTCTTCTTCTCTTCTTCTTTGTCTTCTTTCTTCTTTTAGGACTAAAAAGTCTAAAACTCTTACTTATCAATTATTTTAAAGAAAGAAGATTGAGGACTATAGGACAACTTGGGGAGACAGAAACTATAGAAGAGATCAGGAAAGACTCAGATCAACTTGACTGAACACAAAACTTATGCAAATGAGGAAATTCTGTTAAAGAGCAGAGAAGGACAGGCAGAGCTTGATGGCATAAGTCCTATGTCATGCTTGCTCATGAGAGAAATAGTTTGGGCTCCAGTTGAAGGTTGGTATTGTTCAAGTAGACTTAATGTTGATAGATTTTAATTTATCAGTTTCAGAATATTGATATTATGAGGGATTACTTATTCATTCAATTGCAAAATTAATTAATAAGCAATCAATGTTCTAAGTTCTATACTAGAGATAAGAGAAAAAATTGATATAGTTTTTGATTTCAATAAGCTTGATGCATATACATGTAATAATACTTAAACTGTTTAAAACTAAATTTAAAAACTGTTTACAAAATAAGCAATGGCAGGTAAATGTCTATATAATAGAAGTCTATGTGCAAAGGAGTGGTAGTAGTAAAATGATAGATAACCCTCAGTAAGGAAAAAGTTCTAATCTAGGATGAGACCATTTAATTTGTCTGGAAGCTAAGAATAGTAAATCAGAGGAGCCATTTATAGAGCAATTACTGCATTGTGTTTGGTTTGCCCCGATTACAACATCATTCTCCTTTATTGGGTAGAGAGTAGTATAGCTTTTTAAAAGTAGAAATCATCAAGGGAGGTCTTGGGGATGTTCCAACAACCTCCTTCAGACTTTGTTACCCCAGTTAAGGAACAGGATGTTACTACAATCAAGGAGGCAGGTCACTGAGTGGTAGAGGCAGGAAGGCTGTTGCTACTGCCAATATCTCTAATGAGGGCAAGGAGACTAACCTTTCTCCCACTCTGAGGCTGCCAGAAGGCAATGAATAAAAGTGAGAATAACCACAACCTTTCGGCTAGTGTTCCTAACTTGGACCATTATCCTGTGGTTTAAGGTCTGAGTATTTTGACAAGAAAGAGAGAGGTGAGGTCTCTGCAACATCTCAGTGAGGGTCCTAGATACATTTCTGCTGGATCTTTTATTTTATTTTCCTTTGTTCCATTTATCTTGGAAAAGTCTTATGTACTATGTTGCACAAGCCCTGTGTTATTGAGTACAAAGAATATCAAAAGTTTACACATTGATGGTACTGTGTCATAGTTATCAATAACTACATCCTAGACAAAATCTGTTGACTCCTTTCTATTACTTAGGTATATTTATGTAAGATGTTATAGATTGGTGACACAAAAGGTAAAGAAATACTTCAATTTTAGAAAACTACAGAAGGCTAGTAAGAGTGGGCCAGCTTTCAATGCACTAAGATTATGATTGCCCATGACATCACCTTCCTTCAGCTGGATTCATACGTTAAATGAACATGAGAAGCAAATTTCACTAGTGACTGTTTAATAAAACCTTTGGAAGAGGCTTCATTATCACCAGTAGGGGTTCTATTCCTATTATCTAAAAAGGAAGGAGAAGACTTACACCACTGCATCAACTACCAGGGGTTCAATAAAACAACAGCCCAGAATCATTAACATCTGGTTCAGATATCTTGGGAAGGGTCCAGGAATAGACATTTATATTGAATTGGATTTGTGTCGAGTCTAAAAGCTTGTAAAAAGTCAGGAGTGAGAATAAGTTGAAGGCAACTTTCAGTACTGAATATGGAGATTGTAAGAAAAATATATTATCATAACCCAGTTTTTACTCTTTGATTGGCCACTGCTATTGTTACATATGTTAACATTGAATTAAAACTCTAATCACCAATATTCTTGGTAACTCTACCACTGCATACCTGGATAACCTGAACAAGAAGATATGTCCCACTTACAAAATGGTTTAAACATTGAATGGTTGATTCATCTTGTACTGCAAGTTAGAAACAAGAAAAAAAGCATTTTCCATTAGTCAAAGTGAAACTTCTGGAATTAATATGAGAACTAATAGTTATTTACCATTTCATTTATCATCTTAGACAATATAAAAACACTATGGATTTGTGTGTAAACCTCTGTGGTAAGAGAGAGGAGGAATTTCATTTGTGTGTGTGAGCCTAGCTATCACACCAGGCTTTTCCAGAGATTGGAAAAGATGGTCAAAACCATATTTGGAATGTTTTTTGCTTCAATTGAGAAATTATATTGGTCATTGTTTATGAAATTATGGTATCTGTAAAATATATTTAGATCATAGAAAGAGCTGAATGAGAGGAATCTTCCAAATTCAGTCTAAGATTCACCTTTAAATGTACAACTTGAGTTTAAGGCATAACTAGAGAAATAGTTTAATTCAATCAAATGACGTTTTAAAAAATAAAATTACATGTAAAGAAATTTATTTTTAAAAAATAACTATTTCCTCCCATCTTAAACCAGAAACTACTTGTTGATAGCTAATGTTTGATTCCATATTGGTAAAATGAAATGTGTTCAGAAAAGCTATAAAGAAGGTAATGAATTCTACATACATAATATATGTAGCCCAATTTGGAACAATTTAATTTTGTTTAATCTTTTGGAGTTTTCCATTGGTCCTAGATATTATTTTCTGTTTAAGATGATGCCGATAAAGATGCTAGCATCACTCAAGGTCAAGATGTTGATCATCCATGGTCAAAGAATCGGTCTGATTTAAAAATAATATTTGACAAATTACTGTATTCAAGGAAGAAATTTTTTTATTAACTGGAGAAGAAAAAAGTAGAAACAAAAACATTGGAAAATTAGAATAATTCCAATGTGAGATGGCCAAATATTGTTCAAATTGTTGATATCATTATGTATATATATATATATATATATATATATATATATATGTACGTATACATATATATAGATTGCATCTATCCAGAATGTTGGAGAAGAACAACAGGAGGTTTTGAGGTGGGTTTTATGTTTGTTTTGTTTTGTTTTTAGCAGAAATGGTTTTCTGGACATGGACAAAATAAATTTTCTTTTCTATCAGTTTGAAAATGCTATGGGTCACACTTGATTACAATTCTCTGCTGTCAAATGTCTTCTCTATTTGGACCAGGTCAATCTACCATATTTTTATTTCTGATATAGCTTGTGATTAATTCATATAGAGCTTATAGGAGAATAAAAGTCTGCAATCATTTTTTCCCAATGAATTCTTAATCAATTTACATCTTTCCCATCCTATACTTCTGAAATGTATTTTTGGACTTAATGCACTTCACATTTATTCCAATTAAACTGCATCTTATTGGATTTAGTTCATTTATTTTATCCTATTTCAATTTTTAGAACTGTAATATATAAATTATCTTTTTTAAAGTTTTAGATATGCAACATATTCTTGACATTATTCATTTCTCACACAGAAGTCCTACTAGAATGTTTCATTGTAGTATAGTTATAACTATGTATTAATGAAGGCTTTTCCAGTGGAGCACATGGACTGGCAGGTTCGTTTTTACTGTAAAAACTATTGCCCTGGTGACAGACAGTGTCTTCTGCTTAAGTATCACTCTGGATAAATACAGAGAGTCCCACCATCCATAAGAGTGCCACTAGATAATAAATTTCCTGGCCATAGAAATTCATGAAATCAAAAAGAATTCACAATGGTCCTCCAGAATTGTTTCTGTGGTGATGGCATCAGAGTTATAGAAAAAGAGACAGAGAAGACCCAAGATGCATAATTTTTAAATCATCATTGTTGATTTTCTGAACAAAAAATATAGAATCGTATACTGAAAGCTGAAAAGCACTTAGCAGTCATGAGACTCCCAACCCTCTTTTTTATGGAAGAGAGGTAACTGTGGTCAAAAAATATTAAGTGACTTGTCCAAGGTCAAATAAATGGCAAAACTTTGATTTAAAACATCTTCCCCATTTTCCACATCTAGTATTCTTTACTCACTCATTATTCCATATGATGCTTCTTGAGAATACAATCCTAGGAACTATCCTAGATATAAAGGGTAGATAGAAGACTGCTATCTCTTTTTTAAAAAATCCTCTGTTGCTAAATAATGATAGCAATAGTTGGACTATTTGTACTGTTTTTACTGAAAGATTATTTCTGCAAATGATTTTGTAGTGGCCATAGTTTGCCAACCTTTGATTTAGACTTGTATATCTAGATTGGTGGGCAACTAAGACCTGAGACACCAAATAATTTACCAATCAATAAATATTTCTCAAATATGTTGTACATGCCAGGCATTCTGGTAGGTGCTACAGATACAAATACAAAAACAAGATAGTTATTTTTCTAATGAAGTTTATATAACTATTTGTATCTTGGACAAACACTGCTAATGGAAGATGGAACTCAGTCCAGAATGGAATGAGAAAAAGAGAGCTATCTGGAATCTAGTTTACAAATAATACATCACTTTCAATGCTGTTATTTTCTCCCCAAAACAAACATTTCTTGCATGTTTTATGCATATATTTCCACAGTGGTATATGGTTGCATGTAGAAGGTCACAGACAGTGGGGGAATTCTGGATGAGGTATAAGACCCTTCAGTCCAGAGGGAATCTGCTATCAGTGTCTGGTTTGGCTCCCCATCTCCCCTAAGAGGAAGTCAGGGGACAGTGACAACCTGTATTGTGATTGAAGCAGAGTGATACCAGGTAGAAGAGTGATACCAGATAGAAGAGTGATACCAGGTGGCAAACTACATTTAATAGCAAGTTATTTACGTGGCCCCATGTGCGCCATATATACTTAGTGCATGCCCAGTGTTATTTTTTTGTGACAAAAGGATATTAGGGGATAAAAAGGGGAAAGTCCTTAGAATAAATGGACTCCATTTTCCTACCATCCTCAGGAGTCCTGCCTCATCACTTCTCCATTAAGATGGTATATTTTAAACACCCCAGCATGTGGGCTCTAGAAAGCAGGATACAACAGTTGCCGATTAAAGAATATCATTGGCTCTAGAGAATTAAAGATATGGTAAAGTCAAAAATTATTGAAGAGGGATGTGATGGACACAAGTAGAATAAAAATCGTACCAATGAAGAATTATAAAGAACTGACCAAAAAATAATTGCCATCATAGAGGATTAGGACTAGTTATCAAATTAACTACAAAGGCCCTATGAAGGAAAATTATATCTGCATCCAAAGGAAAAATAAATTTTATAAGCACACACATATATAAAGATATTTGTATCTAGTGGTAAGGGGAGCAAGAAGAAAAAAGAAAAAAAGAAAAGTTGCTTGATTATTTTATACTTATAGGGAATAGCAAGTTGTATATAATAGATTTTCAGTTTTATGGGCAATTATCTTTTTCCCCTATTCTACTTTATTATAGAAGTGTCTATTTTATTTCTTATGTTCAGAATAAAATAAGCAAAATTAAAAAGAAGAAAGAGCAAAAAATAACTGAGAAATGGTCCATATACAGTACTATTGCCATCCACATCATATTAAGTGAACTAAAAGAAAGCCATCAGCACATTGGATGAAATTTCTGTGGATCACTTCTGAGAGCATATTAAGTCGCATGGGAAAAGAAGTCATGAAAAGGTTATGATCTCCATTTTTTCAGGGACCAGTGATACTGAGAATGTTTCAAATTCAATGAATTTCTGGCTTTTCCTTCAGAGAAAAAGATCTATACATTATATAAAATTAAGCAATGTTGCTTATTTTCTTTTTTCCCACTCTTTGCTCTGTGTGCTTGAGACTATGACTTCATTTAAGTAGTTCCATCTGCTATATAAAGGAATGAAAAGTTAAGGAAGTAAATTGCATGCTTTCTTCATCATCCAGACCATGTTTCCCTAGAGAACTTGAAGACTGATATGCCTGGGAAGAGTTTATAGCCTTCTACACTTTGAAAATAATCATCTCTTCTCACAGAATTAGTCTTTTTGGAAAAGACAGATGGAGCCAGGGCCTCTACTTGAAAAAGCATCTAATATACATGTTTCTTTAGTCTGGCTGACAAAGATCTCTGTCTGTTGGAACCTTATTGCAAATACATCCCATCATGTATAAAGAGAATGTTAATTACAAGACAACAGCAAAAAGATCTTATATTGGCTTCTCTGCATTAGACCCTGAAGAACAATAATATATGTATAAATCTTGAGGCCCCAAGAAAATATTTCTGTTTTCTTTTAAAAAATATCTCAAACATACATGCACAGAAGTGTCTCTCCTTTGGTGGTCCTCTTGGCAATGCATTTGCTATTGGAACAATATTTACCTCCATGCCTAAGAAGCATTTTCACAACATTTGACTTGCCTAAATCACTCCTAAACATCTGGATGAAGAGCAATCTCAATCAGTCATGCAGATGCACTGTGTACATGATACAAACATCAGGGTATTTTCTCAGCATATCAACTTATGTTCAGTAACCTTTTAGCTTCTTTACCCAACAGGAATATGGGAAATAGTTGTGGTTTTCATCAGTGGATTTGAAATGTTATGATGAAAGACAAAAGAAATGTAATGAAAATGAGGGAAAATGAAAAGAAGTCTTTGAAGAAGATATAGGAGATAGAAAAAGAGAAAAGAGAGAAAGGAAAGATGGTAGCTGGACTCAAATATGGTACAGGATTACCAAATTTTTTTTGAGGGGGATCATTCTCTATCAAATGACAAGATCCCTGAAACAACTTTAGATTTTTTTTGGAAGTAGAAAATAGTTCTATCTTTGTCAAGCTATTATTAAAACATTTCCCAAACTGCCCCCTCCCGCAATGTGTTACTTTAAAAAATATATATGAATCTATGATTGATGCTCACATTATATCCAACAGTTCAGTTCCAAAGGGGTCCCAGATGCTAAGCTTTATACTATAAAACTGCCCACTATAAATTTATCTTGTATAATAATTATGAGAAATAGACAGATGATGGAATCATACTAGTTAGACCATGCTCCCATGTGTCAGAGCCATAATTATCTGGACCTTTGCTCCAGAGTCCTAGATTTGGTGGGCAATGGAAGCACTTGTGGTCCTTTAACTAAAGGGTAAAAAGAAGCAACTTAATACAGAAGTACCCATATAATTAGTTAAAATAGGAAGGTTCCAGAAGGAAGAAGATTCTAGTTGACTTTTGCCATGTTGTTGCTCTGCCCTGCTCTATTTCCTTTCTCTCCACAATAAGCTCACTATTGATGGCATAGAGACATCCTTACCATTAACAGAAAGTAGTAGCTTGTTTTTTGTTTTGTTTTTGTTTTTGGTTTTTTTTTTCTTGAAAGCTTCTTATCCTTATACAAATTTAGTCTATGGAATTATCTCTCCTTTTGCTGAATCTTTTCTGAACCTTCCTGAACCTGTTCTCAAATTTAGTGTCAGACTATGTTTAGTTTTTCTTTTCTCTATCACCAGTTTTAATGTGGAGTGCTCATTTCTCTCCAAGGTACTCACTATTTTGATCCCAACAACCACTTCTTCTTTGTTGGAGAGAATCATGTCCATCATTCAATTTCCCCTTGATTGTCTTTCTGTCTTTTAGAGGGTAAAATTACCATGAAGATGAGTCATGAAACTACCAGGTGTTTGTTTTGACAGAGATAGCTCAAGCAATTTCCCAGAAAATTGAAACTCCTTGATCATTTTATTGTTAATAAATTCATTTATTTCTTCTTTATGTTTTGGTGGTCTGTAATACATTCCAATGACAGTATTGCTTCTGTTTCAATGTCCATTTATTTATTTCTAAATGTTCTTCAGTATGCTTGGTCTTTCTAGCTCCTGGATTTTTTCATAGAATTATGTCTTCTATCCTCTCCCACACTCTCCTCTTTCCTTCCCCTAACTCTCTATTTTCTTTTGAATAGAGTCCAGTTTTTCATTTTGTAAATAATTGTTCTATTTCTTTTAGTTTAATTTCTTTTACTTAAGTTTTTTTTTTTCATTTGATAGAACAATAGTGCAAAAAACTCCTCCTTTGTTTTCAATTTGGTCTTCAATTTTTTGGTTAAAATTTGATCATTTTAACCTCTGTTTTGAAAATACAGTAAAACCATCATCAAACTTGTAAGGTTGATTCTAGGAAGAACAATTAGATCATCAAAGATCTTTCAGTCACATTCTCAACACAGTACACCGAGCTAGACACTTCTTCCCATGATAGAATTGTAGATTTTAATCTGTAAATATCCTTAGGAGTATTTTTTAAAAAGCACCAACAATCCAGTTATGTTATAAGTGAGAAAACCGAGGTGCAAGATCATATAGACAATAAGTAGCACAGATATGATTCAAACTTAGGTCTTATTTCTAAAAACAGTACTTCTACTGTACTATATTGAGTTCACAGGATTGATTCACTATGAGAATTCTTACTATCTTAACAAAAAAATTTCATTTATCAGAGATAGTTAATTTTAGAAATAAATTTTCTTCTCCCTGAATTTTATTATTAAGAGAAAAAAAATGTGTGATAACAAGCTAAAAGGGGAATATGTTTGAGTATTTTGATAGCTAAAAAAAAAAATCACACTTGTATGGTTCACCGTCCTTTGGTATTTGTTTTTTAATCAAATGAAAGTGAATTGACTTTTGCTCAAACATTTTTCAAACCCACTGGATTTCCAATGCCAATGAATCTTGAGAAGTCTTATTCATATTCAGATAATATGTTCCCAATAACATGTATTAAGAAATGGGTGCAGAATGGTTTTGTTTTGTAGGGATATCAGGTTGGCATACAGAAAAAAAAAAACTGAGTAGCCCTGAATAGTCTCTAAAACATTGTGAGGTACCATTGATCAGTATTGGGACCATATTAAAATGATATGGTTTTTTCTTCAGTTTTAATTACTGACAGATAATTACTGATGTGTGGACACTTTGCCAAAGTTTTCCTCTATAGGAAAAAATATACTGATTACATTCTTCTCCAACATATGACACAAAGGTATCTCCTTAGATTCTAGCCACATTTCTAGTATTCAGGTATAAAGAAAGTGAATTGACAAATGAAGTTGGTATGGTTCACTGCAGCTTTCCTTCATGCTCATGCAGAAATGTCAACCTATGGCCCTCAGAATGCTGTATTTACCATGCAACTCATCAGTATGTAAGCATTTACTGTGTACTTCCTATATGTCAAGTGACGGACTAGTCAACTAGGGAAATGATATTCTCTCTCTAAGAAGGACTTTGGTACTATGGATTAATGAGCCAGGGAACACCAGAGCATCCAATTTATTTCCCACATCAGATATGCTACTCATACTTAATCTAATATTGAGATTACCTGAGACTAACCAGCTAGTTATGGAATGAAGCATGGTTCTCTTGTTACTCTAAATGATACTGAAGTATCTGGATGACTGACTCCTTTTTTTTCCTAGAAGTTTGTTGTAAAGTGGATAAAGCCTAATTTCCAGTGTAAGTCATTCAAAAAATATTATCTAAATATGCTACAATAGAATGGATGCTTTAAAAGTTCTTTTTAAATTTTCTTCTAGCAGTTTCAGTATCATAATTCTGAACAACTAGAAGATCAGGTCAGAAAGTCAGTTTGAATTTATTGTAAAGACAACCAAAAGTTGTATAAATATTATTTACTAGTCTGATATTTTTCATTCTATATATTGTGGTTACCATAGTAACTTGATAGGACTTTTATGCTCTCTAAAATACATACATACACACACACACAGACACAAGTACATGTATCTTTGTATGTAATATGTATTTGTTAATGTATATGTATATGATAAATAATCATATTTAAACACAATATTGAATGTTGTATATTCATTGCTAAAAAGGACTTTAGAGGTCATGTAGTCAATCTTTAATTTTGTCAGTGAGGAAACTGAGGTCTAAAGAGGTTAAATGATTTGCTTGAAGAGACAAAGTTTGTAAGTGTCAAAGCAGAATTTAAACTCAGGTTTTCTGAATCTGAATCCATTCAATTGTTTTCAATTGTACCATGTATATTGGGTGGGTTTTTTGGGGGGAGGGAATTCATAGCAAACATAGTCTTTTTAATATAACTAATAATAGTAGTGGTATTCTAGATTGTATTCATTCATTCATTGTGAGAAAATTGTCATTAAGTAACTTGTCTAGGGTCACACAGCTGGTAAGTATTAAGTGTGTGAGGCCAGATCTGAACTCAAGTCTTCTATCCATTGTGTCCTCTAACTGCTACTATTTATTTATTTTTTTAAGGATTGTATTTTAGACAATCAGCAGGATATTTTCAGAGAGGCCTGGAGAGACTTACATGAAATGATGCTAAGTGAAATAAGCAGAACCCAGAGACCACTGTACATGTCAACACCAAGATTATACTGTGATCAATTCTGATGGATTCTGATGGATCTTTAACAATGAGATTGTTGGAATCTTTACAAACTGTTAAGCCATTGGAGTTGATAGAAACAATAATTATCTAATTTGGCATGGTTCAATACGACTGATTTGATCTTAGAAAGAGATATTTTGGGCCAGAACTTGAAACAAGGTACTAAGTACAACTGATAGAAACGATGCTTGAATTCACACCTTTAGAGAGCTCATAAGTATCTAAGTATTCAATGGAATGGAGTTCACACGTTTGGGAGATTTCAGGGATTAGTATGGCTTAGTATGAGATATCTGAATTCACACCTCCCTTAGGGCCAGAGAGCACTCTGGGAGATAACCCAGAATCCCTCTCTCTCCAGAAGGAAGAGTTAACCTTTGGGAGATCATATATATACAGGAAGCTCTTAGAGCTTGAGAGAGTTACTTGGGAACATTCCCAGAGGTCAGAGAAGAACACTCTGGGAGGAAGCCTACAAGCCCTCTTTTGAGGCAAGAGAGATTCTTTGCATCTTCCATCTTGGTGCTGGCTGAAGTCAGAAGGACAAACCTTTGGATTTGGAGACATTCGGAGGGAGCTCTTGGAACCAAGCAGAGAGATAGGCCTCTGAGCTAACCGGGCTATATTGAAGGACGCAATAAAAGATCTGAACTTTTATCACCTGGCTGTGTTTTGGAAAAACAACACCACATGAGATGACTCAGACCAGCTCCAATGGTCTTGTGATAAAGAGACCCAACTATATCCAGAGAGAGGACTGTAGGAACTGAGTGTAGTTCACAACATAGCATTTTCACTCTTTTTTGTTGCTTGCCTACATTTTATTTTCTTTCTCATTTTTTCTGATTTGATTTGATTTTTCTTGTGCAGAAAGATTATTGCATAAACATGTATGCATATATTGGATTTAAAATATGTTTCTACCATGGTTAACATATATTGGACTACCTGACATCTAGGAGAAGGGGTGAGAGAAAGGAGGGAAATTGGAACACAAGGTTTTGCAAGGGTTAATGTTGAAGAATTATCTATGCATATGTTTTGAAAATCAAAAAGCTTTAATTGTATTTTAGAAGTGAGTTATGAGTTAGAATTGATAACACTATATGACTATTGTAGAAGTGCTATTGAAATTGCATTGGTATTGTCCACTTTATCTAGTCATGTCAAAGGACACTATGAACAGATGTTATAACATTTTTGGTTCCCTAAGAAACTCATCCAACTCAATGGGTTCCAAGTCTCATCAAAAGGTTTTTTAAGAATTGTTAAGCTATCAGTATATGTAAAAAAAGATGTCTACAATGCTAACAGAGATTTAATGAGGTTGACTACTAAATGATAGATCCATGGTGATTCTGAAGAAGACTCATCTTTCTTTATCCACTTGTGTCAGGGCAATCTGACAATCAGCTAAAGATTATCCTAAGAAATAAAGAAGTTAATACTGTCACTGCTTTTTTGATGCTGGATGTGCTGACAAATGATGGACTGGTAGGTAAAGAACAACAAACAACAAATCAATACAGTGAACGTGTCTCATGATATGAAATGAGAATATCCTATGCTTCAGATGAAAGTAATTCATTGCATCTCATCCAGATGTTGATAAGTTTCTGAATCTTGGGTAAATTAGAAGCATCACACTTTGCTAAGCAATGTGACAGAAAATGACATTTCTACAGGAATAAGCAGAAGGAGTGTGACAGTGGAAAGACCTCTGGATTCTGAGTAAGAAGATTTAAGTATGAGTCTCAGTTGTGATACTAGTTGTGTAAGTTTGGATTAATAAATCTTTCTGAGTATCAGGATATTATATAAATTTTATAGATGAGAAAACTGTCTCATAAGATTATGAGACAGAATTTGGTAAAATTTAGCAAATATAGTTTTTAATCTCATTAAGCAATATGATGAATCAGGAAAATGATCACCAGAATCAAAGCATAAGTTAAATGAACATCTGTTAGGAGCCTACTTATGTGCTAGTTACTGTACTATGCTTCCCTTGATTGTCAAAAAGGTCTTTGATGCACAAAAAAAGGTTATGAATTTTTGACCTAGAACAGCTGTTTTGAACTCAAGTAGAAATGGATCCCTGCAGACTTCATACTAATTTAAAAACATGGATTATTATATTAATTAATATATTTATGTTGTGCTGTATTTTTATTTTATTAAGAATTTCCCAATTACATTTTAATTTGCTTTAACTGGAAAGTCTTGCTGACAGCTGACCTTGAGTTTGACACTTCTAAGTTTTCAACACTTTTATGGTGTTCATTTCTGTGGTCTGATATTCTTTGGGAGGTAAAAAGTGGCTTCTTTCTTCTTTATAATCAATACATTAATCATTTCTTCCCTGAAATAGAATAAACTAAGCCTCTATCATTTTAAGAACTACTTAAAATCACCCATCATTTTCTCTTTAAACATCTAGTTGGTATTTTAGCATTAGCTTTTAGCAAGTAGTAGGTTCTTCAATTTCATCTAAAAAATACACACAAGAGACCAAAAAGAGGAAACATAAAGGAAAATAAAGATATTTTTAATTCAATTCAGTAAACTCTGTAATACTCATACTATGGACCAATATTATGTGAGACTCTTGGTGTAATAGAAAGTTTAGGTGAAATATGTTTACTATTCTCTCTGTATTTATAGCCTGAAAGATATAAATTACAAATACTCATACCTAAATAAAATAGTGCATGATAAGTGCATTGGAAGGGTACAAAATATAATACTATGTATATCGAGAGGGGGCAAAAGTCATAATTGCATAAGGGGGAGAGTTGGGTATAAGTTGACATCTGATTTGAGTTTTAAAGAATTCAAAGGACTTCAGTAGACAAAGATGTGGAAGAGAAGAGTAAAAGGCATAGACTCAGGTACGCATGATGGTGCTCTGGTAATTAAATTACTTCTCACTAAATTACATAGAAAATACTGCATTTCTTGTCATAAATTCTTCTGAATAGATTATTACCAAAAAGGTACTAAACATTGTGATTACTTGTCATTTATACTGTGATTTTAAGTTTCTGAAGTACTTTACATAATTATTTCATGTATTTCATACAACAATCTTATGACTAGGTATTCTAGGTAGGGCTATAACTTGGGTTGGGGAACATGGTCATTGTTGCAAGATGTTGACAGCCTTCTGCCAAGTGTCTTTTTATTATTTGACACGATCACATGCTTTTCCACACTTGATCTGAAACTGCCTTTGGACCCTTTTCTTAGGCACCAAATTCCACTATCAATGTAAATCCTGTCTACTTTGCAAATCTCATTCTGTAGATTGAGTGAATCATAATGATTTGAAACTGACTCCAGAGCTTTTCTTATTTATGTAGAACCACACATGATTAGAGTGGACTGTCCAGTACTTGTACCATACCTTTGTAGCAGGGTTTTTTGCTAATCCAATTGTAATTATCTGATTGACCAAAAGTATAGGATGTAAAATGAGAGTTTACATCTCAAATGTTCCTGGACTCAAATACACCAAATTTCCTCAGTCAGATACTGGGTCATTATCTTATTAATTCTTTCACAGGGTTAAAAGGCTATCTAGTAGACATGATTGAGAATGAAATAAAAAATATTGAAAATCAAAATGATATCTTATTAAGTAGTTCCTAGGTTTCAACCTGGTAAAACTAGGAAAAGTTATGTTCTATGCTTCCTCATTCTCAATTCTGTTTCATTGCCTTAGACAAATGTTAATGTTAAAATTAATATAATTTATTAATAGTAACAATATCAATAGCAATAGTAACAAAATTAGTATCAATAATTATTAGTAACAAATTCATAACAATAGATATATATTTGAACAATGTGTCGATTATGAGAAAGATCAACACCAAAATCACTCTTAAGCTCTTCAAAAGCAAAGGAAATATATTGACAATAATTGTATCACCAATGACTATAACTACATACATCTTCAAGATTCTTGAACTACATTCCAATGATGTAGTTCTGTGAGGATGACAGTTTAAGTCACTTGGCAATTCCCTCCAGAATGTCTTCTCCATGGAATATGCTCTCCACAGAATGAATTAAAAATCACATACCTCAAAATCTATCTTTAGATTCTTTTAAATGTGATTGTTCGTCTCTTTGTTGTGGATTCTTTTTCCAAGTCTTCTCAGGAAAGTAATTCTCTTAGTCTTCTCTCAAGGTCTTATTCAGACTCCCTCAAAGATTATAATCAACTATAATTTAGGTAGCTGGGCCTGAAATCAGGAAAACCTGATTTCAAATTTAGTCACAGACATATTATGATTCTGAGCAAGTCATTTAACCTGTTTGTTTTTATCCACTGAAGAAGAAAATAGCAAAGCACTCCAGTATCTTTGACAAGAAAATGTTAAATGGGGTCATGAAGAAATGGAAACAACTGCTTAACAACAATCAGGCACCAATATCTATTTTCTCTCTCCTAAACATGTGCTATCAGTAACTATTTGTGGAAATCACTATCTGTTTGCCTCAATTTCTTCATCTGTAAAATGAGCTGGAGGGGGAAATGGTAAACCCCAAATGGCATTATGAAGAGTCAGATATGACTGAAAGTAATAGTCATTTTCATACTTTGTTACAATGTGACTCCTGAAGGGGAGAGATGACAGAACTTTGTTTTGTAAAAATAAAAGGAATTGATCATTATTCATTCAAATCCAAGCTACTGTATTAGCTGTTAATTAATTATGAAAAGTTATTCCTGACACTCATTCCCAGCTTCAAAGCCTTGGGATGGAAGCAGTGATTAAAATTTTATTCTACTCAATTAAATTTGACAAATTTTTCTTCCTTCCTTCCTCCCTTTCTTTCTTCCTTCCCTTTCCTTTCCTTCTTCCTTTCCTTTCCTTCTTCCTTTCCTTTCCTTCTTCCTTTCCTTTCCTTCTTCCTTTCCTTTCCTTTCCTTCTTCCTTTCCTTTCCTTCTTCCTTTCCTTTTCTTCTTCCTTTCCTTTCCTTCTTCCTTTCCTTTCCTTCTTCCTTTCCTTTCCTTCTTCCTTTCCTTCTTCCTTCCCTTCTTTCTTCCTTCCTTCCTTCCTTCCTTCCTTCCTTCCTTCCTTCCTTTCTTTCTTTCTTTCTTTCTTTCTTTCTTTCTTTCTTTCTTTCTTTCTTTTCTTTCTTTCTTTCTTTTTCTTTCTCTCTCTCTCTTTCTTTCTCTCTCTGGAGTCAGGAAGACATGAATTCAAATCTCATAGCAAGTGGGCAAATTGTTTGATCTGAGAAAGTTCTATGTGAATCTTTTAGACTATCTTTTGCAGAAACAGTATTGATTTACAAAGATCTCTTCATCTGAAAGCTCCCTAGGTCAATGAAATTACAGGTTCAACCACAATTAACATGTGACAAGTACTATGCAAAGTCCCAAGATACAAAACCCAAATTCAGAAGGTTCCTGACATCCAGAGCTATGCACATGAAGTAAATTCAAGGAATGTACAATGGAAATATAAAGTAATTTCAGATATATAAAGAAGGATTCCTTGATAAGGAGAAAGATCAGAAAAAAATCGTGGAAGAGGAGGTTGGTGCTTGAACTAAACCTTGAAAGGAACTAGTGTTTCAAAGAATCCAATTTGAGCAGGGAGATGATTTCAGGAATCAAGAGCATCCTGTGCTAAGGCATGGAATTGGAAAATTCCACGAAAAGCTGTGGTGTCAAACAGAAGTGGATCTATACAGGCCACATATTGATAGAAAACCACAAATTAGCATTATTTATATTGTATTTTATTTTTGTTTTTGTTAAACATTTCTCAATTATATTTCAATCTCATATGTTGCAGAGGTCTGAGAGCTTGACATTTCTGATATATGGTACCAGTATGGATAGAACATAAAGTATGTTAGAATGAATAATGTGAGATTAGTTTGAAAAAAATAGGCTGGAGTGAGACTGTACTGAGCTTTAAGTGCCAGATACAGAAGTTGGCATTTTCTCTTATAAACAACAAAGAACCACTGGGGTTTCTTAGCCAGAATAGTGACATACTTTAGGAAGATCAATTTGGCTGCTGAATAAATGATGGATTGGGGAGTGGAAAAACTGAAAGACAGGAGACCAATTAGACAGCTATTGTAGGAATCCTGAAGAGGTGATGAAGACCAAAATATTGGTTGTGGGGATATGAATGGAAAAAAGGGTGAAGTTGTTGGGATGGGAGAAGTAATAACATCAACAACTGATTGGAGAGAGAAAAGACTCCATTGTGACTTTGAGGTTGTAAATAAGTAACAAAAAGATGATATTGCCTTTAATAGAAATTATGAAGTTTAAAGAATAGGAGGGAATACAAAAGGTTTCAGGGATGAATTTACGGAGGAAGATCATGGATTACATTTTGTATATGTTGAGTTTGGAGTATTTCTATGTTTTTTAAAAATAATTCAAATTTGAAAAACACCAAATAAGATGAGGATTTCAATGTGGTTATATATAAATCTTTGAATCTTTGATGTATGTGGAATTTGCTTTTTAATTTTATGTATATAATCAATCCAGAGTAAAGTTTTTAAAATTGTCCTGCTTAATTATGATTCCTTCTATACTCTTCTGTGAATTTTGGCCATGACTTTTCTTTAGACTTGCAGAACAGGCGCCTCCGGAAATTTCAGGACTGAGTAAAAGTACACAGCAGGGGAGTAATTGTAGCTCTAATATTAGTCCACTGTCTGCAATAGGCACTGAAGAAAATGAGTCTTACTTTAGTGTTTCCTTCCCTTCATTGTGTGAATAGTGTGGCTCCATTCCACAGCTGCCTCCTTCCTAGCATGGAGCAGAGATAAAATAACAGGGCCTGCTGGAAATGTGTGCAGCTGCTTCTCAGAGACTGGCCATTTTCTTATGTGCATTCATGTCAGAGCCAACTGAGCTCTGGAGATTTACACGCAGATGAACAGGCCAGCTCTCTCTGGAGAGCCTCTCCAAATACTCCTAGAGGTGACAGTGACTAAAGATAAGATTGTGCTCCTTAGCCCCAGGGGGTCTTCAAGGGCCACCTGCTTTCTCAGGAAAATGAACAAAAGGGCTGGGTGTTTGCTCTTTTCAACTTAAAAAGCAGCTAATAATAGTATTTAATATTAAACTGAGGCACTAGCAGTTCACTGAGGCATGGTGCAGACTTAATAAAGCGTCATTCTGTTCTGAACATGACATTTATTTTGCACAGAGTAGATAGAGAATTCCAAATCTATTTATTGCTAAAACAGAACTAGAATTCAGGCAGAATCCCATTTTAACTAATGCCATTATATCCAGTTTTATAAAACAAAACCATATCTTCACCAACCACACATACTGGGCTAAAGCTAAGATCAAATAAAATAATATATCAAAAGCATTATGCACAGCTCAGAGTACCAAGTTAGTAAGAGTTTTGTAAACCTTAGAATGCTTAATAACAGTAGCTAATATTTAATAACAAAAAAGAAATAAACAATTAATAGCAATGGCTAATAAAAGTGCTTTAACATTTGCAAAGTGCTTTCCAAATATAACCTTAGATGAACCTTCCAATAATTCTGTGTAATAGGAGCTCTGATTATCTGTTTTAATAAATGAAGAAATAGGCTGAGAGATGCCAAACAATTTGTCCAAAGCCACACAGCTAGAAAAAGTCTGGAACAGAATTCAAATTCAGGACCTCCCAACCTCAAGTCTAATATCTTATACCATGCTACCTAGGTGCCTCTAGCATTAATTCATTATTATTACAGTTTAATGTAGGGAAAGATGGAGTAGCAAGGTAGCACAGTCAATAGAATGCCAGTCCTGGAGTGAGGAGGATATAGTTCAAATCTCAGATACTCACTAGCTGTGTGACCCTGGACAAGTCACTTACTCTGTCTCAGTTTCCTCATATGCAAAATGAGTTTGAAAAGGAATGGCAAATCATTCTGGTATTTCTGCCAAGAAAACTCCAAATAGTATCATAAAAAGTCAGACATGACTGAAAACAACTGAACAACACCAAATAGTGAAAGATGTTCAGGATATAGTGTCAGACGTGTTCAAATCCTGATTTTTTGACTCTTAGTATAAGGCTTTGGGAAAACCATATACTCTCTCTAAGTCTCAGATTTCTCATATTTAAAACTAATGTGACAGCAGGAGTGTATGAATTCTAAAGCTGCTTCCAATTCTAAAATTTTATGAAACTACCCTTATTATTACTTTCTTACAAATGACTTAGCATCTGCTAAAATCCTCCAATATCACTCATCTTAGATTTGTGAAATTTATTTTTTGCATCTAGTTACTACTTTCATCCCTATTGAATTCCATTGTCTTAGATTTAGCCCTAAAGTCTAGCCTGGCAAAATCTTTTAAAATACCTTCTGGCTTTGTATCATTTTTAATTTTGAGAAACATGCCATTTATAACTTTATTCAAATAATATAAAATTATTAACCAAGATGGGGCCAGGCATAGATTCATTGGATAAAACCATTGGAGACATTTTGCTACTTTAACACTAAACTTCAATGTATTCTTTGGGGAATGACATACAACTTGTCCTGTATCCATATAACTATATTAAGGTCTGCCCATCTTATTTCATTCCATCTACAATATCACATGGAAGATTGTCCAATGATTTCCTCAGATCTTGCCACAGTACTCTGTAAATTTTTTTTCATAATTAATCAATATAGTAATTCTATCAAAAAATTTAATGGAAAGAAAATAAAGGTAGTTCTTTTAAGAAGTCATGATGACTATATGTGAATACTACTTCCTTTTCAAGATGAATTAATTTAATATACATGCTAGAATTTTGTCAGAAACTAAAGCCAAATTTATAGCTAGATAAGTTTGCATTGACCTATAGTTTTACTCTTTTCCCTGTTTTGAAAAATATAACAATATTTGTTGTTCTTGGACTCTTCCTGGAATTCTGAGAGTAGTGATGTCACTTATGGATGACATAATCAGCTTCTCTAAGAATGTGAAATTTAAACTTGTCCCTTAAGGATTGGGTGGGTAGAAAAAGAAAGAGGGCATGTGAGGTTAACAAAAAATCTAATCAAAGATATACATGAAAATATATTATGGAAAGAGTACTTAGACAGTTTTTAATGTGTCTACAAAGGAAGGCATAAATATAAATTCCAAGAAGTTCTCTTTAAAAATGCCTGTTTTCAGGCTATCCTCACTCATCACTATTTGAAAATAAAATGTACATTGAGTATTTGCTTTGTGTAAACACATTTTAAAAGACAGCCTGTTTCTTTTGTACAGTGGAGCAATCAGCATTCATTTTCATGAAAGTTAGATATAATGTAGCAATGTTAGTGTCCCATAAAGCCTATTAAACTAGAATTCTGTCTCTAGAAATCAATCTCACTTAGACCTGCCCCTTGCCTCTATATTTTGCCAGGAATGTTTGGGACCCAAAGGGACTGCAAGCCTCTGCCATTCTGTTAAAGATCTTTCTTAAGGAAGACAAACAAAAAGCACTTGAAAACCAAGGAAAACTTAAAGTAGCAAAGTGCTTGGTTGTTTACATGCTATTCTTGGATCTCAGCCATGTCCATGATATTCCACAGTATTTTATGATTTTCCTAATTTATTGGTGATTTTATTTCATGCCCTTAATTCAGGAAATGGCATATAAATATCACACTGAAAAAATTTTCCCATCATAAATTTTAAATGCATTAAAAATGTACCTATCAGGGTAATCCTAATGCCAAAAGATTCTCTCCTAAGCACAAAGAGTTTGTCTTTGAGTTTCTGGGGATGGATGGATGTTGGATACTAATTTCATACTAAAATTAGAACATATTATATAACAAAAGATATAAATATGTTTATCTTGTTCTCTCTTATTAACAAAATTGTCTTCTGTTTCTTCTCACCTTAAAATTTATCTTCAGTAAATTTTTTTACATTTTGTGTCCTTTTCAGAAAACATCTTCAATTAAATTTAATTCAGAAAAATTTATATAATTATCTGCTGTTTTATAAGTGCTAGGAATACAAGTCCAAGAACAAAAATCCCTACTTCTGAGGAATATAATATTCTAACAGAGGAGGCAAGATCATATATGGGTAGTAGAAAAATAAATGTATACTTATAATAAATGTCAGTCAAACAATAATTACAAAACAATGTTCATGAGCAATAGGAAATAATTAATAAAGGGAAGATATTAAATGTAAAAAGTTGTCAAAGGTTCTCAATAAAACACCAGATTTTAATCATCACTTAAAGGAAGCCAGGCAGGTCAGTAGGCAAAGTAGAGACCAGAGAACATTTCAGGAATAGTCAGAGGAAAAACCCAGAGCAGAAAAAATGGAATGCCATTTTCACGGAGCAGCCAGGAGTCAATGTCACTAGATGGATGAATTTATTTCAAGGAATAAAGTGTAAGAAGACAGAAAATGCAGAGGGGGACTAGGTTTGGAAAGTCTTTGAGAGCCAAACAGAATATTTAGTAGTTGATCCTGGAAGCAATCAGTAGCCATTGAATTTTATTGAGTAAAGAGATAATGATTAAAAATATCCTTTATAAAAATCATTATAATGGCTAAGAGAATGATGAATTAAAGAACTACAGGTAGTTAAAAATAATAGTTATAATAGTGTTCATGTATCAAGTTAGTATTTAGAAAGTGATTCATAATGCTATTTCACTTTACCTTCTCAATAATACTAGAAGACAGGTGCTATTATTTTTAGAAGAGGAAACTGAAGAACAGTGGGACTGAGGGAATTTGCCCAGTTACACAGGTATTAAGTGTCTGAGGCTGTATTTGCACTCAAGACTTCCTTATTCCAAGTTTAAAGCACAACATGTTGGATTGCCAAGAAAGTAGTTTGGAGAGAAGTCCTAACATTTATGGGATCAGACCATGCAAAGAAAGAAGATAGAGCTTAAGCTGCATTTTTAAAGGAAAATTAAGATTTTATAAGATAAAAGTGAAGAAGCATTTTCCAGTCATGAAGGCCAGCCAGTGTGAAGTCAGGACAGAAAGTAGAATGCTCTATGTGAGAAACAGAGGAAACTACTTTGGCCCATCACAGACTGTGGCAGGGGAGAAAGATATACAATAGATCAGGAAAGAGAAGTTCAGATCCACTTATTAAGGGCTTTAAAAAGTGAAACAGAGGAACACATATTTGATACTAGAGACAATTTGAAACCACTTGTGTTTATTGACATGGTCAGATCTATTCTTTAGGGAAATAATTCTGGCAGTTGTGTGAAAGATGATTTGGGGTGGAAAGACTTGAGCAAGGAGATGAATTAGAAGGCTAAGAAAGAGGTGATTAGTGTCTAAAAATGTGAGTGGCTGGATGAGTATAAAAAACATATGTAAGATGTTGTGAAGGTAGAAATAGCGATATTTTACAACTGATTGGATATGTAGAAGGGGGAAATGGATGAATACATGAGTACATCACTTATTAAATGCTTACTATGCACAAAGTATGATAGTAAGTATTGGGTATATAAATAGAAAAGAGGATCTGCTCTCAAGAAGCTCACAGCCTAGGGAGAAACAACACATATAAAAAGATTTTGCTGTAAATCAGATTGAACAGTACCATTTAGTCAGTCAGTCAGTCAATCAATAAACATTTATTAACTATTAAGTGCCTTAGCATTAATTAAATGCTAAGTTCTAGATATAGTAAGAAAAGCATCAAAGAGCTCACAATCAAATGGGGGAGAGCAAAGAAATATGTACAGTAAATCATTTTAAAAATAAATATTTACAAATTATGTATGAGATAAGTGGGAAATCTAATTAAGTAATAGAGGAAAGGATTTTGAATTAAAAGAGAGTGAGAAAAGATCTTTGTTGAAGGTGGGATTTTAATTGAGATCTAAAAGAAACCAGTGAAATCAAGACAGATGAAGAAGAGCATTTCATTACATGAATGACAACCAGCCAAAATGCCTAGACCTTAGAAATGAAGTGTCTTGATTGTAAAAAAGTAAAGAGAACACTGTCACTGGATGAAGAATGTGTATTGGTGGAAGGTAGGTATAAGGAGTAGATTATGTAGAGATTTAAATGTCAAAGAGAGAATTTTATATTTGATCATGAAGGCGAGAGGGAGCTAATACTGAATATGGCAGTGATATTAATTAACCTCTGTATAAATGCAGCTTTGGTAGCCAAATGTAGAATGTGTTGGATTGCGGAGAGATTTATAAAAGAAAGATCAATTAGGAGGATATTTTGTTATAGTAGTCTGGGTGAGGAAGGTCTACATTAAAGTGATGATTTTATCAGAGGAGAGAAATGGATGAATTTGAGACTTGTTGTGAAGATAAAATCAATAGACCTTGGAAAAAGATTGGGAGATGACATAGAGTGAAGAATCAAGGGTAAAATCTAGGTTTCTACAATGGAAGACTAACGAGGATAGTTATATTTAAAAAAGAGGAAGATTTTTTGGGAAACATAATAAATTCTGTTTTGAACATGTTGGATTTAAGATGGGTATTGAACATTCAGTTAGAGATTTATGAAAAGTATTTTGTGATGTGAAACTGGAGATCAGGGGAGAGGATAAGATAGGAAAGATATATTTGAAAATCATCAAACTTGGGATGATAATTAAATCTGTAATAAATCAAGTGAAAGAGTATAGAAGAAAAAGAGAAGAGGATCCAGGAAAGCTCTATTTTACATGAGATAGTTAGCAAGTATGTCTTCAGTGACTATCCAGCAAAGGCTACTAAGGAGTAGTGAGATAGGAGGAGAACCTGGAGAGAATGATGCCCTAAAAAGTAGGGAGAAGGATATCAAGAGTTTGACAGGATGAAAGGCTACAGAAAGGTCAAAAAGAATGAAGATTGAGAATAGGTCTTTGGATTTGGAATTTGAGAGCTCATTGGAAACTTTGGACAAAATAGTTTTCATATAACAATGACATCAGAAATTGGTTTATAGGAGGATAAGAACCAAGTAAAAGGAAAGAAAGTGAAAGCATCTGTTATAGATGGCTTTCTCAAGATATTTGGTCACAAAAAGCAGAAGAAATATGAGATGACAGTGGAGATGGAAAGAAAAAGGATGAGCAAGCGGGGAGATATGGGCATGTTTGTCAAGAACAGGGAAAGAAAAGTATGTGCAGAAAGACACTGAAGATAAGGGAGAGAGTGAGGATGACAGAAAGGGTAATCTGTTGGAAGGGTAGGATGGAATGGGATCACTTGTTCAGGTAGAGGGGTTTGCTTTAGTAAGGAATAGGATCACCTTTGCGATGTAAAAAAAGGAATAGGGCAGAAGGCATAATTTGCTTACAGTATGCACATTTTGACCTTATCTTGTTAGGTGCGGCTCAGTGCCTAATTTCTGGCATATTTATTTCCAATTTAACCATCAATTTTGTCAAACAGTGAGTTATTAGGCCAAAAGCTGGGGTCTTTAGGTTTATCAAATACTTGATGACTATAGTCATCAATTATTGTGTCTTGTAAACCTAACCTATTCCACTGATCAACTACTCTGTTTCTTAGTCTGTACCGAATATTTTTGATGACTGCTACAGTTTTAGATCTGGTATGAAGCCACCTTCATTTGCATTTTTTTCAATTAATTCCCTTGAAATTTTTGACTTTTTTCTAGACATGTAAAATAATTTCTTTGGAGTTAGATTGGTATGGTACTGAATAAGTAGATTAATTTAGGTACTATTGTCATTTTTATTACATTAGCTCGACCTACACATGAGCACTTGATATTTTTCCATTTTGTTAGATCTGACTTTAACTGTATAGAAAGTGTTTTGTAAGTGTGTTCATATAGTTCCTGACTTTGTCTTGGCAGGTAGACTCCCAAATACTTTATATTATCTACAGTTATTTTAATTGGAATTTCTCTTTGTATTTCTTGCTTCTGGACTTTGTTGGTAACATATAAAAATGCTGATGTTTTATGTGAATTTACTTTGTATCATGCTACTTTGCTAAAGTTGTGAATTGTTTCTACTAGATTTTAGTTGATTTCTCTAGGATTCTTTAAGCATACCATCATATCATCTACAAAGAGTAATAATTTCATTATCTACTCTAATTCCTTTAATTTCTTTTTCTTTTATTATTGCCAAAGTTAACATTTCTAAAACAATATTGAATAGTAATGGTGATAGATATTGAATAGTAATGGTGATAGTTGTCAACCTTGTTTCACCCCTGATCTTATTGAGAATGGGTTTAGTTTATTTGCATTATATATGATCCTTGTTGATGGTTTTAAATAGATGCTATTGATCATTTTAAGGAAAATTCCATTAATTCCTATAGTCTATAGTATTAATAATAGGAATGGCTGTTGGATTTTGTCAAATACTTTTTCTGCATCTATTGACATAATCATATGAGTTTTGTTAGTTTGATTATTGATATAGTCAATTATGTCAATGTTTTTCCTAAAATTGAAACAGCCTTGCATTTCTGGTATAAATACTACTTGGTCATGGTGCATTTTGCTGGGATAACTTGCTGTAATCTCTTTGCTAATATTTTATTTAAGATTTTTACATCAATATTCATCACAGAAATTGCTCTATAATTTTCTTTCTCTGTTTTGAACTTACCTGGTTTAGGTATCAGCACCATATCTGTGTCATAAAAGAAATTTGATAGGAATCCTTCTTTATTTTTCCAAATCATTTTCATAGTATTGGAATGAATTGTTCTTTAAATGTTTGGTAGACTTCATATGTAAATCCATCTGGCACTGGGGATTTTTTCTTAAGGAGCTAATTAATAGCTTGTCCAGTTTCTTTTTTCTAAAATGGGATTATGCAAATAATTTATTTCCTCCTCTGTTAATCTGGGCATTCTATATTTTTGTAAGTATTCATTCATTTCACTTGGATTATCAGATTTATTGGCATACAATTGGGCAAAATAACTCCTAATTTATTGCTCTAATTTCCTCTTCATTGGTAGAAAGTTCTCCCTTTTATTTTTAATACTAAGAATTTGATTTTCTTCTTTCCTCTTTTCCTAATAAAATTAACTAAAGATTTTTCTATTTTGTTGGGTTTTTTCATAAAAAAACTAAGTATTAGTTTCATTTATTAGCTCAATAGTTTTTTAACTTTCAATTTTTATTAATCTGATTTATTATCAAAATTTCAAATTTGCTAATTCGGGGGGTTAATTTGTTTTTTTTTTTTTTTTTTTTTTAGCTTTTTTTAGTTGCATGCCTAATTCATTGATCTCTTTCCCTATTTTATGCAAGTATCTAGAGATATAAAACTTACCCTAAGAACTGCTTTGGCTGCATCCCATAAATTTTGGTAAGTTGTCGCATTATTGTCATTCTCTTGTGTCTATGATTTATTGTTTCATCCACTCATTCTTTAGGATTAGCTTATTTAGTTTCCAATTAATTTTGGTCTATTTTTCTGTGGTTCTTTATTAGATTTGATTCTTATTTCATCATGATTTGAAGAGGTTGCATTTGCTATTTTTGCCCTTCTGCATTTGATTTGAAGTTTTTATGTCCTAATACATACTCATTTTTTGTGTAGATTCCACACCTACTGAACTGAATCATACTACTGCTAGTATACTACACCTCCCTTATCAACCCTCTACCCATTCCTTTTTATGAGGAAAAAGTATATTCCTTTTTGTCTCCATTCAATTTTCTCTGAAAGTCTATCATACCTAACTTCTCTAAAATTCTGTTTATCTCCTTAACTTTTTTTCTTATTTATTTTTGCTTTATCTAGTTCTGAGAGAGCAAGGTTGAGGTTCCCAATTAGTATTGTCCTGCTGTATAATTCTTCTTGTAATTCTCTTAACTTTTCCTCTAGGAATGTGGATGCTATACCACTTGATGTATATATATATGTATATATGTGTATATATATATATATATATATATATATATACATATATATATATGTATTCAGTATTGATATTACTTTATTATCCATGTTCTCCATTAGCAAGATGTAATTTCCTTCCTTATCTCTTTTAATTAGACCTATTTTTGCTTTTTCTCGGTCTGAGATCAGAATTGCCAAATCTTTTTTTTTTTTTTTTTTAACTTCAGCTGAAGCATAATAGATTCTGTTATAGCCTTTTACCTTTACTCTGTATGTATCACTCTGCTTTAAATGTGTTACTTGTAAGCAACATATTATAGGACTCTGATTTTTAATCCAGTCTGATATCCACTTCTATTTTATAAGAGTTCATCCCATTCCCATTCCCATTTAAAATTACTAACTATATTTCCTGCCATCTTATTTCCCCCAAGTCATATTTTTCACTTTCTTTTCTCCCTTTCCCTCCTTCCAAGCATTTTGCTTCTTATCACTACTTCCTTCAAACAGCCTTCCCCTTTTTCAGCCCCTTCCCTTTTCTTACAACTTTCCATTTCTACTTCTCTTCTCCCTTCTATTAGCCTCTAAGGGAACATTGTTCAGCTGAGAGGACAAAGGTCATAAGAGTTTTAAGGAGTTCTTGGGGAGAGTGGGATAGAAGGTTGATAAGGGAGGTGTAGTATACTAGCAGTAGTATGATTCAGTTCAGTTAAATTCAAATAATATAGTTATCTCAGTACATGCAGATACAAAACAAATTTGTAGCAGACCTAATCAGAATAGTTATGTGATTTTATTCACCTTCCTTTAACAGCACATGAGTAGGAGTGATTACTCCTAGTGGGAATAATCCAAGACTAAGACTTGTCATTGTGCAATTCGTGATAAGATAAGGGGCCTACTGAATTAAGAGAAACAAATAACTTAAGAGTTGATCTGATTCACTAGTGTCAAGGTGGGTAAAAGACAAGAGTGGCTTTTGCAGAAGTGATGACCTAAGAGGGATCTGAGAAGTGTAATGATTGGAAATCAGTGCATAGACAAAAAATAGAGTTTGAGTTGTGTAATTAAAAGCCAATAAGTAAGGCAGCTATTGCACTTGCTAGAGTTCTGGGCTTTGAATTAGAAATACTTGAGTTTAAATATGACCTTAAATACTTGGTACTTGGTACTTGGTTTCTTAAATACTTGGTAAATATGACCTTAAACATACCATTTAACCTTTATCTCAGTTTCTTCAAATGCAAAAAAAAAGATAAAAAATATTTATTCCTCTTCTTCCTGGATTGTTGTGAGAATAAAATGAATTAATGTTTATAAAGCATTTAACCCAGTGCCTGATACATATACAAATAGTAGTTATTATTATTTTTATTATATTGTGAAATACCTTTAGAGAGCTCTTGAATATGAAGGTAGTAGATTTGCATATGATGACAAGATGAAGAGTATGATCATCTTTGCATGTAACTGAGGTGGCTTGGAAGACTAACTCATGGGAAGTGAGTAGGTTGAATAACTGACCAATTAAAGTATTTGAGAATAGTCATTTGTATGTTGAAACCCTGCAGTATGCAGGTCAGAGTTGGGGAGAAGAGAAAGATTCTCTGTCAAATACTGAATCAATTGAATAAAGAAGTGGTAATGATTTTGATGATACAAACTTTCTTTTCTGGGAATTCTGTAGCTTTGTCTGTAGCATCTGAGGGAGCAGTTACCAGAATGTGTCTCTACAAGTTTTGATTCTCAGGAATCTTGGCACTGAGCTGCAAGCTTTGTTATTCTCAAAGCTTTGGGGTTTAGAATACTGGGTGTCTCCATTAAGGTCTAGGAGATAGTTGTCAAAGTGGTAGTGACTGTTACCTCCAGTCTTTCCCATAGGATGTCTCACTTTTTACTTAGACTGGCTATCTGCCCTGTGAATGGCAATTGGTAATATAATAGGATTTTCCAAAACCCAATGGCATAATATTCTTTTCTTATCAGTGAAGATTAATGCCCTGAACATGTGGGAGGTACAGGTTAGAGATGGTGAGAATGGGAGACAAAAGTTCACTCTTCCCATCTTGCTATATTAGTGTTCTGGGGATGCTGTTTTCCCCATAATTAATGATGAAATGATCAGAAGTTAGTTAGAATCTGAAAATCACATTTCCCAGACAAATAATAAAAAAGTAGATAGATATAAGTCTGGTACCCCTTCTCTCTGAGGAGAATCTCTTATTCCCTTGCTGAAAGAAATTATAGTATCCTTTGAAGAAGGGAGTAAGTAGAGTATTAAAATAAGCTATTCTGGCTCCCTTTGAACCAAAAAGAATACCTTCATGGTACTTGTCAGGGATAGCCCTCATTATTGTAAAGTTTGTTGAACTTCTCTCCATGGAATTTGCTTCCCTAGATGATACCTGTGAGTGAGAGACAGGCTTGAGGCAGAACAGATAGAGGAGGGGATTCTACTATTGGTCAGAGTTGTTAAGTATTTGTGGGAGATGGGTTAGAAGCATATCTGATTGCATGGTAAACATTGCCATTCCCAACATTTTGGTAAACATTGGATTAAAGGTCATGGTCTATCTCTCTAAGGAGAGGTGGTTTCCATTGTAATGGTGGTAATTTGACCTGCCTGGCAAACACTTTTTCTATTGTCTCTCTTAGTGTGCCCTATTGCTTCAGGTATGCTGACCTGCTTATCCAGTGAAGACTCAACAATAAATTAAAAACTTGGAAGAATAGAAGAAAGATGATACATTTAGCAAAAATGGAGAAGTTTGGAAATAAGATGGATTGGGGAGGATGAAGACAATAAATTATCTTCTGAAAAGTCGAATCTAAAATTTCTCCCAAGCCATTCATTCTGAAATACCCAATAGGATGTATTAAAACATCTGCGTTTCATTTTAGCTAGAAAAATGGTATTGCTTGCATATGTCATCTAGAAGGAATAGATGATTTAACAGTTACATAAGGATCATGCTACATAAAATAATATCTCCCCTTTAAATTGCTTTAAGGATAGAAGACCTTTAATAGATCGTGTCTTACAGTCCTCAAAAAATATTCAGTATATGAAGAACAAAAGGATGAGATAGAATTGAAATGTCATTGAAAAGTCCTATAAAATACTAGGAACTTTTACTGTGCAACAAAACTAAACCAAATGAACACAGAAAGCCTAAAGGATAAATAAGAGACCTTAGTCTCCAAAACATTCATGGATGTGACATTTTTAATATTTCTATTCAATTCAGTGATATCTAATATCTCTCACTTTCTAACGTGAAAGGCCTCTTGGTTGTGCTTTGCAAACTGTAAAGCTTGGGGAGTCAAAATAATTAGGTGACATTGATCACACAAGAGCACTGAGAGTTTATATTTCAATAGGAGCCCATTTTGGCCACCCCTTCTTTAAGTTCATCCTATCTATAGGGAAATGGTCATATAGCAAAACATGTTATGAAAAAATATATCTTACATTTCCTCTTGAAAAATCAATTACTACAAACTTTCTTACAAACCCACACCTTCTTAAAAATATTTTCCCTCAGTTAACCAATAACTGAGTTGGCCTTATATATATATATATATAGTTACCTCTTACCATATTCCTTCAAGTCTTCTCTTCCCTAGACTACAAATACTTAAAACAGTTATTTAAAATATTTAAAATTGCTTAAATGTTTTAATTTGGGGAAGGAAGAAGAGAATATAATAAACTGAAATTCAGCCATTGTACTATAAATTGGCCTTTGAATGTTTATCTCTCACTTTTAAGGCAAAAAGGGGAAAAATTCTATATGATTTTCAGTAAGATTATTTTAACTTGATGAAGATTTATGACAAGATTTCATAACTTCTGAGAGACAAAGGAAAATGAGTAGAGTGTAAGAATTACAGTTTCATATGGAAATGTTGTTTGCTTTTTGAACCCTTAGATGTAAATTTGTATGTGAGAAATTGTGTAGGAAGTTAAAATCAATAAATGTCACTGGTTTCTTTGATAGCAAACCTTCAGTCAGCTTGCTGGAGAGTACAGTGTGATTCTTCATTACCACTGCCCCTGCCAACCAGCATCTCAAGAAGTGTGTAGTCTAGGGAAGAGAAGACTTGAAGGAATATGGTAAGAGGTAACTAGGACCTGAAATTTCTTTTTGAATATTGTGCAAGAAAGAATGGACTTATGCTATCTAGTTTCGGAAGATGAAAGATTAGTAGATGGAAGATATTTATTTATTATAAAGAAAGACTTCTAAAAAAAAACTATAGCTGTCCAAAATTGGAGTGAACTGTTTGGGACACCTGTTGACAAGTATTGTCAAAGATATTGTGATAGGGATTTCTGCTGGACAAGCTAATCTTCAAATGCTCTTTCACACTTGAAGATTTTACCTACTTTTAAAAAAAGTTCAGTAATCTATTATCTGATTGCATTAATCCCCCTCAAATGTACACCCATTCCATAATCAATCTCCAGAAGTTTAAAAGGGTTCCTTTTTCTTTTAAGATTTGTTTTATTTATTTCTATTTCACTTCTCTCATTACATTCTAGCTAACCTGCTCATCTCTTTCTTTTCCATGGTATTCATCTCCTATGTTCATGATTTTGCATGAATTGTCTCCTATTTCTGGAATATGTTCTCTTTTTTACACGTCATGACTCCCCTCCTTAGAATTTTGTCTTCCTTCAAACTTCAGCAAAAGGTGTATTTCTTTCTTTCCTGACAATCCTCAGTTGTTAGTGCCTCCTTGTCTCTGAAATAACTATGAATTTACTTTGCACAAATACCCAAATTAACAATAAAGCACATATGAGAAAAAATACCATCTACATTCAGAGAAAGAACTAATAAGTAGAAATATGTAAAGAATAATAATACATATTTATTTGTGTCTAATGGTAGTCATCACTAGGGTTGAGGAGAGAGAAGGAAAAAGAGGGAAAAAAGAAATTTGCAAAATAAATTTATTATATAGTTTAAAGGAATAATAAGTTTTACATTATAGATTTGCAATTTCATGTACATTCTTTTTACATAGTATGTGGCAAAATACTTGTTTTATTCCATAAATTAAAAATAAAATAAAATTTAAATATAATTAAAAAAAATTAAAATTGCTTGGACTTAACAATGTACATATAGCTCCCCTGCAGGAGAATATGAACTCTTTTAGGTTAAGGACTTGGCCTTTTACCTCCAGTACCTCGCATATAGCAGGCACTAAATAAATCTTATTGAATGAATTATAGAAGTATCTTTAGTGAAACCACAACAAATTAATAAATATGTAGAATATTTGAGAATTTTTGGAGTATGGTTCCAAATGGATCTGTAGAAAGGTTTATAAGATAGTATATAGTGTTATATATGAAAAATAAATATATTAGATACATTTCAGGAAGGAGGGAAGCTATATGAAGTATGAACTCAGTCATCCAGAGCAGAAATTCATTATCCATAAAAGAGTGATCTTGGATGTTCAAATTTAATATGAAAACTCAATTTCCTTCTTTCCCACTATTCTCAAAGGATCCTTTCCTACTACTACATATCCTAAGCTAAAAATAATACTTTGAAATATATAATTCTAAAGTAATTTTTGGCTTTTCCATTAATTTTTATTTCCTTTCCAAATTAAAATGCAGTAGTATTCTGAGAAAGAAAAAAATTTAAAAGGCAATATATTATTAAAGATACACACTCCCATAGATTATATGCATATATTTCTAAAACTTATAAGGCCCCTATTTTTTGTGAGCTAATTTAGCCATTGAGATTTTTTTTTTTCTTCCAGGATCTAGGATAACACAGTCACTAATTGGTATCATCTGTTATCTGGAGATGGCTAATACATTTATCTGACAATTATTGGATAAAAATAATGTTTTCCCCCTTGAACAATGACCCTAAGCACATGGTGACTGTTGTATTGATAGAAAGAAGAACATTCACTGAATTAGAATGATGACCTAGCAGGATATTGAACTCTGGTGCAAAACAAATTGTACATCACTAGCACTCAGTGAAATATGATAGCTGAGATAGAGCTGTCTCTTCAGAAATGACTACCCCAGGGAATTAAATGAGGAAACTATGCCAGTTACATGGAAATTATTTTATTTCCTGTCCATTAGCATATTATTGGGGGAAAGTGCAATATTATTAGGGCAGAACACAGAACCAAAAATGAGTTCATGCCCACTAAAATTTGACACTAGCTTAGCCATGTTTACTGCAGAACTGAACACTTAACCTCACATTAGAATTTTAAAGTTTGAATGACAATTGGAAAAACTAAAGTGTGGTCAAATCCCCTTTATATAGAGAAACCAAGGCCATATCAATTATTTGTTCAATAACAAATCTATCAGTCTATCTATTTTTTAATAGAACTTGGAGAAGTCTTGAATTTCAAGCACATATTCTTTCCCTTTTCTTGGGGAAATAAGAAGATGGGAAAAGAATCTATGACCCTTGCAACTCATTGTCTCATTGAAGTATACATTATGAGAATAAAATTCATAAGTGTAATCTGCAAAATTCTTAAATGTGGCCCAACTTGGACTAAAGGATAATTAGAAAATATGTAATAAACTATATAAAAATGATATAATACATAAATCTTGTTAGTTTTCTAAGTCAATATGAAACCTACAGGAATTCTTATGTAGACTTTAGTGGCTTCCATTTCTATTTGAATTTGGCACTGAAATACACAGTTGCACTTAGAAGCAAGCATGTTCATTATTTATAACTTATCACAATTTAAAAAATATATCATATTCTAACTTCCAGAGAAAATAATTTTTTTTCCCTAGGAGTATAGTCAATATGCTTTGTAAAACTCTGAGCATAAGAAAATGTTTAATTTTCAAAAATACTGTTCTATTGTTGTTTTCTATATTTTGTCAGCCCTCATTTTTCAGTGAAATAACATATTTATTTTATGAGAACACATCTAAATCTTTACCTCATTACCTATTCAGAATATACTTTATTTAATTATCTGATTCCACACAGGGAAGATTACAATTTAAAAGAAGAAGGTTAAATCAGTAGTAGTACCTCATTTCCCCAAACTACCCTAGACTTAAGTGGATAAGTTGCTTTAAGGACTTGAGATCACTATTATATGTTAAAATAGAATGTTCTTCAGGATAACCACTGCAGTGTATTTATCATTTTTTTTTTTTACTCATACATGTTTTTATCTATGTATTTTTTGGAAGGGGTTGTAGTGACTTTTGATTTTTAAGTGTTGAGAATTCTTTGTATGAAAACTCCATTTTACAATGAAGACCAGCAAGTTGTAGAACTAAAAAGCTCCATGTAGCATCGGGAATTAAAAAAAAAATTAGTTAATAGTCAGAAAGCTAACATGTATCAGAGGGAAGATTTGAACTCAGAATCTTCTGACTTCAGAACTGGATCATTTTATCATGCTGATATTCTCAATAGTTTCAATATATTTCTGTGAAAAACATTATACTAAATTCTATGAGAGCAAGAGCTATAACTTCTTTGGATCTCTCTCACTATTACCTAGTACAGTGTACTATATATAGGAGGAATTTAATATAATAATAGTTAACATTGATTCCCCTCTCTCTTTCTATCTCTACTCTCTTTCTGACTTTCTTTTTTTCTATCTTCCTGTCTCATTGTTTTTATCTCTCTATGTATCTTTGGCTCTGTCTCTATATGTGTGTGTGTGTGTGTGTGTATATATATATATACACACACACACACACATATGCATGTATGTATATAAATATGACAAATACATATATATAGTTATAACTACATAGTTATAGTTATTCTTTGATTCTGTATTTACAAATTCTCTTATTTGCTAAAATTTATTTATAATCCCCAAATCAAATCAATCCTTAAGGCACAATAATGACATTGTGGTCATTTGTGGATATATATTGAATGGTGACAAATTTATGTCACTTGATTCTAACATTCCCATTCCCAGCTGAGGTCAGATAAGGCAGATCTTACTTATTTTAGTTCTTATAAGTATACATCTGTAATTATTGTGGCCAAATTAGAGGCATATTTTCCACATTTTTGATTTGTTGTTGATGATTTAGCTATTTAAATAACCCTGAAAGTATAGTGTTGAAGTATTGTGTAGTGTTCCTAAGTGCAAAAAGTCTTTGATATATTTCTTATGGAGAAAATGTATTAGATAAGCTTTATCCAGGTATGAGTTAGAGTCCTGTTGGTTATGAGTTTAATGTTAATGAATTATGCTACCTAGGGAAAAAAAAAGATATTCATTGATCTGTATGTGGTATCATTCTGAAAAGTGTTATGGAGAGAAAATATGAGCAACTCTTGGAGGAATCTACACACACATGAGTTACATATAGAGGGACACCAGGTTATATAACTCACATTGTTGAGTATTGAAGCAACTTTTCAGTGGAAAAAAAGACAAATTGGGTAAAATAAATAGTAAGAGTTTGCATTTATGGGAGACTTTTAGACTTTTACATAATTATATTTATTTAGCTTTTTATTTATTAATTTGACCATATTTATTTAATGTTTTTGATACTTTGAGTACTCTCCAATCACTTTACCCTCCATAAATAATTTCATAAACCATTTCTTAAAAAAAACTTAATTAGAAATTTGTTTTTTCCCAGTTATATGTAAAGATAATTTCTAACTTTTTTTTTTGCCAAGGCAATTGGGGTTAAGTGACTTGCCCAGGGTCACACAGCTAGGAAGTGTTAAGTGTCTGAGGCCAGATTTGAACATAGGTCCTTCTGACTTTGACATTCATTTTTTAAAACTTTTAGTTCCAAATTCTTTTCCTTCCTCCCTTCCCACTCTACCCCTCTTATTGAAAAAGGAAAGCGAGATACAGCTTTTGCATGTATTAGTCATGCAAAACATTTCCATAATAATCATGTTGTAAAAGAAAACAGAACAAAAAAAAAGCCTCATGAAAAAAAATATATTTTTAAACAATATGCTTCAATCTGTATTTAGACAACATCTCTGGGGATGTATAACATTTTTCTTTGAAAGTCCTTCAGAATTGTTTTGGGTCATTGGATTCCTGAGAATAGCTAAGTTGCCCATCTTATCCTTTCACAATATTGCTTTTATTCTGTACTTAGTACATTTTACTTTGCTTGAATTTAGGGAAGTCTTTTACTTGAATCATTACCCAGTTGATGAACATCTGCTCAATTTCTGATTCTTTGCCACCAGAAAAGAGTTGCTATAAATATTTTTGTGCATATAGGTACTTTTCTTTTTGTTTTTATTTTGTTTGTTTTCATTTTTATCTCTTTGAGGATACTGATCTAGTAATGGTCTTGCTAGTTAAAGAATATACATGGTTTTATAGCCCTTTGGGCATAGGTCCAAATTATTCTATAGAAAGGTTGAATCAGTTAACAACTCTACCAATGATGCTTTAATGTCTTATTTTCCTGACATCTTGCCCATCATTTATTATCTTCTTTTTCTATCCTATTAGCCAATCTAATATATATGAAGTCATACCTCAATATTGTTTTAATTTGCATTTCTCTAGTCAATAGTGAGAGAGAACATTTTTTTCATATTATTATAGATAGCTTGGATTACTCCATGTGAAAACCATTCATATCTATTGATCGTCAATTAGGGAATGGCTCTTATTTTTACAAATTTAACTCAGTTCTCTGCAGATTTGAGAAATGAAGTCTTTATCAAAGAAATACCGCATACTTTTTTTTTTCACAGTTGCTTTTGCTAACTGTATTTCTGGCTATCCTATTCCCCAATTATTCTACTGTCTCTCTTCTTTCATTTTGTCCCTCCTCAAAAGAGTTTTGCTTTTAATTTACCCTCCTTTCTATTACCCACTTTTCTTTTATCCCCTTCCCCTCCTATTTTCCTGTAGGATAAGATAGTCTTTTATACTTAATTCAGTGTATATGTTATTCCCTCTCTGAGGGAATTTAATGGGGATGAAATTCAGAAGTTAATTTGTTATGTGCAATAAAACAACTATTTTAATTAAAATTCTACTTTTTTTCAACCTAGCATTGTGGCAACTTTAACACAACTTTTGTCTTCATTGGTTCTTAGATTCTAACCTCTTTAGCATGTCACCCAGCTCCTAGTCCATGTCTTCATTACCTTAGTAATTAATTTAAAATAATTCCAGATGGACTGATGATCAAGGAACCCAATGAAAATCTATATTAAGTGATATCTTCCACCTCGGAACTGCACGAAAGTTAGCCAGAAACTCATAGTCTTCAAATGTATTATAGTTTTACTAAGCAAAAAATTTTTAAAATGTGCTCAAATTTTGTAATAATTGTATTTCAGAAAAAAATGTGGACTGTTTACATCTAGGAAAAGGAAAAAATATTTCCATTAAAATAGCATTAGATGTATATAAGAAATTTTCACAGGCTGAATGCACTTTTCTGGCACTTAAACATATGAAAGGTCAAGAATGTGGCTAGACAGGAAATGCACAATAACTTAGAGGGTGAGTCTTCTATGAGTCAGATGTCTGCTAGAGATCTCTATCCAAAACAGATTAATTGATATTTTCTTGAGTTCGCCTTCATGCTAATTTCATTCTTCATAAAGTGAAGGAACCAACAAGGAGATTTCTTTTCTTTATTTGATTCTTACCAAGAAGGACATGATTGCTGAGATAGAAATGATGAATTATAGTGAAAAAATTATTATTCCTTCTTAAAATTTATTAGAAATGAAGAGGAAAAGCTGACATAAGATGGCAAAGATCACGAATTTGGAGATATTTAAAAATTTTCATAGGAAGATTGTATGACCTAAAATTATACAGGGAAAAACAGCCATGGAGTGAAAAGAAGCTGTACAAAAATGATATTCTGTGAAAAGGAAAAGCTATCTAAAGTTTTTAGCACATTTGCTCAGGGAAGTTACTGTCCAACTTATGTTTGTTTTAAAGACACAAAGAGAGGATGAAAGCAAAGTCAGACAAGAAAGAATGAATTTTTAAAATAGTAGCATGCCATAAAAACAAGCTGGAGACCTAAATCTCAGGGGATTCAGACCTTAAACTTATAAGGAAAGTTTGGGACAATAAAAAGGTTTCTTTATCAATAGTTGTAGAAAGAAGATTAAAACAATAGTTATATATAGATAAAGAAGAAGATAACTGACAGAAGAGAGAAAACTGAGACACTTAGCTATTATTTTATATATATTTTTCTTCCAAGAATAATCTTTGGATTGTAAAAGATAGCACAAAAATGATTAATAGAGAGTGTCCAAGAGAGCTTATAACTTCCCCTGATGAGTTGGGTACTGAGCCAATTGGCAGAAATGCTTGTTCAGCCACTGTAATAATCTTTCATAGAAGATGGAGAATGGGAGAAGATCAGTTAAAGTAAGAGGGATAAATATTCCAATTTTCAAAAAAGAGAAGAGCAACCTAGAAGATAGTGATCTTAACTTTTTAATGCAATCTAAATTTTAAGTTTGGATCATTTGCATGAGATTTTCATTGTTAGTGAAGAGAATTATAATGAGACAATGTATGCCTTCACTCATTGATTATTTTTAGTATATATTTTTATTTTTTTTAGCAGTCTTCAGTATTCCTATTTGTCATGCTGTGTAAGAAAAATCAACTCAAAAGAAAAAAAAAAGAGGAAAAAGTATGCAAATAAACAACAACAACATAAAGGTGAAAATACTATGATTTGATTCACATTTAGTCTCCATAGTACTCTCTCTGGATGCAGATGACATCTTCCATCCCAAATCTATTGGAATTACTTTGAATCATCACATTGTTGAAAAGAACCAAGTCCATCACATTTAATCATCACATAATCCTATGTACAATGTTCTTTTGGTTCTACTCACTTCACTCAGCATTACTTCATGTAAGTCTTTCCAAGTTTTTCTGAAATATAGAGAAATAACATTCTATTGCATTCATATACCATAACTTATTAAGTCATTCCTCAAGTGATGTCCATCCATTCAATTTCTAGTTATTTGCCACTACAAAAAAGGACTGCTATATATATGTTTGCACATGTGGGTCCTTTTCCCTCTTTTATGATCTCTTTGGGATATAGACCTAGTAGAGAGATTGCTGATTCAAAGGACATGCACACTTTTAGGCATGCCTTCATTTAGGACAGAATTGGTGCTGTGTAGAAAAGTGTTTCAAGAATGACACACAGTTTAAGACTCTCTTTGGGAAGAGAACTGTGGAAAGATAAAAGAATTTAGGAATTAGAAAACAGTAGAGAATCTTTTGCTTCCATAGATTCCTAATTTCCAATATGTCTCCCTAGAGATTGGAAGGGAGGGAGAATTCAGTTATTCTGTGTCTTTTTTGAAATATAATCTAAGTTCTGTAACTCCTCCTTTTTCTGTTTGCAATTTGCTTGAATAAATAGATTTATTTGCTATTTGTGATGTTCTTCTGTGTAATGAGCAATGGTGGGAAGGATCGAGGTAGTGAATATGGAGTGTAAAAGTTTAATTATTTTAAAATATAATGCCTTCATGTTAGTTATATATTAGATAAGCAAGAGATGGCTATCAATGCCTCCCCATAAGCCAGTGTTTGACAATACATGTAGATATACACATAACCTATATTGGCATTACACATACACACATACCACATACACACACACATACAGGGCACACTTTCTTACACTGAATATTCTAGCTACTTGCTACAATAGAAAAAGCACTGAATTTGGAATCAGGAAGACTCAAACATATCCTCAGACATTTATAGTTAAGTGGACAAGTCACTTAACCTCTATTTGCCTTGCTTGACTCATATGTAAAATGGCAATAATAGTACCTGTTTTGCAGGGTTGCTATGACTACCAAGTAAAAGAATTATAAAGTGTTTGACATAGTACCTGGCTAGTAAATATTTATTATAAAATTTTAACAGAGGAATGCCTAGTGGATATGCAGAAAAGAAAGGAGTGACAAACAGCTGACTTGTCTTCATTAAGAACAAGCCATACTAGGGACTTCCGGCCAAGATGGCGGGGAGGAGGCACACAGCTGTGTAAGCTTCACATTTTCTCTCAGAACTCATTTCATGACAAGCCTCTGAATTAATGCCTGACTGAAAAAAACCCCACCAACAGTTACCAAGAGAAGACATCCTTGAGATTCGCCAGGAAAGGTCTGTTTTTGCTCGAGCGGGGACGGTTTTAGATCGGGCACAGGCTGAGGGCAGGCAGCGGCAGCAAGAGCTCAGCAGACCGGAGGGAGTTGGGGTGTGATCTCAGCCATCTCTGCTGGGAGAGCTTCACTACAGGATTGGATACTTTGCCCTGGCAGCAAGTCAGTAGCCCAGCAGAGAAACTAAAAACACCGGGGGTGAAGAATACAACCCCAAACAGCTGGAGTTCCTTGAGACTGACCACCCCTTTCCTACAGCATCTCAGCACGCTCTCAGAGTCTCAGAGTGCAGGTGCAACACAGTCCTGCTAGCGCCTCGCTGCTGCCCCCTCAGTCTGTAGAGGAAGCTCAGTAACGCCTCCCAGCCCCTCCCCCCAAAAAGCAGATTCCATTTGGGTTTTTTTTTCCTTTTTTTTCTTTGCTAGTTTGTCTCTGATTCTTCTCTGACAAAATGAGCAAAAAGTTAAAAAGAACTTTAACGGTTGATAGCTTTTATACAGACAGAGAACAGACTCCAAACCCTGAGGAGACTAAAAACAGATTATCTTCAGGTGAATCCCCACAGGAGATCATCTGTTCCTCAGCACAGATGAATCTCATAGAAGAAATTAAAAAGGTTCTCACAAGAGAGCTAGAAGAAAAATGGGAAAAGGAGAGGGAGGTTTGGCAAGAGAGACTGGAGAAGTCATTCCACTCATTTAAAGACAGAGTGGATAAAGAAAACAAATCCTTGAAAAATAGGATTAGTGAACTGGAAACAGAAAATGCTCTCTAAAGAATAAAATTGACGAAATGGAAAAGCATTCCATAGAACAAATTGGACAATTAGAAAAAGATATAAAAAAGTGAGTGAAGAAAACACTTCATTGAAAATCAGAATAGAACAAATGGAACTGAATGACTTGAGGAGACAAGAAGAATCAGTCAAGAAAAACCAAAAAAACCAAACAATGGAGAAAAATATGAAATACCTTCTGGGGAAAACAACAGACCTGGAAAAACAGGTCTAGGGAAAGACAATCTGAGAATCATTGATCCCCAGAAAAATAGATGAAAAAAAGAGCCTGGACACTATTTTCCAGGAAATTATCAAAGAGAACTACCCAGAAGTCATAGAAACAGAAGGTAAAATAACATTGAAAGGATCTCACTGATCACCCATTGAAAGGGATCCAAAATCAAAACACCAAGAAATATAGTGGCCAAAATGCCAGAATCCCTCAAACAAAGGAAAAATACTCCAAGCGGCTAGAAAACCCAATTCAAATATAAGAGGAGCCACAATAAGGATCACCCAAGATCTAGCAGCATCCACATTAAAAGACTGAAGGGCCTAGAATATGATATCTCGAAGGCTAAGGAACCGGTATGCAAACCAAAATAACTTCCAGCAGAATGAGCATCTTTTTCCAGGGAAGAAGATGGTCATTCAACAAAATAAGTGAATTTCACCTATTTTTGTGAAAACCAGAACTTAACAAGAAGTTTGATCTGCAAATATAGAACTCAAGAAAACCTAAAAGGTAAAAAGAAATCTTGGGAACTATATTTCGCTGTAAAGATGTATAAAAAATACCTGATACCTTTGTTCTAGAAATTAGAGGTAAAGGACATTATATCAGAAAAAGGGTAAATGGGGGTGCTATATCCAAAGAGGCAAAGGAAACCTATTATATCTGAGAGAAAAAATGGAGGGGGATGAATATAGTGGGTATTTTACTGCCATAAGAATTGACTTTAAGAGAAAAAATTTTAGACATATTCAATATATGGTGAACTTTCCCATCTCACTGAAAAGTGAGAAGGGAAAAGGAAAAGGGAAGGAATAAGCTACAGAAGGGAATACAGAAACTGTGAGGGAAAGGAGAAGATGGGGAGGAACCTAAGGTGGGGAGGAGGGATAAAAAGGGAGGGCTGTGAGAAGCAAGTGGTGCCTACAAGTTTAATACTGGGAAGGGGGGTTAAGGGGGAAAGAAGGGAGAAAAGCATAAATAGGGGTTAACAAGATGGCAAGTAATACAGAATTGGTAATTTTAACCATAAATGTGAACGGGGTGAACTTCCCCATAAAGAGGAAGCGATTAGCAGAATGGATTAAAAGCCAGAATTCTACAATATGTTGTTTACAGGAAACACACCTGAAGCAGGGAGATATATGCAGAATAAAGGTAAAAGGATGGAGCAAAATCTACTATGCTTCAGGTGAAACCAAAAAAGCAGGGGTAGCCATCCTGATCTCAGATCAAGCAAAAACAAAAATTGATCTAATTAAAAGAGATAAGGAAGGGCTCTATATCTTGCTAAAGGGTAGCATAAATAATGAAGCAATATCAATATTAAACATATATGACCAAGTGGTGTAGCATCTAAATTTTAAAAGAGAAATTAAGAGAGCTGCAAGAAGAAATAGATAGCAAAACTATAATAGTGGAGATCCTCAATCTTGCACTCAGAATTAGATAACCAAATCACAAAATAAATAAGAAAGAAGTCAAAGAGGTAAATAGAATACTAGAAAAGTTAGATATGATAGACCTCTGGAGAAAACAAAATGGAGGCAGAAAGGAGTACACTTTTTTTTCAGCAGTTCATGGAACCATCAAAATAACATATATTAGGACAAAAACCTCAAACTCAAATGCAGTGAGGCAGAAATGGAATGCATCCTTTTCAGACCAAGATGCAATAAAATTACACTCAACAAAAAGCCAGGGAAAGTAGACCAAAAAATAATTGGAAACTAAATAATTCATTAAAAGAATGATTGGGTAAACAGCAAACATAGACATAATTAATAACTTCACCCAAGAAATGACAATAATGAGACATCATATCAAATTGTGGGATGCAGCCAAAGCGTAATAAGGGGAAATTTCATATCTCTAGAGGCTTACTTGCATAAAGTAGAGAAAGAGGTCAACGAATTAGGCTTGAACTAAAATGCTAGAAAAGGAACAAATTAAAACCCCCAGTCAAACACTAAACTTGAAATTTAAAATAAAAGGGAGATCAAAAATTGAAAGTAAAAAAAATTGAATTAGTTATAAAAACAAGAGTTTTCCTATGAAAACCAACAAAATAGACAAACCCTTAGTAAATCTGATTAAAAAAGGAAAGAGGAAAATCAAATTGTTAATTTAAAAATGAAAAGGAGAACCTCCCATCAATGAAGAGGAAATTTGGTAATTAGGAATTCTTTGCCCAAGTTATGGAATAAATTCAACTTAAATGAAATGGAAGAATACCTTCAAAATGTAGCTTTGCCCAGATTAACTGAGGAAGAAGTAAAATCCAAACAGTCCATCTTAGAAAAAGAAATAGAACAAACCATTAACCAACCCCAAGAAAAAATCCCCAGGACCAGATGGATTCAGTAATTCCCACCAAACATTTAAAGAACAAAATTAATGCTAATTAAACTATTTGAAAAAGGGGACCAAGGAGTCCTACCAAACCCTTTACAAAAGAATGGTATGATACCCAAACCAGGTATTTGAAAACAGAGAAAGAAAAATAGACCAATTTTAATGAATATCGATGTAAAATTTAAAAAAATATTAGCAAAAGTTCAGAAAATCATCCCCAGGATTAACACTATGATCAAGTAGGATTTATACCAGGAATGCAGGGCTGGTTAAATTAAGAAAACTATTAGCATAATTGACAATCAATAACAACCAACAAAACCATATGAATCCCAATAGATGAAAAAGCACTTTTGAAAACCAACATCCATTCCAATAAAACACTTGAGTATAGGAAAAATGGACCTTTTTCTTAAATAGTCAGGAGCATATTTTAAACCATCAGTAAGATCAATGCAATGGGGAAAACTGAACTTTTCCAGTAAGATCTGGTAAGCAAGGTGCCCACTGTCACCATTATTATTCAAATTGTATTAGAAACACTAGCCCAGCAATAAGAGTCAAGAAAGAGGTTAAAGGAATCAGAATAACAGGAGGAAACCAAACTATCACTCTTTGCAGATGATAGATGGTATACTTAGAGAACCCTGAGATTCTACAAAAAAGTATTAGAAATAATCCATAACTTTAGCAAGTTGCAGGTTTATAAAAAACCCCCATAAACCTGCATTTTTTAAATACCAACAAAACCAAACCAAGAGATAAAAGGGGAAATTCCATTCAGAAAAACTGTCACCATAAAAATTTGGGAACTACTACCAAAGGAAAGTAGGAATTAAAAGAGTAAAAAAAATCTTTCCAAAAATAAATGACTTAAAAATTAAAATATCATCTTTGGGCAAAAAATATAATAAAAATTTAAACCCAACATTTTTTATCACACCAATAACCAAGAAAATAAAAATATCGAAAAATAAAAAAACAAAGGAAATAAAAAAGGCAAAATTTCAAAAATTAATGAAAAAATAAAAATATGGCCTACTTTGGACAAAACTATATTTAAAGACAATCACCAAAAATTTTATTGGCTAAGAAAAAAATTTATCATGGAAATTAGGTTTCAAGACAAAAGAACTAAGAAAAAAAAAACCCAAAGATCCAAACTTTTATAAGAATTCCCAAATGACAAAACCTTGATAACTGGAAAAAGGTAGAAAAGGGTGGACCCACACTTAACACCGTGAACCAAGATAAGATCAAAATGGGTCCATGATTTAGACATAAAGAACGAGATTATAAAAAATTGGAGGAACATAGGATGTTTATCTCCAGACTTGTGGAAGAGGAAGAAATTTTTGGACTAAAGACAACCAGAGACCATTATTGATCACAAAAACAGAAAATTTTTTGATTAACAAATTAAAAGCTCGACAAACAAAACTAATGTAAACAAGATTAGAAGGGAACAAAAATGGGAAAAACATTTCACAGTTAAAGGTTCTGATAAATTATTTCCAAAAATATAGAGAGCTGACTTAATTTATAAGAAACCAAGGCATTTCCAAATTGATAAATGGTCAAAGGATTGAAAGACAATTTTCTTTGAAATTGAAATTATTACCCCTCACAAAGAGGTTCCAAATCATTATTAATCAGAGAAATGCAAATTAAGACAACTCTGAGATACCATACACACCGTCAGATTCAAAGACAAAAAATAAGGATAATTGTTGGAGGGGATGGGAAAACTGGACATTGATACATTGTTGGTGGAGCGGAACGAATAAACCATTCTGAGAGCAATCTAATTATGCCCAAAAACAAAACCGTTACCCTTTATCCAGAGTTTCATTGGCCTTAAACCCAAGGATTAAAGAAGGGAAAAAGGACCAGTTTAAAGGGGCAGCTCTGTTTGTAGTGGGCTGAAACTGAGGGATGCCTATAATTGGAGAATGGTTTAAGTTTGGTATATGAATTTAGGAATTTATTTTCTGTAAGAAATCACCAGCAAGATGAATACAGAGAAGTTGAGAGAATTAATGAACTGATGCAAGGAAAGAGAACAAGAGATCATTATAACCCAAAAAATACGTATGAAGATATAATCTGATGGAAGGGATTTCTTTGACAAAGAGACCTAATTTCCAGTTTAATTGATCAATGATGGGACAGAAGCACACCCAAAGAAAAAACACTGGGAAATGAATTAAACTGTTTGATTTTTATTTTTCTTCCCGTGTTATTTTTATTTGAATCCACCCTCCCGGCAACAAGAAAACTGTTTGGATCGCACAAAACATTGTATCTAGGATATATTAGGACAATTCAAATATAAAGGACTGTTGCCATCTAGGGAGGGGATGGAGGGTGGAGGGAAAATAAAGAAGGAGTGCGGGATAAAAAAAATTACCCTGGCATGGATTCTGTCAATAAAAAGTTACTATATATATAAAAAAAGAACAAGCCATACTAAATTAATTTTTTTTTTTGTTTTACATATTTCTACATTAATATTCATAGAAATACTCTAGGTTTAATTTCTGTGAATTTAATAAATTTTCTCCTTATATTCTTTGGGATAAAATGGAAAGATTTGGAATTGAGGATAGTAAAGTGTATTCAGCTCTTCCTGAATGGCTTAGGTTAAGGTTCATTACTGATGGCTGGATGTCAATTGGAAATCTTTAGTGTAAAACTTCTGGATCTTATTCTGAATTTTACAAAGTGTAACATTTTTGTCAGTGATTGGGATAAAAACATAAATAACATAGGTAATAAATTTCAAGATGACACAAAGTCAAAAGTAATAGTTAACACTATGGATGACAGTTAAAATGAAAAAGATCTTGATAGATAAGAAATCTTGTTTGAATCTAGTGAAATGAAAGGCAATAGGTATAAATATTTCAATTTTAAAATCAACTTTTAAGATATAAGTTTTACAATATGGGATATGAATAGGAGACATATTGATTAAAAAAAAACTCTTGGAATTTAGGTTGATGTGTTATGAAAACAAAAAAAATTAACAATATTAAAAGAACAATGATTTTTGATACTAAAAATATAATGCCTCTACTTTATTTTTCTTTAGTTCACATCTAAAGTACTGTCTTTAATTTTAGGAACCATATTTTATAAAGAACCCAAGAAAATTGGAGAGTGTTTGGAGAAAGATAGCAAAGGTAGAAAAGAAGGGTCTCGAGAATTAGAGGGTATTATCTAAATATTAGTATCATTGGCAGAGACAGTGATATAAAGGTTCATAGAAGGGGACAATCAAATCTGGATGAAGTGATTAGAGGATTCATGTAGGAAGTGCTATTTTAAGTTGCAACTGGAAAGATGGATAAGATATCAATAGACGCATGCTACATTATATAAACATTCTATAATGCAAGTAAATAGCAGCAAGGGGGGGACTCAAATCATATTCACTGAGAAATGAGTAAACCATTAGCTGGAATAGAAAGATTGCTGAGAAGTGGAAAAGTGAGGTATTTTGTAGGAGTTCATTTTTGGGTGTCTAACAATGAAAGGTAGCTTTGTTAAATGGATAGAATCAGGGAGACTTGGTATCAAGTCCTGTTTTATTAGACTTTCTAGCTGTGCTGAACATGGGCAGATCACTTAAAGATCCCAAATCTGAGCTTTCTTATCCATAAAAGAGTATAAAATAAAAAGAATTCTTGTAAGGAAAATACTTTGTAAAAAATAATAAAAATGTTATATAAGTAAGAATTATTTTTTTTCTTCTAAAGGTAAAGAAAAAGAAAAAAAGAAAAGGAAACTAATAACGAGATTGATTCTTACAATCATAGGGGTGAAAGGAAGGGAGTACCTAGTTAATGAGCATGTGTTAATTTGTTTCCTTAAAGCATATTAAGAACCACTGCTGAATGTTTATTAATTGCTTTCTTTCAAAAATGTGAGAATGGAAAAAGCAGAAGAGTATATAATTTTGTTGATCACATATTATACTAAGAAAACAAAGATATTTTAACAAAGATGTTTTAAGTCATCATTTCATACTTATTTTATTCTGCATCATAATTTCCTAATTAAGCAATCTAATTACAAGTTGTGAATTTCATAATCATATGTATTTAGGTTAATTGTGTTAATCATTCATTACAGTAGAACTGCCAAAGTGGTAACTCATGACAAATAAATCTTTTATAGAAATGCAATTCAAGTATTAGAATATGGAACAACACTCCTGGATAGAAGCATCAAGGTCAAAATATACCATTATATACATTAAGATTTTTTTTAATTCCTGAAATCAAAGAAAATTACTATTCCTTTACATTTAAACTAAAATTGGGAATTGTTTTAGTGTTAATTTCATTAACATGAATACAATGTTAGAAGTTTGCATAGAAACATTTTTGTTTTGAATCCCGTCAATTAAAAAGTAGCAAATGCTTTGGGAAGGAAATAATCAGCATATGTCACAGATAAATATTTGGGAAGCAAAAAATATGGATGTCAAATTTACAAATTTGTTCTCTGCATATTTATATTTTCAAAGCTAGTTTTGCAGATCAGTCTTTAAAAAGAACTATTAAAAACATGCTTATTGGTTTAAAAAAAACTTCTTTACATTTCCATAGATTTGGAATCCCATATTCTTTATTATCCCCATAGTGAAAGAATGCATATAAACATAATTAGCAAATTCATAAATGCCAATTATTTTTATTCTGAGAATCAACTCATAAATCAATGCAAAGCAATTAGAATGAATTACAGATGACAATAAACTCTGATCAATCTATAAATATTTACTAAGAATTGTCAGGCACTGTATTAGACAATGGACATGTCTGTGAAACAGAATATAAACTCCATCATGCCAAAGAATGCAATAACAAAATATGAAATATTTGAGATTAATAAAAGAAAAAAAATTAAAGATATAACAATAGAAATAGCAGGAATCTGGGAAAAAACTCATAAGAAAGTTAAAGCTCAAACTGAAACTTGAAGGAAATGGGTATTTGAGCAATGTTTTAATCCTAATAAATATTTCATTATTAAAATTACAATGCAACAATTTGAATTTTGTTAAACTGAATTGTATTCAGTACTGCAATTGTTAGGCTAACAATGTGTTTTTATAGCTCTCTATCAGATTGAATATTTGCTTTTATATATGTATATATAGATATGTATATAAACTTTTAAAAATATTCATATTTCTTCAAAAAAACCATGTTAGAAGAAATAAGTCAGAACAAAATGAAAAAACCTGAGAGAGAAAAACAACAGAAAAAACAAGTGAATGTAGCATGTGTCAATTTGTGTTCCATCTCCATAATTCTTTTTCTACAAACAAATGACATTTTCTTTCCAAAGTTTGTTGGGATTGCCTTGGATAACTAAATCACTGAGAAGAACCAAGTCTTTCATAGTTGATCATCACACATTCTTTCTGTTACTGTGTACAATGTATTTCTGGTTCTGCTTATTTTGTTTAGGATCAGTTCATATAAATCTTTCCAGATCTTTCTAAAATCAGTTTGTTCATCATTTTTTAATAGAACAATGACATTTCATTACCTTTATATACCACGACATATTCAGCTGTTCCCCAATTGAAAGGCATCTATTCATTTTCCAATTTGTTGCTACCACAAAAAAGATGATGCAAACATTTTTGCACATGCAAGTCCTTTTTCCTCCCTTTTGACTTCCTTGGGATACAGAACCAGTAGGGGTACTGCTGATTCAAAGAATATGCACCTACTGAATATTTATGTCAAATTCAACTTTACAGTGATCACATGAATTGGCTTTGAAGGGTAAATATTAGGCATCATTATGGAGCAGGATCCCAATTCTATTAGGCTAGATTACTTTCATACTATCTGGTTTAAACCTGCCTATTCTTCACATAGAAGAACCAGTAGAGGGGCAGAGTCAAAATGGCAGAGAGAAGACAGGTCTAAACTGAGATCTCTGTGATATCCCTCAGATCAACACCAAATCAAGCCTCTGAACTAGTTTTGGAGTGAAAGAATCTAGAAATATTTGGAATGTAACAACTTTCCAGCAGAAGATATTTGGAAGAACTTCAGAAAAGTCTGTTTCAGTCAAGCATGGGGGGAGAGGCCATGCATAGGAACAATTCTCAGACCCAAGGCAATGTAGGTTCTGCACACTGAGGAATATAACAGGAGGAATTTATAGCAGTATTAGCTACTCTCTCCTGGTTGCAAGCCAATAGATCAGCAGATTAGCTGTAAGACATCTAGCACAAAGACAAAAGGCAAATAGTGAGCCACTGAATCCCAAAATAACATGGGACATGGCTACACCCACTCAGCACCAGAAGTTACTCAGCACTGTCCCAACATAGCCACTGTCACCTGTAGAGGAAACTTGGCCAATCTTCCCTTTACTCTAAAAGCAAATATCAACTTTATAAAAAATGAGCAAAAAAAGCAAAATGAACTTTGACAATAGATAGTTCTTAAGGAGAAAGAAAAGAACAGAATTCAAACTCTGAGGACACTAAAAGCAGATCATCTTTAGATGAAGCTCCAAAGGATGATATGAATTTGTCCCCATCTCACAAATATCTCTTGAAAGAATTCAAAAGAGATCTTTAAAAAGAGTTAGAAGAAAAATGGGAAAGGAAATGAGAACTTTGCAAGAGAATTTGAAAAAGGAAACAAAGAAATTATCTGAAGAAAATTCCTTAAAAAGGGAAAAAGCAAATAACTCTTTACAAAATAGACTTGACAAAATGAAAAAAAAACATATAACATCTTACAAAATAGAGTTGACAAAATGGAAAAATAAAACAACTCCTTGAAATACAGAATTTGCGATATGGAAAAAATCTATTGAACAAAACAACTCATTTAAAAATCAATTGGCCAAATACAAAAGGAGCAAAAAAAGATAACTGAAGAGAATAATTCACCAAAATTAGAAATGAACAATTGGAAATGAATGACTCAATGGGACACTATGAATTAGTCAATCAAAACCCAAAAATGAAAAAAATAGAAGAAAATGTAAAATACCTTATTTGAAAAAAACAACTGATCTGGAAAATAGATCCAAGAGATACAATTTAAGGATTATTAGACTTCCTGAAAACCATGATTAAATAAAAAGAGCTTAAACATCATCTTTCATGAAATCATCAAGGAAAATCGTCCTGATGTACTAGAACCAGAAGGTAAAATAGTCATTGAAAGACTTGACCAATTATCTCCTGAAACAGACACCAAATTAAAACTCCAAGGAACATCATAGCCAAATTTCAGAAATATCAAATAAAGGAGAAAATATTGCAAGCAGCCAGAAGGAAACATTTAAAATATTGAGGAGCCATGAGCAAAGTAATCAGAATTACTCAGGACCTAGCAGCTTCCACTGTAAAGGATCACGGGGCATGGAATCTGATATTCTGAAAGGCAAAGGGATTTTTTTAAAATTAGGTATGCAATTAAAAAAGATAGAAAAAGAACAAATTAAACACTCCCAAGTAAAGACCAAACTTGAAATTCTGAAAAACAGGGGAGAAGAATAAAATTGAAAATAAAAATAAATAAACAAACAAAAATAACTATTGAACCAATAAACAAAACTAAGAGCTGGTTTTATAGGAAAAAAAAAAACAACAAAACAGATAAACTTTTAGTTAATGTGATCACAAAAATGAAAGAAGAAAATCAAATTTTTAGTATTAAAAGTTAAAAGGATGAACTTTCCACCAATAAAGAGGAAACTGGAGCAATAATTAGCAATTATTTTGTCTAACTGTATGCTAATAAATAGGATAACCTAACTGAAATTGATGAATATCAAAAATATAGATTGTCCAGATTAAAAGAGGAGGAAACAAATAAGTTCCATTTTAGAAAAAGAAATTGAACAAGTTATTAATCAACTCCCTAAAAAAAGATCTTCAGGGTCAGATGGAATTACCTGGGAATTTTACCAAACATTTAAAGAACAATTCCAATAAATAGGAAAAGAAGGAATCCCACCAAATTCTTTTTATGACACAGACATGGTGCTAAAAATTATAAAGAAATTTCTGTGATGAATATTAATGTAAAAATGTTAAATAAAATATTAGCAAAGAGATTACAGAAAGTTATCCTCAGGATAATACACCATGACCAAGTATAGCAGAATTTATAGCAGAAATGCAATGCTATTTCAATTTTAGGAAACCATTAGCATAATTACCTATATCTATAACCAAACTAACCAAAAATCATGTGATTATCTCAATTGATGCAGAAAAATCATTTGACAAAATCCAACACCCAATCCTATTAAAAAACACTAGGCAGTATAGGAATAAGTGGAGTTTTCCTTAAAATGATCAATAGCATCTTTTTAAAGTCAATAAACATCAGATATAATGGGGATAAACTGGAAGCATTCCCGATAAGATCAGGGATGAAACAAGATTGCTTCCTATCACCATTACTATTCAATATTGTATTAGAAATGTTAGCTTTGACAATAAGAGAAGAAAAATAGATTAAAGGATTTGTCTTCATTCATTTATTGCCAAAATTCAACTTTGGATTACTCCCATAACCTGCATTCTTGTTTGTGTGCTGTTTACTGCTGCTAAAGGAAATCGCATATAAGTGAGTTAACTGGTTATATTACATATTCATGTGATCCAAGTTCAGTGCACTTTTTCTGTAGCAAAGCAATCCTTTTATTCTTCCAAGTTTGATTTCTCATCTAATGATCCCCAAAACTTTCCCAAGCCTTCTTTCCTAATATTTTCTTTATCTTTCCCTCTCCTATCAGCCAACAAGCTTATTATTTACTGAAAAAAATTGAGTCAATTTAACATGCAATCCCTTTTTTCTTTTCTTAACAACAATATGTTCATTGCATTGAATCATTCCCCTACCTTTTCCTCATCTTCCCTATTCTCTGATAATTAAACTATCACTTCTACTTGACAAAGTTCACCTATCCCACAATATATGTTCTTGATCTCATTCCATCTCATCTTTTCCAGACAATTATAACACCAATTTTCTCCTCCCTAATTTTTAGCCATTATGTACTTGTAATGCCTTCCCTATAATGTCTTCAAAAATATCAGTCTTACTTTCTTAAAAAATATTCTTTTTTTTTTTAATTTTTATTTAATAGCCTTTAATTTACAGGATATATACATGGGTAACTTTACAGCATTAACAATTGCCAAACCTCTTGTTCCAATTTTTCACCTCTTACCCCCCACCCTCCCTAAATGGCAGGATGACCAGTAGATGTTAAATATATTAAAATATAACTTAGATACACAATAAGTATACATGACCAAAACATTATTTTGCTGTACAAAAAGAATCAGACTCTGAATTATTGTACAATTAGCTTGTGAAGGAAATCAAAGATGCAGGTGTGCATAAATATAGGGACTGGGAATTCAATGTAATGGTTTTTAGTCATCTCCCAGAGTTCTTTTTCTGGGTATAGCTAGTTCAGTTCATTACTGCTCCATTAGAAATGATTTGGTTGATCTCGTTGCTGAGGATGGCCTGATCCATCATGACTGGTCATCATCTAGTATTGTTGTTGAAGTATATAATGATCTCCTGGTCCTGCTCATTTCACTTAGCATCAGTTCATGTAAGTCTCTCCAGGCCTTTCTGAAATCATCCTGTTGGTCATTTCTTACAGAACAGTAATATTCCATAATTTTCATATACCACAATTTATTCAGCCATTCTCCAACTGATGGACATCCATTCCGTTTCCAGTTTCTAGCCACTACAAAAGGGCTGCCACAAACATTCGTGCACATACAGGTCCCTTTCCTTCTTTATAATCTCTTTGGGATATAATCCCAGTAGTAACACTGCTGGATCAAAGGGTATGCACAGTTTGATAACTTTTTGAGCATAGTTCCAAACTACTCTCCAAAATGGTTGGATTCGTTCACAACTCCACCATTAAAAAATATTCTTAACCAAACTCTATAATCTCTTTAATTTATTATGGTATATATCCCCCTCCTCCCACTCTCACCCAGCAAATCCTTTGAAAAAACTATCTACCTGTGATCAACTATGAAAGGTTTGGTTCCTCTCAATAGTTCAGTGATCCAAAGCAATCTCAATAAACCTTGGACAGAAAAATGCCATCTGCAATGAAAGAGAAAGTACTAAGGAAACTGAATGTAAATCAACACATGCTATGTTTACTTCTTTTTTCTTTTTTTTTTTTAATTTTTATTTCTCCCATAATTTTTCCCTTTTGTTCTGATTTTTCTCTCTCAACACAATTCAAAAAACAATGTGTATTAAAAATAAACTAAAAAAGAAAAAAAACATTCTATATTCAATATTTCCATATCTTCTTACACTAACTTTTCAATATTTTCAACCTGGTTTCTAACCTCATCATTTGACTGAAATTGTTTTTTTTTTTTTTTTTTTTACAAACTTGCCAATGAAAATTTAATTGACAAAGTTATTGGTGCATTTTCAGTTCTTATTCTTTTCCATCTTGTAGGTGTGTTCATTGATAACTCTTTTCTCTTAGATGATCTTTCCTCTCTGGAGTTCCATTACACTATACTTTCCTGGTTCCCTTCTAAACAGTCCTTGTTAATTTCCTTTGCTGGTTCTGCCTTTACATCCTGACCTCTAATTATGGCTGTTCACCCAAGTTTTGTCCTCAACCCTTCATATTCTCTCCCAGTAATTTAATCAGTTCTCATTGGCATGTTGCATCATTATATTTATGCAAATGACAGCCTCATTTTCTCTCCTGAGGTTCAATACCAAATTATTTGAATTTTTCACATTTGATATTCTGGAGATATCTTAAACTTAAATGACTAAAACAGAACAAATTATCATTTTCTTCCCCTAAAAAAACAAATTATCTATCAGAGTTTCCTATTGTTTTGAAGACACAATCATTCTTCTAGTTTCTCAGGTTCATTATCTTAGAATTATATATGATTTTACTCTCTAATTCTCCAAATTTACAATCAGTTGCCAAACATTGCCATTTGTACCTCTACAACATCTTTCATATCTGACTTCTTCTTTCTAATACTATGCACATATCAGTTCAATGTCACAAATTATTCAAAGGTTTTATTTTCCATATTTTAATCTATCTTCCACACAGCTGTCAAAGTTATTTTCACTAAGTACATATATAACCATATTATTCTCCACTTCAATCAAATCCAACGGTTCCATATTTCCTTTAGGGAAGACACAAGTACACAGACACACACAGACACACACAGATATAGACACACACACAGAGATATATACACACTTCTATGTTTATCATTCAAACCTGTGTAGTTCTATCATGTATCTTTAAACTCACCCCATTCCTTTCCTCTGTAGTTCCATGTTCATATTTTTGTGTTGGTTCTCCTCCAAGCATATAATGTACTCCTTCCTCATTTTTGCTTCATACAAACCCTCTCTTCCTTCAAGATACACCATAAACTTACTTATGAAGCTTTTCCTGATTCCCCAAATGAGTAGTTTCCTCTGTCTAAAATTTCCTTGAATTTAAATACTTTGTATTGTCTATCTTTAATTGTGTATATATATTTAACTTTTCTTTTTCCCTCTCCCATTAGAATATAAGCTTCTTGAAAATATCTATTCTTTCATTTATTTCATTTTTAGTCCCTAAACTCAGCAAAATTTAAATCCATACATGAGTATTTAAAAAAATCCTTGTGATTGACTGATTTACATTTCATATATATTTCTGGTAAACAACATATTCCATCTGCTTTCTGATCCCTTCTGCTACCAGATTCTTATGAATGAGCAAATAATTGTATTTATTTATTTTAAAAGCAAATACAAATAAGAAAAGAAAAAAAATTTGCCTTGTGTACAACATAACATGAGAGAATTCAAAATATAAAGGAATACATTTCAATTTCAAGAAAATATACACAATATTATACATTGTGTTCAGAGCTCTCTTTCTTTTTTTTGCTTCTTTATAAGTTTTCTTGTGTTCTTTGCTGTGCACTTTTTACTTCAGTTTATTTCCTCCTTTTAAATTCTTCCCCCCAGAAAACTACAATTAAGCATGTACATATTTATACATACATACATATATGTACACACATATATCTCTATATATTCATACATATGCACAGATATCATATATACACATAAACCTTCTTAAGCATTTATGTAAAATTGTACTATTTTGTATGTCCTCTTTTTCTCTGAAGGGGAATAACATCTTCCTTCATAAGTCCAAGTCTTTCCATACTTTTCTAAATATGTCAACTCATCATTTCCTACATCACAGAAAAAATTCCAACCTTGTGTAGTGTTCTTTTCTCTAAAATATGATCATTCTCTGGGAGCTTCTGGGGGACATCTGGAAGCAGCCTTAGTTTCAGTTCAGATCAATAATCACCTCAAATGCAGCCAGCTGTTAAAAGTTCAGTCCTTTATTGTCTCTTCCAAAATAGCCCAGTTCCTTGGTTCCCAGAGCTCTTGCCACTAGTCCTTTGTCTCTTCCAGCTTCAGCTTCAGCCTCCAGCTCCCTCTGAATCCTGGTTCTGAATCTCCCAACTGAATTCTGGCTCTCTATCTCTCCATATGTCCTTTTATATGTTCTTTTACACATGTGAACTCAAAGGTTGACTCCTCCTCTGAGAGTGGTATTGTGGGAATTGTGACTTGTGAATCTCTTCCACTGAATTTGTGAATCTCATGCTGAATCCTGACTTGTGACTCTCCCAAAAGTGTGAACTCTTAAAGGTGTGAAAGGTGTGAACTCTGAACTAGAGAACTGCTAAGCATGATGCTAACATTAGACCACTGACATCACTTTGTAAGAATCCTAACAACCTTATACTGTCTAGTTATTTTTAATAGTCTAAAACAATATTGATTAATAAGACTGACATTGTAGTTTACATATTTTTCTCTTTTGACTAAATCTTAACTTTGAGATCATGATCACTACTTCCACTTTTTTCCCTAATCATTTCTATTTTTGATTTTTGCTTTATGTTTGGGTGTATTTCTTATTTCCTAGCCTTCTTAACTTAACTGCTTACTTTATCTGCTACCTTGCCCTCCTATTACTTCACCTATCCATCTTCCAAAGAGCCATCTCTTATCTTCCCCTTCACCTTTTCTACTTCTCCTCTTATTTCTGTCTGAATTTAGTAGACTTTTATTATCCTTCCAAATATATATGATGTTCCCTTATCGCATTGTCATTAGTCTACACATCCATCAGTACTTTCCCCTTTTCTTATTTTCTCTTTCATTTCTTTATAATTTTAGAAGGCTTTTATACCCTTCTAAATGTTTCTGTTTTTCTCTTTAATCAAGATATAATATGAATAGAATTCCCTCTAAAAATCCCTTTCTTACCCTCTTCCCCCTCCATATCACCATACTCTCATTTCTTTCTAGAGTTAGAAGACATTTATACACTTCTAAATATGTATGTAGTGTTCTCTTTAACCCATTCCCAATGAGAATAGAGTTCCAAATTATCAGCACTCTTCTCTCATTTAATTCTTCCATATCAATTATTCTTCCCACATATCATTCATATAAGATAATTTTCTTTTCCTTTTTTACATTTTCCCATATGACTTTGCTTTTTGAGTGCATCACACTCAGCTGTTCCTCATTTATTCTTTCAAATTATTTCATCACTATTGATAGTCTTAGACCTGTTGTTTACATTTCCACATATAGAAAGTCAACAGTTTGTCCTTGTTGAGTCCCTTGTAACTAGTCATAGGTGTTTACCTCATTTCTTTTGGAACTTGTTTGTTAAATTTTGTTCTTTTTGCTACAAAATTCTAAAAAGTCTGAGAATTTATTGATTTTTTTTCAATTCAAGATTATGCCTAACTTTGTAGGGTATGGTTTTTTTAGGCTGCAATCACAGTTCTTTTTTGTTTGTTTGTTTGTTTTGTTTTTGTTTTGTTTTGTTTTGGTTTTGTTGTTGTTTTTGCTCTTTGATATACTGTGTTCAAAGACCTGTGGTCTTTTAGTGCAGCCATTGTGAGGTCTATGATTCTGTTTGCCTCTGCTGTATTTGAATTGTTTTTTTTTCTCTTTGTTGCTTATAACAGTTTTTCCTTGATGTAGGGGTTTGGGAATTTGGCTATGATATTCCTGTAGCTTTTCCTCCCAGGATCTCTTTCAGGTAGTGATCAGTGTATCCTTTTGTATTTTTACAGGACAATTTACTTTAGTCAGTATTACTGAATCAAGATTCTTTTATTTAGTCATTCATTTATTCTGATTGGAGCTATTAGGAAGTCTAATTATTCTTAAGTTATCTCCACATCAGATTTTTTTTTTATGTTTCACATTCTCTTCTAATTTTTTTCATTCTTTATATTTTGTTTTGTTATTTCTTGGTTGGTTATAACTTTGCTGTATTTCCCTTGTCCAATTCTGATTTTCAAGGGCTCATTTTCTTCAGACTCTAGATTGCCTTTTCCAGTTGTTGGCTTTCTTTTCATAATTCCTGTTTTTTTTTTTTTTGTATTGTTTTTATTTTTTAAAACTTTTCACTTTTTTCATTTGATACTTAAAGTCATTTCTGAATTGTTCTATAGATTCTATAGGCAGGTTACCACATGAAGTTACTTTTTGGGGTAGGAGAGGTTTTTGTTTGTTTTTGTTTTTGTTTTTGTTTCAGTATCCACCTCTGAAGGTGAACTCTGGTCTTTTGTTTTCACATAATAACTTTCTCAGGTTGGGTTCTTTCTCACTTGCCTGTATGTGTGTGTGTGAGTGTGTGTATGTGTGTGTGTGTGTATGTGTATAGTATTCATAGCAGTTTATTTTTTTATAATCATCTTTAATCCTGGAGTGTGGGGGATAATGCCTCTGGCTTCAGGTCCTCCTTCAGTTCTTTAGCAAAGACTGCTTATTTTTCAGTTTTGTTGTTGTTTGTCCTTCATTCTCAAAGAGAATCATGATATCACGGAGGTGATGATGAAGGATAGATATGGGGTACCTAAATGAAATTAGGGTTTAATTGAGGTCTAATGGCAGGTTTGGGGTATAAGGAGTCAAATAGAGCTCCCTGGAACCCCTTTGAATTTGGCACAAGGATATGGAGTTAAATGAGATCTAGAAGCAGCACATGAGTTCCCTATAAAAGAATTTATAGGCCCAAAGAGATTTATTATGGGGTTTGGAAGTAAGGTTAAAGTATTGTTAAGGAAATAGATGAGGATAAAGAGATAAGAGGACACCACTCTGCCAGTGGACAGAGATCCCTGGCATGCCAGGCTGGCATGTTTAGGACCTCTGCAAAGAGAGGATTCGAGCTTGATTTTTTTATAAGGAGAGATTTAGTTAAAGGAGCCTATAGGTGGAGTCCCAAGTTGGATCCTTTTGGCTTTCAGTGGGGGCTTGAGTTTGCTTGGAGGGGGTTGGGAAACCTGAGCAGATCATTAGAATGGGGGCTTGGAGAGCCCAAGCTGGCCCAGATCTGGTGGGGGCTGGGACAGGCCTGGATCTTCTATTGGAATTCAAAGGGACCAGGATTTGTGCATCAAAGGACCTAGCTTCCTGAATTGATAATCCATGAGCTAGGACAGGTTGGGAATCAGAAAGAAAGGAATCAATTCTTAAAGGGACCACAACCCGCATCAATGATACCACGACATGCAAGTGAATTGTATTTAAGTGAGAAAGGACTGTGCAAAGTCACTTGCCTCACTTTCCCTTCTAGAACCATATGAGTTTAGTGACCAGATATAGATCAGGATGACTGGAGATGACCCTGGAGAGACCTTGACCGTTTTAAGCTAAAGTCTTTTTTTTTTTTTTTCTTTTTTTTTCTTTTTTTATTTAATAGCCTTTTATTTACAGGATATATGCATGGGTAACTTTACAGCATTAACAATTGCCAAACCTCTTGTTCCAATTTTTCACCTCTTACCCCCCCCCCTCCCCTGGATGGCAGGATGACCAGTAGATGTTAAATATATTAAAATATAAATTAGATACACAATAAGTATACATGACCAAAATGTTATTTTGCTGTACAAAAAGAATCAGACTCTGAATTATTGTACAATTAGCTTGTGAAGGAAATCAAAAATGCAGGTGTGCATAAATATAGGGATTGGGAATTCAATGTAATGGTTTTTAGTCATCTCCCAGAGTTCTTTTTCTGGGCATAGCTAGTTCAGTTCATTACTGCTCCATTAGAAATGATTTGGTTGATCTCGTTGCTGAGGATGGCCTGATCCATCAGAACTGGTCATCATCTAGTATTGTTGTTGAAGTATATAATGATCTCCTGGTCCTGCTCATTTCACTCAGCATCAGTTCGTGTAAGTCTCTCCAGGCCTTTCTGAAATCATCCTGTTGGTCATTTCTTACAGAACAGTAATATTCCATAATTTTCATATACCACAATTTATTCAGCCATTCTCCAACTGATGGACATCCATTCAGTTTCCAGTTTCTAGCCACTACAAAAAGGGCTGCCACAAACATTCGTGCACATACAGGTCCCTTTCCCTTCTTTATAATCTCTTTGGGATATAATCCCAGTAGTAACACTGCTGGATCAAAGGGTATGCACAGTTTGATAACTTTTTGAGCATAGTTCCAAACTACTCTCCAAAATGGTTGGATTCGTTCACAACTCCACCAACAATGCATCAATGTCCCAGTTTTCCCGCATCCCCTCCAACAATCATCATTATTTTTTCCTGTCATCTTAGCCAATCTGACAGGTGTGTAGTGGTATCTTAGAGTTGTCTTAATTTGCATTTCTCTGATTAATAATGACTTGGAGCATCTTTTCATATGACTAGAAATAGTTTCAATTTCTTCATCTGAGAATTGTCTGTTCATATCCTTTGACCATTTTTCAATTGGAGAATGGCTTGATTTTTTATAAATTAGAGTTAATTCTCTATATATTTTGGAAATGAGGCCTTTATCAGAACCTTTGACTGTAAAAATATTTTCCCAGTTTATTGCTTCCCTTCTAATCTTGTCTGCATTAGTTTTGTTTGTACAAAAACTTTTCAGTTTGGTATAATCGAAATTTTCTATTTTGTGATCAGTAATGATCTCTAGTTCTGCTTTGGTCATAAAGACCTTCCCCTTCCACAGGTCTGAGAGGTAAACTATCCTATGTTCCTCTAATTTATTAATAATTTCATTCTTTATGCCTAGGTCATGAACCCATTTTGACCTTATCTTGGTGTACGGCGTTAAGTATGGATCAATGCCTAGTTTCTGCCATATTAGTTTCCAATTTTCCCAGCAATTTTTATCAAACAGTAAGTTCTTATCCCAAAAGCTGGGATCTTTGGGTTTGTCAAAGACTAGGTTGCTATATTTGTTGACTGTTTTATCCCTTGAACCTAATCTATTCCACTGATCAACTAATCTATTCCTTAGCCAATACCAAATAGTTTTGGTAACTGCTGCTCTATAATATAATTTTAGATCTGGTACAGCTAAGCCACCTTCATTTGATTTTTTTTTCATTAATTCCCTTGAAATTCTTGACCTTTTGTTTTTCCATATGAACTTTGTTGTTATTTTTTCTAGGTCATTAAAATAGTTTTTTGGGAGTCTGATTGGTATAGCGCTAAATAAATAGATTAGTTTAGGTAATATTGTCATCTTTATTATATTTGCTCGCCCTATCCAAGAGCATTTAATATTTTTCCAATTGGTTAGATCAGACTTAATTTGTGTGAAAAGTGGTCTGTAATTTTGCTCATAAAGTTTCTGATTTTCCCTTGGCAGATAGATTCCTAAATATTTTATATTATCAGTAGTTACTTTAAATGGAATTTCTCTTTGTAACTCTGACTGTTGGATTTTGTTAGTGATATATAAGAATGCTGATGACTTATGTGGGTTTATTTTATAACCAGCAACTTTGCTAAAGTTGTGGATTATTTCTAATAACTTTTTAGTAGAATCTCTGGGGTTCTCTAAGTATACCATCATGTCATCGGCAAAGAGTGATAATTTGGCTTCCTCATTGCCTATTCTTATTCCTTTAATCTCTTTCTCAGCTCTTATTGCTAAAGCTAGCGTTTCTAATACAATATTAAATAGTAACGGTGATCGTGGGCAACCTTGTTTCACTCCAGATCTTATTGGGAATGGTTGCAGTTTGTCTCCATTACCTAGCTAAAGTCTTTTTTTTTTTTTTTAATAGATTTTTATTTACAAGTTATATGCATGGGTAATTTTACAGCATTGACAATTGCCAAACCTTTTGTTCCAATTTTTCCCTTCCTTCCCCCCATTCCCTCCCCCAGATGGCAGGTTGACCAATACATGTTAAATATGTTAAAGTATAAATTAAATACAATATAAGCATACATGTCCAAACAGTTATTTTGCTGTACGAAAAAAACCAGACTTTAAAATAGTGTACAATTAGCTTGTGAAGGAAATCAAAAATACAGGTGGACAAAAATAGAGGGATTGGGAATTCTATGTAGTGGTTCATAGTCATCTCCCAGAGTTTTAAGCTAAGGTCTTTAACAGATCTCAGTTTGACTGAGACCTCAACCATTTCATGATTAAGGGTAGGTAACTTTTGAGGCAAAGAATCTCCTCTTTCACTTAGTCAAAAAAAACACACACACACATACACACACACACAACTAAATGAATAAGTAAATAAATCTGCCAGAGAAAAACCCTCAGGGTTTCTAGCCAAAGTAACAATGTTTGCTATTTACATTCAATATATATGGATCAGAACCCAAACAATGACCAAATGGGGCTTGGCCTGGTACTTATTAGTGGCCAAACAATAAGAATCAAATTGGTTTGGATTTAAGGTATAATCCTTAAGAAAGAAATCTAGTCCATAAATCTGCAAGATATCTTGGGAAGATTCCAGTATTTGACTAACCACTCCCTCCCTCTGCCTTGCTATCTATTCTTAAAGTATTTCCTCACTAAGGTCTTTGTGTATGTTCAAGCATCTTTTATGTAGTTCAAATAAAAATGAAATTCAGGCATTCTCTTAATACTTTCTTCCATGTTTATATTCATGAAACATAATCACTGGGTAATTTGATCATTTTATTAGTAATTCCAACATTTTAATAAAAGGATCAGCTATTTAAATGCCTCTCTCTTACACCAAAGACAATGGGGGCAGGTTCAAGGCTTATATCCTCATTGGAATAGGGACGTGTTCTTGACAGTGGTGATCAAGTCTGATTGGTTAACAATTAATGAGAGAATGAATGTTGCAGTGAGGGGCTGAACCTGAACTTTGAGTTATTCCTAGCCCTGGGTAATCTATTGATAGAATTTATCATCATCCAAACCTGACTAGAGCACATTGGCTTCCCCACCATGGTGGGGTCGAGATAGAGGAGAAGATGAGTTCAATGTTCTGAAAGTGAGGTTTGAAATGATAATAAAAGACAAAAGGAGAAATCCTAATCTCCCCAAAATGATAGTTATTAATGATTTCTCTCATATGGAAGTTCCATATTTTATCTGTGCCATTTCTAGATGTTTTAAATTTGGAGGGTTTTTTTAAATAGAGGGAGATTAATTCCCCCCGCCCTTGCCTTTTTTTAAATGTTGTTTTCTTTTATAGTTTCTTGAAATGTAGCAAGCAGTTTTTATTTCTAGACAGTTTGATGATTCTTCAATTGTCTCTCCTCAACATTTTTCCTTGTCTATTGGTTTTGTCAGATACTTTGCATATATATTTCATTTTTAAAAGGCTTTGGTCTAATATTTTTTTTTGTCTGATGGAATTATTGAGCTCTGTTCAAATTTTTTTTTGGGGGGGGCATCCTCTCTTTGGATAATGCTTTTTATTTTCTTCCTACTTTTTTTTTTCCCTTTCAAGTATTCTAATCTCATTTATAGTTCCATTTAAAAAAAAATCTCATTCTTCCTTTCTTCTTTCCTTTCTTGGAGTTCTTTGGACAAAACTATTATTTTTTCAGAGGCTATATACTTATTGTGGAGTTACTCTCTTCTTTTGGAAAAAATCATTTTGTTTTCCATACACTCATAGTATTTCTTTTTGTATAATTTTCTTTTGTTTACTCTTATCTTTAGTTTCTATTACTAGATTCAGACTTTGTGCCAGCTCCATACTGGCTCAAGGTATGGTCAGCTACTGTTTGGTCTTATCCCTTTTGTATTCTGGATACTGAATTTTGTATGAATTGTAATGTAATTTTGGATAGATTGGTTAGAACTAAGTCTCCATTTCTGCCACAAATTCTGGTTTCTGCTTCAATATCCTGGTAGCACACTGTAATTGATAGTCTCAGTTCAGTTTCAGTTCAGTTCAAAACTGTTTTATGTTTTTTGATATAGACCAAATACTGCTTGGTCAAAGGATATGTATGGTTTAAGAATACTTTGGGAATAGTTCCAAATTGCTCTCCAGTGTTAAATACTTAAAAGTCCTCTATTTCATTGAATATACATTTTCCCCCTCAGTAAGGGATTCTTGGTTGTAAACCTAGATCTTTTGCCCTTTTGAATATCATATTCCAAGTTCTCTAATCCTTTAATGTTAAAGTTGCTAACCTTGTGTTATCCTGATTCCATGACACTTGAATTTTTACTTTTTTTTTGGCTGCTTGCAATATTTTCTCCCTACTCTGGGATGTCTGGAATTTGGTTATAGTATTCCTGGGAGATTTCATTTTGATATGCTTTTAAAGAGGTGGTTGGTGGATTCTTTCAATTCCTATTTTACCTCCGGTTCTGCATCTAGGGCAGTTTTCATTAATAATTTCCTGAAAGAGGATTTCCAGGTCATTTTTGATCATGGCTTTCAGTAGTCCAATTATCCTTAAATTATCTCTTCTGGATCTATTTTCCATGTCAGTTGTCTCCCTAATGAGATATTTTTACATTTTCTTATTTTTTTCTTTTTTTTTCTTTCTTTTTGATTTTTTCTTGATGTCTCATAAATTCATTAGCTTCCCCTTATCCAATTCTAACTTTTAAGGAATTTTCTTCAGTGAGCTTTTTGTTTCTTTTTTTCCATTTGGCTAATTCTACCTTTTAAGGAATTCTTTACTTCAACGAATTTTTGTATAACTTTTTCCATATGGTCAATTCTTCTTTTCAAGGCATTTTTGGCTTTACTGGATTTTTCTGTGTTCTTTATCATTTGGCTTATTTTATTTTTTAAGGTATTGTTTTCTTCAGTATTTTTGTGCCCTCTTTACTAAGCTGTTGACTTGTTTTTTATGATTGTCTTGTATCACTTTAATTCTTTTTCTAATTTTCATCCTTTTTAAACTTCCATGTCCTAGACTTATTCATACTAATTTTTGAGATTTTGGGTACAGTAATTTTGATTTTATTGTCTTCTGAGTGTGTGTTTTGATCTTTTTTTTTTTTTTTTTTGCCACAATAGTAACTTTCTATGGTTAGAATTTTTCCTGTTGATTGCTTTCTTTTTTCCCCCAGATTATTTCTTGACTTTTAACTCCAAGCTTAAGTGGGGCTCTGATTTACAAATGGAAGGCCCACTGTCCCAAGCTCTAGGTATGTATGGTGTGTGTGTGTGTGTGTGTGTGTGTGTGTGTACAGCAGTTTTCCGGGGTAATTCTGGGGATCTTTAAGTTTTGGGTTCTTCCAAGGTGGTATAATTTTGGAAGACATGTGTTTACTATTCTTTTATATTGTACACTGGTCTATGAGTGACCACATATGTTCTTTTCAATCATGGAACTATGCTCCCCTGTGGTCACAAACTCTGTTTTGCTAGTGTTCCTCCTTGCATTGGGTCTAAGACTCAGGACTGTGATCCAGATCCCAGTGTAGACAATGCAACAGAGTCCTGCTCCTTGTGTCAACAAAGGGATTCATCAGTTTTCTTCTGATCTTATCATCCATGGGCTAAAAAGTTTGGAAAATACTATGCTGTCACTATTTCAGTCACCCCAAGTTATGATCCTGATTTGCTGGAGCCCTGTCTGCACTAATTTGGCCTGTGCTGGACTTTGCTCCTTTCTCTCCCTGGTGCAACAGACCTTCCCTGATGAAGTTCAAAGCTGACTTGGCTGGAAAATTGCTTCTCTCCATCTGTTTGTGGCTTCTGCTACTCTAGAACTGGTTTAGAATATTTACTTAAATGTATTTGGAGAGAGATGGCAGAGAGCTCAGGTGAGTCTTCACCTTACTCTACCATCTTGGCTCTCTGAACTTAGATCTTAATTTTTTTTCCTGAGGCAATTGGGGTTAAAGTAACTTGTCCAGGGTCACACAGCTAGGAAGTGTTAAATGTTTGAGACCATATTTGAACTCAAATCCTCCTGATTTCAGGGCTAGTGTTCTATCCATTGAGCCACCAACTGCCCTTGCCATCTTAATTTTTAATAAACAATGTTGATGAAGATAAGTGACTCCTTCCACAACTTGTATTACCTATTGAGGATGCTACACCCCCATATCATAAGTTTTTGAGGATTTCTGGTATCTTTTGGCCTGGATCTTAGTATGTCAGAAAAACTAAACGTCATAAAAATAATTTTGCTCTGTAGGTGGGCAGGATGAAAAAGACAGAGACAGAGTCAGATAGACAGATAGACCCAGAGAAAGAAGCATAGAAAGAAGGAAAGAGAAAATGAGTCAGAGACAGAGAGAATTAAAATTATAGAAAAACATAAAGAGCTAGAGACATACTGAAAGGGACAGAAAGATAAAAGGGAGAAAAAGACAATAAAATCAAGCCTCAAAAATCTCTTATTTCTCCCTGAAAGTGAAAAGGCTCTGAATCCAGTTCAAATCATGATTCTTTGACCTTTGAGCTCTTTCTTCCCCAGACACAAGAAGGTAGGAGAGGAATTTAGATCTCAGAATAAAATTTCCGAAATGGTGTTTACTCCTTCAAGCCCAATTAGATCACAAGCAGTCACACATTGGGTCTTCAGCTCTGTCTCTCTGAATGACACTGTCTTTCTTTGTTGAAAGCTCTTCCACTGAAAGTAGTTATTTTGGAACAAGGGGAAGCAGATAAACATCCTATGAACAAAAAGTCAATTTCTGAGTCATACTGATGTAGGACCATATTAGTAGATCAAACAGGTTGTGCTTTGAAATATATAACAGAAAGCCCTTCTTTTCAAACTCATAACCCACTTAGAAGTAGTTCTACATTCCTGTATATTTATATGAAGAGCTAGGTAGGAGAGGGGCAAGTACTTACATTGTCCTGTCCTTTTTCTCCCTACTCAAATAGATATAATGTAATAAGGTGTCAAATATGAGACCAAGAAAGCAAGAACTGGTGATACTATGAATTGTTCGGTCAATTTTTCAGTTGTGTCCAAATCTTTATGAACCCATTTGAAATGTTCTCAGCAAAGATACTAAAATGGCTTGCCATTTCTTTCTCCAATTCATTTTACAGATGAGGAAACTGAGGCAAAGAGAATTATGTGAGTTACAGAGTCACACAGCTAGTAGTGTCTAAGGCCAAATTTGAACTCATGAAAATGAGTCTTCCTGATTTCAAACCTAGTGCTCTATCCATTGCATCACCCAGTTGCCCTATTGCACCACCTACTTCCCTTATACTATAAGTCATACAATATTAACTATGGTATTCATCAAGGAAATTAGGGTTGCTAGGAATATGTAATTCTACTTTTTTCTGCCTATCCATACACTTATGCCTTTCATCCCCTGTCTTTGAATCTCAGGCACCAGTATAAGTTGTGATAGCATTTTTATATATATATATATATAAAAATAAAACTCTTGTATTAAAGTTATATCTTTGAGATATTTATTTACCTCAGTCTGACTGAGAATTGACTTCCACTAACTAAAGTTCCACCAAGTAATGGCCAAATCTTTGAATTTGGGAAGACCTGGCTTTGAATGTATTGTAACCCCATTATTTTTCGGATAATCAGTAAGTGTAGAACTAAGCAATACAGATTTTCTTAACTAAATGTGGTGTAATACCTTAAGTAATGGGCAGCGTGACAAAAGGTAATGAAGTATGAACTTCTAGGAAATGGGCCATCTAAAAACAAGGATGAAACTCACTAGGACCCACACTGTTGGCTAGATTAGATATCTAAATCAATCAGGATTCAGTCCCAAGGGAAACTATGAATGGAACAGGTTGGAATTCACAGGTTTCTGTGAACCAAAGACTGATGTTTGCTGTCAGCCTTGATTTAATTCAAATAGGGAAATAGCCCAGATGGTGTTTTGATTTATTTTCAAATTGTGGGAACATTGCCTTTCTTTTTTTCTTCTTACATGCTCTTCGGTAGTTATTGTATCCTTCACATTATCATTCTAATAAACAAATATTAAGTTCCAGAATGTAACAGGCATAGTTCATTTGCAGGGTCTGTCCCTTATTTTCTCTGAGTAAGATGATATGTCAGTCATAGAAATGGGTAAAAGGAAATGGGAACAGATGTGATGAACTTTGCCAATATGACTTTTTCTCTAGAAGAAGTTAAGTGTAAGGTCCCTTTTAATTCTATACATATTAACTCTTATGCTCAGCAGACTGCCATCATCCATTTATATGTGGCCTGGAAACACTTCTTCAGAAGGAAGCTACTCAAATGAAAACATAAAGAGACATATTATCCAAGTAATGGCAGAGTCTATATATCCATATATCCATGTGGCCATAAAATTGAGTGCCACATGGCTCTAATCAGACACATGGGCTGCTGCTAGTTTTAAACATCAATGGAATTGATGGTATACTGGATCCATATTTTCCTTGAGCCCTAACTACAGTTACTGAAATTGCAAATGCTGCCTTGTTCATGCTGTGAAGGTAATATAATTCATCGGAAAGAATACTAACACAAGAGGGATTAAAATCCCATTTATTATGCTTACCCCCTGGGTGATATGGGGCAAGTCACTTAACCTTCATAGGTATAAGTTTTCTTAACTCTAAAATGAAGGGATTGGACTCAGTGACTTTTGAGGCTTCTTCTAACTCTAGACTTATGTTCTGTTCTAGAAATGAGAGAATTCTATTCACTAATTTTTTAAAAAATTAAATACATAAAATATATAAAACATTAGGCTAGACTTTTGGGTAGAAAGTTGAACAAGGCTGGGTCCCTATTTTGCAGTCCAATTAGAGAGAAAAGATAGGCATTGATAATAGCATAATTAAAATAACTAGATGTACACAGAGAAAGATGGGCCTTATGTGTTATGTGTTATTTCTAATGGAGAAAGAGGGTGGTATAACAGCTTATCCATAGACATTGCCTTTATTCCTATAACAGTTACAAAGCTATGCCAGTGTAACGGGAAAGAATTCTAATGTGGTAATTATACTCTTAGGTAGATTGGTTCTCAGATGACAGATCTAGTTTATGAGCAAGTCCATAATGCATTGCTAGATGAAAAGGACAGTACTAGACAAAAAGCTCTTGACTAAATCTAATTGGTTTTGCTCAGGTTCATGGGCAAAACTCTTTTGACTGTTTACCACAAGGTGTCATTTCATTTTGTTTTATCTCAAAATCTTTAATTTCAGATAAATAAATAGCTCCTATGGTTTAATGCTTCAAGGATCTACTATAGTTTTGTTTGTTTGTTTTTGCTGTAGTAGTTGCTGATTTGTTTTTTGGTGTGAATGCTGCTAAAATAAGTGCCTGCATACCTATAAGAAAAGAGGGAAATAGTTCACTCCTGCTAGTTATATGCTGGACCTTTTTAGAAAGCCCTGTAGGATAAAAGAAACTAGTTTCTGAGTATGTAGAAATAAGGTTTTAGTTAGAAGGTATAAAGTAGTATTGCAGTACTGTGGAATGGTAGGAAACTTAGGAAAAAGAGGACAGGCTAATCTAGTGAATGAGACACATAGAAAGAGCAGGGGGAACCTAATGATTTATGTATATGTGTGCATGCATGGGAAGAAAAGTGAATCTGCTTTTTATATTGAGGAAGAGAGAGGGATAGGAAGGAACAAAGAGAGGAAAAGAGAAGTAAATAGAGGAGAGAAAGAAAAAAAAGGAAGAAAGTTGACATATGAGTTACATGCCTCAGAAGTAGAGATTCAAAGCGAGGCAAGGTTGGGATCTATAATCCTACTGGGTTTATTTAGAAATTATAAAAGTACTCTGCTGTATTCTGTATTAGCTCCCCACCCAAAACCATAATGTAAATATTGAAAACTCATAAGAAATTTTACCTTATTACATTTAGTGCAACATTCCAGCCTGCCAAGATCTTTTCTGAATCATAACTGTTATCTAATGTGTTAACTAACACTCTCAGTTTTGTCAGAGATGCAGCCAGATTCAGGGACTTCCACTCATTACTTTTGTCCAGTCTATAATTTTTTTGTCATCTGTCCACCAACTCTTTTAGCAAAGTGGAGAGAGCAATGACATTCTCTGTCACCTGAGATGAAATTTTTCTAGTGTTATAGGACTTCTCCCTGGATAACCTATCTGCTTCTAGAGCTCTCAGGAATTTATAAGCTCTTACTTTTTTTCTATAGTATTCCTCTGGACCACCCCATGCTAGCCCAATACTCCTTAGTGGAAGAGGCTAGAACACACGCACACACACATACACACACACCCCATTAATACCACATCACCCTAAATTCAAACCTACCTCTAAATAGGTAGAAGTATACCTTCAGATCCCTGATTCTCCTAATTCTTATTTCCTTATCTTTGCTTGAAAGATCTTCTTAGCATTAAAATATATACAAAAGAGTATTAACCTCACTATTTAGAGAATATGGGTTCTGGATTAAGCAGTATTAATTCAGTTTTTCCCTCTTTATTCCTCTTGGTTTCCTTCAATATTATCCATAGGTGCTCTCCCTTTGATCCTTTCAGTCCTCTAAAATAAAATGAGAGATATAAGAGATAATTTCTTTATTGCAATTTATTTTCTTTAGCATTAGCAATGAATTGATGAGTAAGTACCAAACATAGTTAGAAGCAGCAAGCAACTCAAACTTACATTTTATGAAGGAATTATTTTGTGGGGTTTTGATTCCTTTCTCATTGTTTTGCTCCTTTATTTATTTTGATTTATTTGGCAAGTCTTGCTTTTTGAGGTAGTGAGGGAGATCTCTCACTCAGTCATGTTGCTAATAGTCAACCTCTCCCTATATTTTTATCAAGCTCTTCTATTCCCTTTAAGATTTAGAATATTATTTTCATGCAGTAGCATAAAAATAATGAAAACCCAATCAAAACATGTGAAATATAACTCATCTCATGCCAATGAAAATGAAGATATTTTTAAACAATCCCTTCAAGTAGCTCCAGTTCAAAATATCAGTAGAGTATACCAATCCAGACTCATTTTTTTCATCATACCAGATTTAGGAATTTGGCTATCTATGAAACTCCAAAGGAACCAAAATACTTTTGCTTCCCTAGTGGACAAAAATGAGGGGTTTTAACTGGTTACAACAGTTGACCATAATAGCTTTTCATATTATGGTTACCAGTGACCATAATAGCTTTTCATGATGTTTTATTGATCTAGTGGTTTAATAACCTTATCTAATGGAATATAGGCTGTATGAGATTTATTAAAATGTCTATATAACTCTGCTCTCTTTTCCTTTTTCAATTCCCCCCAGCAAATACACACAGACACATTTACACAGATAAATACACAATGATGTGCATTTGGTTTTATTCAATAAGGTCATAATTCTACTGTGGGTTACTGTACACATCCTACACTGGAAATAAATGATCAAATAATTTATAAATACTGTCAGTAACCTGGGATGGAATTATCTTTATGTGAACACATTGGTGAATTTTATGGTTTATAATCTGCTTTGTTTAAAAATTTAATGATAGATCAGCACTTATTTCCTGCTATAGTGGTTCTTGTTCCTTGATTTTTTTTTTTTAATTTTAGGTGAAAGTTGTCTGCTCAAAATTTTAAATGACTTTTACCAGTGGTTTGCTTTACCAACTTTCAAATTTCATTGTATAAAATAAACTAAACCAGAGGTTTGTATTTTCTTAATAGAACATAAACATTTTAAAAATCCATATAGTTGTGGGTAAGAAAGTTGGAGGGCCACAGATTTTAGTGAGTTTTCTAATTTTTTGAGTAGAGTACAGGCTTTGACTTTGACAGTGTCCTTTGACAAAAGTAATGTAGAATATGAAAAAAAATAGAATGGTACTTTGAAGGAATGGCAATAAGCTGAGTTCTCAGGGTCTGTCAGCCATATTCATGATTTCCTGGTAACATTTATTAAGGGCAAGTTTTTATTTAGGAATGTCTTCTGCCATGTATAATGGGAAAGAATGACAAAATATTAAGAATGTTGGACAGAAAGTCAGGAGAATTGGGTTCTAATAATAATACATCATATTTCTACCTGACTTTAAGCTTTGTAAAGCATTGAAGCCCCTGAGGAAAATAAGGCTCATAGATTTACCAATAAGGGTCAAGTGTAAAAGCCTTCTTTCTGATTCCAAATCCATGATGTCATGCTGTCACTACCTAGCTATAACTGTGTTAACTTTAGCAAATTGCCATTTCCCAATATACCTTCAACCATTGCTTCTGAACTCTAGTGGGAGCCACCAAGGCCAGGGCTTAAATAATATAGGGCATCTGCCTTGCCACTAATCTTATCTCACCTCTATGTGATCAGAAACCATTATGTGCTTTCCAACACACCCTACTTCCTGCTCCTTAAACTAGGGGAAATGATTTAACTTTGATAGGTCAGACTTTTACTATCTGATTATAAAAAGAAGAGTAATAACCTATACTCCAAACCTCTATAATTAGCCAGGTGTCTTCCATCTTTCTAGTCATTTGACCCCATATCTGAGCATTATTGGAAGCTACCTAAGCCAGTTGGACCAAGACTTACCATCTGCCCTCTTGCCATACTTGAACATTTGCACTAAGGCCAGAGATAGTAATAATGATAATAAAAGTAAAAGCTAACATTTTTGTAAGGTTTCTTATTTGTCAGAAACTATTTTAAGTGCTTTACAATTATTTCTGATCCTCCCAACAACTCTGGGGGGAAGTACTATTAGCATTCCCATTTTACAATTCAAGAAAATGAGGCAGAGATTAAGTGATTTGCCCAATGTCACAGAGCTAATAAGTATGTTAGGCTTCATTTGAACTCAAATTTCATGCCCTGGACTCTGTACTATGCCATTTAGCTGCCTCTATGTACTTTTAACAGTTCCCCAAAGAATCCCTTCCTGCTCCTACCTCTTGCTTTGGAAAGGATAATCAAATTAACATTGTCACCTTTACTGTGAGAAATATGAGTGTCTATTTTCCTATCTCCAACTTCAGAATCCTTGTGATTCAGTGGACACTACTCTCTACTCTCTCATACTCATCCATTTTTGTCCTATTTTTTTTTTCTCACTCTACCCTTTCTTTTTATTGTACCCTATAGACTGGCTTATCTCCCTTCTATAAACTCTTCCTTCTCTTTTTCAGGTACTCTATGCTTGAATTACACTGACCTACTTCCTGTTCCTAGTTAGGATATTTCATACCTCAACTTTGGGCATTTTCACTGGGTGCAACATTCTCCTTCCTCATCTCTACCTCATTTATTCCTTCAAGTGTCTGTTAAGACCCCATCTCCTCCAAAAACAAAACAAAACAAAAACCCCAATTTACTCAGATCTCTTTAATCTTTGTACAGCTTTCATGCATTCAAACCATCATCTCACCATCTCATCTCAGATGATCATCACCTCAGAGCTTTATTTCTATATTTCTAGCCTTCATCCTTCTATCTCCTGAAGCCTGTTGCACCTCACCAGTTGTATAGGCGTAGACATCTTAGACTCAGTGCTCCAAAGTGAACTTTGTATTTTTCCAACTTTGTGTTTTCCAATGCCACTCTTCCTCCTAATTTGCCTATTTATGTCAAATTTACTATATTCTTCTAGGTATGATCTAGGAATTATCCTTTGTTCTTTATAGTCTCAAACTACAACATATTCCATCTTGTTCTCTTTTCACTTTACTTTCATTACTTTTTCTCTCATCTCACCTATTTCAACTTCTCATTACCTTTCTCCTAGAATTTTAAAATCGCCTCCTAAATGATCTCCCTGTATCTAGTCCCTCCTTTCAAATTATCATCCACACAACTGCCAAATCGATATTCTCAAAACATGTTTAATTATGTCATTTTCACCCTCAACAAGCCTTAGTGGTTCATAATTGCTTCTGGGATAAAAATCTAAACTCCCTTTCATTGTTTTAATACCTTCACAACTCAGTTTGTCATATCTATCTATCTATCTATCTATATATATATATCTTTATATTATGTATATATAAAACTCCCTGCCACATACTATTATCTTCCAGCCAAACTGTCTGATTTGCTATTTATTCCCTATATACCATTTTGCATTGCCCACTTCTGTAACTTTGTCCAGGTGATGCCTCCCATATTCTGAAATTTCTTTTTCTTAGCCTCCACATCTTAAGCTCCCTTTAAAACTCAGTATAAGTGACCTTATTTTTAAGATGCCATTCTTTATTTGCCTGGTTGTTAAAGTCCAATCACTCAGATCATTCTGCATTAATTTTCTATATGTATCTTTTATTTGCTTATCTATGAAACATCATTATCTCCTCTAGATGAGTATAACCTCATTGAAAGGAGAGATGGATTATTTCCATTTTTAAACTATATTCTCAGTACTAGGCAGGAAACCTACCACATTGTAGGTAATTAACAAATGATTAGTTAATTGACCTCCCTCTACTTAAGTTTCCTTAACAATAAATTTATGAAGTTGAGTAGGGTGCTCACTAAGCTCCCTTCCAGGACCAATATTTTATGATTACCATAACTTCTCATTGAAATTCAGGTTCACAGGAGCCTGTTTCCTTATGCATGGAATATTTCAGCTGTATTAAATTGACTTAACAAGTTAAGCAAAAAAACAGTCAAGACAGTAAAAAAATGTAAATCGCATAAGGGAAATAGGTTGACATAATTTACTTATTTTTACCTCCATATCACAATTAAAAAAAAAGCATTATTAAATGCTTACTATTTGCCAGGTATTGTGTTAGGTATTGAAAATGTACAGACAATAACAAAATAGTGCTACCTTGCTATTCATTTTGCAACTGTGCTCTCTTGAATCATTGGACATAGGCATTGTATCTCCTTTCATACCCTCTGGAAACCTAAGTACTGTTACCTAACCAGGTAATTTACCCGCTTGAGGACTGGGCATAGCCATACATGCTGATACTGAGCTCTACAGAAATAGACTGTGCCACCTGTTCTGCAGGTGAATTCTTTCTATACATATGCTTTCTTTTTATATAAGAGAAGCTCCTTAAGGACAGAATTTCTCTCACTTTTCTGTGTTTTATCTTTTCATACCTCAGCACACAGAATGATCAATAAATCCACTTTATTTCTTTTTTCTTTGTTTCTTCCTTCCTTCTTTTCTATCTCCCTTCGTTTCTCTCTTTCTCTCCCTTCCTTTCTTCATACTTCCCTCCTTTCCTCCCTCCTTCCCTCTGTTCCTTCCTTTCTTCCTTTCAAAAGAAATCATTTTTTTTCTGTGATCCAAAACTGTTAGTAGTAATTGATAGTATTATAGCATGAATAGAGTAGTTAACAGTTCTGCAACATTAGTTTCTAAGTTAATTAAAACTTCATTTTAGGCAAACTGTATTCAATAAAAATGAGGGATTCAGCTGCAAATGTAGATCAGATTCAAGTAGAAGATTAGAATGACAAATTGAATTCTTCATTATATCTCTGTCTATTTATTTGTATCTAAGATTGGGTTCTCCTATCTCCCACAGGAGAGAAGTGCTGCATAGGCCTGATCCCAATGCTAACTGGACCATGAACTCTGATAGTTCTGTTTCTGACTTCCTCTGGTTTTCCCCTCCTTAGGAATCATGGTAGTTCCCTTCTCTTAATAGTTCACTATATTGGTGCCATATTAATATGAAACCCAGTCAAGTTAGCCGATCAGAACTCTATAAAAATTATATTCAGTGTCTATTGGACATGCATTATGGAACTGGTATCTCAAGTGGCTGTCGCAGTTGAATATCAGATTTGAAAAAATCCAGAAATGTTGGAGTAGTGTTGACAGCCAAATAAATTTGGATCCAGTTCTAAACAATATCAAGTTAATGAAGGGGTTTGGAAGTTTTCTTATATGATAAAGAAGCACTTGCAAAAGATCCTTTTTCACCTAAATAGTTTGCAAATAGAATATTCCCCCTTGATTTTGGCATTGGTAACAAAGTATAGTGTGACTTAAAAGAGATGTGGATCTATTCAGAGTGACTTTCAGAAATTTTTCTTTCATTTGTTCCCAATATAGGACTCAGACTCACTTTTTGCACAAAAGTGAAGTTATTAGACAACTTATTCTACCCCTGAGGCCAGGAAAACCTGAAGTTGAGTCCTTCCTCTGAAGTATATTGGTTGTGTGATACTAGGAAAATCAATTAATCTCAGTGAGTCCCAGGCAAATGTTTAAGATAAGAAATTGCATAGACAGTGCCAACTTGAATTGGTAAGAGGATATTTATTTATCCAGAAGTTACCTAAATTAGCAGAATCGTATGTACAGTTGCAATCACCATCCATATAAATATATTAGATTCTCACATATAATTTAAATTTTTAACATGATAAGAGAGAAACAATATAAGATAAAGGGCTAGACTTGAAATCAGGCAGATCTGGATTCAGTTTCTACCTCTCACTTATAAAAACTTTCTGTGTATAAAAACTTTCATGTAATTCTCTTCGTTCTTAAGTTATGATGTATTGTTGATGTATATAGGTAAAGAGAATCTTCATGTTAGTAATTTTCCAGTTGAATAAAATCACAGTTTTAGACCAAAATATCTCCTCCCAAATAATCCAAATAAGGTAAAATACTCTTCTTTCATTTTTTTCTTTTCTCATTAAAGCCTTTTAATAGTGTAATTTTTTAGCTCAACTTCTTAAACTGGTTTGCGACCACATATAGAGGTCATATAACTGAATGTGGATGTCATGAAATTATAATTTATTATCAATAAATTTGTGATTTGTATACCTATGTTAAGTACTCTATATTCAGAGTTGCGTAAAAATTTCTTAGGTGAAAGTGGGTCATGAGTGGAACAAGTTCAAGAAGCCCTGATTAATTATCCTTACCATTCAACTTTAGACTAAGAGATCTATGGGTTGAAATATCTTCAAAAAGATTATGTCAAATTCACAGGTAATTCACCATCCAGGACCAAAGTGTTTTTTTTTTCTGCTGGATTTAATGAGGACAAAAATCTGAATTACTTATTTCAACCGTTTATATAAATATAATGCATATAATGTTTACATAGTTACAATATGTGATATAGTGTATATTGACAATGGTCAATATGATCATATTTTGCTAATTTCATCATTAACATTCATTTCTATAGATGGATTGTTCATGTTATTGATGATGTCTGACAATCATGAAGGTGTTGAAAATGTTAGAATTCATGGTACTGTTTTGCTCATTTTACTTTTTTTTTTTTTTTTTTTTAACTATCTTGGCCAAATTCTGAAGAAAAAAGGCAATGGAAATAAAATCTAAAAATTCTTGTTCTCATTTTCTTAGGTGAATGGGCTTGCAATTTTCTTTCCCTCCTATTCTCAAGCTCCTGCTTCCCTCTCCATCCCCTCTGTTGATGCTGGTCAATATTAGCTTAGTAAATTGGGTATAGTTGGAGAAACAGGGTTGAACAAGAAACTCTGGACTTGGAAAACCAATAGCTGAGTTTACATTCTGGCTCTAGCACTTACTTTGTGAGTGAACTTGGACAAATAACTTATTTCATTTTCAGTTTCCTTTGCTATGAAATGTGTATTTTAATGCCTTCTTCAAAATGTTGATGTAATGCATTTGAAAGAACTTTGGAATAATATGATTCTATGTTACTGTCAACGATTATTATGTTGATGAGTTTTCTCTTTTAGAATCAAGATTTCTGTTAAGGAGTGATGTGCTGGCTCAAGCAAAGTGTATTAACAGGATTAGTAATTTAAGCCAGGCAAGCATCAATTAACAGATGAGATTTGTGTATTGATTAGTCTCAGAAGCTCTTCTGCTATTCTCTAATGATGGCCCATTGGTCCCTGCTGCTTTTCTGAATTATGTGTATCCTATTGACTTTTTCCCATAGGATTCATTGACAATCTCACTGTTAATGTTATTGGCAACAAGTTAAAAAGTTCTTCCACTTCCTTGCACAGAAAGGGAGGCTGCTAATTACTTCTATGACATGAATATAGAATGAAGACTGCTCTTTAACTATTCTGATTATGGCTTTGAGTCAAAATCATAGACCTTCACCATTGAATCTATAAAATCTCATCCTTAAAAAGGGAGTTCAAGGACTATTTGATTTAATTATTCAAAATCTGGGATCATTAGGATTATAGATTTTGAATAGAAGGTACCGTAGTAACCATATAGTTCAGGATTTCTAAACTTTTCCCACTTACAACCCATTTTCTCTGGAATCCTAGACATATAAAATAGATATACAAGTCAAACATTTACTGATAATAAATCATAATTTCATGACCTCAACATTCAGTTATGTGACCCCAGGTGGGGTGATGACCCACAGTTTAGAAAATTAAGATCTACTTCAATTCCTAATTTTTCAAATGAGATAATGGAGGACAGAGAGATCAAAGACTTGCCCAGCATCACTCAGATAGTAAATGGTAAAACTATAATGTATTAGGTAGTATAAAACAGTGGAAAGACTATTGGGTTTGGAATTAAAATACTTTGATTCAAATCTTGCCAATGCCATCTGTTACCTGTGTGACTTGGATTAAATCATATACTTCTATTCATCTGTAAATCTGTAATTAGACTTAATAAATTTTAAGGTTACTTATAGCTCTTAATTTATCCTCTGGTCATCCAGCTTTTGCATGAAAACACTAATGAAAGGGAGCCTATTACTTTTCAAGACAGCTCATTCTAGTTTGGAAAGTTTCCAATGATTAGCAATTTTCATTCTTAATATACTTATGTCTCTAGTTATTAATAATAAGAGCTAGTATTTACATAGCATTTCAAGGTTTGAAAATACTTTGCATGTTATCTCATTGATTCTCTAAATAATTGAGTAATGTGTTATTATTATCCATTTTGCAGATGAAGAAATTAGTAAGTGGTTTGCCAAGAGTTACAGACCTAGTAACTCTGTGAGGCAGGAATCTTTCTGATTCCGAGTCCAGTGTGCTATGCATTACACCAACTAGCTGCCTCTTTTATTTTTCCCTTCCTGCTCCCTCTTGTCTCATTTCTATCATTCCCTTTTAGTCTAAATTCTTACAAAAGTCATCTACAATCTCTGTTCCCACTTCTGTGAGTTCATCCTTCATCATTTCATTGCTATTGTCTCTTCAGAGTCATGAGTGATTTCTTAAATACCAATGTAATAGTCTTTTCTCAGCTCTCAAATTATTATTATTATTTCCCCCAGTTACTTTAAAAACATTTTTAATTATACATGTACATTCAATTTTTACATATTCCCATATGAATTTTGTTGGGAGAGAAAAATCAGAACAAAAGGGAAAATCCATGAGGAAAAAAATGGTGAAAATAGTATGTGTTGATCTACATTCAGTTGCTATATTTCTCTCTCTGGATGCAGATGATATTTTCCATTCAAAGTTTATTGGGATTTCCTTGGATCACTAAATGGTTTGGAGCAACCAAATTTATCAGAATTGATCATTGTACAATCCTGCTGTTGCTGTGTACAATGTTTTCCTGGTTCTTCTTGCTTCACTCAGCATCAGTTCATGTAAATCACTCCAGGCCTTTCTAAAATCAGCTTGGTCATAATTTTTTTTTTTTTTTTTACAAAACATAACATTCCATGATTTATTCAGCATTTACCAATAGATGGGCATCTACTCATTTCACAAATACTTGCCACCACAAAAAAAAGCTGCTACAAATATTTTTGCACATGTGGGTCTTTTTCCCTCTTTTATCATTTCTTTGGAATATAGACTCCAAGGCCAGTGTGCTTTCCATTACACCAACTAGCTGCCTCACTTGATCCTTCCCTCTCTGATACCTCAGTAAGCTGTCATCTTTTTAAATCTCCCTTTAACCCCTAATGTTAATGGTTGCCTTATTATGCTATGTACTCTGTCATCTCTAAATTTACACAACCCTGCCCTTTCCTAGCTAACTGCTCCTCCTTCTCTTTCTTTGTTCTTCATCTGTCTGTGTTCACCAACAATGACTGTCTCCCAAATCTCCATCCTTGAGTTTTTTCTTTTCCCCCTCATTTAAACTGTTTCTTTTTCACCTCATCAACTCCCATGATTTCTTTTTATTTTGTTTTTTCTTCTAATTAGACATTAAAATAATTTTTAACATTAAAAAAGTTTTGACTTCCAAATTCTATCTCTTCCTCCCTTTTTTCTCCCCTCGAGATATCCTATCATTTCAATATGAATTCAAATATCACCTCTATAAGGAGAATTTACAAATCTTTTTATCTAGTTTTAACCTTTCTTATGATCTCCAATTTATATCTCATGTCTGGATAAAGATTTATCCTTTTCCCAAAAGATATCACAAGTATTGTGCAAATACAATGGCTACATGGAGACAAGAAGGGCAATTCTGCTCCTTGCTACTTATATTATTCCACCTTTTAAATATTTGCTACCTTCAGAAAATAAACTGGGCTGCCTTTAGCACCCCCCAATTCTGAAAAATTCTTTCAGGTCAGGGGAAAGCTTTGTTCTTGTCCTTCAAGTGTCTTGCACTAGAGCACCTTGTATAGTCAACCTGGCACAGTTGTTAATTTTCTCGTAAATGCAACTAAGTGGCACAGCAGAGAGAGCAATACACTTGGAATCAGGCACATTTATCTTTATGAGTTCAAATCTGGCCTCAATTACTTACTAGTTGTGTGAACCTAAGCAAGTTATTTAACTTTATTTACTTCAGTTCCTCATCTATAAAATGAGCTGGAGAAGGAAATTGTAAACCACTCTAGTATCTTTGCCAAGAAACTCCAAAATGAGGTCATAAGAGTTGAATATGACTGACATGACTGACAATCAAAGAAATGCCACATTAAGCATTCCAGTAGTCCTGCCACTATAAGTAGACTTGAAGATTATAATTATCTTTCAAAACAAAATTATTCATACTCAACAAACACATAGCATTTTTCCGATTTCCCATAGTTTACTACCAATTTAATACTTATAAGAGTCTCTTCTAACATAAGCAAATAGAAAGGATGAAAAAAGGAAATTTAGAGAAAAACAAAAAGAAGCTAAAAAGAAAGAAAAAGAAAGCATAAAGAGCCTGATCTCTCTCTTCATTGACATTTGTTTTGAGGAACTGAAAAGGAACATAGGTTAGAATACCTGTGGAACTAATGAACACAAAAATTGCTCTTCCTTGATTCTGCAAATTATTTTTAATACATAGGTACCTCAATCTTTCAGATTTGGTTTCCTCAGCTGGTTTCTGAGATACAATTTCAACTAGGGTAGAAAATAGATATTTTGAGTGGCTTTAAAGCTGCCTATGAAACTGGGCTGGGTTGGGAATGAAAATAGTTATACCTACTGATTTTTTTCAGCTTTAATGCTTATTTGTTTATTGTATTGAGGTGGTATCAACGAAAGGGAGAGTTTTCTCTCCAAAAGTCAAATCCCTAAAGCCATGTTTTCCCCTTTTGTATGTGAGGTTTATTAACACAGATGTTGAAGATCAATTTCATCTGATCTGGACATAGCAATACTCTACCATTTAACATGAGGTAGAAGTTAGTTGTTTCTTCTTATCAGGAGGTGAGTGGACTGGATAAAGTAAATTGGGTTCAGAAGACATTTGCCTATTTGAAAACACTCCCTTCAAAAATGATTCCCCTGCAATTCTCCATGGCGAACCCCCCATATATACACACAGAGCTATTTTCTTATTACTGAAGTTCCACAATTACAAAGGCAATCCTTTCATTTGAGTATTCTCCCCCCCCACTTTTAAATGTTGGAATGGTAACATATTGAAGGATACATATATGATTGCTTCACTTTCTTAAATAAGGTACTTCAATACTTCCCTATTTCCTTTATGATAAAATATAAACTGCTCTTTTTATCATTCAAAGGCATTCATGATCTGTCTCAACTCTGTCCTTCTAGTTCAGGAATCATAGAATCTCAGAATCAAACATTGTAGAAGGCCATCTGATCAAACCTATGCCACTCTAGAAATATTCTTTATAATACATCACCAACAATTGGTTATATAGCCTCTATTCAGTGACAATTCACTAAGTGTCACCTTACAAAGTTGCTTATTCTACTCTTAGAAAACTCTGATTTTTATGAAATTTTCATTTTTTCTGTTTATATTGAACTGAGATATGCTTCTGCATATACTACAGATTGCTCCTTGTTCTGCTTTATGAAGCCAAGCAAAAACAAATCTAAGCTTCTCTAAAATTTCATTGAGCTTGAAATTCAATCATTAAAACAACTAGATTTTTTCACATGAAATATTGTTGAGGTAGATTTTATTTTCTTTTTTTTTTTCAAAGCCTCTTTGGTGTTTGTCTCTTAATTTAAAATATTAGGCTCATCTGCTTTCCCCCAAATAACAGGCATCCTAGTAATGGGTAGAAGTTAAAAAGAGACAAATTTATACCATTTATAATTAATTACCTTTCTTTCCCTTCTCTTATCAAATCAATATGGCCACATTGAGGGAAGAAGATGATGAATTATTTTTTAGACATTCATCTGGCTTTTTCATATTGAACTCTGAATTCTAAGAAGAGTTTTGTTTTGGTATCTTTAGATAAGCCTGTGCTTATATAAGACATATGTAACAAAATATGCCATTTTTTAATCAATGGGCATTCAAAAGGTAAGCAAAAGACTCCTACGTAACACCTGTAAAAATTTTAGGGAATGAATATTATATGCTAGTAGATATAGGACAATTTAAGCAAACTCTATTCTCCCTTTCACCCAATACCACTAACTGGGACTATTATATTCTAGAATACTATAGAACAGATTAGATAATTTAAATTAATTTTTCTTCCAGATAGAGTTTTCTCAAACATTGCTAGGGGTTCTTTGGACAAGGAGTCAATAAAAAACACTATGGTTCCAGGAAAAAGCTGCTGAAAGCCCCCACAGAACTTCATTGTTATGTGATTTTACTTTGTAGAGAGGTATTTTCCCCTAAGGATTAATATTTTTTTAAAGTCATTTTTAAAATCTGAACCCTTAGACGCCATGTGATCCATTGTAGGAACCACTGTAGGATAATGGTAGACTAGTAGACTAGTAAGAATAGTAGAATAGTAAGAACACTGTGCTTAGAGAGGAAATAAAGTTGTGATATGTCTGATTGCCAATCAGTGCTCCTATAGTATTTAGATGCCAGCTCTCCTTACAAAGAAAAAAAATCTATTGTTCATCTACCCAATCTAACTAAAGAAAAGAGCAGCATAGATAAAAGGGGAAAAACTGTTAAACCAACTAAAGTTAGGCTTTTTGTTATTATAGAGAAGGAAAACTAACAGTCTGTAGAATTGGAATAACATGATTGTAAATTGTTCTATAAGACCCACCACAGTAGGAAATGATCCTGAACCTCGAAGGAGGCTTTGAAGGCATAAAATATCCAGTTTAGAGTTTCCACATTATTTCATACATTCAACTCATTTCAGCAAAACAGTTTCAAGGGACACTTTACTTACATTTTTTAAGCTTTACTTTGCATCTTTGAAAACATTTATTTTTTCAGATGAATAAGTAACCTGGCAGAGAATAGAATTTTAAAACATTCAATAACTGAATTGTTATTTAGGAGTTGAGAGCAGGGAGGTAGGATGGGAGAGGAAGGGAATTCAACAAGTCCCAAAGCAAAACTCCCCAAATATTATAAACTATTATAATTTTACTACTTTGGACAAATTTTTCTTCTGAAATGTAGTATGTTAGTCCTTTGGCTCTGTAGCTCAAGGACCTTCTTCCACTGAGGTTCTGCTGAGGCAAAGAAATAATTGGCAAGGGAGCAGAAGAATGGCTTTAGGCTTCACTAGAAGGATGGTCTGCAGGAATGGATTTTTCTAGCCACCATTTGAATTATATTCTCTTTTCTCCTACCCCAGCCTAAATTTTATACATAGAGGAGAAAGGATTTAATACAATGAATACATTTAAAGCTTTCTGAATACTGATCTAACATTATTAAATGAATTTGGATCAAAACAGGTACAAATTCCTCTTCTAATGGAAAAAAAAAGTCCAAGAAATGAAAGTTTGGCTTATATTACTATAAGTAGACCATCCATCATGGCTCCCTCCTCATTCTGGGGACTAGTGTTGTGCCGTTAATTGTGTCAAGAATATGACACAATGAAAAATTCTTTTCACAAAGGAAGGGCTTTAAGGGAATGACATTAATAGAAAACTAACAACATTTCTATCCAGTACTATTCTATTCTTATTTCTTACTTCTTAATGAAATGCATTTCAAATTATTGGTTTCAACTGAATGCAGAGTGTAAAAGAAATATCAACTTTAGAATTAATCTTATAGCATTACAAATTCAGTTTTTTTGTTATTTATGAAAAACCCTATAATTTTGGGGTAAATTACTTTTATCAGTTTTAAAACTGAAGATTCTTTAACTATCTATTTAGAATTAATGATTTCTGATATTATACCCTTAGTTATCAATACAGAGAGAAGTGGTCAAATGATATAATTTTTTCCACAGGCAATTCAAGAATAAAAAAGAGAAAGCTATCTGTACAATCATCTGTACAATCCAAGAAAATGTGTTTGGCTTGGGTAATTATCTAGATTTTATATAGCACCTTGATAGTGTTTCATGATAGCAAACATTTTCTGTAAATCATTCTTATCATTATTATTTCATATTAAGAGCCCACACTATACTGTCAAACACAGAGGTATGTATATGTAAAACAATTCCTGTTGTTGTAGAACTTGACATACCCAAATCACATTCCTTTCAAGCAAAGAAAATGTGAAACTTGAGCCTATGTGACTCCTAAGGGCTTGATGCTGTGAAAGTTTATTTGTGAACATGTGGGTGGCAGATGGAGTGGAAGGAAACTCATCCCCCCATAAGACTTCAATAATGTGGGTGGTAGATATTGCAACAATTCTCTCTCAAGTCAACAATTCAATTCTGTTAAATTTAATTCAATATAATTCAGTAACTATTTGTTAGCTATTATTTTTTCCATGTATTTCAATTCTCTAGACATTACTGGATTCCCTTTGGCTATGCCTTTGGATTCCTAGAATTCATAATAATTTCTAACAGAGAGAGGGAATCTTTTCTTGATAGATCATTGATACATCTCAAAATGGTATTAGAATGACACATGGGGATTTGAGTGTCTATACTACCATTTCATGAGAGAGGCTGAAAGCATTTATCTGATGCAAGTGTTTATGGTGGATGATTTATGAATTAATTAAAGAAAGTGTTTATTAAGTGCTTACTACAAGCTATATGTTAAGTACTAGTGACAGAAATAGAAAAGAATATGTAATTCTTGCTTTCCAGATCACATTCCAATAAGTAAGATAACATATAGATAAAAAATTTCAACTTTTAAGTCAGATGAAAAATTCCATGTTTCTGAGAGTGCAGTTATAAAGCAAGTTATAATAGAAATGACATTAAAGAAGATACATTATAACATGCTAGAGAACATATTTTTGATATTGAATCTTTTGATAGTAGTAAGGATTTTGATTAAATTTCTTAAAATAAGGGTAAGGAAAGTTTAGTAGCTACCAGATCACAGATCATCTTTAGTACTCACGTCATAGTTTTCTACCTCAATTTACACTACTATTCTCCATATTTAAGGTTGGTGCCACTGATAATGGTCACTCTCTATACAAAAAGAACAATGTGATTAGCTATCCTTTTCACACTCAGTCACATGTCAAAGCTTTTCTTTGGCTTGTGATTGCAGCCTATTTGTAGCCATGAACTAAATCTCATTGGAATTCTCTTCAGGAAATAGGACAAGTGAAATCTTCATTCTGAGTCCTTTCGAATGTTGGTAATTTTGTAAATTACACATTCTACTTTCACACTTTAGTCACCATCTGTGAATGTCAATGAAAGGATGGATTTCTCTCCCAACACTATGGAGATTTTGCATCATATTTCAAATATCTGATCCATTATGACATATTTTCCAATGGCATCCCCACTCCATACTTTCTGCTAACTATGTACCAAAATTGAAGGTCAATAAAGAAATGAAATGGAAATCAGAATTATCTCAGAATAGATAATGGGCCTGTAGAAGGAAGCATAATTTCTTTTCCCTTTAACTTAGTGAGATTAAGGTCACAGCACAGTATGTCAAAATGCATAAACCTCCATAATCTTCATCAGATTTACTACTTACCACACAGGACTCTGTTAATCTTTGTAACTCTCCACATAAACAGCTGGCAGTAAGACAGAAAATATTAAGAATTTCAAGGGAAAGGAATATTTACCTTCCTTTAAAATAGAATGCTTACTAAATGGATTTGGTAAACTTCAAGAGAAGCACATCAATTAATCTCATATTTTAAGATGCAGTCATTTAATATATCATTTAAGGTGGGAAGATTTAGCAACCCAAAGATAAGGATTTGTAGTTTAAAAAACCATCAGGCATTTTTGCTATTTTTTGAACTATGTTAACTTAATATTCTTCTTTCACAGATTTATGATGTCAGCTGCATATTGAGAAAATAAAGATAAAAGAAAATAATAGAATTTATCTTCTAAAAATATTCATTTCATATCATTTCCAATATTCAAGGGTCAGCAAGCAATGCTCTTGGTGTTTATGTTGTTGGTTAACTAGGGAAAGATATTGTGCTCCCTCTAATGCTTTCAATTGTGACATTTCAGTTTGTCAGTGGGATCTGTGGTGACTGAACATAAGTGCTACAATCTATGAAACTCTTAATGAAAATTCCAAGAAACTTGATCTTTCTCTTGAAAGGAATAGCCCATTTTAATTTGAGAGCCAAAGACATGAAATGCTTCTTACTAAAGTTTTTTTATAGCTGTTAAAATCAAATGTTTTTAAGTTGATGATTTCTTTAATAAAGAGTCTGATAACACAAGGACCTCACTTTCAAGGATCTCAACTCTGAAGACCTCCTTTCCCTAATCAGTCTCATATCACCATGACTACAACCTATACCTTGCCATATTTTTAATAGTCTTCTTTTTTCCTAATCAAGAGTTTTGATATTTTGTTCCTCGATTTCATCTATCTTACATTCCTACACTCAACCAAGTCTTTGCATCTCTTAATTCATTTTTTTATCTTCAGTGAGTTGTCCCCTGCCCCCAACTATACCCATCTCCACCAGTACTGGTTTTATTTTGGCTTTTATAATCAGATTTCTCTTCCTGGAGATATCATGTTAAAGGTTCACTATCTATTTTCATAGAATTCTAGGCTTTCCTCCCTGATTTTTTGCTGTTCCTGAGCTAAGAATCCTTTTCCTTGGATAATTCCAGACAAAATCACAAATCAAGCTGATTTCACTCAGTACAATCTCCTGGATAACTTGAAAAAGCAATGTGACAATTGATAGAGACCTAGCGTGGGAGTCAGAAAGACATATGCTCAAGCCCCAAGTTTGACATATATTAACTCTGTGACCCTAGTACTTGATCGCTCAGTTGCAGAGTTAGATATA